>NW_027203381.1:75874493-76620743 GCF_024711535.1 Dipodomys merriami
GGGAAATGGTCCAATTCCAAGTCTTCTTCTTGGGTATATTGGAGTCATGAATTAGATGGTAGTCTGAGTGTCAAGAAAACATGGACTATTGAAATCACATATTAGCCACACAGAAACATTAAGAGATCCTTTGTCTGAGTGACCTGTTAAAATAAGGAATATTGTATATAATGTATGAGGAAGCATCAATCATTATTTGCTCAGGAACATCCATTTCTTTTGCCTCTAGCAAATATTTCCTATATTTTAGTGTTGGAGGGAACGATGTTAATTCCTTGATCAAAAGGTGTTTCCTCAAACTGTGTGTGAGATTAAATCACTTCCAATCTGTGTAGACCTTACTGGTAGCTGAAGGGCTACCAGTAAGGTCTACACTGCAGCTGTACCTCTATTATTCCCAAATGTTTCCAATTTCTTTCAAATAGAGCATAACATATTTTATGGTTTACAAGAAAAAAACCTCTCATTTTCACAAATTCATCATTGTTGTCACCTAGTTTGCTTAATTAAGTAATTTGTTGACACAAAGTGGTTCATTGGCCCAGCAGAAACTGTGACAGATGGCATCAAAAACCAAAACCAATAATTAACCTGTCCTATGCATAGAAGGTATAATGCAGCTTGCTTAGAAACGAGTGTGGCTGGGAGTTATATCTGATAAATATATTCTGTAGACATTTATGGAATAAGGAGATGACAGGGAAAAACAATGGAATAAAAGGGACAATTAGACAAATACAGTATGAATGAAGACTTTAGTTCTTAAGATATGAAGTGAACATAGTATTTTATGAAAACATTAAAGTAAATTATTATCAAGATGTAGAAGATACATTTCTAATATAATAGATGTGATACATATTCCAAATATGGTTAACTATTATAAAACTTAAATTTATAGCAGCTAATGTATTCCAATATAAAATATTTAAACATAAATATTAATATTTTCATAATTACAAGTACAGCTCTTATAAAATCAAATGCAAATTGATTATTGGTTCCCTGCAGAGATTATTTTCCTCATCATGGTGATCAAATTTTTTTTAAAAACTATTTACTTTTTTATTTTCATTTGTTAAATTCTTTGATTTTTCTTATTTAAGATGTTGTACAAGTCAACTATGGTTGTTCAATCGTAGACTAATATTTTCATGAATAAGTATAATAGGTTAAGAAAATCATAAACTGTAGGTCAAGCTTATCATGACAAAGAATATAGTATTAAAAGTTATTTTAATTCTAGTCGTTGAGACCAGTTGAATTATCGCAATAATACTCTTTAGGTATTGAGTACACCAAATTTGTTGGATTATCTCCTCCAGAAAAGAGTGGTTGCTAAGCAATTCTCTAAAGAAATCATACTAACTTATGCCTAGGATTATGATCCATTTTGTGTTTATTTCACATAGGTAGATAGATGTCCAGTTTCAATCATCTGCATATGAATATCCATTGATTAAGGAATATCTCTATATATTTCTCATAGATATTTTAGTGTCTTTATTGGCAATTGGATTTCTGGTTTCCTTCTTTTGTCAATACCAACATGGTCAACATGTTGGTATTTATGCAAGAACCATGTTGTTTCAGTTACTGAACCCTAAATTAAGTCTGGAGATCTGGTATAATGTCTTTAGTATTGCTCTTTTTACTCTGGGTTACCTTAACTATTTTATCTGTTGTTAAAAATTCTATATTCATTTTTCCCTTCTTGTATTTTATGTAAACATTTAAATGAAAGCAATGCTGTACCTTTAATACTTTGCTTCAAAAGTTTTTCCACACATGAATGCTCATGAATTCCACCATCCATACATCAAGTAGTACAAAAACAAAAACCCAGTGAAATTCTTTTAGTTTTCTTTTTAAACTTGTAGCTGTACAAAGGAGTTGCCATTTAACAAAACAGTTTATGAATATATTGCATCTTGATTAATGTCATCCCTTCAACATTCTCAGCCATCTTTCCAACCCACTCCTTCCCTCACTTTTCTTAATTTTATAAGATATATATTGGATTCTTGATTGCATTTTCTCCCTCTTTTCCTCTGTCCCTTTCTCCTTGACCTAGCCCATCATTTTCAAGTACCTGTTATCTGTTGTTTATTTTGTTCAGCTTTGCTTTTCTAAGAAATTACACTATTTAATTTCTGCTTTGAATCTAACATATTTTAGTTCATACACTTGTATACACTTGCCTACCACCCAACTTAAAGTCAAGAATGGAGGAATTCGTGTTGGATTCATGGATTAACACCTAAACCATTTAGATCTTTCTGATGATGTTTGATTAAAATGGTGAAGTCAAGAGGGAAGATTATTCAGTGTTAAGGATGTGCTTCTATACTGATTCCATATTCTTTACTAGTATTTTAGAACTATTCATTTTTGGACACCATCCCTTCAGTTTCAATAACATAGTCTTCATTTATATATGATAGATCATAACAACTTACCTTTGACATCCTATTTTCTACCAAAATGCTTTTCATGATCACTTACTCCATAGAAAGATAGCAGCTTTTTCTTCTCCTTCTTTCCCCCTTCTGTGCCCTTGTCATAGAGCCTATATCACCACTGACTTTCAGGTTTACCTTTGTGTTTCTATATATTTGTATGAGAAGTAACCCTACTTTGTACTTCTTGGTACCAATTTTGTTTTTGTAATGGTGATGAAGGAATAGTTTTCCCAATAGGTCTTGGGCTTTGGATGGAATGTCTTGATTATCAAGGCAGAAATGCAGTCACCAACTGTCTAGATACAAGTGTATTATCAAGGCAGAAATGCAGTCACCAGTGTATACACTGTGGGCCTTAGCAAGAAGCTACTTGGCCTATTCTCTGATTCTCCACTTCAACAACATGAGCCTCTGGATGAGATGGACTTTCTTGGTTTTGAGCTCCAGGAGTGATTTGATCTTGATATTGTCTAAGTGATGAAGCATACTTATTCAAATATAAATTTGGATAATAAAAGCCACACATTTTCTGTGTAGTAAAGGCTTTGCATCTACTAAGATCTTGCAATGCCATTTGTTTAGAGAGAAAGCATGTATAATGCTTACTAAGCCTTTAAAAAAAATCTCTGTAGGTCTTCCCAATATTCCTGAAATGAAGTCTCTATATTTTTAAAGTTGAAGATGGTGAGGTTCAGAAATAATATTCCCTATTTATTAAAAAAGCAGGTGAAAGACTCCAGTGGCTTTTAAATTTCTACTTTTTAGACAACTATTATACTCATTTATTCTAGCCCACTAAAATGTCTTTTTGTAAAAATGTTTGGAATCTTTCATGTAAGAACAGCTGGAATTTGCAGTGAGAATCTTTAGTACAGAAGTGTGTACAGCATTGTGCTGGGTCCACAAACCAAGTGTGATTGGTGCTACTAGGAGTAGTACCCAGGAAGAAAATTTTATCTCAGCAGTAAGGACTTAGGATATAATGTTCCTGTTTCAAATATGAGCTCAAAACCTTCTCAGTTTATTAAAAGAAAAAGAAACACCTAAAACTATAACTCAGTTGTCACTGGGACTAAGAGGCTAAGTGAGGAGAAATGACCATGACCGTACATCTTTATACTCACTATAGATAGATAGACAGACAGACAGACAGACAGACAGACAGACAGACAGACAGACAGATAGACAGATAGATAGATAGATAGATAGATAGATAGATAGATGATAGATAGATAGATAGATAGATAGATATTTACTCACTATATATATATATATATATGGTGAGTATAAATAATATTTTTTTGGTTGGTCATGGGGCTTGAACTCTGGGCTTGGGTGCTGTCCTTGTACTCTTCAGCTCAAGGTGAGGCATTATTGCTTGAGCCCCAGTGCCACTCCCAGTTTTCTAGAGGTTTATTGGAGATAAGAGTAAGAGTCTCATGGACTTTCCTGCCTGGGCTGGATTTGAACTGTGATCCTCAGATCTCAGCCTCTTGAGTAGTAGGCATGAGCCACTGGGGCCCAGCTTCATTTAATATTTTTGTATTGGATATCCTTCTAGGCAATTTTTGAAGTTAATACCATAGTAAAGAGGTGGGAGGGAAGGGATGGTAGGGGAAAAACAAAGGCGACAGCAACAATGCTCCACAGGAAATGTACTCATTACCTTGCTCATGTAACTGTAACCCCTCTATACAGTATTTTTACAAAAAATACTCAAAAAAAGAAGCTAAGCAGTGGGTGCCATAGTCAGTCAATTACCAATATTCCCAGTGTAAAAATGAGAATGACATTGAAGGATGAGATATGTAATGTGATAGCGACGTACAGACATCAAAATATATAAAAAGTATATAAAGTGTTGCTGCATGTGAACCAGATTACTCTTGTCTTGTTCTACCTGGTTGCCACATGCTTTGTGCTTGAAATTTGGACATTGTCTGTGACCTGTGGAAATAAACTTGAAGCTATCTGTGATACCCTTCATGGTCCTGTTAAAAGCCATTGATTTATTTTAGGGGGAGAGAAACATATCTAAACATATTCCTTTGCTTGAGATAGTCAAGATTCCATAAGACTTGGGATGAAAAGCTTACCCACATTTCTGCCATGTAAGGCAGGGAAGGATTCTCATCTTCAGAACTTTACTTTGGGTCCATTTTTATTTCCCAAATATTCAGAATGGCACCACCTTCCTAGAATCTCTAAAAAATTGTGTTTAATTTTTCTGTTTTCATTTTCGAAATTCTTCTCTGTCTTTAATGGTTTCCTAGAGGCTATGTGGAAATGAGATGCAAAGCTTTGTACTTCTGTCCCATTGACAATATACTCGCATATGCATTTGAACACTGGGGTAGCTTACTCAGGGAGAACTGTGAAAATAGAAGTGTCTTGGGACACTATTTATAGTTCAAATGGTGGCCTTGCTATTTCCTTTTTGAGATTCTCTTTTTACCCACTCAAGTAGATTCACATTGAATCAAAAGTTGCTGTGTTTTATTTTTAAAAATTCAACAAATCTCCTCCTTTTTTTTGTCAGTGAGATCATGATATTGTCTAGTGACCCAAAGTTTTGTTTTTAAACCTCACCTAACAATAATGTTTAAGAAAGTGTTGGCATTTGATAATGATGATGATGATTAGTTTGTGTTTAGTTTGCAAGTTATATGACACTGAAAGAAACATGCATTCCTCTGAGCAGAGAATAATCCTGGACTGTGAGCTCTAAAGACCATAAAATATTTGTTAGCTTAGCAAAAAGTTTGGTATACTGGTTAGGACATGGTACCCATGAGATGCTGGTCCTGTTGCTGACCTTGGACAATTCACATATTCTTTTTGGATTTCAGAGGTTCTTTTATTCTTTTACAGAATAAAGTCTCTCTCAATGCCTATGATGTATCCCTTTGGCATTTTCCTGGCAAACAATTATGCTGACCCTATAAAGGGAAGTGCAATGGAAGCTAAAAAACAAAACCCCCAAAACCTCTTTCACAATACCACCCTCATCCCATTACTAACACTACAGAGCTTTGCTAGTGGAGAGGAATTAAGGCCATTGTCTAGTCAACTAAATTGGGGCAGACAACCAACAGGGTAATCAATTTTTGAAATCTACTTTGGTATCTATATTATCAAGTTTGGCCATCTGCCTTGATTGGATTAAAATGATTGCTAAGGATCTCTTTTTCTTTTTGTGTTGAGTGCATGCAACTTCTGCTTTTCAGAGACTATCCAGACCTTGAAACTACTCCCTTAAGTTCAAACGAGGAGACCTTCTCTACATTTAGAATGATACATTTTTATAATGTGATATAAATATTTCCCAGTGCTCCATAAATTGTGATGGAACATTTTGGGGCTACCATTAGAGTTCATGTTTAATATCATGTTGAAACTAATGTTCTGTTGCACTAAGCACAGAGTACTATGTTGCCAGCTCATCTGATAGAGTATAGGACAGTTTAATGACAAGACATTTGACACTGGTATGCTTTCATAGTTCTACTCTGGGTTTATGAGTATTCATAGTTGTAGTTGCTGCTGTTGTGAGGGAAAGTCCCATTGTGATGTATATTTTGGTTAGACCTTCCCTTTGAAGTTGTATGGACTGGAAGTGTTCATGGGGAGGGGCAGCGATAAAGTCTTCCTGAGTTCTGCAGTTACTATTAAGCTCCACATTTCTCCATTGCTCAGATTCTGACATTCAGAGCACACAAGCAGTTATGCAAGTATTGATTTTTTGCCATGGATGGGGTAGGAAGGGGTTGAGCAAGCATCTTGGTCAACAACCAGTTCTGGAGGGGATGTGAAACCCATTATTGATCCAGGGCTGAGAAATCAGTGACTGTTGTATTATATAATTATTGATGGAGCCAGAAAATGCCACGGGCAAAGCACAACTTACTATTTGTTATGCTGGATTGTCTCTCTCGTCTGTGTCAGGCTGCTGTGTTCTGCTTTTGTGTTCCCATACAATGTTTATTTATACTGTGTGCAGTTACCTTTCATATTTCTCTTGTGATTCCAGTTTGGAAAATGAACACTGGTTTTGTTCAGGGACTGCAGTTTTTTTTTTTTTCTCCGATATTCCTATGTGTCCAACTTGAATGCCAAAGTCTGCACACAGGAACTATGGGATGCTAAACAGGGAAATAAGAAGAATGAGAACATCATCTTCTAGTAGCTTTCATCCTCTTTCTTTGCTTATTTATCCTATGAAAGAAAGATGCAGGTTGCTGGTGTGGCTCACTGGTGAAGAAAACTGACTGAAAGCCTACTTTCTCTAAGGTCAAATACAGTTCCTTAAGGATGAGTAAAGGGGTTTGAGGATGGAAATGTCACATGGTTGGGGTTGAGATACTGGAAAAATTTTCCTTTATGGCACTCCATAATGTCTCATTCTGTTCTAGGTGTAGTTTCCCAGATTACATTGTCCTTCTTTTGATTGTTGATCTTTTCCTTTTCTACTTATCTGTAAACTGATAGTTTCCAGATGAAACACCTTTTATGATGGGTGCATGTACTTCAGTTAAGTGTATCTACTGAAGTTCATGTGTTAGAAACTCACTTTCCAAGAAGGGGCGACCTTTAAGAGGTAATTAGATAATGGGCTCTACCATCATGAACGGGTTAACACTTGTTGAACCAATGGCTTAGTATAACAGTATCAATTCCCATTTCCTATCACCTGATGTGCTCTCCTGCTCCTTTCTAGCATACGATGATAAAGCTAGATGGTCCAGATAGAGTCTCCTCATCTTTGGTTTTCTGCCTCCTAGAACTATAAGAAATTAGTCTTTGCTATCTCTAATTTGCATATTGAGTATTCTGTTGTATCAGTACAAAATTGACTAACATGTTGTTATGGTGATTTTCCAGCCACACATTGATTTTATGAACTTGTGTATTATAAACAATAGGATAATGAGAAATTTTAAGCATTGTCTAGCTGATTTTTTTGTTGTTTGTTTGGTTTTTATTTTATTTTATTTTTTTGTCCATTGTAGGTTTGAACTCTGAGCCTGGGCGCTGTCCCTCAGCTTTTCAGCTCAAGGCTAGTGCTCTACCACCTGAGCCACAGCAGCACTTCAGTTTTCTGGTGGTTTAATGGAGATAAGAGTCTCACGGTCTTTTCTGCCCAGGCTGGCTGTGAATTGTGACTCTCAGATCTCAGCCTCCTGAGTAGCTGGGATTACAGGCTTGAGTCACCAGTGCCTACCTTCTACCTGTTTTAACTAACCTGTCTCAGAGCTACAGGAACATGAGGTAGCTATAGACATTGAATTAGAAAAATTATATTTTACATTGATCAGCTACCTTTTGCTGCAACATGGTTAGAGAAACTTTTATTAAATTATAATTAAGGTCATAATCAAAGGGTTTATTTTACTTATAGTTGCCAGTGACATTTGGGAAACTTAAGTATGCCAAAAGTATCTCTTTGGAAATTAAGGGAGAAATAACTTCTAAGTTAAATTAATTATTGAATAATCAGATAGCCTTTGAAATGTTATGCTAAAAAGAAAGAAACCCAAAAATAGAGGAAAAGATTTTGTCTCCTTTTAGATGATGGCACTAGGGTAAAATAAAGGTAAGCCTTTGGGATAAGAGAACTCCAAACTCTCCCTCTTCTGAAATGCATACATAGGGACTCAAATGACTTTTTCTATAATAGTATGTTTAAAATATGCTTAACTTGAAACTTGATATATGTGATTTCCTCAGTTTCAAGTTCAATATTTTCATACTGAACTGTTACCATGTGTACTTTGGGATTAAAATGAGGTGCAGGCTTGCCATGTTGTTTCTGGATCGATAACATGCCGCTACTATGTGATTCCTGAAAAACAGTCTCTTGCACTTAAATGGGAAGTCTTTGTGTATTTTTCATACTTCTGGCTCATAGGGGATTTCTTTTAGTTCAGAACCATAGAACCATCTTCCATCTATTGCTCTGTTAATTAACTCTTTGCTTGCTATTTCATTTATAACATGCATTATGCTTATCTTTAGTTCCTTGATTTCTATTATGTATGCTGTCTAGAATAATTTGCTGTAGTAGGAATGTTGCTTTAAAAAGTTCAAGAATAATTCTCTTCTAGCCTTGTAGTAAAAAATAATACACAATGAAATGGAAACAAATCAACAAAGACTTTACGTAACTGGGGCAGAATTTTTTCTTCTGCTTATAGGTTGTCTATAGGAAGGTAAGTAAATATGGAGGAAGAGGCAAATAAAAATGAATAATAGAAAATCTAAAATAGAAAATCTAAAATCTAAAATTAGAACTGATGACTCAAGCAAAATATTCCATTGTATATGTTCACCTTCAAAACTCAAACTCATACCCAAAGGCATTAATTATTTTTATCTCTGAGCCTCCCTTTTAGTTATAATATTAACCACCAAAATATTATATATGTGGAACTTGAATTTGTTTGAACATGACATTTGATTATTTTTCTTTAGTCTTTTTGGGAATTTCATAATGTGTGTATGCATGTGTGCGTGTATGCATGTGTGTATGTGTGTATCTGTGTTTGGGCATTATATTCTATATGAATATATAATATTCATATAAAATTACATCCAGATAGAATATAATAATTCACAAAGATAAGCTTACTAGAAATATTTAAAACTCCTACAGTTGACTCATTATTAAATCTAACCTAACTGCATTATACAAAAGTCAGTTTTCTCTGTTTCTAAGATTTATCAAATGCAAAAGGTAAAAATAATCAAAATCTTGCATAAGCAATTGGTCAAAGTTATTAATGAGGCAATTCTTTCTGCATAACCCATCAGAGAAAAAAGTAATGAGGAAAAATGGGACAATAAATTGAAGCCTATTTTGATTGTGTGACATTTTTATTAATAAAAGAGTCAACTTCAATGAAAGAGATCAACTTCTCATGCACTTCAAGTCCTAATTTCATACTTTATGCATTATATACCACTATACTCTTTTATCTTTAACCAGGGAAACATTCAATTTTTGTAGGCTCTGAAGCTTTTATAAATTGAGTCTGTTCCTAAGAGAAAAAACACAAACAATTACTCTTAAACATTACAGCCAGGCTGAGGTAGCTCATGCTGGTAAATCCTAGCAACTCAAGAAGCAGAGATCTGAGACTATGGCTTGAAGCCAGTTCAGGTAAGAAAGTGTGACTTTTAGTGCCAATTAAACAGCAAAAGCCACAAATAGAGCTGTGGTGCAAGTACTAGAGCACTAGCCTTAAGCAAAATTAGGTCAGGGACAGAATTTAGGATGGGAGTTCAAGCCCCAGGATTAGTACACATACAAAATGACAAACCAAACCAAACGTGTTGTTTGGGTGTTCCGAGTGTCTTGGAAGGGAACTCTACTTGTGTATTCAATAAAATTCAACCTCCTTACCTTCATGATAGATCTGAGCTATTCTTCATTCTTTTATTTAAATAATCAGAAATCGATTATTGACATCCAATAATAAGTTTATTCTATATATTAATCAGTCAGCTGATTAAATTGCATACTCATTATATTATGGTTTCTCTAGGTATTATAGCAAATAAACACATCTCAGTGGATTAATACAAATAAGTATATTACATGTAGATATATCTAGAAATGTTGCACGTAACAGACAGCTTTGCTCTCTGATAGCTCTATAGCTTGGGAAATTAAAGACAATTCTCATGAACATTGAGGATTTCTGCCATCACTGAGAAATAGTGAAGATGTGAGGAACAAACATGGGCTTGGGACTTATACAAGCCTAGATTCTAATTCCTATGCCATCATGTAAGATCTATGTGGTAATTTCCATGTATTACATATTCATTGATAATCCTTGCTAAGTTCATACTGTTTTGTATTTTCAACTTACTATATACCATATGCTGTAATAGAAATTGATGAAAACAATATCTATTGAGTTATTTTTACAAATGGATCTAATGGAAGTTGAGGAGTTGATAAATAAGAGAATTAGTATATGGAGCAGCACAATCCATTCATCTTCTTTCAGAATTCTCTAATTACCAAAACTTTTTTTGCATACTTCCTGTGGGATTTTAGAATCATTTATGTTGAGCTGCAGCAAATTATACCAAGATATAAAGGAACTTCCTGGAATTAAATTTTGAAGCATGCCTTTTTGGAGGAAACATGCACATTTTGTAAGCAATGATTTTTTTTTTATATCCCATTTCAGTTTTCCCAGAGAAAACAGTCTGACAAAATAAAAGTTCTTATTAAAGAAATCTGTTAAACATCCATTTTGATTTTTTTTCTCTCTATCAGCCTCTTACCTTGCCTTCAGTCCCAGAGGATTCTTGTTTTTTTTTAACTAAATTTTAGTTATATTGTCAATATGATGTACATAGGGGTTACAGTTATATAAGTAAGGTAGTGAGTTCATTTCTTGTAGAACTTGTTACCCCTTCCCTCATTTTTTCTCCCAATTTCCCTTCCCCATACCCATTCCCAAGTTGTACAGATCATTTCCAACATATTGTCTTGTGAACATCACTATTGCATTGGTTTGCCGTTTGTCCTTGGCCTCACCATTGTTTAGTTCTCCTTCTCTTCCCTAATTCAGATAAATGTACATACAATACCCAGAGTCCCAAAATCAAATACAGTGTCCACAAGGAATAAACCATAGTGGGGAAACACAAAGAAAAAAGAAATTATGTAGTACATTAAAAATAACTACAACAAAGAAAAACCTCTTGTGTCCATGTCATTTCACTTAGCAAAAATGAACTCCAAGACAGGATTCTTGTTTTTGAGCAGGTCTTTTCTGACCAATATGGGATACCTTTAGTTATGCCAGTCATAGACTTAGTTACTTCTATTTAGCTCCACCTTTTGAGACCCAGCCTCTACTAATCACTGTGGATATTGAATAGACTGAAAGAATAGACTGGGCCAGCCAGGGAAAGAAGAATACAATACACAATTCAGTGTGATGAGTAATGATCCAGTCTGACACCATCTACAATATACAATGGCATGACACATTTAAATTTTAGAAAAAATGAAATAAACCATGTGGGTTTTGTAGTCTGAGTATTATATCATGGGACATACAAGACTCCAGATGAATCTCATTCAAATTCTTAATTATGGCCAGACTCTGCCAATAGCCTGAGAAGTGCTGATAGTCTCTGATACAAACCAAAATAGATGAAAGACTTCAACCTAGGAGGATAGCTTAGTAATATTAATAAAAAGGATAACCTCAGAATCCTAGAATTGAATATTGAAGGAGAACCTTAGAACATAATTTTCTGTATTTAATGAGGTGAAAGAATGAAGCTATACCCTAGTAAGCTTTTCAGCTTAGGAAGTGGAGCATACCTTGAATCTACAGAAGAGACCATCTTTGGGGATCAGTATGGAATGAGAAGAGCTTAGGATCAAATGCCTATTCCATTATTTAAGATTTATGTGATAATTTCAAATATCTCAACTTCTCTAAGCTTCTGTTTTCTTCTCTGTAAAATGCAATTAATGATCCCTTTTGAGGGCTACATTATGAACTAATGTATTTGCAGTTGGTTATAAGGGATGACTCCAGAGATTTTTTTTTACACACAGCTTTATATCATTTTAAGAGATTTACATACATTTAAGGGAGATCTTTGACATCACATAATTAATTAGAGTGAGGTTTAGAGTTTAAGTAACTTATTAATGTTATACCATAAAGAAATGACAGGGCAAACATTCTAAATTTGGTGTGATTGACCCTCACATCCAAATTGTATTATGCTATATCATGTTGACTTAATAACTCCAGCAAGAAGTTTTGAGGCTTTACCTACCTTCTCTAATTCTTTTTAAAGCTAAAAGTAATAATCCTTGATAGAGAATTGGCTACAGGATATATTTGCTGGCTTCCAGAATTTTCTAAGGGAAGTGTTTTCTACTGATCAGGGAGGAGAACCAAAAATTTCTCAAGGAAGTGAATTCCAATTGCTCTATATAGGATAAAGAGGACAAGTCCTGGGAAGATGGAAAAATGAAGCTTTCAGGCAAGGCTTCACTGAAACTTGCTGCATGGATATGAGAGGCCTCCCATTAATGGTAAGGTTCTGTGAGAAATAAGATTTAATAATAAGGAGTATAAATGAGTTTCCTTCCCATGTGTCATTTGAATGCTGAAACATATTTGTAATTTCAGAGTCTGAGCCAGTTCTATGCCTACGAATTTAGATATCAATTGTCCACATCAACATAAATTTTGCTTTTTAAGAAGGCTTAAAGTTGTGTGAGTTACAGTACTCCTGTCTTCGGTGACTTTTTCATCTTCTAGCTTTATAGTCATTTTAAAACTTGTCATCTCTTCCCCAAATGTTATCGACACCCTGACTCAATCTCTTCTCTTAGATAGAATAAAAGTTGACCTTGGCCTTAAAACTGATGCACTGTATAGTTTTGGGTACGGGTCATATTTGTTTAAATTACCAGCATACAGAAATATCTCCATGAGATGCTCTTTATCAGTTAGTATCAGTTATGTGTTGAGATCATGGTGAAGGGCTGTATGTAATTGCCAGAATGACTCTAAATGGATCAAAACATACTGTCATAGGAGACAAGTCACTGAGCATGGCCTTGAGCAGAAGATGAGGGAAAATCTATGAAACTGGCCTAACATAATGCAATATGGGCTTTGGGAGAGCAGTGATACCAGGGTGCTCTGTTATCTAAGAAACACTATCAATTACAAAATTATGAGTTAACAAAGGGCCAGGTAGGAAACATTTCAGTATACTCTGTATACTTTATAGTTATAATTATTCATTTCTGTTACCGTAGCATGAAAGCACCAAATGCAGTATTTAAATTGAAGGTATGTGGCTGAGTTCCAGTCAAACTTCATTTATGAAAACTGGTGGTCAATATTTGCCCCCATGAGGTCTAGATGACTAATCCCTGGCCAAAATTCACACAAAGTTAAACCTGGTCACTCATCCAGGTTGACTTTCTCATTTTAAAGATAACAGAACGAAAAAGAGAAGAGCTGCCTAGTGTACCAAGCAGGTTTATGAGAGTCCAACCTAGTTTTGTGATTTGTAGTGCAACTGAATCTTTACTGTATGAACCATCTGGTCCGTTTTGATTCATCTTTTCCCAGAAATGCCTTCTCTATTTCTAATTGCCATGCAAAGTTCTTTGTATTGCTGAGGTTTGCAAAGCTAGTTCTAAAGTGAATATTATTTTTAAAATCATGCAAAACTTATTTTTAATTATATTATACTTGTTGAAATTTTGCATAGACAAACCACTCTAAATTTGAGTGGCAGAATTCTTACACTGAAGCTTGAATTCATATATTCATATAAAAAGAGAGATTGCTAGAAACTTTTTTTTCTTCTGCTTTCCATTCACAGTTAAATACCCAAAGTGTGAGGTTTGTCTTAAGTTAATAGCCAAGACCAACATCGTGCTTCGAATGCAGTCAAGAATGACCCAGATTTTGCAGAGGCTTTTGGTATGAGGCCTTCATAATCTTTTTATCTTACAACTTAGGCATAATTATAGTTTATTCATTTAGAGAAATAATAGTCTTGATGAAACAAAGGATCTAGACAGAGGCAAGATGATTGCTGTCCTCCGAGAATTTATGTAACATGTATTCATCTAGTACATATAGCATTTTAACTCTTACCAATAAACAAGGGAGATCTGGGCTAACTTTTGAATCTGCTTCACTGATAGAAGATGAATCTGTTTCGAGTTTAAATTTATACTTTATAGGCATCTCAGTAGTGTGTATGTTCCTATTAATCAAAAAGCATAATGAAGTGCTTCTCAGGCCTGGGGTACACATCAGAATGTAGAGTGCATTTTTGGCCATTATCCAGTGTATGTGGTCAATGTAGACAGTCCATCTAAGTAATCAAAGGTCTAAATTGGATTTTCTGGCCATAATTATTCCTGTTTGTCTATACACATCCATCAAATTTATCAAATAATTGCCATAACTTTGTTTTGAGCTTTCCTGACTTAGGTTGGCAGAAATGGAAAAAAGATCAGCCTGAGTATGTACCTTGGGCTTAGTTTTGATTTTGTCACTAAGTGTTTGTGTGACCTTTGAGAAAATTGCTTAACATTTTTGGATTTTTGTGTCTAACTGCATTTGGGCATGTAGGGTCTTTGCGATGTCTGCATTTGCCTTCAGTTGTAATAATGCAGAAGTGAGTCAAGCTGTAGGATGTAATTTTATTTTTAGTTTACTTTTATTGAACTATACACATTATTAGTAAATTTTGTTTTTTTAATTTTTACTGTTTATTTTACTTTTTTACTATTTATGTACTATTTATTAGTTTTTACTTTTTTAACTTTTTGGGGGGAATTACAGACCCCTACTATTACTTCCAGAGGGGATAATCTTGTTTTATCCCTTAATTACTGGAATAACAGACAGATGACCATTCTTGTATCACTGAGATGACCAATGATGATTAGCCATTGGATATTTGATCTGTGTCTGTGATTTGACTATTGGACTGAAGCATATGTATGCTCAGGGGCTGAGGGCCACATATGCTGGCATCTGGGTTGTACAGCAGTGGGAGAGATATGCTGTATTGAGATTTCTCCATTTTAAGAACTCATAACCCAGTAATAGGAAAGCCATGTGACTTTCTTTCAAGCCCATGATTTGTGAGCTAATAGCTTGTATTTCCTGCTTGGGTAAGAAGAGGGAAAGAAAAGTGATCAGACCAAAAGGAGATACTCTAGGGTAAACACCAGTATTCTTAAAAGGATATAAAGTAGTCAGGTAATGTATTTCAGGGAGTACAGTGAATCATTCAGTCCAGGGAAGGAATGACAGTACATGCTCACTTGCCAGTGTCTTATAAATGACCTCAGCTTACAATCTTGAGAACAGAACTTGCTGTGGGATTTAAAGGAAGAGACATAGTTTGTTCCCTCTCTAATCGATCCTTTTCCTCCTACCTTTCCATTTCCCTTGGCTCTCGACCTTACCAAGTCTAACTACCTTGTTATTGGTTGCCTTTTCTCTACTCTCTTCATTCCTAAATCTGACTAGCTTGTCCCTGATTGCCTCATCGTGGCTCTTTGCCGGCTGTCAGCTTCTGAATGAGGCTGTTTCACTCGGCACTTCTTACCTTCTGCAATTTTCTGCTCTGGCACTGTAAATTCTGAACACAGTTATCTATGACTTGGAAATCAGTCGTTCTTGTTAGGGCTGAGAGTTTCTTTCTTATACCACAGTAGTAATTCATTTGACCAACAGCAATTAGAAGAAGAAAATGAGAGAGGAAAGCAAAGTGTCAGGAGGTCTGTACACTAGTTTTCAGCTGCTCAGAAGAAGAAGAGAAGTGAAAATGTTATTTTCCTTTTCAGATTTCTGGTTCAACTCCACTAGAGACATAAAAATAATGACTCCCTATTTCATTCTCAATGTACACCAGCCCTTCTATATTCATAGCTAAACTGATTTTTTGCAAATTCTTGACATTATCTTTATTCTTTTTTCTTGATGTAAAACCTGATAGTTCTGTAAAATGCCAAGATATGTTGGCTGTGGCCTAGCTAGACAGAAGCATTAAAGCATTCATCTTGTAGCCTTTTATATTATTTTATTTTGCTTCTCATGGGGCCTGAATTCTGGTCCTGGGCACTGTCCCTCAGCTTTTACCACTTGAGCCACAGCACCACTTATGGCTTTTTTGGCTTATGTAGTGCAGAGGAATCGAACCCAGTGCCTCATGCATGCGAGGCAAGCACTCTACCACTGAGCCATCTTCCCAGCCCCATAGCCTTTCATTTTAAAATACTTTGCCACTGTTGTAATTAAACTGATAACTACAGCTCCACTGACATCCTAAATATTACCACCAATACAATTTTCTAAATAATGTAGTACACTAAATAAATCAATTTAATTAGTACGATTTTCCAAGGAACCATAGGTTAAGCTAATTTTTACATGGAAATGGTGTGGAAGACACATGTATCTAGAGAGAATTTAGAAACATGATTTTTGCTGTAATTCTTCTTGTTCAAGTTCAGGCAGCTCTTGCTGATGTTTTGGATTAATGAATTACAAGATAAGTTTAAAGAATTTTAACTTAGAATTTTCCAAATGATAATATTGATGTTAATGTTTTGTTATAGCAGATACTATTCTAATAGTCATAAAGCCATTTACAATTTCTTTGGTAATTTATTTATAGTTCTATATTCCCTTTCTAATAATCTTGTTTCACCTACCAGGCATTTCTTCACCCAGAGAAGATTTCATTAACTTTGAGGAGGGGATTACTTGACTTACAATGGAAGACATTTTTATCTTTAATCAAGTGTCTGAAAAGTAATTTTTCCAGATGGATTGAGGTATAATTGCTATTGTATGTATTAGCTAGGTTCCAGGACTCATGCCTGTAATCCTATCTACTTAAGAAGCTGAGATCTGAGGATCATAGTTCAAAAAGAGCTGGAGCAGGAGTCTGTGAGACTCTTGGCTCCAATTAACCACCAAAAAAGTTGGGGTAGAGCTGTGGTTCATGTGATAAAGTGCTAGCCTTGAGCACAAATGCTCAGTGACAGTGCCCAAGCCCTGAGTTCAAGCCCCAGGACTGACAGGATAAAAAGAAATTACTTACAGTATACAAGTGACATTTTGATATTTCATACACATTGTGAAATGGTTGCCACAGTTGAGCTAATTAATATATCCATCACCTCATCTAGTTATATTTTGGGGAGTGAGAACATTAAAGATCTACTCTCAGAAAATTTCAAGTAGTGTGTAGCAATATTACTAACTGCAGTCATTGTGTTATAGAGCAGACATCCAAACTATTCCTAGTGAACCTGTACTCTCCCAATACAATACCCCATTCTCCCTACCACTCTTCCCAACCCAGAAAAATTCTATTTCCTTATGTATTATTTTAAATGTGTTGCTGCTTTTGTGTTTATAATTAAATCCATATCTCCAAGTTAGTTGATATCCTAAATGTTAAACATATTTCTTTAAGTTCACCTTCTTTATCTGTCCATTCCAGTTTCAACTGTGCTTATAATAAACTGTTTCTATCTTTTTTACAGATGAGTACTATTTCATGAATATTATTTATGGCATGCTATATATATAGTATGATATATATGAATATTTTGACATGATATATATTTATGGTAATTATATGATAAATCACAATATAGAATAAATGTTATTTATTCATGGGATATTTATTTATGTACACCCTCACAAATGTACACATATACATACACAAACACACATATCCATACCACATTTTGAATAAGGGCCTCTTATTGCCTATAATTGATCCACACTAGTAAATTACTAGTTGAGTGTTATGATGAATGAAGTTTCCAAAAGACATCTTATGCATAGGTCAACATAAAGAATAAGTAAGTACTACGTGCAACCCAGATCGTTCTATTTTCTTCCTTTTGAACTTGATTTATTTCTATTTTCCTCACTCTTGTTGCCTGGGTACCAGCTAACCAGGAATGGTGTGTGCTTAGATAGTGTTTTTATTCTCAATTTCAGTGACTGTGGAGCAAACAGGTGATGAGAAGTAACTATTGTAGACTGAATTCGATCAGGAATACATACGTAGCCTAACATTGCCCCATGTGTCATGGATGTAAAGAAACTGCAGGATGAATAAGTAATTCTCTCTCTCTCTCTCTCTCTCTCTCTCTCTCTCTCTCTCTCTCTCTCTCTCTCTCTCTCTCTCTCTCTCTCTCTCTCTCTTTCACACACACACACACACACACACACTGTTTCGTTTGTTTCTTGGATATGTTTATGTAAACCATTTACATTAAGAAGTAGTTTTTATTGCCATGTTCTAGCAACTTGTCCATTTTCATAGAGTTAGGTCTGCTGCCATATAATAAAAGTGGCTGCTACAGTGAATTTGGGTCTCTCTATGTTCTCAGGTACAAGTGGAGCTTTGAAAAGCTGCATGCATCATTGGGAAGACTTGGGTGAAGGACTAAGATGCCTTTCCCTCACAGAACCCATGCTCTTCATTGCAGGGCCACCTGTTACTCTGGCAACCTTCTTAAAAGTCCACACTGTCTGCCTTATTTTATGGCAGTCCTGAGATTAGGATTTCCAGATCTAAATAATCTCCCCATCTGACACTATTCCTTTATAACAAATCTACTGAGACTAGGATAATGAATCATGATAGGAACTGACAATACATTTGCTCATAGGAAAAGGAGATAGTGTGTTAGAAACAGGTTTATTTAAAACACAAGTTGATCAAGTTATTCAAATGTGGAGTTCAGAATGTTATGCTACTCAGACTCCTATTTTTAAACTATAATAGGAAGACAAGTGCTTTCCTGTCTTTTCAATTCCTGAACCATTATCCTTTAACTTGGAATGAATTAATCCAAAGGAAACACAACTTTCTATGCCTACTGAAGATGCTATTGTGATTTAATATTTTATTATCACTTCAGTTGTCTTTTCCAGATCTATTCGCTTAAGTGACTTCCATCAATTCACTGATGTAATTTCTTTAAAACCTCATTAGCAAACATATGTTTCTTCAGTGGTTCGTATCTTAGTCTTAAAATGCTTTACAGTTTGTAATTTTGGTTTTGGGGAGAGAAATTGCTCTGCATTTATTTCAAAAACCTTAGATACAGTGAAGAACTGGCCCAGTTATTTAAAAGTGATGGCAAGCATATGTGCTTATGTGCATATCATTTCAGACTCTCGGATTTCTCAGCTGGTCAGTAGCCAATCACAAGTTTAGAGAATCTGTGACCTGTAAGTATTGATTTTTTACAATCTGTCATATAGATGGTGATATGTGTATTATGGAATCAAATAGGACAGAACAAGAGGTTACTAAAAAGCCACTATAATATAGATAACATAAATGTAAGTGAATCAACCACTATATATACATGATGAATAGGATTTAGATTTATGACATCCCATAGTGCAGAATTTACTTTTACTCTTATTAGAAGTTCTTTTTCCTTTAAAAGTTGAGTTGATTTGTTCTAAAAATCAGATGTACTATATCTAGATCTTTGCTCTTTGAGCCATTCTATATGACTTTATACAAGTACGTCAGCTTACTGATATATAACCACTATATCCATTCCTCCAAAATCCATAGTTGCAAGTGAAGTACTTAAATAGTTATTAGTATGTACCAAAATATTGTATATATAAACCACTTTGCACAAAATTGATGATGGGAATTAATATTTATTATTTACACACAGAGAAAGATATACATATTTATTTCTCTTTAATCCTATCACTGTTTCATAAATATTGTACTTAATCCATCAGTAATACAACATGCTTCTATTAATCCCAAGAAATAATTAGAAAACATTTATGATAATGATAATATTCCTCTGTACAAATATACACAAACCCATTAAACCCTTAGGGAAAAATCACAGCTGGCAAGAATGTCAGATGCTGTCTTCTCTGAAATAGGTAGCAGACGGCTGGCTTGGTATTCAATGGAAAATTAAGCTAATTAAACAGAATTAAAAATCACACATATCCTACCTGGTCCTTACAGCTTAGCTAAGATATATTTGTCTTTAACCTGAATCCTACCTTATACATTACCTATTTTACAGTGATTCCTGTACTAGATTCTAGTTCTGTATTCTTTAAAAGTTGTGTTCTGTGACATTTAGCCACTGACAGTAGTTTTCAGACATGGGTCAAGCTGTTTCATTGAGACTTTGTTACTATCTACCTTTATTCTGAGTTTGTGGCTGCTCCTCCACTGATCTTCTGGTCCTGATATGTCACAGAGAAGGAGTGACCTTGCTTTGTGTCAGGCTACTCTTGGAGTATGTTTTCAGGTGACTCCTTGGTGACCATGTGACTCCTGATATGGATTAACATAATGCTGACAACTTAACGCTATCCACACAAACTCACCTAAAGGCTTATCCTCTCTGTGGAAGGAGTTGCATTTTTTTTTCATAAGATGATATCTATTGTATAGCTAGGATTGGTAAGTAATATGTTTAGGCCTCATAACAAAATCCCAGATTTTTATCCTGTTTATAGAATAGTAGATATATAACATTGCTTGAAAGTTCAACTTAATTGATCATCCCCCATGCCTGGGTGATGATTTCATTGACAATAACAACATGGGAAAATTACTTTTTATGTTCAGAGCTCAATACGTATATTGGATAGGAAAATGATAGAGAAACTGTGATATTTAAACTTACTAAATCATATGGGACATTTAATATCCTGATAGTATTGAATATACTGGGTTCCTATATAAGTAAGGGGATTTGTTGTTGTTGTTGTTGGTGGTGGTGGTGGTGGTGGTGGTAGTGGTGGTGGTGGTGGTAGTGGTGGTGATGGTGGTGGTGATGGTGGTGGTGGTGGTGGTGGTGGTGGTGGTGGTGGTGTGTGTGTATGTCCACCAGTTTTTGAACTTGAACTTGGCTTGGACACTGTCCCTGAGCTTTTCACTTAAAGCTAGCATCATACCACTTGCGCCATACCTCCACTTCCAGCTTTTTAGCTGGTAAATTCAAAGTTAGACTCTCACATAATTACCTGCCTGGGCTGGCTGTGTCCCGTGAATTCTCAGAACTCATCCTCCCTAGTAGCTAAGATTACATGTGCTCAGCTTCTTATAAGGTTTTCTTTCTTCCTTTTTAATCTCGAACAATTATATTTTCATGTTCAGGAGATATTTTTCTTCTCCCTTTGATATATCTTGTGTGTGCATATTTATGTGTGTAAATATGCGTGTATACATATGTGCAGCAATACAAGGACTTAAACTCAGGGTCTCATACTCTTGCTTGGCTTTTTCCACAAAAGGCTGATACATTACTGATCTAGTCACCCTTCCACTACTGTCTTTTTGCTGGGCAATTGGAGGTAAGAGTCTCACAGAGTTTTCTGCCCATGCTGGCTTCAACTGCAATTCTCAAATCTCAGCCTCCAGAGTAGCTAGGGTTATAGGTTTGAGTTACTAATGTCCATCTTGTTTATATCTTTTTATAGCACTGTGATTCTAAGTTTCTCTCTCTCTTTTTAAATAAGTTTTTTTATTGTGAAAATACTGTACAGAGTTACATGAGCAATAATGTCAGATGCTGTCTTCTCTGAAATAAGTAGCAGATGGCTGGCTTGGTATTCAATGGAAAAATGAGCTAATTAAACAATATTAAAAATCACACATATCCTACCTGGTCCTTACCCCCCCACCTAAATTGTAAAGTTCATTTTTCAACATAGTGTCTTATACTTCTCATTGTTGCAATGGGTCAACCTGTATCCCTATTTAAACAATCTGTTTTTTAAGTTTTGATTACTCTTGGAGGGTAGATCTGAGCTTGTTATTAACATTTCACAATGACTTACACAGAACAATCTACAGAGCAAGTTTTCGTTTTTTAATATATTTGGAGTGATTCTTCAAACTCATCCGCATGCATATTTCATGTTCATTGCTTTCAGGATCAACTTGTCAGAAAGGCAGCCTTTCCTGTCTTACAGTATCCATTAAAGTACTATAATTTTTCCATATACACAATTACATGGGGCTAGGAATGAAAGGGAGGTGGGTGTAGCAGCAAGAATGTCCCCACAGGAGGAGAAGAGGGGGAGAATGCAGTCAAGAATCCAATGTATATCCTACAAAAATAAGAAGAATAAAGGAAGGAGTAGATAGGGGAGGGATGGGTAAGAATACTGAAAGGGGTGCCACGGAGCAAGATATATTGTATTCATTAACTGCTTTGTTATATGGCAACTCTTTTGTACAACTACTTAATAAACAAAGAGAAGAATGAAAAAAGGAGAAAGAACATCATCTCTGCTGATATAGTTGGAAATAAATAGATCAATAAGGGAAAAAAAAATTTTAAAAACCTAGCAAAACTAAATGAGTAAAAAACCCCTGAAATAGCAGGTTGAGATGGAAGTAAAGACATGGTATTGAGCTTCTGAGGGGAGGTATTCTTTGGCCTGTGATTAGGAAAAGATTTCCATGTGGAGGGAAGCACAAATAACATTTTGTTAGCCTGATGCTCATCAAGACTCTTAGCCTGCAGCATGGCTTCCCAGTGGTTTAGAGGTTTTATTATTTTCCAACAAAGTATCTTCATACCAGAGTTCTTGTTTGCAGTGAGCTTAACAATCATGTTTTATTAATTAATCCTTACAGCTTTGCTCTGGGACACATCTGTATTATTAGCTTCATTTTGTAGAAAAGAGAAGGCAGATACACAATAACATTCAGTATCTACATACAAGAAGAAAATTAAAGACCCTAGTCAGACAAGAAAACAGGAGCCTCTACTTAGACAATTACACACAAAACTGATACAGGCTTTTCTCCCTTCCTGTTTTTTTTCAAATTATGTTTTGCTTTTATTGTATGTGTTGACTTGACGACCCCTTCAGATCCAGAATTGTCAAAATGGGTAATCCTAGTTTGATTTAAGTGTAAGAAAATAGAAGGAACAAGCTACAAGCCTGTCGTGAGAATCTATTAATCATCTAAGCAATCAAAAAGCAGGGTGCTGAGATAAGAATTAGCAACTAACTGATGTCCTAAACTATCCATTTAGTCTGATCACGGGTGACATCCTCTCCATTACCTAAGGAATATGCAGGCAATGCTGTCTAAACTAGAGGATATGAGGCAGGTGGCAGGAGGCATTACCAGCTCTGCTTGCATTCCTTGATAGAAAAGACACTGTAAGGGCCAGTTTCCTGGGAAGAGTGGTAAGACTTAAGGATTCCCTTATCAAATCCAGCAAGTCATCCTATGTTAAATTCAAAACTTACCTTGCAAAGGTCCTCTAATGCAAGTTTGGATCTAATTTACTATAGTCACCATACTTACAATGCTCTTTCTTTATTTCCCCATTACTTAAGCTATATTATTCCTCCCCCCCTCCCACCCCACCGTGAAAGTGCTGCTCAGAGCCATACAGCTTTTTGGTACTTCATTGCTTGTATAAACGACCAATATAATTTTTTGTTGTTGTTGTTTTACTTTCCTTATTTTTAAGCCAATTGTATATGTATGGGGTGGGGAAGCGATTTCTTAAGTTGGTAATGAAATTTTGCATGATTTTATCTTTTGTACCATTTTTCTCTGACCTTAAAAATATTTTTGAGTTAAAAATGTACTGGGTGTTGAGTCTTTATACCATCAAATGAGGAGACTGCCAGTCTCATACCTTTACCTTTGACTCTGAACTATGGAAGGGTCGAGAAAGGGAGGACCCTGCTTACCCCGCTATATGTTTGAGTTTGAGTGATGGCAGGTAGTCTTGGGCCTGGTGACAAGTAGGCAGATTAAACTAGGAAAACTGCATCATAACACTGGACATTCTGCAATGTTCAGCCATCTCATTTCTTTGACAACTAGGAGAAACTTGGATAAATAAAGATTACAGATGAAAAAAATCAGTTATCCTAAGCTTCTGTAGTATGTTATCTGAATCATTGTCTTTCCCCTTGATGAACATATACAGAACACAAGCTGGATGCCTGCCAAAGCCTCTCAGGAAGGTTGTCACACCTGAAGAAGAAACAACTGCCAAGATCACCAGGAGAAGCAATGGTAGTTGGGCTGCTGTCAGCCTGCACATCCTTGGGCCAGGGCTTTGATGCAAATTAGCATTGCTGATGTGAGATGTGCACAGGAATTTAAATAAGACCCATAAACGGATCTGCTCCTTGCAGCTTCCAGACCCTTGCGCTGTCCTGACAGGAGGTCGGTCAGTGGTCCAGGGTAGAACTCCAATGCATATTAAGTAAGATATTATTTTGTGTTTTCTCTGTCAAGGTCTCTGGTTGCTAGATTTCTGAGCTAATTAAAAGAAGTACAGACAGGTCTTGCTTTTTTTTTTTACCTTCTTAGTAAGTTATTGGCAGGCTTTCTTGTCTTTTAGACCAGAGTTTGTAGAAACAAATCAGAAAACACATTGAATGACTGACAGCTCAGTTCACGTCTGTGACTCTCAGAAAAAGCCAAGGTGTAAGCACTATCAGAGATACTGTTTTGTCATGCGGTACTGCCTGCTGTAGCCATGAGGACTGGTCACTGCCTCTTCCTTCATGAGGAGATCTCCTACATTTAAGGGACAGATACTGTTAAGGCTGTCTGTTGTTCTGTCATCTGCACTTGATATAACATTTGGCGTAGAGGAGATACTTCCAAAATTCTTGAATTAAGTTGACTTACGCTCTTTTCCAAGAAAATGAGAATTGCTTGAGCATCATGGAACTTTGCCCTGGGGAAATGAAGCTGAGGTCAGAGAGCTGAGGTCGACTTTAATCTTGATCTCAGTACTTCTATAGGAACATTTGACCTCAATGGATGGATTTTCCCCTTTGGTCTTTTTTGCTTGGCTGTTGGTAATGTTCCAGAGCAGGCCATCTGTTTGCCTGGGCCGGTCATAGAGAATGGCATCGGACATTTTACTGTGCATAGAGGTCATTGTCACAGAAGGAGGAAGGTCAGATGTGGCAGGACAAACTCTAAGGAGCTATGGGAAGTAGATCCATGGAGGACAGTTTTTAGAATATAGATGAAGAAAGGGAAACTGGACAAAGATTGGAAAATGAGCAATATAAACATGAAACTCTAACTTGCTGTACATCAGAAGAGGATGATGTTTCATTCATAGTAACATACAGTAACACTTTGTTATATTCTTGGCAGTCTCTACGTATTTTAAAAAAAATCTGTCCTTAATAGCCACAGGTATAAATTTACAATGTAATTTGAAGTAGTTTGAATGAGGAAACCCAACTTTAAGTTAATGGCACCATTACTCTGATATCACTAATTTCTATTACTGAAGGTCTCCTTTGTCAGTAAGCAAAGCTTTCCATTCTATTCAAGTAGACTAATGTGTGAGTGACCAGACATGACACCTCCCTTGGGCATATGTTTATCTTACAAGATGAAACAAAATAGTGATGAGACCAATGATAGGAGCTGCTCATGGCAGAAACTGCCAGTGATCAGTGGGAAGAAGAGATTTTTATACCTGGTACTTTCATGATACTAATTCAAAGTTTATCCTTGGGCTGGGAATGTGGATCAGTGGTAGAGCGCTTGTCTAACATGCATGAAGCCCTGAGTTCAATTCTTCAGTACCACATAAACAGAAAAAAGCCTGAAGTAGAACTGTGGCTCAAATGGTAGAGCACTAGCTTGGAACAAAAGAAGCTCAGAGACAATGCCCAGCCCCTCAGTTCAAGCCCCATGACAGGCAAAAAAAAAAAAAAAAGCTTATCCAATTTACATAGAAGAATACAAGAATACCTTAGTCTATACACATAACAAAAGATGCCTACATATATTTACAGCTAAAACTGTGTGTTATTAAAATATTAAGAAAATCATGAGGCACTTATTTCATTTCAAATGTTATCATTATAGGCCAAAGGCCAGTTGGTCATCCCTGAAGTCCTAGCTACTCACGAGGCAGATATCTCAGGATCAGTGTTCAAAGCCCACCCAGATAAGAAAATCCATAGAGTCTTATCTCTAATTAGCAACCCAAAATGGTAGAAATAGATCTATGATTCAAGTGGTACAGTACCAATCCTGAGCATAAAAAGCCAGTGATAGCTCCTCCACTCTGAGCTCAAGACTTACTAGTACTAAGGGCACACAGAAAATACCATTATAAATTGAAAATACTGAAAACATCATATTGTATTGGACTAGTGGCTCATTCTTATAATCAGGAGGCTGAGATCTGATGATCCTGCCTGCAGACAAATCTGTGAGATTATTATCTTTCATTAACTAGCAAAAAGCTGGAAGTGGATACATGGCTCCACTTATAAGAGTACCAGCCAGTTGTAAGCAAAAAACAAAAACAATGACAAACACAAAAGCCTAGAGAGACTGTGAGGCTCTAAGATGAGACCCAGGACTAGTACACACAAAATAAGAAAATATATTGGAACTCATTAACAAATGTATAAAAATATAAACTTGTTAAAACTATTGCAGAATATTCTGCCCAACTCTTAGTTACTTCTTTCATGATTTAATTTCTCTACCTTCATGAAAGCTCTCTATAGGTAGTATTGATCCAAGTTAACATTTGCTGATATGTATTAACACACTGAAGTCAGACCTTATAAGTCACCAGCTTTATCTTCAGTCATCGCAAAATGTTATAATTTTGTTTAAAAAATAATCGTTTCAAATGTAAAATATGTTAATTTTTTTGTTTCCAAGTAATGAATATGTAATATATATAAAGACTATGTTAAATAGAATATAATACCAATTTTACCAATATATATTTTTTCCAATAAATTTTCATATAGTGAACAAGAACTATTCTTTCTAGAGCAATGACTGTCACCTTAACATGAATGGAATTTGAGCTGGGTTACTCTTTTAATGTCTCAGTTTATTGAAGTATGATTATCTTTACTCAGTATTTCACATTATTGCACATTGTTCATTTTCTGTCTTTTTCTTCAATGTTTCTACACTTCTTACTGTTCTCATGCTTATAAAATACATGAGTGTTATTGCATAGAATCTGTGACCTCAGTCTTATGCTTTTTTATCTTTTGGCTTTCTTTTGTGGTTTAGTTTCCTACTTGTGACAGTTGTAATAGGCATACCTTGAGTTGGGCTCTTCCCGACACAGCTATCTTGTCAGAATTTGCATTAGTTTATTTGTATCCTATCCCATGATCTCTTCCACGAGGAGTAGAAGGGAGATAACAAAAGTTATGTTATGTTTGACCAGGACTCAGTTCCACTGGGGAAGAGCAGGACACAGTGAGGAACTAGTCTATCTTCTTACCAAAAGGCAAAGATGGTAGATATGTTGCTGGTGTCCTGCAAATCCTGTTTGTCATGAGATGGGAGCTATTCTTTAGGGAACTAACTTCGCAGTACATCCAGGCTGCCACATGGAAGTCAAGAAGAAACATTTAAAAGGAGAGTCACATGACACTGTAACAGGATATCATAGTCACTGTCCTCAAAAGGATGCCCCAAATGGTAGTTTTCCAATAACATCTGCTATGATAAGGTTACTAAATAGGGAACTTTGACTGTACTAAAGGACCACTGAATTTACTGCCTTCAAAAGATTTCTCACATTGGGCTGGGAAGGTGGCTCAGTGGTAGAGTGCTTGCCTTGCATGCATGAGGCCCTGGGTTCGGTTCCTTAGCACCACATTAGCAGAAAAAGCTGGCAGTGACACTGTGGCTCAAGTGGTAGAGTGCTAGCCTTGAGCTGAAGAGCTGAGGGGCAGTGCCCAGGCCCAGAGTTCAGACCCCATGACTGAAAAAAAAGTTATCATATTTTTGCCTAATTATTTAAAATGAAAAGAAGAACTCACAGATTCTGATGCAGGCTAGACTTATGTGTTGCTACTTCACTAATCACCTCTCAGTCTAAATTTTGTCATAGCATCTCTGTGATTTATTTCTTTTCTGATACTGGTTTGCTCACTTTCAATGACTAGCATGGTCTCTTGCTTCATGAGAGTAACTCAGCACAAGTTAGCAATTTCTCAACATTGTCTCCTGGTGTAGAAGGCACAGTTAAGGGCTTGTTTACATGTGACAGGTGAATCACACATGCCCTGAAAGATTAGGCTTCTCAAAGCAATGTTCCAGATGTCATTTTGCATAGTGTCTGCTTGAGCTGCGGCAGAGATGTTTCATTAGGTCCCACTCTGCCCCGTTAAGATTGCACATACTGGCTTTCCCCTAAGCCTCGTTGCCCTCTACCCTCAAAGTACAGATGATGTGTCTTCAGCAGACAAACCATTTTCCCCATATACAGGCAGCAGATGTGATTAGAGGGAAATCTAATTTATCTGGAGTACTCTAGAAATGGAAGGAAATTACTTTGCAGCAATATTTGCAAATGCATTCATCACAGACACCCAGACACTCCAACACTCTCAGATGATGGTTGCGTGATCTCTATGTGGTCTGTGTCGAACTGCTTTCCAATGGTCTGTGTAAATTCATTCCTTTTTATGCTTCTATCTTGTGCTTATTTTACAAGACAAATGTGTTGGGCAAGGGAGGTTAGTGCTATGTGGATAGAATTTTATTTTGACTGTTGAAATTTAATATTTGACTACTGAGCCACACCCTTCCAATCTAGTAACAGGAAAAATGAGCCACAAGGCACTACCCAGTCTTAAGTAATCTCTGATAAATTCCTAATTAAATGACATAGAAGATTTAAATCTCCATCTAAAAACTTGTCTCTAGATAAAAATCCCCCCCAAAACAAAAAAATCACATGATGAAACAAGTCAACATGTCTCCTTTGTAAGCCAGTCACTTTACAATTAAAAACTTACAGATTTTTTAAACATTTTTGTTTCTAGCACTCTTTCTGATCTATGTAGGAGAGGTTTCGGAATTGTCTTGTCAGTTTGTTGAATCGTGTGTTCATTTGGATATGATATGTAGGATGTCTTGATATCTATCTTTTCTCATAGTATGTATAAGATCTCATATTACCTTGAATGTATCAATTTGTAAATTTATTCATGGTTCAAGACATTTGGTTATATCTGCAGTCAGCAGAGCAAATCTGCAGTCTCTGGATACTAAATCACCAATGCCTTACTTGTTTGCTATGTATGTGTCCTCATGTAGTTAAACAGAGGAGATACAAGGGAGAACTATATGAAAATGACACTAATACAATCTTTGAATCTTCTGTATGTGTTTCTTTGGTTTAAAAAGAGGGGAAAGTAGGAGGTCAATTTAGATTTAACAGGTGAAACCGAAGAGGGAACTGGAGCCAAAAGTAATTCTTTTGAAAGGAGTAGCTGCCTTTAACCCAAATGCTTGAGGTCAGGAACATGAAATGGAATAGCCCTGTTGACTTTAGGTACAAATATGCTTCTCTGAGATACTAAGCAAAACCTCTGAAAGGAAATGTATAGATCACAGAGCCTCTTAGGGCTGCACTCAGATGCTGCTATCTGGGTTTGAAGTGCAAGCGTATTGATATTTTGCTTCTCTTTATGTTATTCCTTATATTACCATGCTATTTCTCTCTTAGAACAATTAGGCATAATCTAATAATGGTCATTATAGACTTCTTTTCTTAGATGTGCCTAATTAATAGGAGATCATATAACAGTAAAATATATAAAGAATGTATGCGCATATATAATATATATCTTTCAGGAATAACGTTTTAAACATACCAAAAAATGTTGAGAGTTCAAAGAAGAATCCATCACCACTTAAAAGACTGACAGTAAATATCATGGAATGGGATCTATTTATACATATCAGACTGTAACCTCATACTCTGCATTTCATTTTTACATTTTGCTGTTCCTATAGAAGTTTCTCAAAATGTTGTAGAAATTGGAAATAAATGAATGCCCATAAAAATAATATCTCCAGGCGATTGCAATATCTGATATAAAGAGTTCCTACAGTTTGTGAATTTTAACCACAGTTGGCTTCTTCTAAAAATGCTTATAACAAAACCCAGAGGCTCTTAAATCTGATATAGCCAATGGTTTGGAGACCAAGTAGATAGATGCTCTCAACTTATATTTAATTAATACATAATAGATTTAGTTGTAGTCAATTTCATTTTGGATAAGGTGGAGCAAATCCAATTTTGCTGCCTTCTTAACAGTTTGCAATACTAGCTTTGGGGAAGGAGTCAGAGAAGCAAAGGAAGAGAATATTAAGTGGACATAGGAGACTTCCAGTGATATTAGCTTTCTTGATTTCAACAGATGATATCAGTGCATGCATTTTCTGTAGTTTAAAATCTGTACATTTGAAATATGCTTAAAGAACAGAAAATGTTAATATTTATACATTGCAAATAAACAGGATATAAATGTAAGAAACAAAACCTATAAAAACAAATATGCACACATACTACTTGTAGTAAAAAATAACATAACTACCTTCTACAAAAGAATTTTGTCTAATATTCTGCTTTCAGAATGCTAGATATTGAATCTGGTCAAGCTAAAAGGAAAGAAATAGATGCTGGAAAAAATCTGTTAAATATTTATCTACTTAAACCATAATTTTTAGAGGGTGGTCAGGGAAGTAAAAGCTGTGTGTTAAATATGAGCTTGCTGTCCAAATGACAATATACAGTGGCTCCATTTAGCACAGCTTCCCCAGGCTGCATATGAAGAGCTGGGACCTTACTCAGATACAATTATTAACTCTCCCAATAAATCCTCAAGATCCCAATCCTGTTGATATATGTCATGGCAGAAATAGCTCAGTACATGTAGTGGCAAGAAATGCTGTTCCTGTCAGTGGAGAGATACTGCTATGCACATTAAATCAGTGGCAAATGGAGACATTGAGAGCTGAAGTTCATAATCCCACGACTTCATGTCCACCATGGTTCAACTCTATCTGAGACATTTGCTCATCATCAAAGATGCTGCATGTAAGGGATGGTTACCTAAGTCATATTAAGCACTGGCAACCTTGTTTTGTTTTGTTTGCTTTATACTCAGTTTTAATTTTGTTTATGTAAACTATGACATACTTTTATGACCTTCATTCTATGCGATTTCTACCATTAGACAAAGAACAGAATATTTACTCTGTTGTACAAGAGTGCTAGAAAAATTATACAACCTCAACCTTTCCCAGACTCTAGGGAATACAAATTCATTTGTCAGTAGAAAAATATCACCTTCAACATCCCTATTCTTGGACCAGGCTTATTTCTTGGGTATAAATAGAATCCCTGAGCTCTTACAAGAGGACTTTGGCCAAGATACTTCAGTACATATTTTCCAATGGAAGTGAAATGGTACTTAGTGAGCTGAAGGGAGAGAGCTGGTGGACATCTTGAAGAAAGAGAAGTAATGATTTAAAGACAACATGATGGTGACTTTCACTTGCTTTGTCTTTGACAGCAAGGAACCCTGCATTCAATGAATAAACTCAAATTTCTCTGATCTCTCTATAGGTCCAGCCAAGGTGAAAGATAGAACTTCACCCTTAATTCTCTCAAGAAAGATCTAAGGGGAAGGGAACAGAGAGGAAATCTGGGAAAGGCAAAAAGCCATGTAGTTCAGTTAGCTTCCCCCACCCCACCCGCAGAGAGAGGAAAACCATAACTCAAGGATTATCAACCACGTGCTGAGTGCTGAGCAGAACATATGATTTGCAATCAAAATCAGATCTATGCGACAACATGCTGTTCTCAAATGTCCAAGTCAGGGTTTCAGTGATTTTATTGAGGCTAAATGCGGAAATGTCATAGGAAAAGACAGAATCTCTCTATAAGAACCCTGGGATTCCCACTTGAGACTGTGCAAAAAAAAAAAAAAAAACAGCATGAAATGACCTTTCCAGGCACGTCTAGCCTTGAATCTTTTGATCTTTCCATGTCTAAGAGCAGACACACAAATTACAGAGGGAAACAAGGAAAAAAGAAGGAGTTGGTGGTTAGGATGAGTGTGTTAAAAGAAGTAAGGACATACACGCTTCCTCTGAAGTTGAATGAAGCAATGAGACAAATGAAGGGCAAGAAACAAAAGGCCCTGACTGGAGAAGGGCGAGCCTGGTGCAGCATGGATGCGGATTGGGTGGTGCTTGGACCGGAATGTGTAATCAGACACTGCACAACTGGAGTTGCACTCGGATCACTTTTACAGCTCCGTTAGGAAGGATGCCATTTTCTATTCTTCATCACTACCCTTTTTAACAGTTTTTATTTCCATTTTTTCCAGTCAGGTATGAAAGCCCAAGGTGCTTTGGTACTAAGTTAAATGGTTTTGATTTATTGTCTGAAGCCGGGTTTTCAACTTCCAGAGGCATTTCTCTCTCAGCCATTTACTACTTGGAATAGTAAGTTCACTATTTTGTGAATTTTTTTTTCCTGGTTCCAGATGAATGACTTTGACCTCTTCTCTGCATTGCTATAGACTTGGAAAATGTAACCCAAATGAAATGGGGTGGGGGAGCATAGGGTATTTGGAATAAAAGCTGATATGAAGCAAAGTACAGCCAGGCCTTTTGAAAGAGCACTATAGAAGGACAGGCTGATACACTGGACATGGATATAAAGACTGCCAAGCACCCAGTCTGTGGGTAAGGATGGGAGACAGGAAGCCATACTTCAAGCCAGCCAGACCCCTGTAGGGATGAATTATTGCATCAGATTTGTGAAATACAGTATTATTCTCAATCAGATTTTTATTATTACAAGCATTATTGGGGCTTGGCTGATTTGACGGCTGCCCTGAGTCTGTAATGCCCATGATGGAAAAATCCTACCAGCCATTAGAATTATGGGAAATTATATGTTTGCATCTTAAAGACAACATGAAACTTTAGCTTAACCATATTATCCTATCGATGTGTGCTTCTGAGTATTTCAGAGCCACAACCTATACCTATTTTGAGCAAATACATAGAAACATAGGGGATAGTACCCTTTGTTTCCTTTACCTGTCTTTTAAAATCTATTTATGTGTATAGATTTTGTAAAATCTGACATATAGTCTTGGAATGATACATATGAGTAAATTAAGTTAGAATACTAAAGATATTCAACAATGGAGTAAGACTCCTAGGGAGATAGAGATCTGAGGATCATGGTTTGAGGCCAGCCTTGGCCAAAAGAAGTTTACAAATGTCCATCTCCACCAAAGAATGACCATAGTGGTTCTTTCCTGTTATCAATGCAGGTAGCAAAATGACAGAGTGACATGCATCTGACACCCCCAGTGACATGGGGGAAGCCCAAGTTGGAGGATAGAGACCCTCTATCAAAAATAAGATGCATTGTATGTATAAACTGTTTTGTTAAGTGGCAATGCCTTTGTACAGCCACTTAAAGATACTAAACATATGATCAAAACAACAAAGTGCTGGCTCAGGTGGTAGAGGACCAGTCTTGCAAGGTCAAGGCTCTGAATTAAAACTGCAGTACTGCTAACATCAAATAATGTAGTGTGAAGGATATTCCTGAGAGTGTACTCCTCAACACAGATCCATGTATATAGTATTTCCACACATTCCTGTATATAAAATATTCCAAACATGAACAAGTAACCTATGTTTGGCTCTCACTGTATAACAAGGCAGCACCAAGCAATTCATATTGCTAAGTGTCTTATATGTAGAACTTGTTACCATTCCTTGTTTTAAATACTTAGACTCAAAACAGATTTCAAGGGGTAGACTTTTTTAATACAAGGAAAAATAGGTCATAAGTTCTGGATCTGGGTTTTCAACCAGGTGAAATCTTACTCAGAAACTTATTCTCTTAAAGGATGAGAGTTCAACTATCACTGTTCCATCATTTACTAATGATAAAAACCTGGGAAAATGACATAATTCTATTTTACCTTCTGTTTCTCCCTAGAATATGAATGATAGTGATAATACCCATAATAGTAATAGTACTCAAATCAAGTGATACTTTATGTGTTTAGAGGAGTTTTCACCATTTAGAAAGCATCATATAAATCAAAAAGATATGAACTATAGTTATCATATTTAAACAGTGTGTTCATAGCATACATAATTAAAAATTCTTCCTTTACCAGTAGAGACATTTCTTCAATAGTCAATTAATCACATCTTACAACCGCATGCACATATGCCCTGGCAGTGGCTGTTCCCAGGAGAGCCCTGGTTGGAATGCACATGTCCACATTTCAAATAGAAGGTGCTGCAAGGTCAGCGTGTCCCAGGAGAAGGCCAGCTGCCAAGAGACCGTGTAGAGCAGCAATTCTAGGGTGAATTCATCACAGCTGGAGTCCAGATCTCAGAACTGCAGGGCCCAGCACTTGGTCTGGTTCATGCCCAGAGCTGATTATTCAGAGGGAATGACTTATAAGAACTCACCAAAGACCACAGCATATAAATTAGAAAGTCACTGTATTAATTTACAATGAAAAATATTACTGTTAACTAAACCAGACACTTGTATCCATCTGACCAGTGAATTCTTGCCCATTAGGCAACGACATGGGACGCCACATTAACAGAAGGTTGCTGGGTGAGCAGAATGCTTGTTTCCAATGTTTAGTCTCATCAGGTTCTAATGGCAGCCTGCATCCATCTCCATCTACCTGCCAGAATGAACAACCATTGTGATCAGCCCAGTGATGCCACAATGTCCTTTCTCAGGATTAGACCAGAGGACATCTTTGCAATTTTCTTATTTCTAGGTTGCTTTGCCTAACCAGTATCCCAATTTCTGCTTCAGATTGTTTTTTCTCTTTTCTCAAAACAACAACAACAACAAAAATAAATACTTTATTTCTCAGAGGAGCACTTGATATGGTCCAGAAGCCACCCCAGCCTCTTATGTGGCATGATCTTTGTTCACTTGATAGTTTAATTTATAGGAGATGGGAAGGGGAAACAAAGGAGGAGGCTACAATGCTTGATAAGAAATGTACTCATTATCTTGCTCATGTAATTGTAACCTCTCTGTACAGTATTTTCACAATAAAAAATATAGGAGAGATCTTCATTGTGTGTCTTTCCAAATTCTGTGCTTGCTTCCGAAACCACATGCACACACATGACTCCTCAATATCATCCTTCTCAAGCTCTCTGCAATCTCTCTCACCATCCATATATGTCCCTTGCAAATGAGCCTTCGGCTCCCTACTAAAATCACTAAGAGCTTGCATTTTAGCTGTCATAAAAGTCTGTTTCCAAAATGTAACCAGATAGGTTGAACTAGCCTCTGTCAGTACATTTAAAACAAAGTGACATAAACATTATAATGACTTGACTTTTAACAGGAATGATAACAGCTCATGATAACAGCTCCAAGAGATCGTTGAAATTATGGTACTCTATTCATCATTACAATAGTAAAAAGATCCACTCACAGATCACAGTTATTGAACCATTTTCTAGTGCTTTTCATATCTACAGTAAAATCAAATGTCCTGGATATGTCAAGAAGAACGTGCATGATTTCTCCCTTGGCTGCCAGACTGAATTAACTTTCTTCAATGCAAATCCCTTTCACACAGACTCCTGGATGAGTTTGGAATGTGATGCATATATCTGGTGGTTTTCCATAGCTATGTTACTTGTTTCTCAGTCTCATTTGCATCTGATTCATCTCTCACTTTAAATTAGATTTCATTCAAAAGTGACCTCCATAGAGAAATCTTCTGACCATTCCATCTGCCATAGCATCCACACAATTTTCCTTCAACTCGCTTTGTTTTTCTTCTTTTCACTCATCACTTTCTGATATGCTTGGGCATTGTCTTCCTCAACAGAATGTATCTCACAAAACAGAGACTCATTTATCCTAGCCACTAATGGTCTTCGAAGGTGACTGAATAATACTTTATAATATTTTGTAGATCTTTAGGTTTCATTATCCTTCATACCTCCTCAGTTTGCCTAGAATATTACAGAGCTTTGCCTTCAGTAAGATCTGCCATTATAGCTATATCAAAGGATATGATATTGATGGTCAAACGGTCCAGATGTGTGTTCAAAGATTGCTACCAATCTTACTTATTGCCAGCTATTTTCTCGAGTTTTGTTTTGTTAATTTTATTTGTTTTGAAGGTCCTGAAGTTTCAACCTAGGACTTTATACTTGCTAAGATCATGTTCCCACTGCCCCTGACTCTCTGCCTTTTTGCTTTAGTTATTTTATTTATTTATTTTTAATTTTATTTTATTGTAAAGATGCTGTACAGAGAGGTTACAGTTACATGAATAAGGTAATGAGTACATTTCTTGTTGAACATTGTTGCCCCTTCCTTTGTTTTTCTCCTCCTATCCCTTCCCTCTATCACCTCCCACACTCACCCTCCCACCCTTACTAAAGTTGTAAAGTTTACTTCCAACATAATGTCTTGTGAGTATCATTGTTGCAGTGGGTCATCCTGTATCCTTGTTTCAGCATTGTTTAAATACAATCTCAAACCTTTTACCAGTCTAGGTTGTGAGTATCATTGTTGCAGTGGGTCATCCTGTATCCTTGTTTCAGCATTGTTTAAATACAATCTCAAACTTTTTACCAGTCTAGGTTGTTACCACAATCCTATTACCTTTCTCATATGTATTTATGTATTTAGGATTGAATACAGGCACAGGTACCTCCATGCATACTTTGTTTACTTTGTTTTGCTGTAATGGGGTCTTTGCTAAGATTTTCTTTTTCCTCCCTCCCTCCCTCCGTCCGTCCCTCCCTCCCTTCCTTCCTGAATCCCTTCCTCCCTCCCTCCCTTCCTTCCTGAATCCCTCCCTCCCTCCCTTCCTCCCTTTTTTCTTTCTTTCCCTCCTCCTCCTCCTCCCCCTCCCTCTCCTCCTCCCCCTCTTCCTCCTCCTCCTCCTCCATCTCTTTCCCCTCCTTTTGTTGATTGTGGAGCTTGAACTCAGGGCCTAGGTGCCGAATTCTTTTGTTCAAGGCTAGTGTTCTACCACTTTGAGCAACAGCTCCACTTCCAGATTCTGATTTGTTAATTGGAAATAAGAGTCACATGGACTTTCTGCCTGGGCTGGCTTCAATTCATGGTTCTCAGAGCTCAGCTTCCCAAGTAACTAGGATTATTGGCATGAGAAACTGGCACCTAGCTCTTTACTAAGATTTTGCCTGAGGTGGCCTTGAATTATATTTATCTAATTTCTACCTTCTTAAGAACTGGGGTTATAGCCCCATACTGGGGCTCCTTGAGTTGCTATGTATTATTAATGACCCCATTTCTTTTTTTTTAACTGATTTATCTTCACACATCATTAATATGAGTCTCTTATGACATTACATTCGTTAGTGATCACTAGTTATTTTCTGTTTGTTCTCATGTGTGTTTAGAATGTGAGGAAACACTTCAAATATTCAAATATTCCACAAGAACTTATAGTTTATATATGTATCTACCCTAAAACAGCCTACCTCCTGCTTGTCTTTCCAGACCTTCCTGCTGTCTCTGAGCTTCATCTGCTCAAAGCTGGTGCTCTATCACTTGACCAACAGTGCCACTTCTGGCTTTTTTTGAGTACTTTATTGGAGATAAGAGTCTCATGGGGATTTTTGTGCCTGGGCTGACCAGGAACTGCTCGCCTCAGATCTCAGCCTTCTGAGTAACTAGGATTATAGGTGTGAACCAGCAGCACTCAGCTTGTATGATTCTTGTACTTAAATCTTTTTTTTCTTACTACTTAATATGGAAATAACTAGAAAAACCTAAAAATTCAAATTTTTCATTTTTCTTTCAACTCTAGGATGAGTGAGTTAGTATATTGGAAAAACATTCACATATACAAGTAGGGGTGTGTGTGTGTGTGTGTGTGTGTGTGTGTGTGTGTGTGTGTGTGTGTGTGTGTGTGTGTTTAATTTGGTTATAATGAGAATTGGTTTAATTTGGTTGTAATGGGAGAAATTTCAGAAATAAAATTCCCTTTGAAAATAATTTCCTGGGTGAAAAGGGTATGTTGGCCCATGTGAACTGTGAACAAATCAGTTCACAGATTCATTAAATTAGTACAACTTTAGTCTTCAAATATATTTGTACTGAGTGTAAGATAAATTAGATAGGTAGGTTTAATTAGGTAACCGATAAAGAGAACAATGCCACGTGGTATTCAGGCAGGAAGAGAAGTTTATTTTACCAATAAACTTGCTTGCCCCCACCATGCATGGTAGAGAGGCATGGATGAAAGAGGGGTAGAACAAAGTCTGGGCTGGGTTTAAGTAGGGGAGGAGAGACCCTCCTCAACAAATGGGGCTGTGACTTCAGGGCCCGGGATCCTCCCACAGATACATGGGAGGAGGCATGACTGAAGGAAGGGGGGCTGGCCCAGGTTGTAACCTCAGAGGAGGGGGAGGTGGCTGCCCACAAGTGCCAGTTACCTAGGTAACACAGGAACTGGGTGGAGACTCAGCCAAGAGGAGGGAGGAGCCTGCCCAGCCTTTTCAGGGTGGACCTTACAATGAGTAGCACAGAAATTTTCTAGGTAGGCAGTAGTAAAATGGCTATTCACCCTTTATATTTTCTTATTCTAGTAACTTTGAAGATAGGCCATAGGAATGTCTTTGATCAGGTCCTGAGATCCTGCCTAGATTAGTATACACCATTGCATCTACAAGGGAGATGTTTCAAGCCCTTAAAAGTACCATAAATTGAGAAAAATAGGAGGTGAGGCATAAGAGACACATAGGTTAGTGGGTGTTTATTTTAAAGGCCTTCTTTGTGAATGGACAACAAAAACAAAATGTGAAATTTAGTACAGTACATATGAGTGAGTGATTATTCACTTAAATAGGAGGAATGACACATTTGGTTACCATTAGCATGATTTGAAGACAGAGGTGTGCTGCAGACATACCCAGAAACTTTTATGTTCTATAGTAGTTATGGTTTTGTGTCTTAGGACACATACCAGTGTGAAAATGTGGACAAACGAATTTTATAAACTTTCCAAAGCATTCACAGGAGGCACAGTAGAATTTTCTATCACATTTTCCTCCCTACAGAAATATCAACCTGAACAGCCATGAAAATACATGAAGTATGATTAAGAAAGTAAAAAAGAAGTAAAAGGCATCTGTTCATTCATAAATAGTAGGGCTGGAAGCAATCCAAGATCAATCGATTACAAATGGTTTAAACATTTTTTGTTATTGATAGTTTTTTAAACCAAAGCAGATATTAATGAGTAATACCCTCAAATAAACACGGTGTTTGCGCACACACAGGAATAACTAGGTACAGGCAAAAGAATTTAAACAAAATAAAGTCTTACACACAATAAGCTAATACATCTGCACATGACTTATCAATATTTAAATTAGATTAAATTATATAGGAATATAATTTCTATTCCTGATTTTCTTCTATGGTAACATGATAATGAAATATTTATATTTGTTTAAGTTCCTTTATAAACAGTATTTTGATGGCTGTCTGGATATGGGCCATGAAATTCTATCAATTTCTTAATCTTTATTGTTGAATATTAATGATGAGACAAAAGATACAAACATTATCTGATGAATAACCATTTACTATTGGCATTGTGTGTGATAGGGTGTTGTGTGTTGTTGATAGGGAATTTGAGCTGGAGGATAATGTGCTTGATCTCCCTCATCTCAATTAGATAGGGTTGAAATTAATCTTTGATTTTATCTCTTACTTATCTCTATGGCAATAAAAAGAAGCAGTGATAGGGAGAAAAAAAGAGACAATGTAAAGAAAGATGTGGGGAAAGAAATGGAAGTACAGGTGAGAGTAACAGAGTAGAGGGAAGGAAGGAAAGAAGGTACAGAATAAAACAACACAGTCTGCCAATTATTTCCTTACAACTTTCCAAGATGGCCAGGATGGAATTAGGCTTTCAGAATATTGTATTGGGTAAAATATCAATCTCCTTTATCTCCCCTGAAGCACAACTCAAATTTTGCAGGAGTATGTGAATTTATTTATGGCATTTCCCTACTGCTATGAGTAATTGTAATGTTTCAGAAGCCAATTTTGTTTCCAGGAATCTGTATTATGTTTGCAAAACTGTAGAATTAGATTTCCCACTGCCCTTTCACCCCTCAACAGCCTATATTATCGTAGTCTTCTTTGTGATGGAGGCCTTGAATCCTTGGCTCAAACCAGCCATGGTCCCCGGGGGCAGCACATAGCAATACTCTGAAATTCCTACTTACTAACTCCTTCAACAAGATGAATGCTGAAAGGCCTTTCCTTCTGCTTTCAGCATTCATTACATTCCTTATAAATGAAACATGAATGTAATTCATATTTCTTCTAGGGAGAAAAGTTTTAGAGGCTTCATTTATTCATTCATTCAACAAATATTTATCGAGTCCCTTCTGCACTAAAATATCATGGCAGACACTCTGAGGGATACAGAGACACATAGTGCAATTCTTCCATTTCGGAGTCTGTTCTTCCATCGGGCCATGCTCATATTACCTATTCAGAAATCTCCTGTATTCATCTATTATGTCCATCCTATCAGGAGCCAAAATTCAATTTTAGCCATCATTCTGCTCTTTACAGAATAGTGAGAAATCTTACCTAATTATTCTTAAGCATATAAATATTAAACATCAGGCCATAAGGATTTAGAAATAATACCGTTTCTCCTTCAAAATTCTAGCCATCTTGATTCACTTTTAGTTCCCTAAGTGTGCAATTGTCTTTGTTATTACTAAAGTTTTGGTTGTCATTATTTTCTTGTGCCAAGACTTCCTCCCCCCCATTCATATTCTTCATCTCATCATGTAGTTATCTAATAAATTGCTACTTATTATTTAGGCTTGTCAGAAGAGTCCTTCCTCTGCTCTTTCCCATCAGTGAACCTTGATTTTTCCCTTTTCTGTGCCCTTCCCTCCCATGTTTCCTTTCTTACATCTGTATCTCTGTCCTACATTCATGTAACTCTACTAAGTTAAAAATTCCATGAGACAGGCATTGTGTACCTCTTGCTCTCTGTGTACCCATCTATAGAATGCAGTGCGTGGTACACCGTTATTTTTAAGTGTGAGTATTTTAACTGAATTGTGTATTAAGAAATCTGTATAATCATTAAAGAACCCTGATAACACCAGCAACCTTCTGTAGAACCGATGCATTTGTATGTACATTTTGGGAAAGACTATTCATGAAGAAATGGCTGGTTTGTAGGAACGGTTACATATTCCAGAGTCCACAACACATCGGAACAGGTGAGGGTCAGGGAATTGGTGTAGAGCAGGAGGAAGGCTAATTGCACCATGGAAAAAGAAGCAGAATTTAATGTGTGAAGGAAAATAATGGGGTGGACATTCCTGGCAATAGCATGCAAACAACTTGTGTTGTGAAGAATAAATCATATTTACATTCTATCAAAATTATGACCATTTTTTGAGAGAAGGGTCCCACTATGCAGCCTAGCTTGCCCTCACTCTCACACTTCTTTTTCCTCAGGCTCTTGAGTGTGGGGATTACAAACCTGAGCCACTACAATGAGCAATGATTATGTTTTCATTTGGGCTGGGCTCCAGAACCCTAATGTTTCTTCAACTTCAGTTATTATTGTGAAAGAAGGGGATATAGGATATAGTATTTTTTTAAATATCAGATTGTCAGCTGTGTGTCTGTTGTGCTAGGGGAAGGGAAAGACACAGCTTGTGATAATGAGACTCAGAAATACTGTGGCAGGAATGGAAAGATTATGAGGAAATACATCATATTCATCCTGACTTGGAAAATAAATTATATGTCTAATTAGGTAGTACTGAGTCAAAAAATAATTACAAGCTTTCAAGCATTGTTTTTCTCAAAAATATGAAACTAATGAGCAGTTGGGATATTACAGTAAATAGGATACTGCAGTAGAGATGGAACCAGGGTGGGATAATGCAAATTATCTTGGGCCAATACCAAAAAACAAAGATTGGCAGATTGGCAAAACTATTAGGATTGTTTAGATTAAAACAGTTCTAAACCACAAAAGGCTCAAAATCACTGTGAATATCATAGAGCTGAAATCACTGTGTATATCATAAAAACTAGGAGTGAACAATGAAATATGAGTCAGTGTAGAGCTGCAGTTTTGGAAATTTATAAAGCTGATTGTGGGTAACCTAGAGACATGTTGTATAAGGGAGAAGGTATAGATTTACTAGTGTTATGCTTATTACAATTAGTTGCAGTATACACTCCTTAATGTAACTATGGTGGCTTGAACTTGCAGGATGAGGTAGTGTCTTGGAGATGAGACAAGAAATCGAAAAGCTCTAAGGTTTTTCTTTATTGCAATACTTAGGGTATGTAATATGGTGTATTTCTCTGAGAGGGGCCAGAATTAGTTGGGTTCATTTGGCTGAATCTTGGAATACATGAATGATGACAATAGGTATGATATTTTCACTAATTTGTGACGATACATTGTTAAATTTCACATATTACATGAAGTTCAAATAAATCAACGTTGAATAAAGTGATCTTGGACTAGATAAAGAAGAGAAATAAAAGCTAGATAAAGACTAGCTAAAAGATGAGAAAACTTGAATCTGCTTATGTGGACCTAGGTAAATTAAATAAAAGCTAACGTCTACTGAATATTTCCTAACATCCTGCCATTCTTTTATATATACTTTATTAGAGGCATTCATTGCACCAATGTGGCAACTATATTGTTCCATGTCATCAGTGAGGAAAATCAAAGCCCCAAATGGTTTTGTAGGTGCTATGTATACAAGAGTTCCCTTTGCAGGATCTGGCAAGGGTGGGGTGCAATGATGGTTTTGTGACTGGAGGGTCTGGGACTCAAAGAACCCCACTTCAGGGAGGGATGACATAAAAGATAGAGGAAGTGAAGGTGGAGCAAAGATGCAGGTATTAGAAGATATTAGACTAACATGATTTTGACGATATTGATGAGAGAGAATTGTATATGGCAATCATGCCACATACTTTTGAAAGCCGGCATGGTCTATTCCAAGAGACTGAAGTCTGATAAATGGACCAGAATATTTTTTTTCCAAGTTAGCAAGTTAGAAGCCCACATTTGTCACATGCCACATTCAACAGGTGGATTTTTAGGATCCCTTCAGATAATAACTGCTCCTTTCCTTCCCCTCAGGAAAACAACAAGTTCAGAGAAAAAAATTTAAAAAAAAAACAGACTGCTATGTATAAAGACAATAGAAATGGTTATCACAGCACATGCATCCACAATCATGGCTGGGAATACCATGAAAATACAGTAAATGATTTCTATGGCCTAGGTATTTCTTTTAAACCATGGTGGATAGAGATAATCATAGAAAGGAGGAGAAACCCACCTTCTCGGCCCCCAATGGATCTAAATCCAAGAAGAGTAAATTCAATCCATGGTCGGGAATCTCCCTGGCTAAAAGGATGAGCAGCAAATGAATCTGTTGCTTGACATCAGCAGAGACCAGGGACCTTTAATGTGTGTGGGGCCATTTCTAAGTAACCTTTGCTGTAGTTGACATGCCACTATTACATTCTGGGGATCTGTGCTGCTGCTGTGCTGCACCAGGGCTGGCCCAGACTGGGTTTTAATTAAATCCCCCTAAAGGGTGGTCAGATCGACCCGTCTTCTCTGAACGAGTAGTTGTGACCCAGTGTCCTGAGAACACAAACTCCCCCTTGGCCTCTCTCCCTGCAGGCATCTTCTCCCTCATTGCATCACTGATCAATGTCTCCTGCTCCCCGAATTCTGAGCCGAGGCGGCAGTGATGAGGACAGAGAATGAAAACGCAGAGTAGTTTCCATGGTAACATGTTTTAGACAGAAAGAAATGAAAAGGGAGAAAGAGAACTCTACTATGATTTGAATTCTGAACATTGGTGAATGAGCCGGCTGTTTAGCAGTCAGTGACTGGGTTTCTTTTTATAGGAAAAAGAGAGTTCGTATTTCAGTTGCTCCAAATGCACATTCTTCCACGAAGGGTGAAAACATAAATAGCATGGGACCTACAAGAAGGAAAACACAACCCAGAGGTGTCTTCTTGCTCTGATACTGTTCACACAATTTACAAGTTTGTTTGCTGAATGTTAATCCTGTTGATTCAGGTCTCTGCTAACTTTGGGGAAGCGAGTTGAATTAAAGAGACCTTCCTATGAAAGACTGTGATAAAATTCTTGAGACAATGAACTTATTGAGTGGAAAGGCCTCACAGTTGAGTTGACTCACAGTTTTAGAAGTTTCAGTTCATGGTCACCCCTTGGCCCTGTTGCTTTAGATCTCTTACAGCACAAAACTTATAATGTAGAGCTAAGCTATTTACCTGTGGCTGTCAGGAAGCAGAGAGGGGGAGAGAGAGAGGGAAAGGGATAGTGGAAATGAGGAGAGAAGAGAAGGGAGAAAATGAAAAGGAGAGAAAGAGAGAGAGATGGTTATTCAATGCCCCTTTTAAAAGCGTGTTTATTGTGCCCTAATTTCTTCTATGAGGCCAGTACTTCCATAGGCTGGGCCTGAGCCATTTGAATTGTATCTTCTAAATGGCAGAACTCACTTTGAAGAGTTTATTACCATATTTGTTTACCATACATGGTAAATATTTACCATGTATGATAAACAACAAAAAAAACTAAGATAAAGTGATATATAGCACACCAGTCAAATGAAAACCAAAAAGCAACTCTTGGAGTGCCTTCTGTATTGAAGCATTTTTCAGTATTGAGTGGCGGTATTGTAAAAGCCTTCAGTGAAAGGTAGAGGGTCTCATAAAAGGAAAGCAACATGAAACACAGCACGAGGGTTTTCATTTGTTTGTTTTTGTTTAGTTTTGTTTCTGGTTGAAGTACAGAATAAAAAAAAACGGAAAAAAAAACTTGTAGGTGAATTTTGCCTGGGATTGTAGGGTGACTTGGCTATTTTACAATAAAATGCTTTTAAAATGTAAGAGAAGGCTTTGGTAGCGCTAGTGAGTTGGTGAGGAGTAGAGACATTTATATTTAGTTTGAAAGGTCATTGGGAGTTCTAAGCTGTTCCTGAGCTACTCAGGGGTCCTCAGTAGGAAGTGCTTAAGAAAAATTTCACATAGCCTCTCTGGAATAAATTCCTTGGCTGGAGGTTAGACGAGGTTACTAAGGGCACAGTGAAGAACAGAAAATGCCTTGAATATGCCTTCTCTAGGGGGAAAGGGGGCTAATCATCCTAAAAATGCAAAATAAGAAATCATAGAATATCCCTTCTGAGATTGGATTTGCATATGACAAATGCCACCATTTATGATTCTATCATGTGCCAAGCAATGCACTAAGTATAGATGTATTTTCACATTGTAATCTTCACAGTAACCATGAACATTTTTGGTAGAATGATTATATCTGAAAAGATGATAAACAGAGAGGTTCAATGTCCACTCCCGATGATGACTCTGAGACTCTACATTTGAACTGGATCCCAAAGCTCCAGAACCTTTCGTCCTAGTACATGAAGGGCACATCATTTGTACAGCGGCTTGTAAGTTATGAAAATGAGAATGTGTGTTTCAACATGAAGGAGGCATAGAAGGTAAAAGACAAAGCCTCAAGGAATGAGAACTACCATCTTGCCATCAGGAGTGCGGGAGACAATTTGGAGAAGGACTTCAATGGGTCATTCTCAGTTTGAGGAGAGGCTGTCCCTCTAGTTTTCATTGATTGCATTTTAATTGGTAGCAGCAGGGATAGCAATGTGTTCCTTTTGATAAGCTGTCTATAGTTTGAAGAATCTGAGGTGGGAACACCCAACCTAAAGCACCATGTGGGCATGCTATGCATCCCCAGGAGGTAGAAGAGGGTCAGCCTAGAAAGAAAGACTAGCAGCTCTCATTAGTATCCATGCTACTGGTCTTCAGCAAAACACCCTTGTACTTGTTTATAACTTTAATCCTGAAAAATGGAACCTTTGGGTTTGGAATTTAATAGAAGTTACATCTGTGTTGATTGTTAAAACTTAACCTATGCATCTAAAATTAAGCCTCCCTATAAAATTATGTAAAAGAAGAAAACATTATTTATTTTCATGTTTTGTGGGCACAGTGGCTCATTTTTTACAATCCCAGCAACATAGGAGGATTAGGGTCTGAGACTGGCCCAGGCAGTATTTACCTAGTCATGAGACTATGAAAATACAAACAAGAGGATGTGGAGTTGGAGCTCAAGTGGTAGATCTCTTGCTTAGCTTACACGTGGCCTGGAGTTCAAATACCAGTGCTATCAAAAAAATTTAAGAAGGAAAGCAAAAAAAAAATAACAATGAACTGTTCATGAGAATGATATAAGCTGGTGGATTTTGATGTCGCTTGAATTTTGAACTTTTCATAAGGCATTCACATTGGAATTTGAGAATTTTGACATTGAAGATTCTCTACCCCTTGAGACAAAACAGAAGTTCATTGGCATAGTGTTTAGAACTAGGATTTCATGTTTAGAACTTGGATTTAGACAGCTGCATTCCCATCCCTGATTTAGGTGTTTCTGATTTCCTAGGCAAGTTACATAACATACCTCAACCTCTGTTTTCCCCTCTGAGAAATGGAAGTAAAAATATCACCGATTTATACTAACATATAACCAATAGTAACTGTAGATGAGGAGATATCAGATTATAGGCAAAAAAGTGTTTAAAACAGAATGCATGTCTATATGAGGTTGAATATTGCTCCTGCTACTAAGATCCTAAGTGAAGAGCTTACAAGTGAACTTAATGCAACAGAACCATGTTATGTTCTGTTTCAGAGCCACAGAAATGATTTCCAAATAAGGAGGCATGATAAAGAGCTAGATCAAATCTATGTGATGTACTTCCTTAGAAATAGGAATGAACAAAGCCCACATTGTAGTATGTTCTGGGAGATATAACTAATCATCCATCTTAGTAGGCAGAGAATGTATGTATGGGGATGCATGGGTTGGGGTGCACACACATATGCACATGCTTGCATCCAACCTAATATTGGATTGCAGATAAAATGCATTCTTTTCCTTCCCTGCCCATTCTTGGATACACATGAAAGCTACAGTTGAAGGAAGCATGTAAAGTTTTAACACCCTCATATCCAGCACATGGTAAGGTTTCCTAATCAAAAGGAGAGCTGACAACAGCTACTATTGTTAGAATAATGTCCCACTTACTTGTAAGGTATCATTGTCATCCTGACTGAAATTCATTTCATCACTTTGTTACTTACTCTGGCAGAATATTTTACAGAATACATCTTTGACAAGTTATTTCTTTAATCACTCTAGTTCTTAGGAAACTACCACTGGGTTTAGAATTGTTTAAATACCATAACAACTATGTAGAATGAATCATCTTTCTGTCTGTGGGGTGTCTTATTATTTTAAAAGGATCAACTTAAAAATGTTTAGATTTTTCAGGAGTCAGTTTCAGGCTGTCCAGGTCCTGAAAACTCATCCAACTTAAATTCTGTAACCATTTCTCTCTCCTGCATTTTCATTCTCAACATCTTACACTTAGAAAGAAAGTGTTGCTTTGGCATTTCATTTATTTGTTCCTCAAGCTAGTCACCTCCTAGGAGAATTTCAATCCATTCTTTATGTGGGCTACGTGTTTGATACAATATACAATATATTCCCTTCAATAACTTCTAAATAATTAATTCGATGCTAATATTGCTTTTCTTCGTAACTATTGTTCTTAAGTGTTAAATCAATCACAGATTAATTGAAACTTCCACGCCATTTTCTCTGTTCTCTCCCCAAATTATATTTAATTTTCATTTTCTTTCACTGACCTTTTTACTTCCCCCTCCTTTCTCTTCAGGTATTCTCACAGGGCAGCTAAGAGTCTTTGGCTCTGTAGTTTTGAAGTGTGCAATTTGGAAGGAATGTGGGTCTTGAGGGTATTAAATTAACTAGAAGCTCTCTGATTTTTTTTTATTAAATGACTTCTTTCAGCAATATTATGGAACATTCTAGGTATTCACTTTAAAATTTCTTTCACTATATAAAGGAAAGGCATTACAGTTTAGACAATTTTGGTTCCTTCTTTTTTTTTCTTTACTCTTAAGGACTATACTCAAAATACCTTGATTGTGTTTATAGTGTAAAGTTCGAAACATTATGAAAATATATTCGTGAGATTTGATATGGTAAAAATGAGAGACATAAAATAGAGGGCTGAACAAGAAAGTCAATGGGGCTGAAGAAAGTCATTTTAGTCAGGCATGAATGAGCTATATCCCAAGGAAAGGGTGAGACTTCCAAGTGATCAAGAATTTAGAAAGTGGTCAGACACCAGCAGAAAAATATAGAGGAAGAAAAAAAAATCAGGTCTGGGGTGGAAATTTTCTGTGTATATAACTGCAAGACAGAGTGAGCCTCTAACAGTTTTATACAGCTGGAGTGGAAAAATCTATAAGGGCCATTGTGGGTGACAAGTAGGCCTCTAGTCAGCACTTTCTGTTCCCCTTTGGACTGGTAAAAAGCAAATGTGTAATTGTGAGAAATGAAAGAGAACAGCTCTTTAAAAATAGTGTGACCAAAGCCTTGCCTAGAATATTGTATCCAGTTCTGGGATTCTTACCTGGAGGTTTCGCCTGAAAGAACAGAACCAGGCAAGGGGTAGGCATTGACCATCTGCCCACTAATTTTGTATACCCACATGTGGATGACAAGTTTACGTTTTATGTTGTTTTAATCATTTTTAGTTTGTTTAATCCGATTGAGACCCAGAGAAAATTCAGCACTGAAAACTAAGCAATAGTTACAATTTAGAAAGTGCTAGATTGTTCTCACTGAAACAAAACACTATTCTAACATCCCATTTCTCAAATATTAGATACCAATTGTTTGCATGAAAGGCAAGTTCTGTAAGATTAGTTGAAAAGTCCCTCTTTTGCTCCCTACATTTGAGTGAAATCTTTATTTTCATTGTCTCTTTACCACTTTTTTTTCTAGTAGCTACTGAACAGCTTGAATTTCTAAACAAATACAAAATGTTCTCTTCTAATTTGAGATAACTTGACATGCTCTACCATCTCTCAATTCAGAGCTTATTCTTTGACCTCTCATTTTTCATGCAAGATGGTATCTATCAAGTATTAGATTACCCAGGCAAACCCTGTATGTCTAGCACAGAAGACCTTCTCTAGTCTTGAACATTTGTGTCACCATTGTACTAATGTGTCCACCTCTCCCGTTAGACAGTAAATAGCTTTAGGAACATTCTTGTCATCAGATATATTTGTGTTCCTCCTCACCTAGCCATTTGGCTGTCACTCACATACTTGTGGAGTAAATGTCAAGGAAATCGGAGAAAGATGAGATAAAGAACAGAGGAAGACTTGACATGGACTGAGAGATGCATTTTACTCATAACCTGACTTCTGGAATTAAAACCTCTTTTGACACAACCTAATGAAAATAAATATAAACAGTTTTAAAAAATTGGGACATTTTATTAGAAAGTGGTGTGGTATCCCCTCAAAGTTCATATATTGAAATCTAGACACCAATCTAATTTGATTAGGAAGTAGCATTTTGGGAATGTGATTAGATTCTGAGGGTAGAACCTTTAGGAATGGGATTAGTTCTCTTTCAAATGAGGCTCCAGGGAGATGATGTGTCTCTTCCAGTAAAGACACAGTAGAAGGTACATAGGCCCTCAACAGAGAGCACTTTGATCTTGACTTCCCAGGAATGTAAGAAATAAATGTTTGTTGTGTGTGAGCTACCTGTTAACCATTTGTTATAGCAGCCTGAGTGGAGGAAAAAATAGAAAAATAACTGGAATGAAGGAAATGAGGAACATAAATTGAGAGCATTCACAAGTTATCTTACAATCAATTGTTAGAAATGACCACAGTTATATAACTCAAAGTGAAGGCTTTCCTTCCCTTACAGAACTCAAATTATTGTCTCTTGAGTCTTCTTATACTATGTTTTGTCATTTGCTTTGTGATACTAAATATATTTGAGTATGTGTGTTTGCATAAGAACCTGTGTGTGTGTGTGTGTGTGTGTGTGTGTGTGTGTGTGTGTGTGTGTGTGTGTGTGTGTGTGAGTGAGTGATTTTGTTTTTGAATTTTAAACTTTGCTACTTTTTGTATTAATCTCTCAAGGACCAAATAGAATCCCATATACGCATTAGGATTTTTCTAGGCTTACACTTAATAAGGTCTGGGAATGGTTTGAAATTTTAAATAAGGTGATGTCAAATCTGCAACTTATCTTTTTGGACATTGATCATAATATTTCTTCAACATATAGATAAACTGACATTTTAAAAGATGAGTCTATACTGGATATTTCTTTTTATCTGTCAGTGGAATTAAATATTCTTCAACAAAAAAGTCCATAACTATCCCTCAGTTGTGGTTATTCATACAAACAGGTTCACAGAGTGTTAAAATGTAAATGTTTTATATCAAGCAGGGAAAAGTTAACTCATTAAGTCTTTAACTTTTAATTTTAGATTTCTTTATATTATATTTTAAACATGAAGGTAAGGTGTGGTTATCACAGAATTCAGGGTAAGATTGTTCTAGACAACTGCATGTCATTGAATGGAACATTAATTTGGCAACAATGCTTCTGGACAAGAAGCCTGGTCATTAGGAACTTGTTAAAAATAAAAAAATAAGACACTACACCTTTACTAAGTCAGAAACTGAGAGGTGGACATCCAGTATTCTGTGCTTTAGAAGGTATCTAGGTGATGAAGGGTTAACATTTGAAATCTATAGAAATCAACATGTTAGACCATCACTACAAAAGGTCAGAGGTGACATGGCAGCACTTGAGGAACATAAATTCGCTGACCCTGGAGGATTCTTTAGGAACTAGGCTCTCTCCAGCACATTTACATGTTCTATCCCAATGTGAGACCTGACTTGACTTGAAGAACAAGGAACAAGCACCATATCCTCCTGCCAGTAGATCTCAAGAGCTATTTGTCCTTAGTGGCAAAAGGTCTGACATGACACTGTAGACTTTTTGTTAGCCTAACAATAGAAATTTTATAGTAAAGTTTTCATCAAGTTAAGGATGATCAAAAATGCATTTTCCATTCATTGTGCTGTAGTACTGTACATGGCAATTTTACATGTTTGAGCATAGTAGCAACCAAGAATTACAAACAATTTTTGTTAGTTTCCATGAGAAAATAGGTAATGGCTCTAAAAAAATGTGTCATGACTGGACACTTGTGTCTTATATGTGTATACATAGATATACAGGAGGGTGAGACCTAAGCATTGTGGTTTGAAGCCAGCCTGGGAAGAAATATCCATGAGATCATTATCTCCAATTAACCCACAAAAATCCAGAAGTGAAGTTGTTGGTTCAAATGGTAGAGCACCAAGCATGAGTGGAAAAGGCAAGGAAGAGTGCCCAGGCTCTGAGTTCAACTCCCCAGATGAGCATGAATGCACACACAGAAAATGTCCTTTATCTATACAACTGTTTGGTTTTGCATTTTACACATATACACAAACAATGTTTGGAAATCATATACAATGAGTGTCCACAAATCCCCTTGAATTCATCCAAAATTTGACTACTCATACAAAGGCTATGATTTCAGTACGAACGCTTCAGTCCTGTAACAGTGTTTGCAGTTAGAGTAGTCAGTGACAAAAAGCCTCTTAAGAAACAATATACCATTACTGGATAGTATTATTTTGGAGAACAATTTTGGTGACTAATATCTTCCTCTTTATTTAAATGCCTTTTGAATGGAAGCAGCCCTTTTGAATGCAGTGGGATAGCCAATAATCTCTCCTACTCAGATCAAAGTAAAAGAAGAAACATTAAAATCATTTTTGATATATGAATATTCTTACACTCATCACACATGATAGAAAGTGAAAAGTTATAGTTTCATTTTCTTTTACCTCTTGGAAGCTATAAAAGTGCATATGTGACTTGCACCATCTCATCAAGAAAAAAAATAATATGTTACATGTAAAATGCCAAGGTATTTAATACAGTTATAAAATCTCAGCCCCTACTTATTTTTCTAGTAGCAAATGTATTCATTATTGTCCCTATTAATAAAAGTAATATCATTATGAATCTGTGCATATATTTAAGGAACCACCATTTGCATTATCTACAGAAGATAATTCTTCCTCTGGGATTTAATTGTGGCTTTTGGAGCAAGAGAGGAGTGAAATCATTATGAAATGCTGATAGATTCATGCTTTTCTGTTCATGGACATAGGTCTAGCACTCATTAATATTCACGTGAGGATGTTATTTTGTGTGAGAAAGGGGTTAAATAAATGAGTGTGGAAATGTCTCAGGGACCTCAAAATGCTTATACAGGCAACAGTACCCAGATTGGGAAGAGAGGAGAAAAGGTTTCCCTTCATTAAGAAAATAAAGCATCTCCTGGGGATCCTGAGTATAGTATTCATGGAGAAAAGATGCTCTTCAGTAACTTAAGAAGCTTCCAATGCCTCATCTATAGAAAGATCTGGAAAGTTGGGCTAACTCTTATCAATCCAGTAAGTTTTTGTTCTTGTTTCATGATTGATGACTGCTTATTTATTACTACTAAACTTAATCTGAAGATTAGTGTGACTTTCTCTTCAGCCTGATTATCTCATATGAGCTGCTGAGGATTCAATTGAAGACAGTCCTTTCCAAAGTGAGATACTTTAAGTATTTTTGTCTTTTTGCTGAAGTTCACAGTGAATAACAGTTTCAGAACTTCATACTATGATGACATACTATGTCAGTACATATAGAATAGTCAGGAACAGATAGGTGAGTGAACTGGGCCAGGCAAAGGGAGTACCCACATTCACCCACAGAAAGCACCTCTGGACCAAGCACAGATACTATATTTCCTTGGAATCATTCCTAACTATTAAATAATTCTGCATTGTGTCACTTAAAGACTGTGTGGATGAACTGTATGAAGAATCACCTGGACTGGAACAAGAAATTATGAAAGGGGTAATTTAAGAAGCGGTTTTCCACATGAGTCATAAAATGAGATCCTGCTATGGCACCTTGGACCCTTTTCTAAGTCAGAACTGAACCACTGCCCTGCACCAGCAGTAACCTAGGGATAAAATAAAGCATCCTCCAAGGAGGCATTTAGTGGTGAGCTAAGGCTGAGAGCCTTCAAGGACATTTATCTCCATAGAAGCAACATTTGACTCTTTGTGGTTTCCACAAATCTCTGTAAAAGGCATTGATCGCCACTGTCAGTATGATTAGAGGAAGCACCGATGCATAACAAGTTTATGATTTTGAAAAGAAAACAAAACTCACGTACTTAACACATATCACAAAGAGGTTTTTATTTACCTGCGAAAACATGCATTTTGCTGTTTCAAAGAGATGCTTTCTACTTTTGACCCTTTCTTTGCCTAGCATTTGCTTTTGTTTAAGATGTAGCCCTGTCTAAGGACTAAGAAAGAAGTATTTGCTTTCTGACCATCACCAATTCCCATTACTTCTTTGGTCTTCATCACCCATGTTTAAAAAATGAGGTGGTTGTTCCTCCACCTTAAGTGTTATGCACTTCTAGGACATGGTCATTTTTGTACAAAACATTCCACTGTGTGTTCCAGGGTCTATCATAAAGAGTCAAGCATTGGGAGAAGGATCATTGCCATCGGATTCCTGACACGTGTCAAACATCTATTTGTTATTTGAAACTGCAAATAACTCTTGGAGGAGAGGATATAAGAACATAAAATTGTGTATGATATAACCTAGGACCTCTAGAATATTTAGTTCATTCTATAATGCAAAGAATAGAGTGTTAAATTCTATAAGAAATTTACAGACAATGATTACTATTTACCAGTGTATCTCAGTCTTAAACTTTGGACATTTTGAGATGGGGCTATTGTAATTCTTCATAGGGGATGATGCTCTGGGCTTTGTAGGTCATTAAGTAGCATTCAGAAGCTGTTAGAATAGTGGAGAAATATTGTATTAGAGAAGGAAAACTCATTATGAAGGAAGACACTTGACCTTGGTCTTAAAGTCCTGAGAGTAAGCAAGATTAAAAATACAGATTTGCTTATATTTTGAAGAACTTTCATCTTGCCAACATTAGTAGGCAATACTTGAATGAGGTGTAAGCATAAATAAGAAAGTTTTTGAGGGGCTGGGAAGGTGGCTCAGTGGTAGAGTGCTTGCCTTGCATGCATGAGCCCTAGGTTAGATTCCTTAGCACCACATAAGCAAAAAGAAAAAAGTCGGAAGTGGTGTTGTGGCTCAACTGGTACAGTGCTAGCCTTGAGCTGAAGAGCTGAGGGACAGCGCCCAGGCCCAGAGTTCAGGCCCCATAACCGGACCCCCCCCCCAAAAAAAAAGAGAAAATTTTTGAGCATGGACTTTGGAGTAGGACAAAATTTTTTTTTTTAATTTGAATTTTCTTGTAAAGGTAATGTACAGAGTTACATAAGTCATATAATGAGTACATTTCTTTTTTAACAGTGTTACCCCCTCCCTCATTTTCTACCATTTTCCCCCTTTTAATCTCCCTGCCCCCAAGTTGTATAATTGATTTCCAACATAGTGTCTAGTGGGTATCATTTAATCCTTTATCCCACACTGTACTAGAAGTGTAACGTTGGGTGGGTAATTTGATCCATCTTCCTATGATTGCACATAATACGTATATAAGATACTAGAATGAACATTGGAAGAATTGTGTGGAACCATTTCTATAGCACAGAATCCCACACATATTTAAAGTAGAGAACATATTAAAGGAATAATATAAGCATGGATGATACTAAAGGAAGAATATAAGCATTGAGATATATAGGGAATTAAGGTCACAGAGCAAAGGACTTGTCATTTTGAGAATAGATGACCATATAGCAAACCCAAAGTATTCATGTATTAAAGTCAGCCCACGAGTTGTGGATTTTGTTCCAAGTATCTTGTTATTTGTAATGAAATGGCTACAAGTTTCTTTTGTCTGGATTACTTCACTTAATATATTTTTTCCAAGTCTTTCCATTTCCTAACAAATGGGGAGATGTCACTCTTTCTGATGAAGGTATAAAATTCCATAGTATATATATATATATATATATATATATATATATATATATATATATATATATATATGTATATATATATATATGTATATATATATGTATATATATACATATGTATCTATCTATCTATCTATCTATCTATCTATCTATCTATCTATCTATCTATCCACACACCACATTTTCTTGATCCATTCATCTACTGAGGGGCATCTGGGTTGGTCCATATCTTAGCTATGGTGAGTAATGCCGCAATAAATATAATTGTGCTGGTAGCTTTAGTATGGTCTTATTTGTGACCTTTTGGGTAAATGCCTAAAAGTGGGATTGCTGGGTCATAGGGGAGCTCTTATCTGCAATAACTAGAATATGTCTTGGATGAGAAGAAGGGGTCAAAAGCTATGTATATATGACTATATAACTTGATGCTAAATGAAATGAACCCCAAGATAGGAACACAAGAGATTTTATATTTCCTATTGTTCTTTTTAATGTACTTATAATTTACTATGTGATTTTTTTATTTCTTTGTATGTTCTTCTCCCATGGTACAATCCCTGTTCTCACTGTATTTGATTCTGGTGTCCTGCAACTTGTATATACATTTTTCTAATTTGGGCTAGGGAAGGGAAATAACAAAATGCTGAAATAAGGATACAGGATGACGTAATATAACAACGAGATGTACAAGACAGTATGTTGAAAACAAACTTTACAACTTTGTGGGGGAGGATGCGGTGGGGGGCAGAGCTGGGGAGGTAGGGAAGAAAGGGATGGTAGGGGAAAAAGGATGGTATAACAATGCTTGATAGGAAATGGACTCATTACCTTGCTCATGTAACTGTAACTTGTATCTGTATCTTGTATCTGTATCTTATATCTGTACAGTATCTTTACAATATATATATATTTAATAAAAGATAAATGGCTACATGTATGAATGATTTAATTTTTATATTCAGTAGACAGCATCAACAATATTTCTATTGACGATAGTCTAGATATGCTGATAAGTTTCTTGATTATTAGGAAAATAAAATTAAAATGGGCATATGAAAAATTGAGAATACACTGCAGGTGTTGAAGGAGGGATATTACCAGCAAATATCAGTCTTCTATGTTTTAATTTTGTGGCACTGGGGGTTGAACTTGTGGTGTTGCACCTGCCTAGCATGAAGCATGACTCTAGCCCTTTATTTGATTTAATATCAGAATCTCATGATTTATTCCCTAAGGCCTTCACCTGACAATGATCTTCCTATCTATACTTCCCACAGAGCTAAGATTACAGTGTTGTACCACCACAGCTGGCTTGTGATCATCCAGACCTCTTTTTCTGGTGTAGCTAGGATTACAAGCATGAGTAACCGCACCAGGTCCCAAATGTCAATACTAATATGGGTCAAGTCTAGGAACTACTACTTTAAGGAATTGCTCAATTGGGAACATAAGACTACTTGCCTAGCTGACCTAGTGTGACAGTTTCCAGTCCTTGATGATGCAGGAAGTAAAGCCCTCAGCTGTGTGGACTTTCAGCTGTTGGACAGAGAAGCATTCCAGTGATTGGCTTTGAGCATTTGCTTGGAAAGGGTGGGAATTGGAATTTTGGCATCCTATATAAATATAAATTGATTATAGAGATCTAGCTTTTAACATTTTTTTTCAATAAACTTTAGTTAGCCATTCAGATCATTTTGTTAGCACTGCCTTGATTTGAGTAATTGTAGGGATTAAAACCCGTGGTTTCCAGTATTGAAAATGTCTGCATCTGCAGTTTCAGTGTATTCAAGTCTTGAAATAGCTGGTCATTTTTGAGCTAAATTAAGGCAAATTTATATAATACTTAAAACCGATGGCAGCCAAATCCCCCAAGGACAGCATCTCTTCCAAGCCCTGAATGTTTGATTCCCGTGGGAATAGGGTTTGCTTCATGACTGTTAAGTTTGAGCCTTATTTCAAGGCTCTTACTTTCCAGTGCTGCTGATACTAGTGGAGTGTTGGATTAGTGTTAAACCGTGCAGTGCACACGTGCAGCTATTGCTGAGAGGTGGCAGCTACAGGAGTGGCTACTTAAAGTGTCTCTGGGAGAGGCCTGCCTGAGGAAAAAGGTGATAAATGTCACAATGAGAGATTAATTGCATATGTTCTCTGTGACATGACATCCCATAGGACTTAGGAAGATGCTTGTGGTTTTATAAAGCATACTGTAAATATCAGGCTTGGCTCTGGCTGTGACCCTGCCAAACACAGGGCTAATGTCATTTGTCATATTCAGACATTGCCTTTTACAAAACATCCTTGTACACACTGCTACCAAGGTGTGATATGTTTGATGGCTCCGAGCAAATTGTTCTTTCCATAATAGGGAGATGGAGAGAGATAGCCATTAGGGAAAATGAGAGCTAGTGAACCCTGGGATGGAGTGAAAACATGGCATTGGGAATGGATAAGCTACATTCTTAACTCTTTAAAGTTGCCAGAGAGATTTTCTTACCTTTTCTAAGCTTGTCATCAGTTGACCTGTTTGTAGAGGGAAATTTGTTACAGAAGAGAGACTTATATCTTGCCAGGGAGAAGTTAGATCCTTCTAGGATTTATCCATAGTAAAGTATTTGGGGGTGGGATGGGGGTTCATATAGGGCTAGAGAAGAATGAAGTGAACAGACTTAGGACATAGTGAGAAAGATCTACTCTCGTCAGTGCAGTCAACAGTTTCCCAATTTTCTACTGTTGAGCTTCAGACTTAAGGCAAAGATCTATGTAGGACTTAAACACATAACTTTGTTTTCATTTCTTGTATGACCTGTTTTCCTTAAACTCCAACACTCCAAGCTGCAAACCAAAATGACTGACCTGTCTTACCACTCATTAGAGTGCTTATCTCATCCTTTTCAGACCTACTGGAATCAGAACATATTTTTTTTGTTTGCAGTAGACAGATGTTGAGATCTGGAAACCTACTCAAAGGAAGGAGGGGTATGATACATTACCATCCATTAAGTAATTACCTATATTTTGAATAATACCTCTTCCACAGGAGACTTTAATTCGATGATTGCCTTTGCTTGTTTTTCCATCTATGATTTGCCTCAATGTGCAGTTTCTCCTGGCTGGAAGTTTAAGTCTGGTTGCAGGGAAGATAGGAAGTTGTGTCATAGTGCTTCTGAAGGAAAATAAGGCCCAGTGTCCCTTGCTTGTGCGATTATTATCATGGTGTTGTGAGCAGAGGCTGAGGGCAGGATCCTGTGTGTGTGTGTGTGAGAGAGAGGCAGTAAAATATACTTTTTGCTACAGACCTACAGGTGAGAGTCAAATATGTTATGTCCTGTATGTCTCTCTTCCCTTCTGATTTATTGGCCTGCTCCATATCCCTCCGGTGTATAGCCTCAGTTTCTTCTTTCTACCTCATGTTTCACCACTTATTCTGCAGTTTTGAAGATGAGAATTTTGGTGAATTTAAGGAGATGCTTCCATGGCTCAGCCACACTGTGATCAAGAAATTGTTTCTCCGTGATGATATCCATTTTGATTGAACACTAGTTATTCTTTCCATTAATGAATGCTGTCACGTATGCATTCTTTTGTGAACATTTACTGTGTTTCAGTTATTGAACTGAGAAAGAACAGCATATGAGGCGCTTAACAATAATTACAAGGCAGTGTCATGAGTGTTATGAAAAGAATATTTTCCAAGTGCCCGAAGAGCGTTACAAAAATTTTGTAATAGGGAGGCAGAGAGGAGAATTGGTATATGTATCACAGAGCTGTGATATTTGAGATAAAACTGGATAGATTAGGAACTGGACAGGTCCATTCCAGTCACAGGCAGGTAGAAATGCATAGGAGCGTGAAAGAGTTTACACTAAGGCTTTGAGTGAGAAAAGTAATCTAATTTGATATGACTTGAATAGAAGATCATAGTGGAGTGACTGGAGGAGTTAGGAGAATTTTTGTTAGCTCAAAAAATAACATTGGTAAAACTTTCATTTGGATTGGAAAGAGGATATGGAGGTATATACATAGCAATTACAATAATCTAGGCATAAACAGGGAATGATAATTTGATGTGAAAATAATAGAAGCATGTAGAGAGCAGGTAGAGTTTAGCTTTATGGATGAATATTTTCAGGATGAGGTGATATTGAGCTAAGATACACTGGATGATAGGAAGGAATAAGGGAAAGGAGACTTCCTTGATAGGGCAGGGGTGAAATCTGGTTATCTAGGAAGATGGATTGGACAGGTCTGAAAGAGTGAAAAAGCAATTCACTTAGTTTTATTGGAACGGAACTTGAGAAACAGGAGAAATGAGACTAAAAATATTGTACCCATTTTATAGTAGGGGTTACATTCCATGATCCAAAGCTTAGAGCCTGCCTTGTTGATGAGGGACACTGAAGTTTTGTGCAACCAAATAACAGGCAGATCTTCTGTAATGAAATAGGACATTGAATCTCCTACTGTAATGATTTTATGAATTTTTTTTAATATCTCACTCTTCCAGCAGTTTAGAGAAGAGACTTGAGAAGGCTTAGAAAAATAGACACAAATAGGAGGCACTTAGAATATCCTAGGGAAAAAGATGGAGAAAATGTAAAACAGGGTAGAAATAATGCAGACAGAACTTGGACATAGTTGCCAAGTCCAATCAAGTGTTTGATTCTGTATTCAGATAAAAGCTGTTTTTTTTCATCTAGGATTTTTTTTTCTTTATAAGCAGACCTTAAGATGAGAATTCGAGTTGTGGTAGTTTTTGGAAAGGAAGAAAATGCCAGCAGGAAAATAAGAAAGTAAAACAGGGAAGAAATTTTAGTGAATAAAGGGCATATTTTCATGCAAATTACCACTGTGGGCAACTGGCACTTAATCCTGCTGAAAAATTCTGGAAGAGAGCATAGAACATATGCTTTATAGATAGCTTAAGAGATCCATATAAATGTATCCCACCCAAGGTAAAAGGAGGTAGGCTATTTATAAACTAACTCTTAGCTGTCATTGGTTGAAAGCAGGGGACATTAATTCACTCTTGTACTTTCTACCTGTTTTTCAGGGAAGTACAGCTCCTGGCAGAAGCAAGTCAGGCCAATATGCACTGAAATAAGGGCAGAGGTAAAAAAGCAAGATAACCACATTGTCTGCCAAACTTAACCTGGGTTAACTCCCAGATTTTTGGATTGAGTAAATGGCTAGAAAATTCTATCAGCTAAGAAAATAAAGGAAGAATAATAGATTTAGGAAGAAAAATCAGATGCAACTGGATTTGAGGTAGGTACAAGTGACTCTGGGTTTCAGGCTCAGGGAAAAGATGAGGACAAGATTTAGGTTTGAAGGCAGAAGCATAAAGGTAATATTCAAATAATGCCAACTAATGAGATCATTCCCATAGATGGTACAAGAACAGTGGGAAAAAGGAGAACTTCCAAGATCATCTGTATTTCAAGGCGGTTAGGAAGATAGGTGATCTATGACAGACACAGAGAGAAATGTAGACAGTGAAGTCATAGTGACACTGAGACTAGAGAGTTTCTAGAAGAAAGAAGTCATCAGATGTAGCCAAGAATAACACAGGTTTGATGATATTCATCTAATTGCAAATGTTTGATCTTAAATGATCCTTGTATGAATGATTTTCAGGGTAGTAATATGTATAAGAATGTAGCAAGTTTGTTAGTTAGCCTACCACTTTTTCAGTATGAAGCTAGAGCTATGGTTCAAATAATAGAGTCCCTGGCCAGTGAACATGAAGCCTAGAAATATAAGGATAAGATGGTAACTACAGGAAGTCAGAGTTTATGATATATTCATAGACCAAAAGTAGAAGAAACTAGTAGAAAATAAGAAATAGAATTCAGAGGTAATGATAAATGGTTCAAGTGAAGGAATGCCTAAGAACATAAGCCATCTCAACCTGTGAGCAGAAGAAAAGGGCCAACATGGAACTATTTGCTAGTAAATTTAGAATATGGTCATCTACAGATAGGGATCTACATCATGCACTTAATACTTTTGAAGATTCAAAAATGTCAGATTGAGCCTGCATGGAGCAGAGCTCAATGAAAGGCTGGAGGAAGACTAAAGTTTAGACTTATGAATGGGAAAGAAGAAGCTGAGTTCAAACAACAAAGTTGAAGCCAGTTCTTAGCAGTATTGCTGCCTGAAGTATGCTAGCAGCACTCAGTGAGTGTACAAACAAAAAGATAGCATTTTAGTAATGCTCTTTTTTGGGCAGTGCATCTGAAGTTCATTAGGAAGGTGGGGGGGGAAAGTTTCATTTCTTTCCTTCTAATACCTATTACTTCTTTAATTGGCAGGGTTTAATATGGATGTACTATCTTTTTTCATTTCCCTCCTTGATATGTTACATTGACCTCACATCCTGACATCTGTAGTTTCTACCTACCCAAAGCTATAAACATTCAGATCAGCACTAACATGTCATTCATCAAAGCCAAAGTGTTTTTCTTCCAACTTTTTAGACTTTTGCAAAACATATGCAAAATTGACTTCTTTCTGGAAATATTTTTATATCAGAAAAATCCTGTGTTATAATTGTGGATTCAAATAAACTTGCAATGTCACAGAGGCTTAACACAAGGAAAATCTGATCTTGTCTTCATACCACAAGTTGGGGGGAGGTGAAGTGGGGGAGAGGGTGTGGAGGTTGGCTATTCCTTGCATTTTAAATGCTCCAGAACCTATGCTTATGGAGAGTTCATCTAACCATTCTGATAATCCCTCACAACCTTCATAATCATCGTGGCAGGGGAAATGACTTTTTTGAAGGTCCTATACTACTACTTCTAGTTTTTACTCAGGAGTGGCACATATAAATGTTATTCATATCCATTGGTCAATTCAAATCACTGGTTGCTTCTTAAGCCAACATAGACAAGAAAGTAGAAAATAGTATCTTTTACTCAAAAAGTGACAAGTTATTTGTGAACAGCTTCAATGCCTATTGAAAAACTTGAGCTTCTGTAATAATATACTTTGCTGTTCAAGTTGTTTGATAATTTGTTTAAAGTATTCAGCCTCAGACCCTGGTGTTCACATATGTAATTTTGATTATTAGCCAGGTATTCCTCAATTCTTTCCCTGAATAGTCATTCTCTTTGCTGTTTAGGTGATTTTCTGACATGAATATTTTTTTTTCTTGCATGCTTTGCTTCCATCTCAGCTGGAGAGAGTCCAAAGAAGCATTTAGAAACTTGTGCTCATATCTGCTAAGTTGGTTAATTCTTTCCTTTTTTCGGAGATCTCATCTTAGGATCTCTGAAGAATAGCTAGATCATCTTCCCTTTGAAGTCAATAATTTTTTTTTTATCATTCAAAAATGCCTCAGTGAGTTGGGCCCCAGTGTTTCATACCTGTCATTCTAGCTACTCAGGAGGACTAGACCTATGGATCATAGGTCAAAGTCAACTGCTAAGCCCAGTTGGCTAGAAAATCTGTGACTCCTATCTCTAATTAACAACCAAAAACTCAGAAATGGAGCTGTGCCTCAAGCAGTACAACACTAGCCTTTAGCAAAATAAGCTCAGGGAAAGCGCCCAGGCCCCTGGGTTCAAACCCAGGATGTACACAAAAAGGAAGTTAGAAAAAAAGACAATTCCATATGTTGTGGTTTTTCTACAAGTACTTGCTAGCAGTTTTATTTTTGTATTTTTTCTTCTCTAAAAGACAAACAACTTTTCTCTCTACACACAACTAATTATCCACTTCTTGTTACCAATATATGGGTGTTTTATTCCATGGACCAAGAAATTGATCCCTAGCAAACATAAGCTGGGTGCCCTATAATTTAACTTAGCTCTGACTCTGGATCAAGCCTCCAATGCCATAGATTAAGACTTCAGTTCCACAAGACTTCCCCCAAATCTGAATGCCAAGTGAGAACTCTAGTTTGCTACCTGTGCTTGTGACTGACAGGCTATAAATAAGGCACCATGGCCTAATCCTCAGGTTTCTTTGATGTGCTAGAGCAGTTCAGAGACCTTAGAGAACCAAAGCGGTTCTTACCTAATTACTATAAAATTATTTCAAAAGATATAGATGAATATCCAGATAGATGAGATTCATGGGGCAGGTGGGAAGATGCATAGACTTTCCATGTCCTTCTGGAAAGGCCACTCAGGTGGAGTCTCCAAATGCTCTACTAATTCACAGCTTTCTAAACCACTTTCTTTTAGATGTTAAAAAACAGAATGGCTTCACTACATTAATGACTGTTGGTGAGCCACTCAACCTTCAATTCCTCTGTAGAGTTGGGAAACATTCATTCCACTCCTCTAATCACCATTATTCTCTCAATCACAAGCTCCCATCTTGAGCCTTTCCAGGGCTACCAGCCACAAGGCATATAACTTGCATAATACTAGTCACTTATCTCTTTAGAGGGTCTAACTATTTTAGATGATTTAAGGAAGAAAGAGATCTTAGCTCTATTTGTAAATACTTAGATCAGATTGCAATTATACAGTATACTTTCATTTCTTTTGGCTTTAGAGAAAAATGTTTTCCAATAAACTATTTTTAAATATATTTTTTTCACTTGGTCTAGAATATAATCCACATATTATTCTTATTATCATTATTACTTTCATGTTATTGTTATTTTAGGAAAAATAAATATGATAGAGACCTCAAATATAATTTAGTTTTAATTCTTGCAAGCTCATAGTAGGAACAAAGTAATCTAACAATTGAAAAAGTAGTGAGAAAAAGATAATCCTGTTTATTAACATACAAAGTTCATATCATGTGGAAAGCCCCCTTCAAAAGGTTACTCAAACCAGAATTAGGAGCTGGTGACTCACACCTGTAATCCTAGCTACTTGGGAGTATGATACCTGAGAATCACTGTTCAAATTGAGCTTAGGAAGGATGGAAGTTCCTTGGCTCTTATTCTTAAGTAACCATCAAAACCCAGAAGTGGAACTATGGATCAAGTGGTAGAGCACTAGCCTTGAGCAAAGAAGCTCAGAGACAATGCCCAGATCTGAGTTAAAGCCCTGGTATCATCACCAATAAATAATGGGAAAAACATAAATCAAACTTAAAATCAAATTTAAAACTTTGGCTTATGTACAAACCTCAACAAAAAATGAATTTTAGATATGTCACAGAACAGAGAAGGCAGATTTTGACTTCCAGAGTTAGAAAACTGAAAGAAGATAAATGTATAGAGAAACTCATGGTAGATAAGGGACAGTTTGTGAATTCATTTTCTGCTGCCCTTGGGCTGACAGGACCTATCTCCAGTACAGAAGAATTTACATTTTGTCTTTATGTCAGAAAGGGGTCTAGGGAAAATGTTAAAAAAGAAATGGTCTTCCTACTTGCAGACCCTTCATCACCATTAGCTGACAACTAATTAAGTCAAAGAGATATGTTTGCAGGTGAAGTCTTCTGATTGTCTTATTTTTCAATAAGACAAATTTATAAATTAGAAGTGTATGCTTGATTATCCCCCACATCAAAAAATACAGCAACAGCTTTCCTTAGCTGCTTCTGATGACCCTGTCCCAAATGCTCAAACCCCTATCTCCAAACTTAACCAAAGGATAAGCATGCAAGTTGTGGCAGCAAAGACTTAGTTGGCCTGTTTCTGAAATCCATAAAGATGAAGGAGGTGATATATCTTCTTGTAACTTCTTTGTTCTTTATAGTGGCAGGATTAATGTATGCAGTTGCATGTGTCATTGCATTATGATATTCATTAGATAGATAGATGATAGATGATGATGATAGATACATACATAGAGGTAGATAAATAGATAATAAAAATTTTCCATTCTAACTCTGCATGTATTCTTTGCTTGTTCCCAATAACATTATTATGAGTAAATTTTCTATGAATATTCTTTTTTTCTTTCTTAATGTATATTTTTTATTGTAAAGATACTGTACAGAGGGGTTACAGTTACATGAACAAGGTAATGAGTCTATTTCCTATCCAACATTACACCCTCCTTTATTTTTCCCCTACCATCCCTTTCCTCTCCACCTCCCCAACTCCACCCCCCCCCCGCAAGTTATAAGTTCATTTTCAACATAGTGTCTTATACATCTCATAGGTCACAATGGGTCATCCTATATCCTTATTTCAACATTTTGTTATTTCCCTTCCCCTCCCCAAATTAGAAAAATGTTTATACAAGATGCAGGACACTAGAATCAAATACAGTGACAACAGAATATTCTTGCATGTAATCTGTTGAATCTGTTTGCATTTCCATTGAGAAAAGACTTCTATTGTTGGATTTGCATTTGGAAGTTAGTAGTTACTGCAGTTTTTCAAAGAGACTAATTTATGCTCTCACTAGCATGTATATGAGTATCACTTACTATGTCTTTGCCAACATTTGAAGGATCTTCTATTTTAGCCACTTCAATAGATGTTTCTGGTGTAATGCTATAGCATTGGTTTACATTTCTATGATTACTATAGAAATCATGCAGTCTTTTCATATTTTATCAGTCTTTCTTCCTATTTAATTATCTGTTTACTTTTTATTAATTTATTTATATTTTGTCGGTCATGGAGGCTGAACTCGGGGCCTGGGCACTGTTCTTCAGCTCTTCAGCTCAAGGCTAGGGCCCCACCATATGAGCCACAGCGCCACTTCTGGCTTTTTTCTGTTTATGTGGTGCTGAGGAATCCAGCCCAAGGCTTCATGCATGGGAGGCAAGCACTCTACCACTGAGCCACCTTCCCAGTCCGTCTGTTTATTCTTAATGATTTCTAATAATGGTTTATACCTTATAGACAGGACTTCTTTGAAAAATGTACCTGACATACACTCAAATCAGTCGCAGATGAATTAAAGGCCAAAGTATGAATAGTAAAACAATAGAATATCTTCATTGCAGTTTGCTTAAATAGAACACATAGTTGGGGGTCACTAAAAATAATGGGGAATTGAATGTCAAAATGGAGAAACTGGATTTCTACAATCTACATTTGTTTTAATCTGGGAAAACTGACTTGAGACTTTGTCTTCCCAGGACTGTTAACTTCATATATCCTTAGATATATGCTTCAGTGTATTCAGAGGAAAAAATTATAATTAATAAGAATTATATTTTATTTTTGATTTCTGATAGGTTCATATTTAAGGAAATTCAACTCTTAAGAAAATTATTGTTGAAGTTAAAAGAATCAACATTCAGGTTCTTACCAAACACATTACAGATATATTCTATGTGAGATATAAAAATAATTTAGAGTTATTTCTCCATGTATCTCTAGAGTTAGTTTCAATGTTAGAGACAAATAAATAAGGGTTTTCACATGTAGCTTAGATTGGGAGAATGGTGACCATATAGGAAAATGCTCTCGTAGAGAGAACTGTACTTAACCTACATGAGATTTCACTTGTAAATTCCAAATGAGAGAGAACAGACACTCAGGCTTAACAATATTTCTATGCAGAATGGACAACTACACAATGTAATCATAAAATTTGATATATGATTCCAAAAATAGTAATCGGTATCTTGTGAACATTATTTAAAAAACAAGCAAATTCAGTTTGATCATACTACTTTTTCTGGTCTCAGTATCCTTATTTTTATAATGAGATTATTGTCTTGAGTAGTTTTCTGAATATCAAGTATATTACTATAGCAAGAGATCATAGTATTAAAAACAATTGAAATAAGACAAATTATCAACTATCCAAAATTATACCACTCCAAAGGCATATCTGTTCAGTTTCATCTGCAGAAACCTACTTTATTTTTGGAGAGAAGATGGGAAAAGAACAGGGAAAAACCACACAATCCAAACTAAAAATAAACTGTAATTTATTTTTAAGTATGGAAACAATAAAAAATATACACAATTTTATGATCAAGAATTTTAGATTTAACAAAGCATCTATACCTCTAAAATATTTACTAAATTAAAGAGAATACATATGAATTAATGTTAGTTCAACCATATACTTATACTGTCTAGGAATATCTGGTTATAGTTCTGTGAGAGAAATAATCTGTCAGTGTTCACCAGCTTATAAGAACTTAGTTTGAGAGCTTAAACATCTAACTAAATAATGAAATGCCAAAAAGCCGCACCTTTTACAATAAAGAGACAGAGAGAGTCAAAGCAATGCAGGAGTTCCCCTTTATGTACACTTTCATTATGGCTCCTTATAATTCTTTACTATTTCAGTGATCATGGGTTTTTCTAATATTTTCTTTAGGAGTTGATATTCTACCAACAATTAACAAATACCATGCGTCTTAATCAGTGTCACCCCTTTCAACATTCTTACCCAACTCTCCTTTCACCCCTTTCCTCCCTTGGCTTTTGAATACCACTCCCTACCAGACCACCAGGATAAAGGAGACTGTATTATAACCTTCTTCAAAAGCTCTAAGAATGTATTTTCAGTTCTTGGAGCACATGGAAAAGGAAGGAGCAGGCAGATGCTACTTTAATTTTGAACAGACTAATTTTCAAGGAATCCTTTGTTCAGAAGCAGAAGAAGTGACCCATTGGAGTTTTCCCACCTTGATGTAGTGGATAGCTTTTTAAAAAATGTCTTTTATTGTAAAAATACTGTACAGAGGGGTAACAGTTACATGAGTGAGGTAATGAGTACTTTACCTATCAAGCATTGTTATCTTCTCCTTTGTTTCCCCCCTACCATCCCTTCCCTCCCCATCTCCCTAACTCCTTCCTCCCCCCCAAATTTGTAAAGTCATTTTCACTATAGTTTCTTGTACATCTCATTGTTACAATGGGTCAATCTGTATCCTTGTTTCAGCATTTTGTTACTTCCCTTCCCCTCCCCAAATTAGAAAAAAAATTGTATATATATGTATATGTATATGGTATGTATGTATATATAAGGTGCAGGGTATCAGAATCAAATACAATGAAAACAGGGGTTATACTGTGGGGAAAGAACATACAAAAGAAACAAAATGATCACACAGTACATTATAAATAGCAAGAAAGAAAAACCCACTTGTGTCCCTATCTTAGGGTTCATTTCACTTAACATCATCTTAAATGGTTTCCCTTATTTGTATTAACTAGTATATGTCTAGGACAAGCAGAAAAGGTCAAAAGCTATATACCTAATGGATAGCTTTGCTCAGAAGAATGCCTTTCATGCATGGCTACTTTACCTAGGAAGACAATTAGAGCCCCTACCAGAACTTTTTTTTTAATGGAAAACAATTTATGTTGTAAATGCACAAACTTACCTATTATAAAACAACAAAAACAGACAAAATTCTAAATGCATGAGAACTCCAAAAGCTAAGGAGGAACAACAAATCCACAAAAGTTTTACCCAGATAATGAAAAAATAGTGGGCAATTTGGATTAAATAAAGGAGGGGAATCATTACAAATGTGTGAGCAGAGGATGTGACAAAGAAAATATATGTCTGAAAAGTAAATAAAAATAAGAGGGATTATCATGAGCCTGCGAATTAAAGACAGAGCTTCAAATGTATGGTCTGAAATGAGAAGAGGGGAAGGAGAAAAGTGACATAAAGTAGGTTTCTGAGTCACTCAGTCTGAACAGAGCAGTCTCTGTCCTTAGGTGCATAATGATGGATAACTAGTTGAGGACTGGCATTGCTTATATGCTAATTGTGCTTAAAACTGTCAGGAGGAGCTCTTCTTCCTGTTGGGATCATTTCATAAGCCCCAAGGCCACTGCAGGAAGGAAAAGGAGGCGGCATTACACAATAGGAGTGAGGGTTAGGGATGGAGAACAGCTTGGGGGAGGGGTTCTGTAAATAGTCTCATTAGCACATGCAGGCCTGGTGCCTGATTAATTATGGAGCACTTGATCACGTCCTGAAGTCATGAAAATCAGAAGGAAAGGTACAGATAATTGAATGAAATGGAAGAACTGGCAATGTTGAGCACATCATTAATATAGTTTTGCTCTTGTTGTTGTTCTTGGCATCTGCCCTTGTCACAATGACTGTAGGCTTTAACAGCTGCAAGTTTTGGTGGAAGAGTGGAAGAAGAAATTGAAAAAGGAATGGCAAGAGGCAAGAAGCAGAAATCCTTCAAAGATATGCAAAGTCCACTGGTGTTTGTAGCTGCTTCATTCTCTAAAGTAGTCTATGTCTTCATCTCTCTGTTTCTATTTCTCTGTTTCTCTCTCTCTCTGCCTCTCTCTCTGTCACTCTGTCTGTGTCTGTCTGTCTCTTTCTTTGTGTTAGTACTAGGACTTGAACACATGGCCTGGGCCTTTTTTTGTTTTGTGGTTAATTGGAGATAGGAGCCTCATGAAATCAGATTCCTGAGTAGGTAGGATTACAGGTGTGAACCACCCAAACAAGATTCATTCTCCCAACCCCATCTCTCTCTTTCTGAGGAATTAACAGTACCTTCAAACATGTCAGTTTCAGAGTATCAGTTGGTCAGTCACCAGTGGTATGTGTGGCCATGCCTCTCAACCTGAGTCACTGAGGAAAGCTAGCACAAATCATGAGTCTCCTTTGAAACTATGCCTGCTGGTGGTGTTTTGTCTGTATCCCTGAATCTGACTAATCACACTTTAATTTTTGATATTTTGATAAAAACAAACCAATGTATGAAATACAAATACATATTTTACAAGGCACTATGGACGCACTTTTTTTTCTGGTAGTGGAGCTTGAACTCAGGGTTTAGGCTCTGTCCCTGAGCCTTTCTGTGCAAGGTTAGCTCTCTACTACTTGAGTCACATCACCACTTCTGGCTCTGAGTAGTTTATTAGAGACAAAGAGTTTCATGGACTTTCCCACTAGACTGGCTTTGAACCATGAACCTCAGATCTCAGCCTCTTGTGTAGCTAGGATTACAGGTATGAGCCACCAGCACCTGGCTGGTCATACTTTTATGAAGTATACAGTGTTCTTATTTGCTAAACTTTGCTATTCTTTCTGTAGAAATAACATTTGAGGAGAAAATTTGCAGCATGTACATTTTCAGTTTAGTCTAGGAACAAATTTGATAACCAAAAGAAGCAGCAATGACAATTTCTCAACTTTCCCAGAGGAGGTAAATCTTTAGTCGGGGATTGTGTTGCAGTTGTGCATGGAGATCCAGCTGCCTTTGGAGACTGGAAATATGTCTCAGCTCAGTGGGATATTGCTTGACATACTCAGTTCTGCCTGTGGCCTGCAGCAGGATTGTGGAGACAGGAGGCTGGACAGAGAATGCCAGGGTCTGAGGAGCAGCAGCTGCCTTTGCTGGCTTTTTAGTGCAGATAATAAAATAGCTTGGAGAGTATCACATGAGATAGAATTGTTCTATAGAAATTACTGCCACTTGGGATACTGCCAAGCTTTCTCTATCCCAAGTGTTTTTCTACTTGGTTAATTTTTTTTCTCTTCTCTCTTCTTTATATTTGCTGAAGAAATAGAAGAACCAGTTCAGATTGAATAAAAATTGACCGAAATGCTCATTAGAACTTAAGTTTACTAGTCTCTCTTTATTAACACAGAAATCACAGCAAAACCCTGCCTTGGGACATGCATAAACATACAGGCTGACTTCTAAGGTGTTCGCAGGCAAATAGAAAAAGGCAAACATGAGTAGACATTATAAGTAGCATTTTTGTAGGCTTTCTTTTCTTTTTTATATGTCTACATTATATCTGCCAGGAACTCTTCCTTGTTTCTGTTTAATTTTAGTAGAAATTCCATATACAAGTTGATTTTGTTGATGTTATATTTGTTGTTGTTGTTATTGTTTTGTGTTCTATGTTGAGGTTTGAACTCAGGGCATTCTGCTTGCAAAGCTTACTTCCTCATTTGCTTAGCTGTGCTCTACCACTTGAGCCACACCAGCAGTCTAGCTTTGGACAGCCTATTTTGGAAAGGGAGTCCCAGAGACTTTTCTCTGACTTGACTGGCTTTGAACAGAGATGCCCTGGATCACAGCCTTCTGAGTAGCTAAGATTATATATATGAATAACCAGAACCCAACTTATAAATATTTCCTTCAATGATGAAAAATAGTAATTCAGGAAAGGCTTTCCAGAGGAAATAACATATTTTATTCCACAAATTAGAATAGAAAATTCAAACTAGATTAGAGGATTAGATGAAAACCAGTGACCAGGCCAGTATCAAAAACCAACAAGGTATAAAGAACATGCTCTATTTCAAGTCTTAATAACCTGGATGATCTGGACAAAATGGCTATATAAACTTTCATAAAATGCCCAACAATTTAGAATAATATTAATCTTATTGTTAACTCAGAGAATTATTGCTATTAAAAATCAGGCAAAGGGCTTATAATTCATTCTATATTCTGAAGTATCATTTTTATATTAATGTCTATAACTCAAGTTTGGACACTAACAGTGACTACTTCAAACTTAGAGGCTTTGGATTTGTATTTTCTCAGTTCTGGCTTTTTACTGTTCACTAGGAGATGTAGTTTAGCAAAAGATACTTGAGTTTTGCTGACCATCTTGCTAGCTCTGTTTATTTGTTCTAACGGGTGGGTGGAAATTCTGAGGACAATGCAAATTTAGCTCACCAAAATACCTTGAACTACTTGGAAAAAGAGTTGCATAAAAAATATATGTGAAGACCAGAGTACAGAAATTATTCTGTCTTGGAAACACTTTTTAGAAATTATTTATGATATCTAAACTCATAAATTAGAATTTCAATAAATTGTCTGATGAAGCTATTGGAATTAGGAGAAGAGTAGTTCTTCTTGTAATTCTTTTAATGTCTCTGTATTTTGCCAGGAATCCTGATGAAAAGTCTCATTAACATCTGGACAATGGCTTTTGGAGAATATTTGTTTCCTTTAATTGCCTCTTTATTGAAATCATTATATATACAGAGATGTTTTCAAATAGTAAAGTAGCACTCCACCAGTGATTTGTCGAATCTTTATACTTAGAAAGAATCTTCCTTCTCAGTGCAATGCTCTGATCACACAAGCTGATCTTCACCTACTTACATTCATATTTTCATGCAACCTGATGTGAATTAAGCTATAATTAGACAGTGTTACAATAAACATGTGCCAGTGTCAGTTTTCTGTTTCTTTCTATGCCTATCAGAGTATTGTTTTTATTTATGAACAATACTCTATTATTTAAGGAGCAGTTTGTAGTTATTTGTGCATTATTTTTGGAAATTCTCTTTAATGTACTCACTTTATAACATTTTCTTTTAAACTTGTAAGCCTAAATTTCCGTTAGTCTCAGAACATGATTAGTCTAGTTATTTAGAAGATTTGATGTACCTACTTTGTAATTTGAGCATGTAAATTAAATTGTTGCTAGGACTGAAATCTCAGAGCCACAATACATGCCTATGTTTTATTTAAGTAAACATCTAATAGAGAAGGAGCAGACAATATGTCTTTTAGATATTTTGTTAACATGCTGTTTAGTATCCAGATGGTTTAGAAACAGCTGGCATCTGATAATTTTGTTTATTCCCAGGACTGTTTAATATTGTGTAGGTTTTGAGGTGTCTCCTTAATTAAAAAAAGAACCCTGATGATCTTTTCAAACAGTGGATTTCAAATTGCCCACCAGAATTCGTAGTAAGAAACAAACACTTGTATCATCACCCATGTATGTACATATCTTCATGTGCATAGTCATACCCCCATCCAATTTCTCCTTGTGTAGTTCATTTATGTTGCTATAAAAATAAATGAAAATAGATAATTTATGTAGAGTGGAACTTCATTTCTTACAGTGCTAGAGAATGAACAATGTCATAGCAAGATGTTGGCATGTGTATTAGCTGGAGAGAATGAGGAACCCAAAAATTCAATTCACTTTCATAGCAAGCGTACTCTCCTGATAACTAACTCATTCCATGATAATGCCAATGATACATTAATGAGGGCAGGATCATTATAAACTAATTATTTCTTCTTAGACCTCACCTCTCAACACTGTTGCATTAGGGATTGTTTCCAACCTATGACATTTCAGGAACACATTGAAATTGCAGCACTACCTACAGATGCAACTGAGATTACATTTCATAAAATAGCATATAGCTTTTCTATAAATGATGAATTTTGTTTTCTATTCATTCCATTTCACTTCATTATTCTAAAATAATGGATAATTATATATTAAATCACTTTTCCATGAAAATAAAAGGTCACATGTTCTCCTTGCAAAATGTACTAGCATGTACTTCTAACTTGCAGGGGGTAGGATGCTCCTCTCCTTACTGGCCCTAAGGTATATCTCCTCTTGAGAATGTTCAGTTCTAGATTTAGTGCTGACAAGTGTACTGTGTCTATGCACAATCAACTTTTTGTTCAATGAAAGGATAATTTTTACTCTTTATAGCATTTCTACCAAGGGAGAAGAAAGAAGTGATGTTAGGAAAGAGGGTCTTACATTCAGCTATTTGAATTAATAACTTCAGTGAAGAATCCCAGAGAGGAAAAACTCAACTGTCAGTAACAACAGACAAGATGCTAATTCATTTGTGTGCTAGAGGTGGTCAGCCACCATTTCCTAATGTTATCCTCTACACAATCAGTGTTTAGAAGCCTCTGTTGACCACATTTCTCTCTATAGACAGGGACCAATTTGCTGCCCTGTTAAGGCCTTAATACTTCTGCATCTTTAAAAATTTATATGTAGAAATGAGAACCCCCCAAATGATGGTAATGTGATGCAATGTTTGGGGAGGTGATAACTTCATGAGAACAGAGCCCTCATGAGTACAATTGTTGTCCTTACAAAGGCGATCTGAGTTTTCTTACCTGCTTTCCATGTCATTCCTCAATGGAGAGGCCGGTCCCCAATGACATTGAAGCTGGAAACCTCTTACCTTGGGCTTCTCAGTCACTGGAAATGTGAGTCCATTTCTGTTGTTTAGTAAGTCATCTGTTTATTCTATTTTGCTCTGCAGCCCAGATGGACTGAAGCTGGGATTATGCTGGGTAATCTTGTATTTTTTTGCTTGCACCTCAGTGTATCACATATTTGTAACTTTGTGACCTGAAGGTAAATATGTCAGAAGGCATCTTGTTTTTCTGTTAGCTTCCTGTCCAAAGTGGTTAGGCTATCCATTCAGCTCTTGACCATTAATTTGACCATATTTATAGACCTATGTCATATTTCTCTAGAGTCCTTATTATGTTGAAAGATTTACAAACATTGAAATCTCTGATCCTCACATCAATCCCAGAGAAATGAAAATCTCTGCTGCCTTTAACCCATGCAAAGAGTATTTCTATCAAATAAAGAATTAACTAAAGGTCTTGTATTATATACCAATGCGTTTTCTGTAAGATGTTATTTCTTCTTTCTTAAATCCTACTCAAATTTCAACATACTTTTTTTCATTTTCTTTCTTTATGGAAATGTAAAACCATTTGTTTTCACTACCTTTGCAAAAAATAAATCTCTACAGGTTTATATTGGGTTGCAGGATGAGGAATAAAAACTATGAAGTTTTTCTTCAAATACTTTCAACAATTATTATTCTTATACCCATAAAACATTCTGAATTATTTTTGGTATTAGCTAGTACCCTTTATAACAGAGACTAGAAATTTAGGCAATATAGTAGTCAAGCTTTCTAACCTAGAGCCTTTCTATTATACATCCTGTCTTTCTATATTTGTGATTTAAGTAGGTGCCAAATACATACATATTTCTTGTAGATAGCTTGAATTGAATTGGTGCTAATTTGTGAACCCAGTTACACTTTTTTTTTTAATGGGTCAGATGTGGGCCTTGATCTCTGGGCCTGGATGCTGTCCCTCAACTCTTCAGCTCAAGGCGAGCGCTCTACCGCTTGAGCCACAGCACCAGTTCCGGTTTTCTAGTGGTTTATTGGAGAGAGGAGTCCATGGACTTTCATGCTCTGGCTGGCTTTGAACCATGATCCTCAAATCTCAGCCTCTTGAGTAGCTAGGATTACAGATGTGAGCCACCAGCGCCCAGCCCCAGTTATACTTTGATATTCTACTGCTTATTTATTTTTCTCCCTATTTTTCCTTTTGTTTATCTTTATTTATTTATTTTGGCAGTCATGGGTCTTGAACTCTGAGCCTGGATGCTGTGTCTGAGTTCTTCAGCTCAAGGAGAGCGCTGTACAATTGAGCCACAGTGCCACTTCTGTTTTATTTTTTATTATTTTTTTTAATTGTGGAAATACCCTACAGAGGGGTTACAATTACATGGGCAAGGTAATGAGTACATTTCTTATCAAGCATTGTAGCCTCCTCCTTTGTTTCTCCTTCCCATCCCTTCCCATCTCCCTTCTCCCCCCCTCTCTATTTCCTCCCCCAAAGATGTGAACTTTGTATTTTGACATAACATCTTGTACATCTCATTGTTACAGTGGGTTCACCTCTATCCCTATTTAGACAATTTGTTTTTTCCCTTTCCCTCCACAAAGTATACCAACATCAAATATAGTGAAAACAGGGGTTATACAATGGGGGATGGATATACAAAGCAACAAAGAAATCACCTTATAAATATGTTAGAAACAATAGCAAGAAAGAAAAATCATTTGAGTCCTTATCTTGGGGTTCATTTCGCCTAACATCAACTTATCTGACCTTTTCTGCTTGTCTCAGACATATACTAGTAACTGCAAATAAGGGAAACCATGGGACCTATGTTTCTTTGGGCCTGGCTTATTTCACTTAATATAATTTTTTTTCCAAGTCTTTCCATTTCCTAACAAATGGGGCAATGCCATTCTTTCTGATGGAGGCATAGAATTCCATTGTGTATATATACCACATTTTCTTGATCCATTCATCTACTGAGGGGCATCTGGGTTGGTTCTATATCTTAGCTATGGTAAATAATGCTGCAGTAAACATAATTGTGCTGGTTTTCTGGTGGTTAATTGGAGATAAGAGAGTCATGGATGTTCCTGCCTGGGCTGGCTTTGAACAGAGATCCTCAAATCTCAGCCTCCTTAGTAGCAAGGTTTACAGGTGTTTATTTTTATCTTTCCAACATTATGTTATTTATTTATATTTCTAAAACATGTTTTTGTGAGACTTATTCTGTAGATTCTCTAATCTGATTCCCTTATTGCCCCTAAATTTTGGTGAATCTGTAGAGTTACATCATCTCCCATCTCATATCCTGATGATGAATGAAATAATCTTGTCTCTGCGACTCACTCCTGGTGAGTATCAACTGTATAGTGTTTTTAGATTGATAGGATCTGTGGATGAATCCTTGCCTATTCTTTTTTTTAAATAAGTTTTTAAACATGTTTTTTCCCTTGTTTATTCTTAAAGTCAGCTAGACCTATATGATACAGTAAGCTAATGATTTTTCTTTTATCCTGAATAGTTCCCAGTGTTTGGGAATTCCTATAGCAACTATAGGTAGACCGAAAATATAATTGCAAGATACTAAGTTATGCTTATATGGAAAATGCAGTGGCTGCCATTTCACTTTCGGATGGTGTACTGTAGTCAAAATTGAATTGAAGTTGTTTCTTGTTCCTTTTATAGAGCATCACATTTGGTCATATTTAGCTCATTTAAATGTTATTGTGAAATTATCTAACACACTGCAGGTACTAACTGAACCCTTAGATAGAAATGTTGGGAGGAATACTTGATTGTGTTCCATGGTAATAAAAGAAGACAGAAAAAGAAGCTTAGAGAAATATTCTCTAAGCTTCAAAATGTTGTTAGTCTTTCACCTGCTTTCAAGATGACGTGTACATTATGCAAATGAAGTAATGACTAGCAAATCAAACACAGTCTTTCATTGTAGTGGGTCATTAGAGATAGTTAATGGTCTCTGGATTCAGGTGGACAGTGGGGAGAGAAACATTAGCAGCAAGCAGTGCTTTATGAATCCTAAGTGTGAGAGAGTAATGAACTCAGGAGCACAACCTAGATTATCTCCTGATGGATGATAGATAATTCACTAATTCTATTTCAAATATTTCCCCAAGTCTCTGGAAATGAATCTTGGCTCCTTATAGCTTTTATTGAAATGTATTAGGCTTCAACATACATCTTGTCCATCAGTATTCTTCCACTCTACGAATGGTGAGTTTTGAAATACATTATGAAGAGAAATCTATATGTTATATGACAAATAAGAAATAATGAAGAGATTCATCAAAAGGGAGCCTATGGAATAATATTTAGATCTGTTCAGACTGTCAGTCCGGCTTATGCCATTACTCTATCTATTGATCGCCGTCTTTATAAAAATGGGGTTGGAAAGGGAAAATGAAAATATTAAATACAGAATTTTTACTCATAAACTGGAGGGATTAGAATGTTACAAAAAAATAAAAGCTTCAAAAGTACTCTTGTCAAATCGTGTCCTGTTATTTTCCAGGAAAGTTCTCCCTTTAGGGAGGAAAACTTTATAAAGCTTCAGCCCAATCATCCAAGCCATTTAGAATTACACTATCCAGGCTACAGTATTGTTAGATTCTGTGCCCCAGAGCCCAAGCCCAGAGCTCAGGCTGTTGTTCTGTAAGTGAGATAAAGCCATAGTTACAGACCTGCTGTCAGTTCTCTCATCTTTTTCTTCTATGCTTTTGTGCCTTTAATATCCCAACGAAGTATGTATAATGGAATTGTCAAGACAAGGAAAAAGCTGCCATGGTTTAAGTCAGCCTTGGTTAGAAGATTTTTTTCCAATAATGCAGATATGACAGTTTTCTGATTATACCTACGGTAAAAGATTAGCAGACAGATATATTGGAAGACCTAGGCCTTTGTTGACGTTATTGTTTATTTTTGAAGTATTTGATCATAATTAGACTCACTACAGGCTGAATGATGCTTGTGGCCTCATATAATCATGAAGGAGAAGATGAGATGAGAAGGAGAGAGAAAAAAAGCAGGAGAGGTGAATGGATGGGACTGGAGCTTGTAAGGCAGAGAAACTAATACATTTTTCACTGTATCCTAAGGGCTTCGTGTCATATGTGAAAGTGATTTGAAAACACACAGAGGAGTAAATAAAAGAGTAGACTTCTTTCAGATGTTTGAGTTGGTTGGAGGTGTTATGACACAAAAGAAGGACAGTAAAAGAGATTATACCACTGAGTAATTGTTAAATCTTATTTAGCAAGGGAAACCAATGGTTTGAATAAACATAGAAAGAAATTTGTGCATACCTAGATGGGCTTCCATCTAGGTATGGAAGGGAAGAGTCTGAAAGAGAAAAATTGAGAATTAAAACATCTAAAACATGAAAGCAGTAAGAGATCTAAGGAATATGCTACAAGGGGGAATTTGCAAATGAAATTTTAGACCTAAGGATATTTATTGTGTTGTAATTACTGGTCACCCAAATGGAATTATTGAGTGAGTGGATCCACATGCTTGTAATACATTTTAATGGTAATAACTGTGGTTACATTTCATTTCATTTTTAAATCAGTTTGTAAGGAAATGGTGACTATGACACAGCAGAATCAATACTGGTGGGAAAATTAAGATTGTGTAAGATGGTAAATATAGCATTAAATGACTACTTGCTATGTCCCAGATAGTCCTTGATAAACTTTAAAGGCAGTAATTCATTATCCCCAAATGGTTTTGGCGGGGGGGGGGGGGAACTAGCATTCTCCTTGGCCAGGCATGTACATCATACAGGATTCAGAAACAAAGCTGTAATTGTACCATAACCTAAATTTTCAAACACTATAGTGTTTTGCTTCCTGCTGCTATTGTCTTCTGTTATAGTAAACTTTCCTGACAACTAACACACTATCCCTGTAATTGTGGGACATCCCTTTGACAGAGATTATTCATTTTTGTACATTGAAGAACAGGTAGAATGGGTTAAATACTAGATGGAGTAAACACTGACAGAATAATGTAAGACAACGTGCAAGCATTACAAAGAGGCGAAGGGTGACACATCATAACTCAGTGGGACAATAAAATGTGATGGATTTCCTAACCACCCAATCTTTCACTGACAGGCTAGTCCCTTTCTTTCTAATACAGCTTGATTACACTGGCCTGAAAGAGACTGAATAGCCCTGTTTTAGAAGCTACCGTGGTACCCTGTCAATCACTCACTCAAAGGTGAGATGAACTGGGTTATAGAAATCCCTAAACTTTTCCTACAATCCTTTGACTTACTTGTTGACGATATCCTAAATCCTACCAATGGCTACAAAATCCTGTTGATTGGAAAGCCTGAAAAATGTCTTTCCAATCAAGTTAGATGATAGAAATCTCTAGGCTAAGGCTCCTCAGTCAAATCATTTCTTCTAGCACCACACCTAACAGATTTTCTTTGTTTAGTGCATTGAATTAAATTTAATTAGCAGAGGGCCAATAAAATGTCTCATATATGATATATGTAAAATTATAGACTTGCTATCATAATTTAAAAATGTTGCCTTGGATCTATATTTATTGGCTTGGAGTAATGTTTATAGTGTGTTATTGGATCAAGAAAAGGAAAGTACTAAAATGTAACAAATATGGAGATTCCTTCTATTTTATCTAGTTAGCATACTTCCTATTTTTAGTTGTCTGTAATTGAGCAGTCTGGAGCATCTATAGCATGGCAGTTGAGTATATGGGTGTTGGTATCTGAATGCCAGAATTGAGGTTCTAGCTAATTCCAAATCAATTTATATCAATTTTGTAACTATAAGAGAATTCATTAATTTTTCTATGCCTCAGTTTCCTGACTTGTACAATGGAGTAATTGTAGAATTATCCTGATCATTAAAAGAGATCATATGGCTATAATATTTACTATAATGTCTATATTTTAATAAGCATGAAAATAATTTTAATGTAGCTCTTACTATAACAAGGTAACTACAGGGAAGGCTTACCACACTGTTAACAGAGTTGCTTCATATTTTCTCTTCCTGTAATAATTATTTGAAGTAAGATTATCATAAGAAAGATAAAGTGATTTTTTATTTGGGGGAAGAAAGCACTATATAGCAGAAACAATGGAAGAGTTGAATTTAATTAAGCCATACTGTCTACATGTAATTATGGCACAGAAAACTCTCTTCATAAACTAATACAGGCTAAATAAAAATCTTCAAAAAATAATCACCAAAGAAAAGAAAGTATCATATGTAATGTTTAGATTGGAAAGAAATTTAGGTGGTGAATCACACCGATTTTTAAAGTACAGAGATCTGCATTTTAACTTTTCCAACTGATCGCCCTTCAATCTCTGTAAAAGCTCCTCACAGTATGTCTCAACTGGAACATAATTCTCAGGGAATAGATTTTATTAAGTCTTTTAGCTTTTTGAAAGCCCCATGGAGCAGCCATTGCATAAATACCAAATAAATGAAGTATGCTTACAGTAAACAAGAGCCTTTTCCATTTCTCTCTCAAGGTTTAGTCCTTCTATCATGGCATGCATTTAGATTCTTAATGTAATCCTTATATGCCCTTATATGCAGTGACACTGCAAACCATGGAGGTATAAAGGGCATATAAGGAAAAACATTCCTTTGTAGGTCTTTGCCAAAAGAAGGGTTTATCCTCAGGAGAGTTTCACTTTCTTTGGCAACACCAAGTCCTTAAAAATTGTTAAAATATTGCAATAATACAAGACTAATGTCTGTCCATGATGGAATATCTGGAGGAATTTTCTACTCTCTAACCTTGTATAAGTTACTCCACACAAGGATTTCATATTCAAGTTATCCAAATTATTTGGGGATCTGAGTTGAGGCTGAGAAGTGAAAAAGAAACTCCTTCTTTAGAATACATATGCAGATTACTTTAAGATCAAGTATTCCTAGATAAAGACTCTATTGATTTAAGTTAAGAGTATGTTTACATCACAACTTATCTTTACCAAAGTCAACTTATCTGTAGACTCTTATCTCTAATTAACCAGCCAGAAGATGGAAATAGAGGTTTGGCTCAAGTCATAGAGCACTTGTCTTGATCTAAAATTCAAATAAGAAAGTGAGGCCTTGCTTTCAGACCCTGTTACCTATACACACACCCAACACACACACACTCACACACACACACACACATGCACTCACACACATACAATTCACACACACAAATGTGGAGATGTGAAGACTTTTTTCTTTCTTTATTTTGTCAGTTGTGGGGCTTGAACTCTGGGCCTGAGCGCTGTCCTCAGCTCTTCAGCTCAAGGCTAGCACTCTACCACTTGAGCTACAGTGCCACTTCTGGTTTTCTGGTAGTTTATTGGAGATAAAAGTTTCATGGATTTTCCTGGGCTGGATTTGAACCTCGATCCTCAGATCTCAGCCTCTTGAGTAGCTAGGATTACAGGCGTGAGCCACTGGCGCCAGGGAAAGACTGTCTACTAATATGCTTTTAAATATTTTTTTAATCTTAATAAATAGTATATTTCCAACTCTAACATTTTTAGAAGTTTGAAGCACCATGAACGAGTTCTCTTGGAAGATTTTTAACCTGATTTTATAGATCAAGGAGTTTCATTTAAGTGCTGAAAGGAAATGCAGGGACTAATCAATAAGTCAACACCTCCACCATGTGACTCAAGATAGAATCGATAACCAATGAACTAGCACTTTTATATGTCTCTATATCTGACCCTACTTTTACCAATGCTTTGTTTTATAAAGTACCTAGACCCCAAATCATTATGACTGTATCTCCTTTTTCTGAAGTTTCTGAAAATTTTTAAAAAGCTTGTTTGCTTTGTAGAGATCCTACTGTCAGGCCCAGGAAATGACAAACTTTCTGAAATCAAGCATAAATATGTGCATCAATTTGATGCTCAGAAGTATTGTTTCTTGTAGTTGTCTACCAACCCACCAGAAACTACTAGAAAAATTAGATAATGCATACAAATTTTATGAACAGCAACCAGATATTAGTATCTCATATCAATGTTTCCAACAGGATTTTTGCCAGAAGAGGGTTTGTTTACATTTATGTATTATAATGGAATAAAGAAGTTTTTCTGAATCAAAATATATCCATAAAACTTATTGCTTGATACAGATGAAGTTTACAGTATCCTAGAAAGGTAAGTTGTATACTCTCAGAAGGATCATGTTGGTACTAGAAGATAAGACAGCCGAATGTTTGCAATTTTTTTTTCCATTTTTTGTTTTTTGGTCGGTCCTGGGGCTTGAACTCGACCTGGGCACTGTCCTTCAGCTCTTCAGCTCAAGGCTTGTGCTCTACCTCTTGAGCCACAATGCCACTTCTGGTTTTCTAGTGGTTTATTGGAGATAAGCGTCTCATGGATTTCTTGCCTGGGCTGGATTTGAATCACGATCTTCAGATCTCAGCTTCCTGAGTACCTAGGATTACAGGCATGAGGTATGGTACCCAGCTGTTTGCAAGAATTTTATTGTATCTTGTGTGAAATAGATCATAGCATTGTACTTCCTTTTAGTTGGATCTGACTTTAAATTATACCTAGACGATAATTTTTCCCTCAACTTCTCAAACATAGAAATTGGGAAATTAAATATTCTTTTATAGGAGTATAAAATATTCTACTTTATAGATTTGTAGTTGTTAAATAAGTACAGAAAGAAAGAAAGAAAGAAAGAAAGAAAGAAAGAAAGAAAGAAAGAAAGAAAGAAAGAAAGAAAAGGAAGGAAGGAAGGAAGGAAGATAGAAAGACATAAAACTCTTGGAGTGATTTTTGAAAACCTATCATAAAAACCTACTTTTGGAAAATAAACCAGAAGTATTGAAAAGAATGGCTAGCAGGCAAATAGAGATTTTTATAGATCAAAACCAAATTATCTAATTAATTGTGTGTATTTGCATTGTAAACTGCACAAAACTACAGATCAGCTAAACTTTAAAAATATTAGGATCACTCCAGGCTGGGACAGTAATGATGAAAAATCAAACAGGTAATTGTTGACTTGATCTAGGATTATCCTCTGTATCTATGACAAATGCAGGCAATTGAAGCATTTTTATTAGTGGTTTTTTTTTTTTTTCCACCCTGGCTGTTGAAGTGTTACTGACTGGGTTTGTCACATGTGAGGCCACTTTCCTGAGCTTGATGTACCTCCTGGCACATACTCTGTACTTCTGGACAAGCTTTAAGGCCTTACCTGCTTTCCCATATGTGCTGTGTTTGGTGCAATGGTGCACTCGTAATGGCTCACATTGATCTCTTGATTCTGTGGTTAATTAAGATGTATTTTACAGCACAGCCCAAGGAATTCTAAGGCTCAGAGGATTCATCGATAGTTTTCTGCAGCTCAGCCATTAGCAGGGCAAACTGTTTTAAAGACACAGTCTGTTTATGTTAGTGTGTGTATTTTCTTATGTTTCAGGAGGTGATGCACTTGACAGGCAAGCAGCTGTGAGAAACCTATAAACATAAATGGACTAGATCACAGAATTATTCTAAAAGTAAATTTGGGTAGAATTAGTCGAAAGCTGCATCTTATTCTATAAAAGGCAGTGCTTACTACCAATAGTATAATAATAGCCAGTGTATCATTCACTAGAGTAAGAGAAAATGGTTTGAAGTAAGAGAAAATCCTCTGAAATTTATGAAGCATTGGTCGATGAGCTTTGGGATAGGTACAGATCAGTGAAAATTTTACCCTATCATTATTATAAAATATAAATACGAAGAAAAAAATGAGGTGTAGATTGAGGAATGAAAAGATGGGAGAAGTCTGCAAATGGAGTTGAAGGCTTGAGACAAAAGCAGAATAAAGAGAAAGAAATGGTGTTTTGTCAAAACATAAAAAAGTTATGTAGAAGATAATAGAAATAAAGAGGCCAAACAGAAAAGATCAGGTAAAACTTGGTTGCTAGTGCTTAATGTTAACAAGTATCTTCTATTTGGACAACTGAAACACCAACATTTTAGCTATTCCTGTTTCAATGTCCCTTGAGAATGCAGGTTCACAATTGTGTTACTGCCAGAGCAGAATGAATATCCCTTCTCCAAAATCTCCTGCTACATGAATAGAGCAGATTCAAGGCTGTTATCTTTGTAGAATGTACAAGTCTACTGGTCATAACTCTTGAGGCATACATACACGGCCAGTGCATTATCATCATAACCTACAAAGATAGTGCATGCTTTGCCACATTGTTCTACCACTATGTTTGTATGTCCCTGGAAGCAAGAGACTTCTGCAGCTAGACACCAGCTGAATCCTTGCATTTACATTAAAAGCAAAGGGCAATGGAATTTGGGTAATTTGCCAATGAACTATTGCATTACTCATGATAAGGTCTATAGAAAACATTCTATTTTTAGTATTTAGGAGAGCAAAGATTGGTTGACTGACATCACTGTTCATGTATAGGATAGGTAGAAAGGTAGAATTGTAGAAAGATAAATGCACAAAATGTTACAGCTCTTCCAACCCCTAAAATTATAAGGGCAACTCCAGTCTGGGACAGATGTTGTGAAAGATTAAACTTAATCCTGGTTTATTATTACATCTTCTGTATCTATGTCAAAAAATATGCAGGCATTGAAGCATTTTCCTTAGTTGATTTTTTTATAAATTAGTGCTGAGGCCCCATGACTGTTGATGTATCTGGCTAGAAATATGGACTTTTCTATGCCAATCCAGTTGATAAATATATTTCAGTTTTTATTATAAAAGCTAAAGCACTTCATGAAACTGTAAAGAAACCGGAATCACCTTTAGGTAGGTATTTGATAAATTTGTTCCCAGTTCCCTAAAATTATAAAATGATTAAATGTCAGGTTTTACTCTTACTGAATAACTATTTTAGAATTATAAGTTTATGAATAAGGCAGATGGCTTTCTAAAGACGCTATTTTTTTCACTCTGCTTTCACATGTCCATGGTGGGTAGCAAGGAAAACGTATGTTCATGACGACATTATGATCCTTTTATGGGAATAACACATCTACTACCAAGATTACCACATTTGCTGATATAGTCTTCACTAACTCTTCAAATAACACATGGAAAATCCCAAAAGTTGAAACAATAGCAAGAAAGAAAAAACATTTGAGCCCTTGCTTGGGGTTCATTTCGCCTAACATCAACTTATCTAACTGTTTCTGCTTGTCTCAGACATATACTGGTTATTGCAAATAAGGGAAAGCATGGGACCTATGTTTCTTTGGGCCTGGCTTACTTCACTTAATATAATTTTTTCCAAGTCCTTCCATTTTCTAACAAATGGGGCAATGTCATTCTTTCTTACTATTGTTTCTAACATATTTATAAGATATTTCTTTGTTGCTTTGTATGTCCCTCCCCCATGGTATAACCCCTGTTTTCACTGTATTTGATGTTGGTATAATTTGTAGAGGGGAAGGGAAGAAACAAATTGTTTAAATAGGGATAGAGGTGGACCCAATGCAACAATGAGATGTACAAGAGGTTATGTCAAAAAATGAACTTTACAACTTTGGCAGGGAGGGGGGGACCAGAAAGGATGGGAAGGGGAAACAAAGGAGGAGACAACAATGCTTGATAAGAAATGAACTCATTACCTTGCCCAAGTAATTATAACACCTCCGTATGGTAATTTCACAATTTAAAAAAATCTCAAAAGTCTCATAGCAAAATGAATGGTGAAATGGTTTACCTTTCTATGGGGATACACTGATCCCTTTCCCCAAATCATTTTTTCTCAAAAGGCTTTGGGTCTTCTTTGTCTACTTCTCAACAGAATGCAATTCTAAATAGGGAAACCAAGAGAAATAATTTGAAACATTGACATTTCTCCTGAAATTGAGGGGGTACTTAGGATGCTAGGATTTACCAATAAAAAGACCCATTTCAAGTTGCAGTTGTTCCAACTATATGATTCAAAATACACTATTGGAGCTAGTCAACCATTGGCTGTCCATCCAGTAACATTAACTGAGCATGAATTGACAATACTCCATTCATTTCCATGACTCTCTAACACTTATGTGGATTCTTGAAGGACCACTTTATTGTAATGGACAAAATACTTTAATACCCAAGAATTTTGGAATTAAGGAAAATCTCAAAAATAACAATAGAATAGTAAGAGTGATGACTTTCTAAACACAATGAATTCAGTACTTGTATATCAAGTCCTCCTTTTCCTCTACTTCTAGAAATTTCTATATGGGATATAATTCAATGTAATGAGTAATTATCAAGTATTAATATATTTTGAAAAAGATTTTTTGGGAGGGAGGATTGATCTTTTTTTTATTGTGAAAATACCATACAGAGGGCTTACAATTACATGGGCAAGGTAATGAGTACATTTCTTATCAAGCATTGTTGCCTCCTCCTCCGTTTCCAATTCCCAGCCCTTCCCATCACCCCCCCACACCTCCAGATTTTTTTATTCCTGTCAGTAGTACAAGGGGGCTTTAATTGTAACATCTCCATACACTAATGCACTTTTCATTCTACCTTGTAGGTACAAAAGTTGTACCTACTTCCAACATAAATTACCTTCCTTCATCTCTGTGAAGAAAGTACCTGACAGAAGCAACACTAGAAAAGAAAGGTTTATTTGTCTCTGTTTTGAAGGCTGTGGTCCATGTTCACTTGTGCTTCTAGGTTCATTATGAGGAGGAATATCATGAGAGAGGGAGATGCTCACTTCATGGAAGATAGGAAGCAGAGGGGCATGAGAAAATGATAGGGCCTGGGTATCACCTTCAAAGGCATGCTCCTAGTGATCACCTCCTAAAACCTTCAGAGCATCCCACAATAGTGAGTCCAGCTTGAGACCCAGCCTTTTCAAATCATAACACAGATCCATATTCCTGTGGTCACAGGAATTAGAGGTATCTTGTTACAGGAATGATACACATCAGCATTATACATATCTTGCTTATGATTTCAATTCTCTCCCATTCTCAATTTGTAAAATCTCTGTTTACCTTCTGTATATACCAGCTCCAGAGTACTGCTCTGTGTGTGTGTGTGTGTGTGTGTGTGTGTGTGTGTGTGTGCGCGCACGCGCGCGCGTGTGCACATGCGCGCGTGATGGTCCTGAGGGTATAACTCAGGACCTGGGCACTGTCCCTGTGTTTTTTCTCTAAAGACTAGTATTCTGCTACTTCTGGCTTTTGGTAGTTAATTGGAAATAAGAATTTTATGGACTTTCCTGCCCAGGCTTGTTTTGAACCTCAATAATCAGATCTCAGACTCCTGAGTAGCTAGGATTCTAGCTGTGATCCCCAGGCCTCTCACTCTGAGGATTTTCTAAAATAGGATTTCCTTATCTACTTTGGAAATCAGTTCATGCTTCTTAGTGAAAATGTTGTGTCTGCTTGCTTTGGAACTCCCCTGTATTAAGGAGAAGGTCAGAGACTCTAGGATCCTAGTCTACTTTTATTTTTATTTTTTTTCAAAGTCTGAGAATTTTGGAAGTGAAGACTTTTTGTTCCCAGGAAGTTCAGTTTAGGTTTCTGGATTATTTGGAACCTTGCCTTTGTGGAAGCAGAAGCCTGGGTTACTTAAAAAAAAAAAACCCACTTCCCAGGGAGAAGTTGTGGATCTTTCAAATCCCATAAGTATCTCTACACTTAGGCTGAGCAAGAAGCTGCTAATGGAGTTTAAAAGGTTACCTTCATTAACTAAAAATAAATTCAAGTGAATGGCCTTCCTTCAAAGAAGGCATAGTCAGAATGGGCATTGTTAAATGAAATGAAAGACAGATTATTCTCTGCAATGTTTTCCTAGTGTTTTTCCCCCCCATTCTTGCTCATAAATGTCTGCCACCTCAGAGGCCTTTCTGGAACCTGATTAGACTTCAGGGCCTTCATAATGTTCGAAGGTGAGCTCAGATCAATTTCCTGCATCTTTTCTGCTGTGATAAATCATTTATTGGGATGAATGTTTTACAAAGGCAGGCAAGGAGAAAACTCATGAAAAATAAATACGATAAAACATACTGTGCTGTCCAGCCGCAGCCTTCCAGCTTCCCCACGCTTAAACTCTGTAGTACTGAAGCAGCTGGATCATCTCCTCGCATCTGGTCTCACTGTGGCCAGGTGAACTCAATTAACACATGGTGCCACTGGGGCCAAGAGGGGACCATTGTTTCATATTATTTGATTCACTGTATTATAAGGCTATAGAATCTACCCACTACACACACACACACACACACACACACACACACACACACACACACACACACACACACACACACACACAAATATACTTTTGTCTGATCTAGCAAACAGTAGAGCAGTTAGTTTTCAAGTAGGAAGTGAGCCAACCAAGATAGATGCAGTAGTATCTACTCATTCTTTCTGAAAACAAAAACAAGCAAGAATAAACAAAGGGAAATGATGAAAATGGCTTATCTTGAGCCACTTTGCCTTAATTCTACAAAATAAAAGAATAAAATGTACATTATACATATTCACATTTAAATATTCTTCCTAAATACCTTATTTTAACAAATAGCTAAGTTATAAGATTGACTTTTGTTTTGTTTTGTTTTTTTAAATAAGTTTTTATTGTGAGAATACTGTACAGAGGAGAGATTACAGTTACATGAGCAGGGTAATGAATATATATCTTATCAAGCATTGTTGTCTCCTCCTTCATTTTTCCCCTCCCATCTCCACAACTGCAACCCCCCCTCCACCCACCCTTACCCTGCCTAAATTGTAAATTTTGTTTTTTGACATAGCATCTTGTACATCTCATTGTTGTAATGGGTCAACCTGTATCCCTGTTTAAACAATTTGGGGAAGGGAAAAAATAAGATTGACTTTCTAATAGAAACATTCTTTTGTAACTGAGTCCTTGAATTATGCTCCCTAGGCTGATAGTTTGGTGCAACAACCATGAAAGAGAGTAAATAAAACGCCCCCATGAACAGCAGCAGTGATAACTTTGGTCCCTAATTGCATTAGTTTTGCCCACTTCTCTATTGCCTGTGGTACAGACTCCTCCACTTTTAGTTCCAGAAAATGACATGATTGATGGAGGCTCTAGGCTTTGTACCTATGTCGTGTGTCAAACACATATCATAAGCTAATTGAGTTTCATCTCCACAAAGATGGTTGAATTTTAGTCATATAGAAACTGTGAGGAAGGGGAGGAGAATGGCTCAGTGTGAGAGTACCTGGCTAGTATGGACAAGGCCTTGTTTTCATCCTCAGCAATGCTGACAACAACAAAATGAAAGTGAGGTTACATAGTGTGCTGCAAGTAATTGTCATGATTGTGGTGACCTAGGCTTCAAATTAGGTCAATATGAAATTGGGATAATACCTGATAGATATTCTAAAATTGACCAGGTACTTATATCAAACTCCTGTATATGACTCTAATTGAAGCTTAAGTCCATTCGTCATGTACGGGGCTAACCAGATAGGATCACAGAGTAGCATGACAGAATGAAGAACACTAATCATTGGATATTGTGCCAGATCAGAAAAAGCCTCCTAAATTCCTCCCATGGATAACACCTTTTCTTGCATGTGCCATCTTGACTGGTTTTTGATTAAATATCTCCAGAACCATCTTTTGGGAATGGTGCTGATTCTCAGATGATGTCTTTTATCAAGTGGAAGAACTCATAATATGAAATTCCCATTTCATTCCCAGAAGCATTTAGAAGATTTGAATTAATAACTTTTTTCTATACCTCCACTCCTTCACTCCACCCAGTCCATCTGCTCTACTGCCATCTATTAAGCTATGGGGAACTTTACATTCATCAAATCAGTACCCGATTTCAGAACATCGGTGGTTCATGCTGATTTTCAAGGCTTCCTGAAATAGATTCATGATTTATCTCTGCAATCACATTTCTAACTCCTTCCTCCACACATAAACTCTTTCCTGCAACCTTATTTTGCGCATTACCATCAGGAACATCCTCATCTGCTGACCTTTGGGTTTAAGCACATTTGTTGTTCTGGAATTTCTTACCAAATCTCGCTTATAAATTTACATCAAGTCATTTTAAAATGCTTTAATAGTTAGAAAACAGATCTATAGCTTGCTCACAGGAGTAATCCTACCTACTTAGTAGGCTGAGATCTGAGGATCACTGTTTAAAGTTTTCTCCAATTAACCACAAAAGGCCAGAAGTAGAGCTGTAGCTCAAGTGGTAGAATACTAAAGGCTCAGGGACAGTGTCCAGGCCCTGGGTTCAAGCCTCTGGATTAGTGCAAAAATAAAATAAGACAAAAAGTTTACACTAAACAAAAGAAAAGAAATGTAAACATCACTTGATATGGAAGAAATAATTGTATTGTCAATGCTCATAGAATTCACAAACTTTATAAACCACGATAATGACAATTTGCCTTGTGAAGGTTAAAATGTGTTTATGACTTTAACTAAGTATTACTATTCCACAATACTGTGAAATACGTGAAATCTATGCATTCACCTAATCTCAATTTAAAAAAAAAGAAAACTGGGAGAAGGGATGGGCTAGGAACAATGGGTGATAATGTTGTCAGACACCTTATATTCATATACTGTTTTGTAGAATGGGAACTTGTTTGTACAACTACTTAAAGATAATAATGATAATAAAATGTTCAAAAAAGCTATTATACTTCCTATAATCTCAAATCCCAGCTAACCATTGAAAGCATTTAGAAGCATTTTTAAATATTTTCTTCAATTAATCAAACACATTCTCACAAAATGCATACTATGTATATAAAATATTTGTACGTGTTGATACAATAGTCACTTTTCCATATGTATAATTATTTTTAGAAATTGTATTCAATGATGTTTAATAGTATTTATGAAGTCAATACCATATCACATAAATATTATTTCTAATATTCTATTAAAATGTTAGTATTTTAATTGTTTATATAATTTTCTGTATTTTGACATTTTTCTGTTTTGGAGTTCATACCTAGTAGGCAAGCAGATTACAACTCTGATACACATCAGCCTTTGTAGCTGTTAATCTATCCATAAAATAGAATCATCGATGTGAAAACAGTATTGTTAACATGAACATACTCAGAGTTCCTAATATGAACATTATTGATAGACATTTTCCCCAATAAACTTACTTCAATTTGTATTAACATCAAGAAAAATATTTTTAAGTAAACTAATAAAAAAGTTATAAATTTATTTTCTATAGTTGGTTTTATAATTGTATGAATTGTTCACTGACAAGATAGTGGGATTAAACTTTCAAAGACACCTTTATTAGTTGTTTTTACTTTTCTCTTTGACTTAATTTTATAGGATATTCATATTTTATTTCTTTTAAGAAAAGAGATATTAATAACTAAGATATGGAATCAACCCAGATGTCCCTCAATGGATCAAGAAACACACAATGGGATTCTATGCTTCCATCAGAAAGAATAACATTGCCCCATTTATAAGGAAATGGAAAGACTTGGGGAAAAAATTGTATTAAGTGAAGTAAGCGAGACCCAAAGAAACATAGGTTGTACGGTTTCCTTCATTTGGAATAATTAGAACATGCCTATCTGTAAGTCTACAAGTAAACCCCATAGATAAACCCAAAAGAAAAAATTACAGTTGGACATGATAAAGTAAACAGGACTCTAAACATTCACACAGTGAAAGTAGAGGAGGATATTCTTAGGAGAGGATCACAAGGGTTCAATAGCTATGTGCATATAATCATATAAAATGGTGCTTATCGAAATGAAGAAAAAGAAACAAAAAGGTTTATATTGTACTGTTTACAGCAGTAATACTAGACACTATGTTGGAAATGAATAATACAGCTGGGGAGGGGTGTTGGAGGGGGTGACACTCTTCAAAAAGAAATGTACTCATTTCTTGCTGAATTAGTTCACCCTTTGTCCCACCATTTCTGTGCTTCCCCTTCCCCTCTCCAAATCAGATTAACATATATACAAGACAAAAAGTACAGAAATCAAAAACAGGGACAAAAAGGAAAGAACATAAAAAAGGGAACTGAAAACAATACAATAGAAACCTCTTGTTTCTATTTCTTGGCGTTCATTTCGATAAGCATCATTTCATATGATCATATGTACAGAGTTATTGAGCCCTTGTGATCCTCTCCTTAAGCATATCTCCTTTGGTCTCACTGCATATTGAACCCAAAACTTCATATTCTTTTCCTTTATTTAGCATACAGCCATTTCACTGAAATATTTTTTAATTTATTGTCAAGAAACTACAGAGGGGTTACAGTTGCATCCCTATGGTAATGTGTACATTTCTTGTCCAACATTGCTACCCTCTCCCTTGTTTTTCTCTCCCACTTTCTCACCCCCAGCTCCCCCACCCAAGTTGTAAAGTTCATTTCCAACATATTGTCTTGTATCACTGTTGCATTGGTTTGCCCTTTTTCCTTTGTCTCACGTTTTTGTTGTTCCCCTTTCCTTCTCCCAATTCACTGAGATCCTGATTTGAGTCTTGTCTTACTTTGTGAATGGGAAATCTCCTAAGAAAGCTTTCTTTCCTGAGTGGATATTTCTTTGGAATGATACACCTAAGTCATCAGCTAGGTTGCCATCAGATCTTGATAGTATATTGTGAAATACTTCTGTGGATTGAAAGCAAAGAATTAAGTTTGTTCATCTTTGAGTGTAGGCCAGAATGAGAGTTTAATCATATGTAAAATCTATATAATCAGAGACACGAGGAAGAAAAAGTAACAAAGGTGGATAGCCAGTTAATAAAAAAAATCCTTTAAACAAGCAGTATCTACTTCACTGTATATGTTACTCTTGCTTTAGACAGGAAAGTCTTGAATCATCTTTGGAGGATCTGGTTTGATATTGCTCAAACATAGAAGCACCAGCTTGCAGAACTGAAGCCCAGGTAATGAGTCATTCCTACTTTTCAGGCCTCCATTAAGAATGATTTTACAAGACACATTGTAAGCACTGAAGTCTTTACAGTGGCTGAGGAAATTTCTCTGATTTTGAGATGGTAATATAATTCCCATATTTTTCACCTTTCTTTCCTACCCACAGTATATCCTCATCCAAGATGAAAGGATAAGGTGCTTTGTTCTTAGTTAACATTATTTCTCCCTTCCCAAATGTGTTGGGTGACTAGAAAGCATTTCCTCTATATAATGAGAAAGGATTAAAAGTATTTCTGCATATTTTCTGTTAAATTTTAATGTCATACAATTTAGTTGGAAAAAAGGCCACATTTGTCTATAATGTGAAATTTAACAGTTCTTACAAACATGTTTTCATTTTCTGTATTCAGAAATAGAATGTATGGTTACCTGAGTAAAAACTAAACCTCGTGCTTATTTTTCATCTCTGTTCTCTTGCATCTGAAATCCTTTCTTGGTGTACAGCTATGTAAATTGCCTATGTCCATACCTGGAAACATACAATTAAAAACAAAGTATTTAGTTATGAGACAATGAATTACTCTTTATATCACGTTCCAGTTATATATAAATCTTAGTTTCAAAATAGTTTTCTATTTAATGTCAATGTTTTCCTAGGAACAGAATTAGAAATGCAACAGAGGTAGAACCTTCTCTGAAATTTTTCATAAGAGAAAAATCTCATAAGATATCCAAGGAAAGTTGTTAGTGTTGGTGGCTTCTCAGCATGTTCATTTACAACACATCTTTGTGAGGTTTCAAAAACTGCTCCTGATGCTTTCACTGGATTTAAATACTGAGAGTTTTGAGTACATTGACTGGGATATAGAAGTTGAAAACTTGATTGATGACACAAACTAATTATCCTCCCTGGCTCTATTCCTGTTAATGAGATGTTTACAGCAGATATCTAGGAGTTTGTCTCACAGAGAAAAGAAAACACAATCTATTAATGAGGGGGCTTATCAACTGTTTCCCGTATCAATTGTTAATAAATCAGAGTAACTGAAAGCGCAGGCTAGTTCATCAGATTTTGAATACATTTATATGCATAGTGGTGCCTGAAGGACTCTGAGAATCACCTTTGACCATAACATCAGGCCAGATTAATTAGCTGCAATGTTTTAACCTAGTGACATCATAAAATTATATTTCTTGTATTGCATTTATCATATTATGTGTAAACAATGTGTTGTGGTCTATGCAAACCCATAAAAAGACTCCTGTAAATTGTATAAAAACTACTGGTAGGAAAATACTATTAACTTTAAACAATGAAATGATGAAGTAGTATTTCCCAGTATTTCTTGAAGTAGGAGTGTTGAGAGCTATGTATTCCCTTACTGATACATTCCCTGATGACTCTCATTTGTGTTTCATGAAGGTTCAAGGCAGCCAAAGTTTGAATTGCCATAATTGATTAATTCATAGAAAGCTCCATGACTATATAATTTGCTAGGAAGACCAACTTATATTTAACTAACACAGTAACTGTATATGATTCTGTTCACCTCAGTATTTTTTATCTCCCCACAATTAAAACTGGATAGACATTTTATTTCCATTATATAAACAAGAAGACTAAAACACAAATGGATGAATTAATTTGTGTAAGATTATAGGATTAACATATAGGTCATGGACTCTATAATGAATTTGATTATATTGATGTCCCCACTTTTCTTAGAAACTATATGTAGAGAAATACATAAATATTATTTATATAGCACTTTAGGTTAATTTTCTCTAGACTGGCTAGTAATTATCAGTGTAGACAAGACTTGACCCTACTTAATCAGGATTTCAAACTTTGCTTTAAAAATCTCTGTCTTCCTAAGTTGTCATGTCTAAAACATCGGTGTGGGGGGGGATGGGGGGGAAGAAGAAGGATTGGGATTGGGGGGGGAGGGGGGAGGCTGGGAAGGGATGTGAAGGGTAAACAAAGGAGGAGGCTGCAATGCTTGGTAAGAAATGTACGCATTATCCTGCCCATGTAATTGTAACCCCTCTGTACAGTATGTTCACAAATAAAATTAAATTAAATTTAAAAAAAAAAAGAAAAAAAATCTCTGTCTTCCTGATGCAAGGTCTACCTTACCTGGAAGCTATAGGAGAAAGTGTCTTTTCTTCCCTCCCTTCCTTCTTTGTTCCCTCCCCTTCTTTATTCCCTCCCCACTTTCTTCACATACAATATGCTTTTGAGCTATATAAAACTTGTATAAATTAATGCTGCTCATTTTTCTTCTACACAATTTCTACTAAGATTTCTTTTCTCTATGTTGTTTTCCTAATTCCTACGGAATGTGGAAGCATTGCATACTGATACTTTGGTTTCAGACTGTACAATTTATGCTTCATACATCAAAGATAAGCATTTAGTAAGACATACCTTATTTTACTGACACCAAAAAAACAATATACAAATGAGTCTTATAAATATTGTTCTCATGATGTCAATGATAACTCATTGGATAGAGTCTGTGAGTTAAGGAAAAAGAAGAGAGGGAATGTAAATAGAATGTCAGAGCTCTTAAAACAGTTGCACAAAAGCCTATTTGTCCTTTGTTACCTAATTGCTTTCCTTCTTGTATCTGTGCACTTGTAAATTTTTTTGTTTGCAATTAGTACACTTAAACATAGGATGACATCTTTTTCTCTGTCTTTTTTCCTTAAAATGAAATTTCATTAGAAAATTAATTCACGGCTATCCTTTTATATAGTTTATTCCTCATCATTTCTATTCTAGCATTTTTAATAAAGGAAAGTCTGTAAATTAGAAAAGTTCTGAAAACCCTTTCATGTTTGAGTAGTTAAATACAATCATTACAATTAATTTCAGTGCAGAATTTGAGTACCACACCTCTTGGCAATTTTAGTTGAGAGAGGCACAATGCCATATTTGAGTATGTTTGTTGTATTGGGTAATTAATTCTCTGATTATGGGTGTTTTTTTGTTGTTTGTTTGTTTTTGGCAAGCAAGGCTAGCATTGCAATAGCTATCTGCTCCTTACAATCTATGTATAAGACCCCATTTCCTCACATCTCATGCCAAGTGAGTTGTACATGTGACCTGTCATAGCAAATTGGATTTGTGCTCAGTCCCCTGGTTCTCAGTTTATCCTCTCAGTGAGAAGGATGTGGCCATAATTTTGATGATTCAGTCTACATTTTTCTGATCACCTCTAATGTTACTGCTTCCCATTGTCATCCTCAGGGATTATCATGTGGTACAAACAAGCAAACTTATAAACTAAACCAAGCAGAAAGAGAAGCCTTGTGGGGAAATGAAGAGTGAGGGTAAAATTATTTTCCCATATGTCTTCAGGAGTTTAGAGAAAGGGAAAGTATCAAAATGGAGTCAGTATCAGTTTCCTGATTCAGCCTGTTTAATAAGATGACTAAGCTGGAGTTTTAAGTCTTGCTTCCATTCATTTGTCTCTGAGTTTTTAAATATTTTGAATATTTTTGCCTTTCTCTGCTTCTCTCTCTCTCTCTATGATATGTATAATACATGTATAAATCATATAAATATATAAAAATCATATATATCATATATAAATCACATATAAATAATATAGATCATAAATATATATTTATATATCACTTTATATACATATATACATGATATATATGATATATGCATATATCATATATAAAGTGATATATATAAATATGTATATTTGTATATACATATTTATATATATATATCACTTTCTCTCTCCATGTGTCTTTCTCTCTCTTTTATCCTATTTCTTGTCTGCCTTAGTACTTCATTTTTTTCTGCCTTATTCTCTGATTCCTGATACCTGTATGTAAACATATCATTCCTAATTAGTCATTCTCTACGATCTATGAAGCTCTTTTCTCATCAGTAATTCTCATGGCCCTTACAAGAAGGATAATAAAATACAGCGTGTATGAGTTTGTGTGCCTCTGACTAATCTAGATGATAAGAATGATCAGTTTTGGTTAAAAAATGCATTGATATGCAAACAAGGAAAAACAGACTTAAAATTACTGGATTTAAGAAGAAATATACTTGTAATGATTAACAAAATCTTCAAAAGTTTTAAACCATTTTTTCTTACATATTAGTGTTTATATCTTTTATAATTGACCTTCACATCAATAATATTAAAATCATTATTCCAGTAATTTTTTGTCTTCTCTTAATAAATGTTGCCTCATATCCCTAAGTGGCCACCTCATTTTTTAAATGCTGAAAGAAATAAGAGGATGTGGCTCTCACCTATTCCTTGCATTTGGGAAAAATTGCCTCCCCTGAAACTTTAGCCAACTTTTGTTTATATCGTATTGGTAATTACCAGTCAGTCCCAAATCTCATGATTAGCCCAACTCACAGTGGATGATAATTATATATATAGTTTAGAGTTGTTAGTGTTTGTAGTGAAATAGCATAAGAAGAGGCTTGGTAAATTGAGTGTGGTAACTTGTGATCAGAGTCAGCTACCTGCCTTTACTGGAAAATGGATATAAAATACGTGACTATATGCATACACACAGGCAAGATGGCAATACAAAATAAAGCAAATACTAACTCGAGGGAAGGGGCAGTAGCAGCACCTTACTTGTGATCAGTATTGCTGCCATGGTAAACATTTTCTTTTTTTTTTTTTTTTTTTGGGTCCGGTTGTGGGGCCTGAACTCTGGGCCTGGACGCTGTCCCTCAGCTCTTCAGCTCAAGGCTAGCGCTCTACCACTTGAGCCACAGCGCCACTTCCGGCTTTTTTTTTTCTTATGTGGTGCTGAGGAATCGAACCCAGGGCCTCGAGCATGCAAGGCAAGCGCTCTACCACTGAGCCACCTTCCCAGCCCCATGGTAAACATTTTCTGTATACCACCTATACTTATAAGCATGCATTTGAAATCTTCACTTTCCAGCCTTGGCCTTTGTGGGACCTAGAATAAATGTTTAAAGATGGAGACAGGCTAATTTTGACAAACAGGATTTCCAAGCTCAATTACTATAAAGCATTCTAAAAATCTTGTCTCTTCTCTGATTTTCCTCAACAATCTACCTAAAGATTTCTTTCAAATGAGTATAATGATCCTGTTAACTTTTTTTCTTTCTACCAGTGAAGGTCATATATAGGCTTTCTTATTGGATGAGAGAGTGAAGGGTATATTAGTATTAACATGAAAACTTTTCCACAGTCTTATCCCATGTTGTAATTTCTGATATATTAAGAACTTCTGATGAAGCCATGACTTATAGGGCTGTCATGATGGACTCATATGATTCCTTCCACTGGTAGTAGGAAATCTGGGTGGGCATGGGGCAGCTTTGTGAACAGATCTATTTGGAATTGAGCTTGAAAAGACAGGCAGTGTGTCTCAGTAAAAGCCAATGAGGAAGCAACTGACAGGAGTTTCTGAGTCCTTATGCTCTTAGTTGCTTTAGTTTGTGCCTTTCTGATTCCGTAAGGAGCAAATTGACGAATTATAGGTCTGCAGTGAAAGGTAATCATTTGTTAGCTTAAGTAAGGTGCCTTGCCTTGATTGCAGTGTTCGGCACTGAATACATTCACAGCACTTGGATCCAGTCATTGAGATGTAAATTATATGAAATGTTTGTGAATTTATAAAAGTCAAATTTATGGTGGAAAGTCATGGTTATGAACTGAAGCCAATGGACTTCAATTTAAAGGGAAACATTTTTAGACCTGTTAGTAGAGAACTGTACATAGTGGTTTTTCGTTTGTCTACTATGTGCCGGGAAAAATATAACCCTGTAATCAATTACTTTTTATTTTAATATCATTTTCAAAGATGAGACATTCAAAGCTTACAGAGGCCAAGTAACTTATTTCAATTCATTTTCCTTTAGCTTTTGTTATAATCACAATGCACATATATTCAAGTTTATTCTTCTATATCCAGATAATACAATTTTTAAGGTGAGATCATGGATTCTTTTTTGCATCTACCATAGAACTCCTTACATATTTATTCCAGAATAATACTTCCAGGACCTGCTGAGATATTATTTTTCTTGTAGAAAAACTGAATATCTAGGATATCACCCGAAAACATCTTCCAGCCTACGATGACACTTAAATGAAAAGCTATAAAGATTTGCCTTGACTTCCTAACATACAATCTATAAACACACTTACCCTTCACTGATTATGAATTAACGGATCCAACAGCTTTGCTGTCACAGCTGATGAGAAACTAAAATTAGTGTTCCCAGGTGTGTTTTGGTAGGCACAGAGGGCAGGTACATTCTGATCCTTTCCCTTTCCTGGATGTACCTTCCTGAGAGTAGAAAATTGGCAACCTGTGCATGCTGCAGAAATGCCAGGGAGGTTCATGTGACTGGAAAGATGGGAAGAAAAGTGACAACTTTGGCTTGGGAAGATGATGCAAAAGACTCAGGTCCCTTTATCAGTCCCTTTATCATTGGGCTGATTCCTGGGAGTCCATTGTCCAGTACGTGAAAATATTCAGGTGCATTGGATTGACTGTACCATCCTGTGCGTGGAAGGACCATTGTCTGATTTTGGAAGTGTCTCAACAAATGTGAAATAGGATGCCTGACTTTATGCAGCATATTATTTTCCTATGCTTAGTGTAGGAGTCACAAGGTAGCAAGCTGTTCTTTGTTCAGAGCTCTTCTCATCTTCTAGTGAAGGGAAGGCATTATATTTGTCTGCCTCATTTGTCTCAGCCTTTACATAGGGGATTAAGTGGATTTCCCAGGATCTAGAGAATAATCGGAAGGAATGCTATTTAAAAAATAAAGTGATTGGATGTGGTGCTTGTCTTCACTGACAATGTTCTTCTTGCTTTGTTGGAGCAATGGGATTATTCTGGAATGCTTCCATGCCTATTTTTCCTTTCTTTGAAATGCCCAGGGAGACAAGTGAATATGTATTTACCCAAATTACATAAATTGTTATTATTTCATCAACACAGTTGTTCCTCTTGACATTTGTAGAGTGCCCTTTAGTAGTCTTTTTAGATGCAGTACTCACAACTTCCTAGTAAATAAGAGAGGGCTTGTATGCTCTCTGAGCAGGTAAGATCTCTGAAGTACAGGGTGATTAAATATGAATAGGTGGATAATGAGGCACCTGGCTGGTGTTATCCATGTAGATGTGGAACAATTTACAAGACTGAGGTGTTCTTTCCCTGAACATACATTTATTAAGTGTCCAATATATGCCAAACACTGCTCAAGGTGCTGTGGATTAAAAGACAAATAAGATAATAAGATACCCTACTCTCATAGAGCTCAAAGATTAATAGCAGGAATCATTTAAACAATTAAGAACAGTACAGTGTTCCTAGTATTATAATAAATGGCTGTATAAGCAAAAGGATGAATCATTCATAATGGATGTGCCTAATCTGAACTAATCTGTAAACTGCTTAACATTCTATGCAAGACTGTATATGTGTATACTCATAAATGTTCTATGTGTATAAACTTCTGTCATAAAGTACAAATTTCATCAGTATAAGATATTCTTAGGAATTAGAGTGAGGTGTTAAGAGACACCCAGAAATGTATAAATACCACATGATCCCAACTGCTTTTCTTTGATGAAATTGCCATGATAGCTAAGTGGTTATGTGGAAAAACTAACTTTACAACTTTGTTGGGGGGGGGGAGTATTGGGTGGGGGGAGGATGGGAAGGGATGGGAAGGGGAAACAAAGGAGGAGGCTACAATGCTTGATAAGAAATGTACTCATTATCCTGCCCATGTAATTGTAACCCCTCTGTACAGTATTTTCACAATAAAAAGAAAAAAGAAAAAAAATAGCAAAAAGCAAAACAAAAAAAAGGAAGGAAAATAACTATTTGTGAGTCCTAATGCATGGTTTTCTGGTAAACCTGAATGAATCCTTGATTCAGGGTCAAATCTAAGCCAAGAGTTCTCACAGCACACACAAGGCCCAATAATATTATGAGTCATCCCATAGGTAAAGATGGCCAAGGCCTTATGAAATATATTGATGGCATTGTTTTTCATTAAATTAACTCTTCCTGCTTTACTGCCTGAGAAAGGAGTTACATAAAAGATAAAATCCTTATTTTATGAGAAAATATAAAATCCTTATTTCTTGGTAGTAGGGTAGATCACAGGGGCTGATATACTGGAGACATTTGAAAAGGGTGTGATCAAATTCATAATAATCCAGATTAAAAAAAAAACACTAGCAGAAGTTGTTCCTGGAAAATGTTACTAATTCCTCTTCAAGTGGTAATTAAAGCTTTTATCTATGCATTCCTTAATGTGCAGGAGGTGGGTTTAATCCTGGAAAACATGAGATTGATAGATGACTGTTTTAAAGACATTAATCCTTTGAATGTTTTTCTGAGGTAAGAAGAAATAAGTGAGATGCATTCCGGGTAGGGACTAGACAAGTGATCTTGCTGGTGTGTCAATACATATCATTGAGGATTGACTGGAATGTCAATCAATCAGTGTTTTAGATTGCAAAGCAAAGAATACTTGCTAACTTACTCAGAACCAGCAGACAACCAGCCTTCCTAGAAGGAGAGAAGCTGCATTGGAGAGAGCATTGTTAAAATCTGTTCTAAGCACACTGGTTAGGATGCTACCAGGAGAACTTAGTGGTTTGCACCTCTGCCTCTCGGTCAAACCCATCTATCACCAACACTATGCATTCTTGCTCCATGAAATCTTTGTCTTTCTGTTTCTCTCTCTTCAGGATCACAGTTGTCCAAGCTAAGCAGGGAGGCAATGTATGAACCCATATAATTTTGTAGCAAGTAGAAGTGCCTTGTCTTGACTAGAATGTGTACATTCAAGCTCATGAATACATGGATCAGTCAGAAGACACAATAGATACCTAGTGCAATGGGAAAGGTTTATCTTTATCCAAAAATACCCAGTGTTTGTCTGTTGTATGTTTACCAAATACAGGAGAAAAATTTGACATAGAGGCTAGAAAGAGGATAGCTGCTTAACAAAATGCAGTGACTCTCAAAAAACTTTGATGGGCTCAAAATATGGGGATATACGGTGGTAATAACATCTGGACAGGCTTGAAATGGGCTAATAGTAGGTTCACCACACATTCCACTAATGTAATTTTGACCTTGCAGAAGTTTCTTCACTTCAGTAGTTCCTCAGGATTTTGCCCCATATCACAGAAGGTCCTTCTAAATACTGTTTGATATTGGCATAAAAGCGTGCATATAGTTATCATGTATTCATCTTGTACCTTCTTCAGACTAGTCACTATTCTAGGCATTAAGCAAAATCAAACAATCCTAACCAGTTGTCCATTTTCATCATACAGCATAAATACTTAAAGTTGGGAAGAACCACATAGAGCAAGTGAGAATCACTAATTCTATTTTAAATACACTATATTTGAAATCACTATTAACCACATAGAAACGCCAGAGGAAAGATCTGCTTTGAATTTTATTTAAAGCCAGAAGTTGGAATGTGGTATTCCAAATTGTGATTACAAATTCATGGGAGAAGAGAATCAAGGAGTTAATAATGAAGTACCTGAATCTTTAGAGAAACCATTGAAATAATTGAAAATGAGATTTCTGTAATGTAAGATGATTCTATAGGAGGAAATGTAGAGGCTTAGGAAGATGATTCAAATCTATCAGATGGACCATTATCTTTCAGGACTGTTCTTTCAGTCAAGTGATAATCCTCAGAACTCAATTGAAGGTAATTGAGGAGATAATGGAGATGATAATTTGGAAAGACAAATCTAGTCAATAACTCAGGAAGTTTTGCTAAATTACTAGGGCTAGGGGCTGCTCTCACCATCATAGATTTCATTACCTGCCTTTGTGCTATGAGTCAAGATTCAAAGTTAATCAGAAAAAAATCATGTATCACTTGAATCAAGGTCACTCTAAAGTTGGAACAGGAAAAGGGGAAGTTCCCTAATGGGAGGTGACATTTCTGTTCCTTGCTTCAATAATGGGAGGTGAAGTCCAGTGCTCTATTGGCCCAAAAGGAGGGCATTACCTCCTCCTATCAGGCACTGTCTTACATTCCACATGTAACTCCAAAGCACTTAGGAGTTCGATCATTTTTTTTGTTAAAGTGAATTGATTAGAATTGGAAAGTTTCTCTGAACCTCTTGATAATGACTCTCAATTTTGTTCCATTTTACAAGTGGCTAAATCTTTTCTGTTCTCCAGAGATTACACACATACACACACACACACACACACACACACACAGACATGTGAACATATAAACACACATATAAACCCATACACAAATGTATATATACACAAATAAACATATATACAGACACACGTATATATACACACATATACACATATGCATATACATGTACACACATATAGACACAGACACATGCACACATATACACCTGTATACATGTATACATGCATATATACACATATATACATGTACTTACACACAAATATATGTGCATATGTAAATATACATATACATGTTTACACACATACACACAAACACACATACAACTATATGTATAAACATATATACACACAAATATATATAAGCACATATATACTCACATATACACACATACACACATACCTATGCACATACACATATATATGTGCGCACACTTATACACACTCTATATTTCAAAGCATTCTTTTTTTACTTCCATATTGAAAAGTAGAAATAAAAGCAGCTAAAAATGAGCTAAGTCCATAAAGACAAAAAAAGGAAATGTGCCTTCTTAGATGAATCACCAAAACATGTACTCTAAAGACCAAGATAATTAAATAAATAAATCAAGTGCTAAGTTGAATGAAAGGCCATCAAAAAGAGGCAGTTTCTCAGATATTTAACAAGAATAAAAAAAAGTGAACCATATGTCAAAAATAAAGAGGGTTTATCTTTGTGAAACTCAGCTCTCTGTTTCTCTCAGAATGTGCTCTGCATAAGAAGATGATCCCAGGGAGGGGTTTGCCAGTCAGCAGAGATGTGACTTACTAGAGGAGTGCCTGAACTGAAGAGAAACCAAGAATGGGCTAGGATTGGGTGGGGGTGCGGGGGGGGGGGGAGGCTGGGAAGGGATGGGAAGGGTAAACAAAGGAGGAGGCTGCAATGCTTGATAAGAAATGTACTCATTATCTTGCCCATGTAATTGTAACCCTGCTGTATGGTATTTTCACAAAAAATAAAAATTAAAAAGAGAAGCTAAGAGTATGTTTTGAAATATGTGAATAACATTTATGCAAATAATTATGTAAATAAATTTTCTTTGTTCATTCAAATAGTCTACACACACCCACACATGTGAGTGCACACACACACACACACACACACACACACACACACACACACACACACACACACAAACATTAATCTGTCCGCAACATATTTAATGTGTTTAGGATTGCTATGTTGCAGACAGTATAGATGAAAGCTCATGGAATTCATTGTTGGCCAAGTGCAAGTAAATTCTTAGTTCCAGACTTACTGCTTCAGTAATAGCACTTGCCAATTTAAACTGAAATTTATCTTCCTAATTTGTGAGATAAAAGGATCAGTGTATTCTACAAAGTTTTGTTGTAAGGATTATATGACATAATTTATACATTTCTTGGACAGAGGTCAGTAGGCTTTTTTCATTAAAGATCAGGGAACATGTGGTTTTGTTTTTGTAGACCAAATGATTTCTGTTGCAAACATTGAATCTTTTCCATGCTTAGATTCCAATAAAACATTATGGATAAAAACAGATGATAGCTGCAGCCCTATGGGTCATATTTAGCCATCCCATAAGCTCAAGCAATAAAAAGTTTGTTGAAAATGATTGCAAGGTAAATATAGAAAGTCATCTGATATTATACAGATGCCTACTCCATAAGTAATCGATAATAAATGTGTTATGTCAATCACAGTCAAGATATCAATGACTAGTGGCCCATTTCACTTTTCATCTTTTGTTTGTTTTACACACGGAGAGTAGATAGAGACACAGAAAAAGGGAAAGACAGACTGACAGACAAATGAATAATAACATCCTTTTATCACAGTACAAGCTGGAGAGAAGCTTTCTGTCATCCTTCCCGTGGAAGCTATGTCCCAAGAAGCCTTGGGGATATGTAGGGCTATTACAATCTTCTTGTATGCTATGTTTTACTGTAATATAGTTTAAGAAAACAAAACACACAAATCTTTAATACTGCTCAAAATCACAAACTCAATCATTCCAGCACATAATTAAACTTTAAATCCTAGTTACAGACCCTGACTCAAAAAAAAAACCTTTTGACATTTTTATTGATATCCCAGATATGTGAAAAGAAAACTTTCCTTATAATACTCCTTTAACAACTGACTTAAGATACATAATTACAAAAGTGCAGTATCTGTAAGTGGAAGAAATCTATAGAATTATTTTCTAAGCAGTCTTTTATGTATGACAATGTATTAGAATATATGAATATGGTAAGGTAAGTAAGGTGTTTACCATAATTAGATTATTGATTACAGAATTTAATGTGGCATTTTATAATAATGAGAAGTGGGTAAACATATTCTGGACAGTCCTAAATACTTTTTAACTAGGAAAATTATTCCCACATAGGGTATAGAGTACGGTCTTTGGAAAATTTGAGAACATTCTACTCTGTTACGACTAAATTTTTACATTTGAAATAAATGGTACTAATGGACTCCTTAAAGAATTTATCAGACTGTTAGCATTTTTAACTGGAAGTTTAAAAATTCTTAATTTTCATTTCAATCATTTTTCTTTCATTTATTCAATAACCATTTATTGTTTGTTTTATACAAGATAGAACCTCATTCTTATTCCCCTTTTTAAAAAGTCAGTGGTAGGTTTATGAATAGAAAGTTTAAAGATTCTTAAATGATTAAAATTTCAAGTTCTTTGTTTCACAGCTATAAAAAAAATCTTTCTGAGTTTCATGGGAAAATAAACTTTTATTTCCAAAAGGAACTTCAAAGTTATATGAAGATAAAAGAAGAGTTAACTGAAGTAATATTTGGTAATACCCTGCCAGAGAACTCATTTGAATTAGAAAGAACACTGATAACAGATCTCTTATAGTTTAGGTTCAGAGAAGCCTGAAATAGAGTTGAAGTAGTGTAGTTTAAACTAATCCACCCGCATTAGAATCATTTGCAAAGTTTGATAGTGAATTGTATTTAAGCAGAATTGTGAAGATAAATCATTTTCAGGCAACCTTCTGTGCATATGAAGGCACTGTGCACTATTGACTGGCCTCACAAATACACCAGAAAACACAATGGAACTACTTCAACTAAACATTTGCTCTAAATTCAGCACCACCAATAATACAGGTAGTTATCTCTCAAGGTTTCTTTTAGATCCCTCAGATTTGAGTGGTGGAAGGAATACAAATTGGTTTGCAATTGTAACAATAATTACCTCATTTTAAACCCTTCACCACCCCCTTCAACACACACTTAACATACTCATTAACAAGGGCACATCTCAGAAGTAATTTTCAGTGGCAGGATTTCTGCCTATATGATGCTCTTTCTTGTATTAGATCATCCTGTCTGAATAGTATTTCTAGGGTTAGTGGAGTAAGAAGTTGGATATATAATATTCCAATAAACCATACACATTTAGTGACATCACTCTATTATAATACATTATATATGTTTAATAACATATCTCACATGTTCTGCATATTTGTGTCATGTGTTTCTAAACAAGCTGTCATCTAGTGTGCTTCAAAGCACTTTTATTACCTCAAATTTATGACTAAGATAACCTATCACAATCCTTTGATTAATGTGAGTTACAGAAAGTAATACAGACAAAAATTGCCTATTACATTCCAGGACAACTTAGTTCAATGCAGTGATTATGAAGTACATGTAAACATATATGAGAAACCTAAGCAATCCCATTTTACTTAAGACCCCATCTCAGTTCTGCGACTTAACTGGTGGCCCACTTTACCCCCAATGCTAGGAATTTATGACAGAAAGCCACGCACAAACAATTCTTGGAGCCATAGATGACGTTTGCTTAAGGCAGGTGTTTGCCCCCTAGTGACTTTGCCCCTGAGTGACCTAGGGTTAAGAGTTTCAGTTAAAACCATATAATATTCTAACCAACCGGTTCTTCAGAGCCCAGGGCGAGACATGCCATGCATACTGTTGGTCCAGGTGTGACTCATAACTGTTTGTGGTCAAGCTATGGAACAAGGATATTTTTCTGTAAAGGTCAACCAATCATATTTGCCCAGCTTAGCTTGCTTTAAATGTTAACCAATCATGTAATTTCTAATGTAAAAGTTCCTTAAAGTTGTTTGTTCAATACTATAAAAACTGTGCTGATTCTATGCTCGGGGCCTCTTAGCGTCACCGGTTACCGAGTACACAGAGGACTAAGCTCAAGCTTGCAATAAACGACTCTTTGCTGTTCGCATTGATCGTGGTCTCTGGTGGTCTGTGAGGGGGCATCCGATATAGTTGTCTTATGTTGCATATCAGGGCGATATATGTAGCTCTCTCTTCTTCAGACTTGGGGAAGAAAGAAAACTTAGTTGCTTTAAGATGATTATTTAATAGGGCTGGTTGGAGAGTGAGACTTGACATTAGCAATTAAAATCATGGCTTTGTGACCTGGCCTTTGTAGAAGTTGAAGTGAGGCTCCCTTTCCAACTCCCCTAGTTTCTCATAATGATTCAAATTCAAGCAAAGGAAGGGTTGTGTCCCAGAGAACAATGAGCTAAGGTTGCGTTTGCTTTTTCCTAATTTGGTAAACATCTCAGGATCTATCATTGTGGACAATAGTATCAGACACAAGCAGTACAAATCAAAACACGTCATTCTCATTAATTTTTGAGTTTGGAAACTTGGAAACTTGCCGTCTCTTGTGAGCACATCCTTCATTAGGTATGGAGAGACTGAGAAGGTGAAACAGAAAAACATTGAGAAATATCCAAAGAAAGTGCCTAAAATAAATTGGTAGAATTAATGACAGAAATACAAGAATGAATAGAGAAAAGGAAAGTAACTTAATCTTCATAAGCCCAGCAGAGTCACTGTAATTAAATAGTAGCTATGGTATCATTTAATTATTTTTCCCAAACAGCACTGTGATTATATAACACCACCATATAACAATGCTGAATTTCATAGACAATGTAGGAAGAAAAGGAATTGAAGCTGACACTAGCAATTGCAAAAATGGCATTATTGTGGATAGGAAGTAATTTGAAATTACACCTAATAGAACAAAGCACATTCCAAATTAATGTATACTGCTGCTGGGAAACAAATAAAATCTTTACTCTTAATTCTTTTGTCTTAAGGAGAACCTTTGGTAATGAAAGCCAAATAATGTCCCTAACATCCATGAAATGAGTCAGAGCAGTGATAAATGTCATTCATGATCACAAAAGAAAGGTTTCTTTCTTTGAATCTCTCTTTTTACACAGTGCTGGTAGAGTTGTATGTCATCGAGCCTTTTGGGTTGATTTCTTGCTGTAACTTGATATGTGTTCCTTTTTTAAAGTCTACTTTTATACTCTGCTCTTTACAATTACTTCCTAAGGCTGTTCCTTGCATATATTTCCTACTGTGCTAAGTGTATATGTGCTCTGACTTCTAAACAAAGACCTGATATTACCCAATTCATTAATGAAGGTCCTGTCTAAAGTTCTCTTGTGAAGGATAATAATTTGTTAGCTTAAGTGAGATTCTCCTTCCTTCCTGAGAAATGCCATTCTGAGAAAGTATTGATTAAAGGTGAAACCCCGCTAGCTAATATATGAACAATTTACACATACTTGAGACAATTCAAGTTGTAGTTTCCATTTATATACACAGTAATGGCAATAACCAACAAAAAACATCCGCATCATTTTAAAGAGCTGAATTATTTTATTTAACAGATGAGGCATGATTCACAAATATACTAATATTTGTTTTAGGGTTAATAACATATCTCAAAATGGATCAGGCACCTGTGCATACATTTATGTTCTCTAGTACTTATGTGTTGTTCTACATATGTCTCTATAGTATTATTCATTCTTTCTGCTTATTAAACTTGAAATGCTAATTGAAAGCAATCATAGATTCTAGAATGTCCTGTTCTGGTTTAAGTGTAGAGTAATATATATTTCTTGTGTTCCTTCTTGACCGCCTTTATGTGTGCCTAGTAAGTAAAAAAAAATCTTTCATTGTATGTAGTCCATACCTGTCTAGAATGGTTGATTTGAGTGATGTGGTCGAGCATGGCTTACTATTTGGGATGCTTGTGTGGGACTGTCAGCTGACTTTTCATGTATACCTCAAACATTGTCTTGGATAATCTGCTTCATGTCAGTTTTGAATTTTCTGGTCTCACTTTGTGCTTTTTGACTTTACTTTTAATTTAGCCCTTCATTTTTATGTTGGTTTCTATTAATTTTTTTAATTTTTCCCCTTAGGGCTATCACTTCAACAATTTGAGCTCCATTAGATATCTTGAACCAGCTCTCTCTTTCAGGTCAATATTTTGTTAACTAACTTTTCATTTAGGATGTAATGGGCAAAATGGTCACTTTGAAGTCCTACTATGTGTGCATCTTTAGAAAATATAGGCTCTATTTAACACCCTCATATTCTCTTAGCTTGTTTCTTACCTCAGTAGTTCATGTGTGGGATCCTTGAAAAATCGTGAGTTGGTAGGTTTTTGTGATATTCTAGGCACAATTTACATCTATCCATCTCTCTATCTATCTACCTATCTATCCATCCATCTATCTCATCTATTCTATATTTCTGCCACTACAGAAGAAATAAACTGAGAGATCATATGGGATCCAATAATTTCCTAAGGAAAATATGAAGATGTTTCACAAGGTGAAGACCAAAAGGAATAATAAGTATTTTGTAATATAATATACAGAGCATACAGCAGGGATAATAAAGTAAAGCCAGGGTTTAACCAGAGTGTATGCTTTGGAGCTAACCACTAAATGTAAATCTTAAGAAAGGTCATTCTGGTTTTGTCCCATGGGAATAATACAGAACACATTATAATGACAATTGTAGTTATGTAGATAACAAATTGAAACTGATTTTTTCAAAGAATATCAAGAGATTTGCTATCACTAGGAGAAAAAGTAACCAGGAACTAAAAATGGTAGGGTATTTTTCTATTGGGAGGGGGCGGTGAGAGGTGAATGGTAGAGGATTTAATGGGGGAAGGGAGAGAAAAGGGCATCAAGAATTCATTGCATGTATCACAAAATAAGAAAAGCAAGGGAAGGGTAGGTCAAAGGAGGGTTTGGATGTTGAATGGGGATGACACTGATCAAGATACATAGCATTCATAAACTGCTTTGTTATATGGTATCTCCTTTGCACAACTACTGAAAGACAATAAAGTTTTTAAAAAGAAAACACAAAAAATAAAGGTAAGAAGGGTAGAACAGTCATCAGTAGATAAACAAGTTTCTCAGGGAGGCATATAGTTCTTCTAAGATCAAGATATTCCTTCACTTTCTTAGAAAGCCAGAGCTGAGGTTCATCAATAAAGACTAGTCCAGCATGAGATCCATGTTCTAATATTTTGACCAAATGAACAGAGCGGGGCATGTCAATATCAGAAATTCTCACTTAAATCCAATTTTATCTCTCACTGAAATAATGAACTGATTTCTAAGAAAATTGGTTTTCTTCTGTGCTCCCTCAATACCATATTAAAATAATTATGATGGAACTTACTTCCATAATATTTCTATTTTCCACAAACCTATCTTTACTGAAAGGTAAACAAATACATCAGTTTACATATTTACTTAAAGGTAATTAAGTACATAAATTTACATTCATCTCATCATTGCATAGGACTTGAGTAAGTGCATACGGACTTCTAGCAGTTTGATAAGATAGTGTGTGTGTGTGTGTGTGTGTGTGTGTGTGTGTGTGTGTGTGTGTGTATGTGTACGTGTATGTGCATATCTCTATGTCTATCTGTCATGCGTATACATGAAAACTATTTCTTTTTTTTTTTTTTTTTTGTCGGTCGTGGGGCTTGAACTCTGGGCTTGGGCGCTGTCCCTCAGCTCTTCAGCTCAAGGCGAGCGCTCTACCACTTGAGCTACAGCGCCACTTCCGGTTTTCTGGTGGTTTATTGGAGATAGGAGTCTCACGGTCTCTCCTGCCCGGGCTGGCTTTGAACCGCGATCCTCAGATCTCAGCCTCCTGAGTAGCTAGGATTACAGGCGTGAGCCACCAGCGCCCGGCCTGAAAACTATTTCTTGGGAAATATTTTGTCCCCTAGTTATCCAGGGTCAAGTTAGGGATGAATTGATGTCTGTGACAGCCTTGAGGCAAGGATGAATAAATGTTTTTTTCTACCCTCCTTGGACTCTTTCTAAATACGAATCCAAAGATCCAAATCTCCAATCCAACCAGCTCTACAGTACCACTCACTGGAATGCCTCCTGATTTCTTTTCCTGACTTGCCACAAATGGAATTCTATGTAATCAACCAATGGAAAGTTTATGTTGCCCAACAACGTAGACTCACAATGCCTTATGAATAAACATTCTGCTGTAGCACCCATCTCCCCACATAAGGGAAAGTGTTAACAAGGAAGGAAAGATAGAACATTTAAGTTCTTTTGCCTAGCATCAGATTGTGCCTTTGAGGACCGTAATGAGGAAGAGAGACTCAAAGCTATCATTTCTCATGATGGTTTCTGCCCTGGAATCACTACAGTTTACAGTGCTCATGTCAGTTTCCTAAATAATTAGGAAGCCCTTTGCTGAGGGAAGTGTTAGTGGCTGCCATAGTTGGATGGCAATTTGGATTAATCATGAAGTTGATGATCCTAAACTATTCAGTACTCTGGTACTTCACTGCCATAAATGCAAAGAAGTAAGTTCCTTCAAATAATTGGTAATGAAGAGCAAGTTTTGAGACTTTTTCCTTCAATCCAGGGACTTTACTCAAGTGGGTCTTTTTTGCTTAATCTTTACACCTTCCTATTTCAGAGTGCTGAATTACCAAGGAAGCCAAGAGGAGATTATGCTAAAAATGGAACTCTCAGAATCTAAACTTATTCAAAAAAAGATTTTTACAGGAACCTCGGGAGATTTAATTCCAACCTTCACTTGAATACGTTTCAATAATAATTCTCGTTTGGGAAACTACCTCTCAAAAAAAGTATACTTTTTTTCTTCCCATTTAATGTGTGTAAAGATGGTTAACTTCTATAATAGAAAAAAAAGTAAGGTGAAAGGAGGATCTTGGGGAATGTGAATTCTCCGTGAATGCTCCTTGAGTTTATGAAAAGATTGTTGATAACACTTGTTTTAGAGAAACTCAGTACAGGCTTTGAATTCTACAATTATTCTTTATCCATTTAGCAAAACTATGTTGAATGCCTGCTCTGTGCCAAGCTTGTCAAACTGTGCAGTCTCCCTTGGTAATAGTTTGAAGGAGGGCCCTTCTTTCCAGCTTTATGATTTTTCTCATTAAGAGCTCAGAAGCCTGTGAATAGAGAAAGGCAACTACAGCATTGCCCAAAGGTAATGAAACTGGCCTTGTAAGAAGATGAGAACGCACTGAATTCCAAAGCGGAGCATGTGTGTGGTAAAAGTGGCCATTCCTTGTCGTAGGATAGTCTTCCTACTGACATTCCAATGGTGTTTATCTCTTTCCTTCATGTCTCCTTCTTTGGAGACTGCACTCAACCCAATCTGAAATAGCACCCTCCCCTACATTTTCTATTTCCCCTAAGAAATTAGTCAGCCATATACACGTAGCCTGATACTGCTTATCTCTCACTTCTGAAAGGTGGGCAAGTTTTCATCCTTTTTATTTTGTTCATCTTTATGTGTCCTATATTTGGGTCATTGATTGGTGGATAACAGAACACACTGAAATCTGTACAGTGGAAGTATGATATTACAAAATACTCCAGAGATCCCTCTCTTGAGGCCTGGGGAAGATACGGAATCTGACTAACAGTAGCAATGAGAAAAGATCAACTACTAGGAAGTGTACAGAGTGGGTGGGAGGAAAGACATACCTGTACGAATTAAAGAGATTGAACACTTTGGCAAAATTACGAGCATGATCCTGATGTCTCACCTATATTTACCCAAGGTAGCTGGTCACTAGAATTCACACACTCCAGAAAATATAAGACCAACTCAAAGGGAAAATAAAGCTTTGTAAAAATTGCTGAGCATTATTGTGCATTGGGTATGGAGAAGTAAAGCAAGATCTTGATGTTGAAATCAGCAAGAAACTCTCCAAAGAAAAGCCTTGAAGAGGGAAATCAACAATTGTTAAGCGCCTTCCTATGTTGTAGTATTATTGTTCAGTGTTTCAAAGGCAAAGTCTGACTCACAGGGACAAATCATCAGTCACATAACTAATAATCAGCACAGCCAAGGTTAAAATAGTACGGTGTGACACTAAGTCCCATACTTACTACATGATTTGCCCCCCCCCCCCACATTTTCCCATGGTCTCTAGTCTTCCTCTTTTTGTCCCTCCTCATCAGAATTTATTCCCTTTAGACAATGAATATAAAATAGTTTAAAGGTTTTTTTGATTTCTTTTTGAAATGCCATTCTAAGCCGTTTCCTCTACTCTTTCCCCTGGTTTGGAGGGACAATTTAAGAAAGCTAAAAGGACTATAAGGTAAACTACTTTTCAGAATCAGCAGGGCATTTAGCTACTATTTTCTTGCATAAAGGAAAGGAAAGCACCTGAGAACAAATCACAATAATAAAAGGAAAATGGTGTCAACATTTGTTTGGAAAAATAAACGTACTGTAACTTAAATTTCTAGAATTTAGCCAGGGGAAATTACATCTCCATTAACTTAAAATACCTTGGTTCCTAAAAATTTGTCCCCTGCCTACAAAATGCTTCATGTGACATATTTAGGAGTTATGGGGATAATAGTTGTTAAGAAAATCTCTAGGAGGTTTTAAAAGGATTGAAATGATTGAGGCACAAAATAGAATTTTAGCTGAGTTTGAAGCAATAGTGTAATATGTATTTTTAATTTTTTGACTGTAATAGGGTAAAATAAAGGGATTTCAAAAAAAACCATGGAGCTCATTTATTTAAAAAAAACCACAATGAAGTATCGATTATATTGATGTTCATAGGTTTGAAATAATGGGGACATATACAGTGACATATAGTCATTTGTCAAAAGCTATTATATTGAAGGTTTTGTATAGGCATGCTTATAGTTGCCTAATGATTCATGAGTTTCATAATATGACTATGTATGATGGAAACACAGCCCTGAATTTTTCATTATCTTTAAAAAGTACTCATTTTTGCATTTATTTTACTTTGGCAAAAAAATAAATCTTTTGATTCTGTTGTTCACTTCTGAGCTAAGTTTCATAATAACTCATTCCAGCTGTCAATTAGAAAGTTTCATATTAAAAAATTGGCTTTCCACATGAAGTGGCTGCACGAACAACTGACAGAGAAATTTTCCTACCCACTGAAATAATGTAGTGATCAAGGAACTATACTGGGTGTTCCTCTAGAGTCAGAGGATATAGGAATGAATAGGGACACAAGGGTTCTTGCTCTCATGGAATTTACATCTGGGAAGAAAATCAAATGATATGCATACAATAATAATGCATGCATATGTATGTGATACATACACATTCATGTGCACACTCACATTCACACACATACCCTGCAACTCAGATTACAAAGGAATTATGAAGGAGACAAAATGGCCTAAGAAAAGAGAGAATACCGGATGTAGAGAGTTAGAAGAATGCCTATTTAGATAGTTCATTCACAGGTCTCATTCTGAAAGCATGAATTGTGAACAAAATTAATTTTGGCAGCTAAGCTAAATAAATTATTGAGTTTATTTAGAAATAAATGATTAGAAGCATTATTTTGCCAAAATATTCTTTAGAGGTGATTTCAAACTATATATATATATATATATATATATATATATATATATATATATATATATAATTAACAACACATAAAATTTTTCAGTCTTTTTGATGTTGCTGTGCTTGTTTTTGCTCAAGGCTAATGCTCTCTACCACTTGATCCACAGATACTCTTCCATCCTTTTAGGGTTAATTGGAGATAAGAGTCTCACAAGTTTCCTGCCCTAGCTGGCTTCAAACCAGGATCCTCAGATCTCAACCTCCTGAGTAGCTAGGATTACAGGCATGAGCCACTGTTACCAGGCTATCATATTCATTTTAATGCTCTAAAGAATCTGATCTTCAGAAAGACTGTTTAATTTTCCCTAGACCCCACCCTTTCTAATTGAGTCAAGTTCAAGACTAGATCTGCCTCATCTTAGAAACTATGTGTTTTCACTTGTTTTGAGCTCTCTTTTGCATCAAATACATTCATCCTTTAATACTGTTCCCCCTCCTCTCAAAACAGGTTTGTATAAAATGAAATTTTCTAGACAATTGCCTCTGTTGACTGTATCTATTGAATTTTTTCCTGTGTGATAGAAATTGCTGGACACTTAGAGATAGAAAACAGAACTGCTGCATTCAAGGGACTACTGGACTGGAGAAAGAGGAAAGATAGAATACAATTTCCACGTATATGATGATGTTCCAGTAAAGCACTGTGATAGTGAATTACAGTCTTAGCCTAGCACTGGTGGCTCACACCTGTAATCCTGTCTCCTGGATGCTCAGTTCTGAGAGTCACTGTTTGAAGCCCAAATAAAATGTCTGTGAGACTCTTATTTCCAGTTACCCAGCAAACAAAGCTGGAAGTGACATTGTAGATCAAGTGGCAGAGTCCTCTGAGTAAAAAGGCTAAAGTGACATTGCTCAGGCTCTGAATTCAAGACCCAGTACTGGACACACACACACATACAACACCAGCCTTAAAGAAGAATGAAAAACGGGCAACAGAGATTGTTAGTACCAGAGGTAATAAATATCTAAGTCTTGAATGAGTAGCCTAGAATTAAAAAGATCTGAGGGGTAATGAACTTGAAGTTTTATTAACTTCCTAGGTTTACTATATCAAATCAACCACAAGTTAGGACACCTTAAAAAGCAGAAATTTCTTCTTTCAACATTCCAGAGGCTATTAGAAATCCAAACTCAGTACCACAGGAGAAAAAAATTATGTGGTGTCAGGAATGTATTGCTTTGAAAAATGATTTAAGCATACAATAGAATTTTAGCTGAGTTTATAGCAATAGTATAGATGGATTTTTTCAGCCTAGGGTGGCCATCAGTGTTCCTTATTTCTGGCTTTATAAAGACCACCCCACCTCTTTCTCCGCACAATCTTCTTCCTGTATGTGTGAAGTGTCTCATTATCTCTCTTGTATGAGGATACGTGCAACTACATGTAGGAACCACATGGATTAATCAGATTAAACTCCCCTCTGAAAATCCTTAATTTATACTTGCAAAGACACCCTCATCCTTTCCTTCCCTTTCTGTCTTCCTTGCTCCCTTTCTCTCTCTCTCCCTTCTTCTATCCCTTCTTTACATGTAAGCAAGCATTTACAGTTTCTAGTAATTAGAATGTGGTTATCTCTTGAGGAAATACTTGTCAACCTATACTAAGGTTTAAATGCAATATCACCACTGGAGGGTGGAGAGAGCATATATTTGAAGGTCCTAACTAACCAAAAAATGGGTTAAAATTGGGATGAGATTTTCTTCAGAAAGTCATTGAAAATCACTGGCTTGGTACTAATTTTTAGAGTGTCATTCACCATTCATCCATACAATAATCTATTAGGCATTTGGTTAAGTTGTACAGTAGAATAGAAGTGAACATAGCTGTGCAAAGGCTGCTCATGCCTCTAATCATAGTACTCAGGATGCTAAATAGTCTGTAAGGCTCTCTCTGTATTTAACTAGCTGTGCCAGAGGCATGGTTCAAGGGGAAGAGCATAAATGATGAGCAAGAAAACCCTCTAAAGTGTAAGACCCCTGAGCTCAAACTTGGATACTAGGAAAGAGCAGAAGAAAATGAAAGTAGAAATGTGACATGGTAAGGGTAGGACAGTAGTTAGCTTTCTGCCACTATAACACTCACCATCTAATTTATGTGAATGCAAAAGAATAAAAATAATCTGAATTTTATTTCATATACATTTGGGAGTAAAACAAGATAATTTTTTGTTCTTTTCTGCTTTTAAATTTTTCTGTGAGTAAAATACACTCTTTTAGTTATGTTTGACAAGTATACACAGGTGTGGTAAGTGCATAAACAATAACAAGGCTAAATGACTGCAACATTTTCCAACATTCCTCATGCCTTCATGTCTAAGTTCTTCCTTCTTTCCATTGTTACATCAGAGGCATAGAAGGACTTACTTAGTAAGCCATTACTTGATTTTTTATGATGGCTTCATGGTAGTGAGCATCACAAGGAACATTGTTCTTTTTGTATCATTTACATCCTTCTCTTGGGTCGGAGGGAATGATTATATTATCTGAGTTCTCTGTATCCAAGTTATTATGTGTAAGACTTTAAAGAAGTCTAAATTCAATGTACTGAAATTTACCCCAAAAGGTAAAAATCTAATTTGCTTTTATTTTTTTTTTACCAGTTACCTAATATTATGAATGGAAGGTATGCATAACTGTACACACTTTACTTCTGGTTTGACATTAAATTTGCGATTTTCCTCATACAGATCTTCTTAGTCTTTTATATTTCTTTTTCTTTTTTCCTGTATACTTCAGGATTTTCTCACCTACTGCAAATATATATATATATATATATATATATATATATATATATATATATAGTAATATGATTTTGAGATTCTATCATGGTAACTGGAAATTATGTCAAAATATTTTTTTTTCAATTAAAAATCAGTTTAAGGAACAAAAGTGAAATTTACATGAGGGAATTGATGTTTGTAGCAGATTAGGTTGGGTTGTCATTCAAGAGAGATTTTGGATCCAGAATCAAGAGAACCTGAATGTCACCTATTATATTCATAAACTGCCTTTTTTTTTTTTTTTGTCAGTCATGGGGCTTGAACTCTGGGCCTGGGCACTGTCCCTCAGCTCTTCAGCTCCAGGCGAGCGCTCTACCACTTGAGCTACAGTGCCACTTCCGGTTTTCTGGTGGTTTATTGGAGATAAGAGTTTCACATACTTTCCTTTCCGAGCTGGCTTTGAACCTCAATCCTCAGATCTCAGACTCCTGAATAGCTAGGATTACAGGCCTGAGCCAGTGGGGCCTGGCTATAAACTGCTTTTTTAAATGACAATTTCTTTGTATAACTACTTAAAGTTAAAAAATAAAAAAAGAGAACCTGAATATCATATATTTTAACTGAGGAGAGAAAACAAAAGGTTTGGAAGATTTACTGGAGTTTTGTTCAAGGAACTAGAAGCTCTGTGAAGTTCTTTTTTATTTATTTATTTTTTATTTTTTATTTTTCTGTGAAGTTCTTTAGTGAGTGGAGAACATGATTTTGTGTGATTTGAAGTTGATTCCTGGTTGTGGTGCAAGTGAGAATCTAGACCTGATGGATGATTGGGAGAATTTTGCCTTTTAAGTTCATTCAGAAGGTTGGAATGAAGGCTTGTATTGAAGAACTGGGTATTTTGAAAGTAACCTTAGCCCCCTTATTTTATCATTAGAGAATGAAGGCCTTTTTAAATTAAAAATAAGAATAATATTCATAATATACCTGTATGTGCAGGTCAATATTCTCTTGACCTAAATGAGCCTCTATTTAACCCGGAAACACTCCAGAAGTAAACAATAGCAATAGCGCAAACTTGTATTTTACAGACGCTAAACAAAGTCTTAGAAAAATTAAGCAATATTCTTAGGGATTCATAGCTAGTAAGACGTAAAACTACAAAATTAAAGTGCAGTATCTAAAACTCAATTACTAAAGACTTGTTCAGGCAAATTTTATTAGATGTTTAAGGCAGTTCTTCTATTGTAAGAAATTAATCATACTTGTCTATTGACTTTTAACTATAAAATGCAATGTGTATTCATGTCCCATTTCATCTTATCTGCTGTACCAAGCTAGGGAATAGGACCTGGAAGATTTTTTTTAGAATTTTAATATTTATTGAAATAATGATGTGACTTATTTTTCCTTTAATCTCATTGTCACTCATGTATCTATGAATATTGACTATCACCAGGTTTGTGACTAGTGTTCTCAAGTTATTTATTTGTATTTGATTTATATTTGAGTTTATTGATTTATGCTGTACATTTTCATATATTGTAATACGTATAGAAAGGCATTTAAAGAAGTAGTCCCTTTAAAAAAAAGGACATTTACATAATGAATATCCTTAAATTATTTATTTAAAATCTGTAAGTTGGGTATAGTGATATGTTATTTTTGCACATATATGTTTATCTGTTGAACCTGTAAATCTTAATTCATAGAAAATTTAGTTATTTTCTTAGATTTTTATCATAATTCAAAGAGCTAAGGGTCTTTCGTATATCTTTAAGATGCAAAATGAAATGAACACAGCAAACAACAAATCAATAATAGTTTGTGTTACAAGTCTGCTAATAAATTTATCACAATCTTCTTATATTAGCATGTGAATTTTACCTCTTATTCAGTATTGAAATCACCCTTCCCAGCCTACCTGCGCAGCATACTCATTACTCTGATATGGGCCAATTTGTTTATTTGGTGTTCACCTGTGACTGAAAACATGGTTGAACTGGCAAATAGAACACTGAAGGTGACTTTTCTATTATTGTATTTGTATAACACTGGTTCATAACTTCTCATATTCCAAGGACTTAATAATGACTATCCCATGATATTCCAACCAGTTGTTTGTATTGCAGATGAATCATGGCCCAGATAAGGTCTTAAAAGAATGGAGCTAAGGGCATTATGCCAGAGGTCTGGTCTGAGAAATGTGATATCAGTATTTTGTATTAAATACAAAACATGCTATTTTATAATTATTCTTCTTCCCAGTTCATTTTCTTTCTGGCATTTATAAGTATGAAATGAAGAAAAAAAATGGGTAGTAATCCAGAGAATGTGGGCCAGTTTCTAGAGTCATTGGTAGGTAGCCTTTATTCTCTCAGTAATTTACCATGTCTTAATGTCTACCCTACAGGAAAAGAACACAAGCCCAAACAGAACATGAGCAAAAAAGTAAAAACAATTCACATCAAAAAAATACATTTATAAAGGAGTAGCATTGATCAAGACACATTGTATTCATAAACAGTTTTATTGAATGGCAACTCTTATACAACTACTTAAAGACAATAAAAATTAAAAAAGAAAAATAAATACTTGGCAAAAAAGTTCACACTGTTAAATTCTATGGAGAACTAAGGTGGTATATATTTTTAATGTAACATAAGACAAGATTCAAATCTGTGCATGTTTTATCATTTGAACAGGTTCTCATAATTCCCAAATCATAAGCAGAGGGGGAAAGGATTGGAAAGAAATAAACCAAAATGTTAACAGTTGTCATATTTTGGCAGAGGTTATGTATTTTTCTTCATATCTTCCTAAGTGCACTTTCTAAATCTTGAATAACTTTGGCCAACTTTGTAATATAAAAATTAGACAATTTAGTGACAGTAGAAATTACTTCATTGGTGTTACATGACTGTAATTAGGGTTAAGGCTTTAAAAATGAAGGAAACATGGGTATGAGCAAAACTGAAGCTCACTCCAGCATACATTTCATTCTCCCATCAGTTTTGGCATTTCTGCCATCATCATTACTTCCTTTCTTCCCTCATGTACTTCCAACCTCCATTTATCCATCTTTAAAACTCTAGAAAGTTCTTCATAAATCTCTACATTCTGCATATATTTACATCATCCTAAAATCTCTGCTCTTAAGCAATATGCACCTATGCTCTTAACTGCTATTTATATTAGGCATTGCTGACTATTATGATAAAGAATATTAGTGAAAGACAGTGTAAGTTCTTTCACCATGATAGGGATGGATTACTAGTATATGTCTGGGACAAGCAGAAAAGGTCAAAAACTATATACATATGACCAGATAAGATGATGTTAAGTGAAATGAACCCCAAGATAGGGACACAAGTGGTTTTTTTCTTTCTTACTATTGTTCCTAATGTATCTATAATGTACCATGTGATTTTTTTGTTTCTTTGTATGTTCCTTCCCCATGGTATAACCCCTGTTTTCACTGTGTTTGATGTCAGTGCCCTGCATCTTGTATATACACTTCTCTAGCTTGGGGAGGGGAAGTGAAAAAACAAAATGCTTACATAGGGATACAGGTTGACCCATTTTAACAATGAGATGTACAAGGCACTATGTTGAAAAACAAACGACAATTTAGGCAGGGAGGGCGTAGGGGGGAGTGTAGTTGTGGAGGTGGGAGGGAAGTGAGAGTAGGGGAAAAACAAAGGAGGAGGTAACAATACTTGATAAGAAATGTACTCATTACCTTGCTCGTGTAACTGTAAGCCCTCTGTACAGTATTTTTACAATGAAAATGTGTTAAAAAATAAATCAATAAAATACTCTGGGGCAAACATCTTATGGCTAATGGAGAATTCCAACATAATATGAATTCACATAGACCTGGATCAGATCCTACTCTATCTCTTCATACCTATATATTCTGGGGAATGTTCCTTAAACTTCATTTTCTAAGCCTTAAATTTCTCATAATATCAAAAGGATAATTAAGAGTTCTCAGTTTGTTATGAGAATTGGTGGTCGTAGTTCATATGAACTATAGTTCTTTCTTATAATAAGAAAACCTAATTTTTTTGTATAAAAATGGTAGATACTGTTACATTATTACTATCTAATCCTAACTCATGAGCTAATGGAGTAAGTCAACTCACTCTTCAAACCTAAATGAATTTAAAGTTGCTTAATTTAAGCAGACACTTATAGTACTTTTCTTATACCCTGGGTTATATTCATCTATGTTCATATTTTATATTTCATTTTGCCTGGTAATCAATCAATAGTAGGAAATCAATGGCCTAAATTTGATCAACAGAATAGAGTTCAGGTCATAACCCTCTTCAAAAACATTTTATTCAAATCACTTCTTAGCTATGTGACAATGACATGTAGTTATAATTTCCTTACTAATTATTAATCATTAAAATGTTAAGGTTTAAAAGCAGCAAGACAAATAAAGAAATCAATGTGAATCTTCACTAGACCCTAAATACAATTGTGAAGCTCTCTATATCTTAGATATTCCAAAGAGATGAGAGTAGAGAGCAGTAAGTGTTGCTTTTTGTTTTTAAAATGAGTTTCTCTGAGGATGAGAGGATTTCTTATTATCTATATTTCACCTTCGAAATGGCATTGCTGAATTCCCAGTAAAGGTTACTCATGAATCTCGGGATTTGCCTTTCTGACTCAGAGTTTATTGGCATTTGCTAAATGTTTGGCTTTGTATCATCTTTGCCTTTAACCATGATGAAAGTAGGGCATTATTACATTTATTAGAGAGCACTTGCCTGGCTGACTTAGATTGAATACTGAGTTTCCACAATGGTCCTGAAATGTTTTGAACCCTATTTCTTTTAGATTTTGTGCCTACAAATGTTCTTTCTGACCTTAGAGCGGTTAAGGACTATATAGTACTTACTGAGAAATAATCACCGTTGCCTTTCCCCAAATACCTGCTTCACATGTGGTCTGAAGGACTCCCTTAGGGAGAGGATTCCTGAGACCTATCCTCTCCCTCCTTCCTGTGGCTCTGTTTGTGTAATGACTAAATTTGGGAAACAATATATAAATGGAACTATACCACACCCCCAGTTATAAAAGCTAAACTATTCCTTCCGAAGTCCTCATAGAAAAGGTCAAGAAATTAATTTTGGATGAACATCTTCACCTTCTTAGTCAGTTTCTGTATTAATGATCTCGTGACAGATAACTCCTTAAACTAGCCCTAGCATAGGTCATAGAGGAGTGAGAATGTTCTCTATTTAATGAGTCAGGTATCAAAGCCCTTAACATTTTATCATTGGCATATATATATATATATATATATATATATATATATATATATATATATATATATATATACACACACACACATATACACACACACACACACACACACACACACACACACACGGACAGATGGAAGAAATCATCTGGGAATAAATAATGGCCCCATATAGATGGCTATGAGTTGTATTTCTAATAAGCTTTTATAAGTCTAAGAAATGCTATTTTTTGCTTGCTGCTTTTTTCCTGAACAAAGCTAAGATATTGTTCTATGTATGTAGGGTTTCATTATTTACATTCTATCCTTAATTTGAATAAAAATACAGAAAGATTGAAAGAACTGAATGATCATTACCTATACTTACCATCACAATTCAGAAGTTAACATTTTGATAGAATTATCATTGATATTACTTTTTCCAGTCTTTAAAAATTTTTTATTGTCAAGGTGATATACCGAGGGGTTACAGTTACACAAGTAAGATAATAAGTACATTTCTTGCCAAACTTATTACCCCTTCCCTCAATTTTCTCCTACTATCCTTCCCCCACACCTCCCACCCCCCCACACCTCCCACCATGGTATAGTTCCATTTATATATTCCAAGATGTACAGATCATTTCCAATATTTTGTCTTGTGTATATGGCTGTTGCATTGGTCCCCCCTTGTCCTTTTTCTACTATAGATATGTATCATTGCATACTTTTCAAGAATCTGTTAATGGCATACTTATCTATTACCAAAGTGCTAAAATTATATATAAATTAAACCATTGGATGCTGGTGGTTCATGTCAGTAAATCCTAGCTACTCAAGAGGCTGAAATCTAAGGATTACTGTTCAAACCAGCCCAAGCATAGCAGTCCATGAGATTTTGTTTTAATTGCCAATTAACCAACAAATAAAGCAGAAGTGTAGGTATGGATGAAGTAGTGGAGTACTTGCCAAGAGCAGTAAAAGAGCAAAAGAGTTCAAGTTCAAGCCTCAAAGCTGGAACATAACAAACAAAACTAAAACTACTATTGTAATAAAATCTAAATTGCATATCTATTGACATCTCTTAATTGACCCATGCATTTATCAGTTGTAGGGCTTGAACTTAGGGCTTGGGAACTGTCCCTGAGCTTTTTACTCAAGGATAGCCTTCTACCACTTTGAGCCACAGCTCTACTTCCAGTTTTGGTGGTTAATTGGAGATAAGAGTCTTTCCTGCTTGGGATGGCTTTGAACCACAAACCTCAGATCTCAGCCTCCTGAGTAGCTAGGATTACAGGTGTGAGCCATCATCAACTCATCAGTAGTTTTTTTTTGGGGGGGGGTTCGGTCGTGGGGCCTGAACTCTAGGCCTGGGTGCTGTCCCTCAGCTCTTCAGCTCAAGGCTAGTGCTCTACCACTTGAGCCACAGTGCCACTTCAGGCCTTTTTCTTTTTGCTTATGTGGTGCTGAGGAATCAAACCCAGGGCCTCAGGCATGCAAGGCAAGCGCTCTATCACTTAGCCACCTTCCCAGCCCCACTCATCAGTATTTTTTATAATTGATCTTTTCTAACCATTATCCATGCAACTTTCCTATGCTATAGTGTCTTTTCTAACTTAGGAAAGCTCCTGTTTTAGTTTTTAGTTTCTGACTATTTTTCAAAAGAGACTAGATGAGTTTTCTTGTGATTCTACATTCTTCTTTTACCTATATTCTGTCTGTATCTTTATCTGCTGTAATTCCTGTTAAGTCTTTGAACTTAACTAAATGAAGGTTTTTGGAAATAATATCTCATAGATAATGGCAAAGACTTCTGTCTTATTCAAATCACATGTAGTTGTATTTGTTGCTTTTCTCATCACCATGACAAAAGTGCATGCTATAAAAAACCTGAGGGAAGGAAAGGTCTATTTTGCTCTACGTTTTCCAGGTTTCGGTGTGTGATCAGTGAGATGCAGGTGGAGCATCGTGCCTGTGTGAATATTTGGAGGAGAAGCTATTTACCTCATGGTAGACTGGGAAAAGAAAGACAACAGACAAAGGACCCAGTATAACCTTCAAAGTCACCCCACCCAGTGCCTTGCTTCTGTCAACTCGTCCTACCTCCTCAAGTTTCAAATGTCTTCCATAATGGTATCACCACTAGGGAGACAAGATTTAACATATGGCCCTGTAGGAGACATTTCACTTCCAAATCATTTAACAATGATATCAGTTTAACTCATTCATAATGGTACTGAATTTGCCCCCTGTTAAAAGTAGTAACTACTAGACTTTTGAATTGTGCCTCATCCTTTCTCCTATGTATTAGTAGGGATACTTTATGTGCTACTTTCATTGCTAACTGCACCACATGCAAACATGCCTAACCAATTATTTATTTATTTATTTATTTACTGTCAGTCCTGGGGCCTGAACTCTGGGCCTCGGCACTGTCCCTCAGCTTCTCAGCTCAAGGCTAGCGCTCTACCACTTGAGCCATAGCTACGGCTTTTTTCTGCTTATATGGTACTGAAGAATTGAACCCAGGGCCTCATGCATACAAGGCAAGCACTCTACCACTGAGCCACCTTTCCAGCCCCGCTTTATTTATTTATTTAATCGATTAATTAATTTATTTATTTATTTATTTTTGCCAGTCCTGGGGCTTGAGCTCAGAGTCTGGGCACTGCCCCTGAGCTGCTTTTGCTCAGTGCTAGCACTCTACCACTTGAGCCCCAGTGCCACTTTTGGCTTTTTCTGTTTATATGGTACTGAGGAATCAAACCTAGGGCTTCATGTGTGCTAGGCAAGCACTTTACCACTAAGCCGCCTTCCTAGCCCTGAACTGCTTTCAATGCCCATTGATGATCTTGACTCACTACAAGTTGTCATTTGGAATCAATATGAGCACTCATTTCCTCTGGACTTGGACTTGGATTTGGACTTTTGTCAGTCGTGGGGCTTGAACTCTGGGCCTGGGTGCTATCCTCAGCTCTTCAGCTCAAGGTGAGCACTCTACCACTTGAGCCACAGCCACTTCTGGTTTTCTGGTGGTTAATTGGAGATAAGAGTTTCACGGACTTTCCTGCCCAGGCATCAGGCTTTGAACTGTGATCCTCAAGAGCTCAGCCTCCTTAGTAGCTAGGAGCCACAGGTCCCCATTTGGCCTCTAAATTGGTATCACTTCAGCTTCTCTAACAGTCACTACTGATTACTGTGACAAATCAAACCTACTTTTCACCCCTGAGCAGGACTGGTGGTACATTGTCTAAGATGAGAGTCTGTGGCTCATCTCTGATTCTTTCTGACACTCATTAGGCTGATAGTTTGGAATTATGGCCCTTGTGAAAGCTGGACAAACTTATTGAAGGTTGATGCAAAGTTGAGTAGCAGGAGGAAATGTGTGAGAGGTCTGGAAGAATTAGAAGCATCCATGCAGTTTTAGAGTGCTGAGATGCAAGAGCAGAGATAGATATGAATCATCTCCATGTTTCACTCCTCTGTTGTGCTTTCTTGAACTTAGAAGACTGTACAAATGAGACAAGACTTGAAAAGAGTCTAATGTGAGTCAATGTTGTACTTGATGAACTTATAGAGGAAATGATACCCTGAAATATGTACATGAAGAATCTGCCCAGTTGCCAAGTTATGAGTAAAAAGTAGCAGCACGGATTGTTTTGGTGTTCAAAGAATTCCTTTTTTTTACATATTAGTTTCAATATTTTAGCTGTTTTGAGATTTGGCCAAGAGGACAGAGGTTTTTCTTTTGAAAATAAGATGAATTTCTCTTTCAAACAGGGAGACAATGTTTCTATGAGCCCAGTCTGTGCCTTAAATTCGCACAAGGTATGCCTGAAAGTACAGGACAAGAGGGCCACAGGCTATGGGGGCCTCTGTAATGAGAGCCCTTGACTTGCTCTCATGTTAACATTGTTGATAAAATGATCCACAAGTCACATGTCATTGAAAGCAGGCCACATTTGGTACCAAGAGAAAAATTGTCCTTGGAACTCTAAACAGAGTTTGAAATTGACCCAGCCCTTTTGAGTGGAAACTAGTTGCTGGGCTTTCCCAAATGCACAACTACCAGCACACAATTCAATAAGAACCCTCCAGTACAAGAAAAATAGGATATTGGGTATGGAAGCATGCAATGCAGGACTTGCAAATGCCAGATCAAAAAGATATAAAGGTAAGGGCCCCAGAAATACTTGTATTTATTTACAGTTGACAGAAGGCATTAGAAGCAGATATACTGTCGTTCAAAATAGAAAAAAATAAACATCTAGGTTTTAACATTACAGGGAGATTAGCAGAAGGTGGGGAGGAAGACATATTAAAACTTTGCTCACATTCAGCTATGAGGTCTAAAAAGAAGATGTGTCACTCGACCACAGGAGGTCTATTCTTGCTCTGCAGACAGTGCTGTTGGTCAATCGCTATCCTGTTTCCATGAATTCTTGAAGTTCTTTTGTCAAAGACTCCCCAATTTTTCTTTGAAAGATTTTCATTAATTCCATCCTTAAGTGGCAAAATTTAGCTAGGTCATTCTAGTAATGTGGGGATTATCTCCCTAGGGATTCAGAAAGTGTTTTGTCCAGTCACTTGGGGCATTTTCCAGTCTCTGCTGATCAATTTTATGAGCAACCATGGGGAATCAGACAAACTGAAATTAGTCAAGCTTGTAAGGAGATGAGTTGACTGTAATGATATTTTGAGCTTAGCATACCTAATCACTAGCTAGCAGTATGGAAAGGGAAATTTTGACACAATGCTTTTCAGAATAGACAATAACTCTTTTAAACTTTTAATAATTTTTCACTGTCTTGTCATTTTCTTTAGAAGAGGAACCACATTAGTTGTTCTGATTTACTCCCGGTAACGTGCAGAACACAGAATACTTGTTCACCAAACATTTGAGGACTATGTGCATATGTTTGCATGTAAAGGAATGGTACAACTGGAAAAATATTAAAATATTTAACAAAATAACACAAGAGTAGTAGAGACATGGTAAATGTGGGGATTTCAAGCAACACAGAAAAAGTTATAAAGGAAAATGTAAGGTTGGGAGTTGTTAAGAGAAATAGTAAGAGTGTAGTTTCCAGGGGAAAAGAGGGCTTAACTGGAGTAAATTTGAAGTGGTAAGAATAATAGGAAGAGAAAATGCAAGAATATTTTATAGGTATGAAATCCAGTCATGTCCTTGATATCCAATAAAACAGGAAAATCCAAGATAACTGGGTCAGTGAATATATAGTATTAGCAAAGGGATCTAGAGTTGAATAGTACTAGGGTTGATTTTCAAATGCTAAACTCTCTAACTTGTGAGAAAATGTGTTTTGACTAAAAGTTTGATAAAATATATGTGCATGTATGTGGTGTTATATTGGATCAAAAGACATGTGTCCTCTAAACAAAGTTTATAGCTAAGTATATCAAGTGTTCTGCACATACAAAAGATAAGTGGTTAAATGATGGTTAGTGAAGGTGCAAAGTGAAAGGAAATAATAGGCTTTCAAGAAAATAGGGTATTGGGCACAGAATCATGCGATACAGGAATTGTGAACGCTAGGTCAACAAGATATAGAGATAAGGGCCACAGAAATACTTATTTATTTATAATAGACAAAACATGAGAAACAAAAATACTGTCTTTCAAAACAGACCCCAAAATCTATATTAGAACATTACAGGAATGTTAGCACGTGTGCAAGAACAGAACTTATTCTCTCATATTTTGGGATGATACTATATGAAATAGGGAGTGGGTAGGGAAAATGAAAAGGAAATGAGGAGAAAAGAGACAGAAACATGGAATGAAAAAGAGAGGTACATAGAGAGAGGCTGAGAGAGACATATACTTGTTATAAAACCATGTAGCCTTATTATTATTTTTTGTCAGTCATGGGGCTTGAACTCTGGGCCTGAGGGCTGTCCCTCAGCTCTTCAGCTCAAGGCTAACGCTCTACCACTTGAGCTACAGCACCACTTCGGTTTTCTGGTGGTTTATTGGAGATAGAGTTTCATGGACTTTCCTGCCTGGGCTGGCTTTGAACCGTGATCCTCAGATCTCAGCCTCCTGAGTAGCTAGGATTACAGGTGTGAGCCACCAGCGCCTGGCTAGCTATATTATTTTGTGGAATATGTTAAGTATACCACTGAAAAGTAAGTAATCCATGGAAGACCATTCAACACCATACACAAAGAGGAACTTATAATAATAAAATGACTAAATTTCAGAAAGGTAAATGATACAAAATTTCTCACTGTAATTTACACGGATGAAATCATGGACTAACATAGGAAAGAGATCATTATTGCACAAAGAAGGGATGAAAGCAAATTGTCTGGGCTGAAAGGAGAAAGAAGTTGCACATGTTCAGTCATTGTAAGCTTCTAATTTGCAAATCCTGTTCATAACACAAGTTAATTTGGAGGGTGGTTTAGAATGTGGAGCATGTTTTCCCCTAGGAATATTCAAGTTCTCAAGTCTGGCACACAATGATTTGTACACAAATATAAGTCTGTAGCATAATATGAAAAATACTATCTTACTGTGCCCACCTTGACCAACCACCACATGGTAGATATACTTGGTCAGTTGAATATCTTCTACATCTCAAACACCTCTTCCATCCCATCTATATTTAAGAGACTATCTTTCCCAGGTAAGTCAGGCCACATTAGTTCTGTACTTTGCTTTGTTATTCCTTTAGGAAGAAATATTTTATTTTTAAGTCATTTGGAGGAAATGTGCCTAGGAAAGTCATGAGAAACTGGATTATTATTTCTGCCTCTTCAGATAAGTTGAGGAGAAGACCATGCTAAAATTAACCAACCATAGGTCAGAAGCAACAAGTGATTTCTATGTTGGCTTGTAACTGATGGTTTATCTGGTACAATTAGAAGTACAAGGCTGCTTATGTAATGTTATAACCTGAAAGTAACAGATGGATTAAATGAATCTTTTGAGAGCCTATAGTTGTCTGCATTCAAATATATCCAACCAGTGAGAAAACACATGTAATACTGAAAAAAATAAGATAACATTACATGAATAGGAAATGTGTAATAAATTCCACACAGGTAGAATTCAATTTTCACAAATGTCATTTTAACATCTGGTGTTCTGTGTAACAAGACTGTTTTCACATTCTCCTGACATCCCCTAACTATTCTATTTTGCTGATATAGATAAAACAGTCTTTTGAAAAGGAAGACTAAAAAAAAAACCCAAATATGCTTAAAGTTCTTCAACATGGAAATAGTAACCTTCATCACAAACACCTTTGGGTGATAGGCCTAAAGAAAAGAGAAAGAGCAGTGCTAGAAATTGAAGGAGAAAAGGTAGATTCTGGAGGAAAAAAATGGTCATTAAGGATGCCAGTGGCAAACGCAGGGTCACCCTGAGGATGGATTCTAGCTGGGCTCCCGCCAAAAAGATGAACTCTATTTCCACAGAGCAGTCAAAATTTTGCCTCCTGCTGCTAACCAAGGATTAGATGTTTGTTCTTGCTGGCAGTCACTTCAAAACGGATCCATGTCCTTATCTTGTAAAGATCTTTCCCTCCTTATCTCTCCTCCTCCCTCTTTCTCTTTCTCTCTCATACACACAGAAATTAAACCCTTCTGCCACAGACAAGAAAGGTCCAGTTTTAGTGTTCCCCCAAAAAAAATGTTTATATGGTTTTTGGTTTGGCAATGCAGAGTTCGTTCAGCCTAGTTTTGTCCATCTTAGTATGCAGAATGGACTGAGATCTATTGACTTAGCTAGTTCGATTTGCATGCCAAGGATAGTCAGCCCTACAAAAGAGTCGTTTGTATCTTTCTATTCTCTACATTCTTGTTTTTTTTTCTGAAATACTATTTTCTTCCCTAAATTCCTACCTTAATTTTCTGTTAATGGTTTTGTCTCATGCTGTTTCAACTCAAATACCATCTTCTCAAAGAGGTCATTTGTAAATTACTCATCAAAAGGCCTTAGCATGTTTGTACCTGTCATGCTGACAAGATAGCTTAAATAACTTGTCAACATCTGGAATATTTTATTGTCCGATTCTTCCGATGGAAAGGTATGTTCCAGAAGAGTAGCCAATCTAATCCACCACTAAATACTTTTCAACTAGAAACATGATAAGAATGTACATAAAGGCTTCAGTTTTCCTTCACAAATCCATGTAGTTGGCTCCATGTCAGCTATCTGACAACGTATTTTTGGATACTCTCATTATTTTTTTTTTTGCTTTCCATCTTCTTATCCTGAAACCAACAAGGCAATTTCCCCAATCAAAAATCAAGTTATCTTTATTTTGTGGGGAGACTTGCAGTTGCTCTTGTCCATTCATTGACATTTAACAGTTTAACCGGTGACTCATAATATTGGAGAGGTCATTCTTGTGAGGGAAATATATCTTGGAAAATCCTTTTTCTCACAGAAGCTTATTATGCAAGACCATAATGGGAGAAAGACACCTTGAAAACCATTGGACAAAAAGATGTGTAAGAGGGAAGATCAGATTGTGTGTGTGTGTGTGTGTGATATAACTAAATGCCAAGTTTTTAATGATTAGAAATATATGAACTGTGATTGAAGACGATGCTGGATTGTCGTCTTATGTAGCTTCTTGTAATGAAGCAATGGTTTGGCTCCTTCTTCACAAGAGGTTCAGATTACTTATCATTGTGTATAAGTTATAACATAGCTTACTTGTTCTTCTCCCCAGGTGTGACTGTTTACAGGAAGAGAGAGAGAGTCTCTGGCTTACTGTCATCTTTAAAATATTCCCTTACTTTCTCTAACTTTATATGAGTTAAATAAAAGGAGTGATATATACAGTGAGCTGAACTTTAAACCTTTCTTGCTGTTCACACACACACACACACACACATACACACACACACATACACACACACACACACACACACACACACACACACACACACACACACACACACACACACACACACACACACACACACACACACATTCTATTTATTTGTTTTTCCAGAACCAGGGTTTGAACTTCGGGTCTTGTACTTTCCTGTCTTGCTTGCTTAACTTGCACTCTTTCACTTGAGTCATGCCTCCAGCTCTGCTTTTTTGTTGGTCGTATTGGAGATGGAGTCCCCACAGGGATTTCTATGTGGGTTGGTTTTGAACTAAGACCTTCCACATCTCATCTCCCAAGTAGCTATGATTAATTATGAGCCACTTGTACCAACTGGACTATATTTCAACTGGAATAAAAACCACAAAATGTGAGTGGAATGGGAGATTCATAAAGGCATAGTTGCTAAGAAAAGCAAATACACATATTTGTGTACATATGTGTACAAAGATACAAGCATACATAGAAATCCTAATTGATAGTCTCTGTTGGAAGTAGATTTTAGGGGGAGCAGAGTATTAGGGAGGGGAGAAACAAAATGGCTGTTAAGTTTTCTGGCACTTTAGTTTTATGTAAAGCCAAATTTCCTCTGGGAACATCTTTTTTTCTCTACCATATTCCAGTTTGGCTTCGTACTTGAGGAATATCTAGAGAAGGGAGAGAGAGCAGAGTAACCAGGGTAAAGGTGGAGAGGGGGCATCTCTGGCTTTACATGGTGGTATTAGAGGTGTGAGATACTTTCTCAGAGAAACTCAGGTTCTGCCCTCTGGGTAGAAGGGTAGAAAGTTAGAGGGAAAAGAGAAGCCCATGTGGACCACCTGCCAGGCAACTGAGCTTTTACTGTAGGCTTTAATTTACTGTTCAATATATGGTGCTCTTTAGAGTGAAACAAGGTATTATTAACAATTAAGGACTAATAATTATAGTTTTAATTTTGTCTTATTTAAAACAAACTAAGAAAGCATGGTAGGTGTAAGTTGGTAAAAGATAGATGGTATTATTTGAATAAGTTCAGAAAATGTATTACCTACTTCTTGCCTTAACTACTTTCTCAAATTCAGATTTAGACCTCCCATGTAAAATGAATTAAGCTTTTATACCATTTAACCTTAGTGTGGAGGTATTTGTCAAAACTTTTTCTTAAACTTTGCTTTGGTTGATACCTAGAAATTCAGAGACACTAAAGCACAGATTTCACAGAATTGTCTGTGCATGCATGTGTGTGTGTGTATATGTGTATGTATTGTATGTTTGGGGTGAGGATTAAGATAAGCTACAAATTAAAAAAGTCAAAAGAGATCCGCAAACCTCTCTGCATTTAAGGAACAAGAATTATGCTTGTAGAGTATTGTAACAATGAACCTCATGTGACTTTGAAGTTTTTCTTTTGAATTTTATTATTTTATTCCTTGTGGCCCAACCAATTTAAGAACTTCCCAAATAATACGTTTGCACTTCTTTTTAAATCTTTGCCTTAGGAGAGAAGCAAAAAAAAAAAAGGGGGGGGGGGAGATAACAAGTACAATTGCAGTACCTGAGAATACTAAGCAGTATATGTTAAATCCTTAGAGTTCCATGAACAAAGAAAGTACTAGATAAACACCAGCTCATTATCTGAAGCTTCCCACATATCCAAAGTGAGCTGTAAATTCCATATGGTTACACTTTAGTCTTATCAAAGAAATCACACTTTAAAAAGTCTGCCCTTGTCTGTAATATGTTGCAGACATATGTTTTGCCTTAGTATGTCTGGGTGTCTTCTCATTTGTCCATTGCTATTTACATATGTAGATGCAATTAAAATGATTAGGCATACACCTGTCTCAGAATTAAATGTTAAACTTTTTGCAGCTCAACTTTGAATCTAGGATGGAGCAGGAAGGAGGACAGAGCTTCTATTGTATTTTTCTCTGTGGGAGAACTTGAACAAAAATTGAATGGCTTGAGCAGCTATGGTAACTAAAGCTGCTAGCAGAGAAATCTGACAGTCACTGAGTGTTCTTGAAGCATTGGGCTAGAAGAACAGATTTCTGATTTATGCTTAAAGTCTGGAAATCATGAAAATCCATTTGACAGAGTTTAATGTGAGAAAAGCATACACTCTGAAAATTAAGTTTATAGACATCACACTGCATATGAAGCGGTAATTTACACATGAATTGTGTTTAATTACTTAATAGATTAGAAAATACAGATTTATGTCTGTTTATACAGTCTATAAAAACCTTGGTTTATTAAAATGCCACATAAGTTATCTAACCTCATTACTTTTGCTACATGGACTAGGTAAGTTCCTTTGCCACATAGAATAATTCTTACAACAACCTCTGAAACCAAAAGCCAGAACCAATGGTAGAATTCTGTGTGAAGACAAAAATCATTGCTTCAAAACTGAGAAGCAAATGTACAAATAGAGCATTCATTTACACAAATGGATAGTGATCTGATATGACACTGCTATTTTATGTTTAGCATGTCAGCATTCCTTCAAAATCTCATGCAGTTTCTAGATATTTTGATGCATTGAAATATTGTAAAATGTTTGCATGCTTATAATTTTGAAATACTTAAGTATTGATTAATCTTAATTTGAGTGCCTGGGAATTCTACAGACCTCAAAGAAATCTAGGACTATAAAGACAAGTAGAATATAAAAATAGTATATAGAGAGTAAATATTATAGGAATAAAAGGCTTTTATTTTTTAGAGTTAAATTCGTATGTTATAAAAAAATTTCCTAAAGGACTTGAAATGTGTCATATCTACTTGGTGATCCAGCTCCATCCCAATTTGTGCTGAGATTGCTGACAGATTTTCTCATTACTTACTTTTCCTAGTAAAGCTAGCTGTGATGCATCACTAGGTAAATTACGTGTGTTTTTACCCTATTTTTCTCTAAACATTCCTATATTTGACTGGTGGGAGAGATCTTGAGAACTACAATACACATTGTTCTTAATGGTTGACAAGTCTACTAGCAATATTTCTTTTGTATTGGTTCTGTTTCCATTCTAAAACTGATCTGAAGATTAAGTGAATACCCTTTCAATATTCCTATAACACATCTTGGGCCATGTTGGCAATGTTTTTTCAGCTTAATTATCTGTTTCTTTCTAACGAGGCTCTTTTGTGGTTTATTTTATTTCTAAACTAAGTACTTGCTATGACCTTGTGTACCTAGAAAAAATAAAGCCAGCAAGCTTTCTGACATTGAATGAGAACCTTGGAAAACCACTCTGTTGATTAAAGAAATTTACTGGACAAAGGGATTTGTATTTCCTTTCTGACTTAAGTTCAATTTTCCCCTTCATTTGCTAAAAGGTTTGCTGTCTTAAAGCAGGGAATGGATCTTTGCTCTTCGCCATGCTTGATCAAAAAGGTTTGACCTAATACCCTTCATATAGTTGCCATGTAAACCTGAAGAAATGTCTTTTTTTTTTCTTTGTCGGTTGTGGGGCTTGAACTCTGGGCCTGGACCCTGTCCCTGAGTTCTTCAGTGCAAGTGCCACAGTGCCACTTCCTGAAGAAATGTCTTGATTGAGCTTAAGGCACCATACCAATAGCAAATGGTTTTGTATATACAATCTGCCTAAAAAGCACAACCATGTCTTACTGTAAGTAGACCTTTCTCTTCTTATTGTTGAAATGTTCATTAGACCTTTGAGAACTCAACAGTTTCTTTCATAGGAAAAATAAGAAGACAAGATGAAGACAATGATGGCTACAATAAATATTTCACTCAATATTTTTCAATGTTAAGATATACTTAAATACAATATTACTCTCTTATTAGAATATTAGGGTGATGAAGCAACTAATCAAAATTATCCAGATAGTCAAATAAATGGAAACATTATTAGAAAAAACAGCAAGGAAATCAGAGATATATCGTGTACTAGAGTATTCCCGAAGTTAAAAAATCTGCTCCAGGGCTGGGAAGGTGGCTCAGTGGTAGAGTGCTTGCCTTGCATGCCTGAGGCCCTGGGTTCGACTCCTCAGCACCACATAAGCAAAAAGTAAAAAGCCGGAAGTAGCGCTTGTGGCTCAAGTTGTAGAGCACTAGCCTTGAGCTGAAGAACTGAGGGACAGCGCCCAGGCCCAGAGTTCAGGCCCCACAACCGGAAAAAAAAAATCTGCTCCATTATCCATTAAAAGGTGGTATATGTGAAAATTGCATATGAAACCTATCACTCTCTTAGCAATATATAACCTAGATATCACCCTGATGGACTGATTGTGGTAGGGAAATGCTAGTTTATCAACTGTTACATAAATTAAGTAAAATGTTTTGAATTAAGGGAAGATCAGATAGGTGGATGGATGAATGGATGGATAGATGGATAGATACATAGATACAAGCATACATACATACATATATAGATGATATGGATGCCATTTTGATTTTAATATAGTCACTTCATTTGATAGGCATACAGGCCACTTACCCTATATTTATCACCCAGTTGATTCAGCCATTCTGGCTGTTGCCACCTCTGACACTGAGTCTGTACCACTTAACCTTTAGACCAAAATCCCTAGTGGATGGTGACATTTTCACAGATTAACAGAGCCTTTTACCCTTTATCTCAATCATTTTTTACTCTCAGGCACAGCTTGGGTTGCTCTGCATTTGCCAGGCTTTAAGAGTGTTCTTATGCCATCCGTGCCTGATAAGCAGCAGAACTTAATGTTGCCTAGAAAAAAACCCTGTCAGAATGACAGTAAGTGACTTCGGGTAAATGCTAAGAAACTGTAACTCTAAGATCCTATCATTTTTGTTTATTTGTTTTATATTTGATTTAATTGCTATTATCTCAGATGGGACCCAACTGGGACATTCCTGAAATGGAGGCAGTATAATGACATGAAATTTTTGTTTAGAAGTCAAAGGTCAGGGTTCAAGTTCATTAAGCTGCTCATATGACCTCAATCCAGTTATCTATCCTTTTCAGAACTTGGATTGTTTCATTTACAGACTGCTGTGAAGGAGAGCTTGAACCAGATCATTGCTACTACTTGTTCTGTCATGGAGTCCCACAACCTACGGGAGAAAATCCACAATTCTTGATTCTTTATATGAATCTGAAGCCACAAGTATTTCTTTCATAAGAAAGAATAGTATTCTTGTTGCCTACCATTTTACTAAGATAATCGTATTATTTATTTCTATGTAGCAAATCAACAAAGATGTAACAGCTTAAAGAAACAGTTATCTTGTTTCTTTGGCTAAGAAATCTAGTCAGGACCTAATTGAATTCTCCTTCTGGGTCTTACAAGATTTCAATTTTGGTACTCTATTGGGCTGTGCTCTCTGCTGGAGGCTCAACCAGTAAGGAATCCATGTTCAATTTTATTAAGCTTGTTGGTAGAATTCATTTCTGTGCAGCCTTTACTATTAGCTAAAAACTGCTCTCATTTCCAAGAGGAGCTACAGTTCATTGCTATGTGGGCTTTTTCAACATGACCACAGGAGTAGAAAGCTGGCCTCTAGCTCAGCTGTTTAATAAGCCTGATAACATGTAACATAAAAATAGAAGTGACATCTTTCATCACCTTTGCCACATAGTGTAATCAAACCACAAGAGGGAGATCCAATCATATTTGTCATATGGTGTTGGTTACAAGCATATCTTTCCCATGTTAAAAGGAAGGGAATAACTCAAAGGTGTAAACACCAGCATGCAAGAATCACCTTTGACCCTATCAATACATACATATGAACAATAAATAAATATTTCCAAATGTTGTATTTGTTATAACACATTCTGAGTATAAACCATTGCTTATTAATCTCACTAACAGCAGCATATGGTGCTATTATGTCCTTATTTCCTCTATGCACAACCAGCTTCTCAAATAAGATGAGCAACTCATCAAAGAAACACAAAATAAGAATATTTTTCTTTTTTCTGTAATTATATTGCCTAAATTAGTTTTTCCCCTGTAAACTATTCTACTAGACATTTTGTTCATTTAAGAAGACCAGTACCAAGCAAGAATATGCACTTTGTTAGGTTTTCATTGTTCAAATAGCTAAGTTCTCTGAGATACACTAAATAGAAAACAGCATATGACTTTCTTATGTAATCAAAGTATTTTAATATGTACACATATGATGGGCGTATGTGCGCAACAGGGAAGATGGGGTCAAGAGTGTGTGATGAAGTGCTGATTATTATAGATATTTCCAAGACCAGGTTCTTGTGTAGAAGCTACAGAATGCAGGGAAAGAAGACAAAAACCCATAGAATTGTCTGTTGAGCTTCTTAAACTGGACATGTTGTGAACAATTTACTGTTGTCAACCTTTAGCCCCGCATGGGAAGTTCTATCTGTGCTTGACTACTTGATCTTCATCTGCTCTTGTAGGTATTTGCAAGTCACACACTGATATAAGATTAAGATGCAAACACACACACATATATAGCCATATATAATATAGATATCACCCTAATGTGGTAGGGAAAAGTTCATCCATCAACCATTATGTAAATTAAATGAAATATATTCTTTTGAGTTAAGGGAGGGAGGAAGGGATAGATGGATGGATAGATAGATACATGATTCATACATACATAAAAACTTACATGGATGATATAGATGCCATTTTGATTTTAATACAGTCACATCATTTGACAGACATACAGACCACTTGATTGTATAATCTTTTATGCTATTTATTACCCAGTTGATTCAACCATTCTGGCTGTTGCCACCTCTGACACTGAGTCTGTACCACTAAACCTTTAGACCAAGATCCCTAGGGGATGGTGACATTTTCATGGAAATTCAGAATGCCAGCTCCAAGTATGGAGAGCTCTAGCTTAAAAGACTTCTGGTAGTCTGACTTAGAATGCTTTACTCCAACACTATCTTCTTTTCTTTTCTTTTTTTTTTGGTTGGGTGTGGGGCTTGAACTCTGGGCCTTGGCACTGTCCCTCAGCTCTTTAGCTCAAGGCTAGCACTCTACCACATGAGCCACAGCGCCACTTCCAGCTTTTTCTGCTCATGTGGTGATGAGGAATGGAACCCAGGGCCTCATGCATGTGAGGAAAGCACTCTACCACTGAGCCACCTTCCCAGCCCTCCAACACTATCTGCTAAACAGACCATTTTTATATTTTTAATATCTCTTAAAGTTGGATAGCTCCATATATTGAACTCAGTTTTTTATTTTATGGTCATGGACTTGAACTCAGGGCCTGGTTGCAATCCCTGAGCTCTTTTGCTCAAGGCTAGTGCTCTTCTCTACCACTTTGAGCCACAGTTCCATTTCTGGTTTTCTGATGATTAATTGGTAATAAAATTCTCATGGACTTTTCCTACCTGGAATGACTTTGAACTTCTAGCTTCAGATCTCAGTCTTTTGAGCAGGTAGGATTACAGATGTGAGCCACCAGTGCCCAGATTGAACTGACTATATTTTCATAAACAAATTGGTTCTCTTCTAATGAAGAGGTGAAGTAGATTGTAAGAGAGGAATTTTGTGCCGTAGTCAACCTAGATAAGCATAGAAGGAAACAGAAAGAGGGATGTGTTGATATTTCCCCAGTTGGCCTTAGTGAAGCAGTCTGTAACACTGGAATCAGAAATGTTAGTACCGGAGAGAATTATTATTGGGTGTAGTCTATTTTTCAATTCACTTAGCTTCCTATTTTTTAAAGAAAGGTTTGTCTCTGTCACATGGTGTGTCGTGATTTATCAGATATATTCCATGAGCAAACATTGTAATAGTTATTGCAATTTGTCATATCAGACATGGCTTATCATGTATTATTAATATCTACATGCAAAATTAGCTAAACTGGGTCTGGTTTCTGTTCAAGAGAGTTATATAGCAAGAGCAAGATTCACAGAACCCCTGCAAGGATGGCTAAACTAATGTAACCTTAACCTTAACACTTCATTATAAGGGCATCCTTATATGATTAAGTTGGGAAAACATTTTTTCAGTGGTAGGGCCAAGAGTCATCCCATTGAGAGGGAAGGTTTTAGGCTTCATTAACAAGGAGATCCAGGATGCCATAGAATCCACAAAGGTATTATTCTTTTTGTTTTTAAAAACAAAATGGAAGTTCTGAAGTATATTTACATTTAGTGCTTTTTTTATTTGCAAACCCCACAAAATATTTATTATGCAAATGTTTAGAAAGGCTCAGTTACATTTTCAAACATAAACAGTAAACCTGCTTCCTACTTCAAAGGTAGATGTAATTACAGAACAAACAGCAGCTATGTTCATAATCACAGGTTCCTGTCTAATATGAACAACAGTTCACTTCGGGGAGTGAGTGGACCTCAGATCTTCTCTGTTTCTACTTCAGACAGGAAAGACCATCTGTCTTTGTCATGATCATTAACAGCCTTTGTTAATCTCTCAACTGTTTATTCTAACCTAAGAGTTTATAGCTAGATCATGCAAACTCCATCTGGGGAAATGGTTGCTACTGTGCATTTACAAGTCAATACCAATTCCAGCTCCTGAGATCAATCCATTTCAAGGACATAGGCACCTCTACAAAGAGGGGTTCAAAAGCTCAGTCAGTGTATTGATGATGCAGAGTATCTTCAGTTCAGTACCTGCCACCTACATCAAGCCACTTTCACATAGCTACCGAAAATTGTACTCAGTATATTGTATTCTGAAAAGTGTACTCAGTATATTGTGGTGAAGAGATTCATTCTCATCTGATTGGCAAAACTGTTTGACTATTTGTCAGTAATGTTTGCCATCCTCTTGTTGCTTTTTTTCTTACTGAAAACTCATTTTACAATTAGTCCTAGCAAGAGTAGGGAGTGATATTCAGAAGGAATATGTGATCTTCAGAAATTCAGCCAGGCAAGGCTATGATTGTTATCTAAATTGTTAAGAAACAGATGGAATTTGAACCTGAATAGGAGCTGGCTGGGATTTAGATAGATAAAGTGACAAGAGAAAATACCAAGTAAGAGAAACAGTATGAATATAGTTTTTGAGCTGTAAATAGGGGGTGTGTAACAAAGTGAGAATAATAAGCCTGACCTAGAACAAAACCACCTTTGGAAAGTGGAATAAGGTCAGACAATGGAAGATTGTTAAAAGTTTTGACATAATTGGTTTTGTATGCCAATTGATTAGGAGCTACATAAAATTCTGCTTTTCTCTAAAAAAGTTGATGTGTTACAAATAGTGTCCCATGTATCAGCACAATGATGAGTCAATTATGAGACAAAAATCTCATGTTTGGCCAGGCACTGGTGGCTCACACCTGTAATCCTAGCTACTCAGGAGGCTGAGATCTGAGGATCGAGGTTCAAAGCCAGCCCGGGCAGGAAAGTCCATGAAACTCTTCTCTCCAATAAAACCATAGAAAACTGGAAGTGGCACTCTAGCTCAAGTGGTTGAGTACTAGCCTTGAGCTGAAGAGCTGAGGAACAGTGCCCAGGCCCAGAGTTCAAGCCCCACAACCAACCAAAAAAAAAAAAATCTCATGTTTGTACCTGTTTGATACATTAGTTTTAGGTTTGAGAAGATAAAGTGTGTCTCTGCAGTGGTCATTAATATACTTAAGACCTTCAAGTATTTTGTGGGAGAGACCCGAAATCATGGTAAGATAGTTCAAGCAATATTTAGTTTGCTACAAAGAAATAATCTTATAAATGAGTTAGAAACAAATGCATGAAAAAAAACATTTAAATATTTATCTAAGGGTTCATTTTTCTAACATCACATTATCTGACCTTTCTTGCTTGACTCATACATATACTAGATATTGCAAATAAGGGAAACCATGGGACCTATGCTTCTTTGGGCCTGGCTTACTTGGCTTAATATAATTTTTTCCAAGCCTTTCCATTTCCTAACAAATGGGGGCAATGTCATTCTTTCTGATGGAGGCATAGAATTCCATTGTGTATATATACCACATTTTCTTGATCCATTCATCTACTGAGGGGCATCTGGGTTGGTTACATATCTTAGCTATGGTAAATAATGTTGCAATAAACATAGTTGTGCTGGTAGCTTTAGTGTGGTCTTGTTTGTAAACATTTGGGTAAATGCCCAAAAGTGGGATTGCTGGGTCATAGGGGAGCTCTATGTGAAGTCTTTTCAGGAGCCTCCATACTGCTTTCCAAAGTGGTTGAACAAGTTTATACTCCCACCACCCCCCACAGTATAACCCCTGCTTTCACTATATTTGATGTTGGTATAATTTGTGGCGGAGATGGGGAAAAACAAGTCGTGGACCCAACTTTACAACTTTGGTGGGGGGGGGGGAGGGGGGGCGGAGAGGGGATTGTGGGGGAGGAGCGGAGGGAGGCTGGGAAGGGATGTGAAGGGTAAACAAAGGAGGAGGCTGCAATGCTTGATAAGAAATGTACTCATTATCTTGCCCATGTAATTGTAACCTCTCTGTACAGTATGCTCACAAAAATTAAAATTAAAATTAAATAAAAAATAAAAAATAAATAAATAAAATAAAATAAAGAGATTAAAAAAATATTTAGTTTGTTGTCCAGTTCAGGAGAAATGCCAAAAGAAGAGAACAACATAATTACTTTAACCAAAGCCCATTTAAAATTTGTCTTTGAACTTTCAAAATGTAATATAATTATATTCTCTTATCAATGAGAGTGTTATTGGCCTAGAAACACTTTGGCCATGATGTTTTAAAAATTATTATTATTATTGGTTTTTTGTTGGTCATGGGGCCTGAACTGAGCCTGGGTGCTGTCCCTGAGCTCTTCAGCTCAAGGCTAGCACTCTTCCACTTAAGCTACACCACTTCCGGCTTTTGCTGCTTTTGTGGTGCTAAGGAATCGAACCCAGGGCCTCATGCATGCAAGGCAAGCGCTCTACCACTGAGCCACTTTCCTAGCTCCTAAAATTATTATTTTAATATCAATGATTGTTTGTTCCTATGATTTCTTGATTTTGACTCAACTGTAGGTTTGATGCATTCTTTATGAATCTACCTAGACAAAAGCAAAACCTCTCTCAGAAAGTTGTTATCCATATGGCTTTTGTGTTTCATGCGGACAGTTTCATATCAGTCTTCTCCATGTTATATTTTTAACACACTTCATTTTATTTGTTGTGATGAGAAAGCAAATAATATTGGTGGCAAATATATTTCTAAGTACGTTTTATGATCCTTTGATATCTACAGCCAATGCTTTGCTTACTCATATACAAATGAACAATCAGTTTTCTTTGTTGGTTATTCTTATGCTTACAATACTCCTAAAGAACATAACTTTCTGAAAAACATTATTTGCTGATGACTAATCTCTTTCAGTAAAAATTAGTTTTTAGTTTCTTGTTTTGTTTTGTTGCTGTGGTAGGGATCAAACCCAGGCCCTTGAGTAATCTAGGCAGCTAATCTTACTGAGCTTCCTCCCTCTAGCTGTTAGAGTAACTTATTTTAGTCCTATTAAAGCAGTTTAGTGAGATATCATGTTTATATCACTGTGCCTAATCAGCTCATGGATAATTGCACAAGAACATCGAAGTTAGTGTGGAATCATAAAGTCTGGGAAGAGACACTGAGGTTTGTTTATGCACAGAATTGCCTCATAGGAAACTATAAACGGCACAAGTACATTTTGTCTGATTCTGCTCAGGTATGTGAACAGTGAGTTCGTTGGGAACATCTGCTCAGCTTACCCCAGTCCTGGATGCTCCTTGCCAGCATTCACCCAGCTGTGTTACATCTTGATGTCACCTTCTGGAGGCATTTCTGTTTATATCTAGGTGCAGAATATCCTAATTGTATTTTTTTTAATACTTGATGAGACTGGACAAAAAGAGAAAGAAACTCCTTTAAAATTATTTCTGAGATCTAAAATCATGGATTGTTCTTGACTCAGAAAATATGAAGGTAACAATCTAAAGTACTTTTCACAACACTGTGATTTCTTTGCTATTTCCCATGTGTATAATTCGTTGCCATCCTTTGTAAATATATGTGTGTGTGCGTATACATATATATTCAAAAAGTTGAGTTTTTATTAACATTGCACCTGTGATCTAAATTTAAACAGCATCTTGATGAGGCTGAAAAATATTTGAATCATTTCCTTTTGTTATTTTTATGGATATTCCTGTTTATAAGAGGTTGATACTACCTGAGTTTAGAAAAACAAACTAGAAATTTCTCTTGACCTGTGTTAATGCCAAAGTATACTAGATGAAATGATCTGACAGATGACCAACAACTATAAATGATCTGGGTACATTTTATTTAATCCTGCCAGGCATGTATACATCTAGGCTATAATTGTAAATATTTATTCAGTTTGCTTCAGTCTTGAGCATCTGTTGTGGCTTTCAGCCAGTGGTAGCATGGCTTAACTTCACCTTCTGAAATCATTTATGTATATATCCCTGTGAAAATTCACCTCTTTGCATTTGGTTCTGGGTAAAGGAAGATATAAGTTTCTGGTCTTGACACTCCTAGATAGGGCTATATATAATTTTCAGTTTTCCTCAGACTTATTCTTCCTCTGAGTTCCCTTCTTTTCAAGAAATTCTAACCCCTTTTCAAGAAGAAAGTTTGAATGGTGTTTTTCTATCTTTTTCTGACTAGTTCACACTAAAGAACAGCACAGACTGGAAGGGAAAAGTAGAGACCTTGTAAAGGGGAAGAACAGGCTATTTATGAACTGTGTTTGCTGCAAGGGACACCAACTTCTAGTATGTGACATCTACAACAAAGCAGGCATGGAGCTCTAGATCTAGTCTTGCCACCCAATTCTACCATCCTCTCTTCCTACCACTAAATCATTTGAATGTAAAGGCAGCAAAAACCCCTCAGTGCAAAGAAAAGTGGTATGGCAAGAGGACAATGAGGCATTGGGAAAGACATTGGTTCCAGAAATTGGATTCTAGGCATGTAGTGCCAGGATGGAAGACTCTTATTTAATTTTACAGAAAAATGTTCGGGTTATTTTACACTGAGATGTGAAATCTCATTTGCAGCTAAGCCCTGGAGGGAGTGAAAGGAACTAGGCAAGCTCATAAAGACAAGCATAATAGGATTAATAAGAAAAAGGCTGAAGACATAAGCCTTTATTTTAGGGAGTCAATGCTAAATTCTAGCATTGATGAAGGGTGAAATGTGGATAGGTTTGCAAACATTTGTTCCTTCAGGGCACAATGACTGAAAGGTAGAGACTTCATAGGTTCATGCTGCTTGGCTAGGTAATCTCCTCTGTCTCAGGAATGGAGACCAACCTGAGTCACTATTTGGAGCAACTCTCAAACCCTCCATTCTGGTAAAAATTTGACTCAGTATATTTCACATCATTGAATTTTATATAATTAAATCTAGGGCTGAGCCAGCTGCTGCTGGTCACACATACCTATAATCTTAATTACTCATGAGACTGATATCCAGAAAATGTTGGTGCTTCCAGGACAGCCCAGACATGAAAGTTGGTGAGACTTTATCTCCAAAATAAGCTAGCAAAAAGCCAGGCTAGAGGCATGGCTCAAGTGGTCGAGTACCATCTGATCAAACCAGGCAAATAAGCTAGAAGCCCTGAGTTCAAAATTTGGTATGTCAAGAAAAAAGTTATCTAAGATTGCATAGTAATCTGTTAACTATAGTTGGAAAAGAATTTGACAGAAAAAGGCTTGAATGTTAAAATTTTTGTATACTATGGCTTGAATAATACCAAATAGGCTTCTTAATCTACAGAATTAATTCATATGAGTTTCAGCTTGTTCATGCACATGGATTAGAGTATCAGGTGGTAATGAAATTTTGTTTGCTCCATAGTTGATTCTTTTTCTTCTTCTATTAAGGTTGATTGCTACAAAATGACTTTGATGGAAAACGTACTGGGGAAACCATTTAAATAACTTTACCAAAAGAAACAGCAGCCAGGGACTTCTGCTGCGCAGTCAGGGAAGTAAAACCCATTGTCAGGATTTTTTTTAAATTTTGTATGGGGGTAAAGAAGATGATGGTGACTGTGAAGCTAGGAGGAGTCACATTTAATGCTTTGTTCCTAAAGGGTTTTATTCATTTTTCTAATTTTTCCTGTTGAATTGTGAGTTTTTCCCCACCCCAGTATCACTTTCCTAAGAACAATATAATGTTTTAAAACCATTATTATTTAAAGCAATGTGAAGGCTGGCAAATTGACAGATTAAGCAAGTACTTATAGCTGTCAGGAGACTGATTTGATTATTTTACACACTGTTGGTAACAGTGCCACTATAGTTTATAAATAACACTAGAGAAAGAGACAAGGGATGGTGATGTTTGAACCTATCCTGGCATCTTTGTCTATTTAACTTTGGGCTTCATGTTTTTATAAGCAACTTAAATATGAGGTAGATACTATGGTTACAGAAATATGAACTACATGAAACAGATATAAATTCTAGGATGAAAATAGGCACGTTAATTTAGTGCAGAGAATACCTTTGAGATCTTTTCCTAATTTAAATTTTTTCAACTATAAACATTGGTTTGTCCCTTCCTTATGATCAGATGATAATTTCAATTACTCTATGTCAAAAGAAACATTAGCATATGGCTCCTCCTTTTATGAGATTATTTTAATGATCTGCTGTCGATTAGGATAAAAAAATTCCTAGTTATTTTAGTATTAAATTTTGTAATATTGAGGATCAAAACCAGAGCCTTTGCATAGTAGTCAAGTACACTACCACTTAAGCCATGCCTTCAGCCCTTTGGTTTGTATTTTGTTTTTGAAAGAGTATCTAGTTACACTTTTCTGGACTAGTCTTGAACTTGTGATTTTTCAGTCTCTGTTTACCTGAGTATTTGAGATTTTAGGCATATGATACCATCAGCCTTCAACAATGTATGTCTGACAATCAAGTTTATAAAATGGAAGATTGCTTTCTTTTTTAAAAAATGTTTTATTTGCATCAGTTATTTGTACAGGGATTTCATTTAAATATATCTCTATGGGTAGATGCTGGACTTAAAAGACGAACATATATACAAATACATGCTTTTGATGTGGGAAGGCTTCTTTCAAATAGTGATTCCATTTCTTAAGTGTGTATTAAAAGATTGATTTCCTGCTGGGCACTGATGGCTAACACCTACAATTCTATACAATCAGGAGACTGAAACATAAAGATCATGGTTGAAAGCCAGCTCATAAAGGAAAAGTCTATGAGACTCTTATCTCTAGTTAACCACCAAAAAGTGAGAAGAAGAGCTGTGGCATAAGTAGTGGAGCAAAAATGCTCAGAGACAGTGACTAGGCCCTGAGGACTTATGCATGTACACAATGCACACATACACACATACAAACACACACAAACACACACACACACACAAAGTTTGATTTCCAAATGAAAGCAGATTTAAATTTAGTGTCAAGTTGTTTCTGTTTTTAAAAGTTCACAGGTATAAAACAGTGACATTTGGGTACAGGTTTCCACTACATCCTTTACATCAAATTTAGATGAGTTGAATAAGGAAAGACATTGTCTAACACATTTCCCAAGTTTGTCTTCACTGTGGTTATCATAGTGCTGCTCAACACACTGGTGGTGGTGTTACTAGTATCATTATCATTTATAACAATGCCACCATCCTCAGATCATAGGTTTTCTGATGATTTCTATATGCATAGCAACATCTGTTAGACCCAAAACATTCAGCCTGGATGGCTTCTGTGAGGTTGATTTGACCTTACATGTACATGTTGGGTACAATGCTTTGAGTATCTACCATGTGGCTATATTCTGAAGATGAATCACAGCTAGCAGGAGTCATTGGCTGTTCTGTCCTCACAGTATTTACTCAGACTCAGTCATAATCATAATTTTACAACTTTCTTTCCTGTCTTCTGTTTATTGAAGATAGTTGCTAGAAATGAGAAATGGCCAATATTTGTCTATTTCTCAAGTGAGTCATCAATAGAATCAACCACACAAATGGAAAAGTCCTTTAGACACCAGTCCTAGTAATTGGGCTACCAGTTGCAATGAGGACATCTAATTTGAGTTGGGGCACAGGGGGACTAGACTTTTGCCAAATGGTACCATTTTTGGTCTCTCATTTCATTATATTTTATTTTTACTTCTTCTCTACAGTCAACACTGATGACTCAATGTACCTCTCCTGGAAACACCTTTTCTCTATCCCTATAACTGTAAACCAATGTAATCATTTGACCTTTCTTTCCTTTTGAAGCTTTTCCTCAATACCTCAGGTCTTTTAGATGAACAGTTTAAGAGAAAGGTTTGGCTCCTCTCTTATTTGACTAAAGGACTCATTGTGCAATGGATGATAGACCTGGTGACAAACAAGGGAAAATGCAATTGGGAATCTAAAGGAAAGAGTGTATATCTGCCCTCATCTATCACTACTGATTAGCTGCTGCGCAAGAAAGGCAGAGACAGAGACGGAGAGAGATCAGACATAACAAATGGATTTTAGAGAGAGACTGGGCTTCGCTGCCTGGTTTTTCTGGCTCATCAATCATCTCCAGTGTGGTTGATAGGTGGCTCTGTCATTCCTACCTCTATTCTCCCCACCAGAGAATCTGCAACTGTGACAGGCATTCCCTTGTCCTGGTCTTTACAGTACCCATCACAGAGTAAGCCTCTGTGCAAAATGTCTGAGGTCTGATGCAATGTTGTCTGATGTTTCTATTCTGGTTTACTTTAGGAGTGTGTGTTTACACGATTCTAATCCATTCTCTCAGTCTGTGGCCATGCCAGTGACTCCTTGGGGTGAATGTTGGCAGCATGCCTGTCATGTTCATTGTGCCAGCGACAAGGATAGGCAGGCACTCTAGAAAACATTTTCAGGAGTGGGATAGGAGTGGGAGAGCCCATAAAAATGTTGAAGCCATCTGAGTGTGAAATGGAAAGATGAAGAAAGTGTTCTCCTAAAGCCATTCATATCTGTCACCTGTACTGGGTCTTGTAGTTGTGCATTCCTGTTTAGTCCCTGCTTTCCACTTTTGCTGCTTTAGGCTTGGTATGTTTTCCTGGGGAGGGGGGAACAACTGAGGAAGCCCCGTTGTTAAGAATATGGCATCTTTGTACATGATGAATAATTTCACAACAAAATATTTAATTGAGATTGTTTGTTCTGCCAAGGGCTTAACAGTCTGTATTCGGTTTTGGTACGTGTGTGTGTGTGTGTGTGTGTGTGTGTGTGTGTGTGTGTGTGTGTGTGTGTGTGTGTGTGTGTGTGTGTGTGTGTGTGTGACTAACAAGTCATATGGTTTAATGTGAAATGTAAGTTGGAGAGAACATGTGTGCTCCCATCTCGTCTGACCTTGGCTATAACTGAAAGTCAACCATGCCACTCCATATCATCCAACACAATGAGTAAGGAGCTCTGCAAAACTATCCCCTTTTTACCTCAAAGAACCAAGTAAGATCTTTGGAACATTTTCCAATTTTCTCTACCTTAAAAGACAATTGGAATTTCTAATGTCCCAGAGTCACATGGATCTTTAATCTGGTCAGGGTAAGTCTCAGTGTTGACTAGTTCCTTGTATACTTTTCATACTTGTGCTTGCTGTGAGTAATAGCATTCCTAATTTCCTTTTGATCCTGACAAGATCTACATGAATTTCCATCATTGCTTCTTATTTTCTTATTTTCCATTTGTTTATTTACTTGCTTACTTGTTTGCTTGCTTGCTTACTTATTTATGGTTCTGGGCTTGAAGTCTGGGCCTGAGTAATTTATTGGAGATAAGAGTCTCATGGACTTTTCTGCCTGGGATGGCTTCGAAATGCAATCGTCAGACCCCAGCCTTCTGAGTAGCTAGGATGACAGGCGTGAGCCACCAGTTCCTAGCTGTTTCCCACATTTTATTAGCATCAGTTAGTTCTAATGGGAGTTCCGTTTGGATGTGTCTGTGTCCATGTGCAATGTATCTTAGCAGGCTTGTCAGTTCCAGCACTCTCCCTCCTCCCTGCCTCCCCCCACCACTTCTTGTTTCATTTTCATATGTGGGTGAACATGTTCAGTCTCCGTTACCATCTCCAGACCCCCTTCCCCCTTCCATGTGTTCCTACTGTCAGGACCGGTCCTGTTTTACATTCCTGCCGTTCATTACTTTCTTGTATGCTAATTTTCAAAAGTTTTTAACCACCATATGTTGTACATGCATATATAATATTTTAAGCAGATTGACCTATTCACCTATTTCTATGACTTCTTTGAGACACACCTAGAAAGTGATTGCTGGATGTACACATAGATTTCTTTCATCCCGGCTCACCTACAAACCATCATTTATGCCACGATGTCACAATGTCCATCGACATTTTGACTTGTCAAACATCACACACCCATTATCACCCAGTCATTCCTTTGGAAGACACTCAAGAACAATAGCTTTTGGATTCATCATAAGGAACTCTCCCAACTTCTTCCTAACCCAAAGGATTAGAGTGTATGCCTAGAAAATAATAAGGCTTAAACAAACACACTAGAATATATGCATAGAACTGATTTTGTAGATCTTCACCTTATTCTAATAATTAAATATTCTAACACATTATTAAAGTGTTTTCAGGAGGACTAAGAGGGCACATCCATAATGAGATCATATGAGAAATAGACAACTTGATTGCTATCGCTATTTCAAAGCTTGATCCGATATCACATTCTTGTCATCATAAGAATGTTCTAGATCTGAAAGACCTGGTTGGTAGTTATACCTTGGCTCAACCACTCACTGTTTGATAAAATCTCTGGTTACCATGTTTCTCAGCTGAAAAGTAGGAACAGTGATATCTGTCATAGTTAATGATTATGAGAGTTAAAAGAAAATATTAAATTAAGTATTTAATTTAATACCTAGTCCTTAATAGGTACTAAGTTAAATACCATTATTATTCACTTTAAAAATTATATCTTTAGCATCACAAACATTTCAGTGGATGTACACTGTGTTATTTAATTCACTTATTAAAGATAAATCTGAAAATAATGGTATTTTAAAAGAATATCATACAAATATATCTTAAGTGGTCTGATTTGATTAGAGAAATGTCTACTTAGTAAAAATCTAGTTTTTATTATGTATAGCCAATTAGATTCATGAAGCATATGGTTGGGAGGCAATAAAGAAGTGTGGCTCACTAATTTTGTGATCTATTTATATATATATATATATATGTATATATATATATATATATATATATATATATAGAGAGAGAGAGAGAGAGAGAGAGAGAGAGAGAGAGAAAGATTGAGGAATTTGCTAAAACACATATGTAACGTGTATATAAGGGACATGAAAATGCAAAACTAATTATTTACTGCTACTCAACCCATGTATTTTTATTTTTAATATATATTTTAATGTAAAGATGCTATACAGAGGGATTTACAGTTACATGAGTAAGGTAATAAGTACATTTCCTATTGTTGCCCCCACCTTTGTTTTTTTCCCTACCATTCCTTCCCTCCCCACCTCCCCACCTACTCCCTCTCCACCTCCAAAGTTGTAAAGTTCATTTTCAACATAGTGTCTTATACATCTCATTGTTACAATGGGTCAACCTATATCCTTATTTTAGCATTTTATTTCCCTTCCCCTCCCCAAATTAGAAAAATGATGCAGAGCACCAGAATCAAATACAATGAAAACAGGACAACCCATGTATTTTTAAGTGGCCAACCATGAAGACAAACTCATGCTTTTCTCTTCATGGTGTATGGTGTTGAACCCACTGGGGATGTGGTTGAGTAAAACTTCCATGATGGATATGTATCAGAGACTGTTTCTTTCTAAGGTGATATTTAGAGATTCCAGGCTATTACAATCTCTTTACTAACCATGTTGGATTAGTGAAAAACAGATAATGGTTAATGGCTTCTCTGCAGTTAAATCAAGTGATTGAAATAAACCCAGTCTTTGCCTACATATTCCTCAGAGGATAGACCCAAATATATAAAATTTGGTCTTTAAGAAAATTCACTTAAAATTCACAAGTAAATCAGGAGACACTGTTTTTATACTTAGAAGATGTTCAAATAGAGTTGGGAAATAGGACCACAGGATTAGAGTCAGTATCTCTCTTTGAACTGTTTCAATTTTGGTAAAATAAGCTTGCAGGGAAAGGTCAATAAAGATGAATTATGTCCCTGTTACTATGGTGGCTTTGCCTGAGACTCTGCCAGGATTGGAGAATTGTCAGTATCTACTGGTGCTGTTGTCCAGTCCCCTCTGCCTACTCAGAATCTTCATGAAGTTTCCCTGAGGTACTGTATCAGGAGACATAGATAAATAAAATCCTTAGCCAAGACAAAGTAAATCTTTTTTTTATTTAATTTAATTTTATTTGTGAACATACTGTACAGAGGAGTTACAATTACATGGGCAGGATAATGCATACATTTCTTAACAAGCATTGCAGCCTCCTCCTTTGTTTACCCTTCACATCCCTTCCCAGCCTCCCCCCTCCCCCCCCCCAATCCCAATGCTTCTCCTTCCCCCCCTTCCCCCCCACACCGACTTTGTAAAGCTGAGTTTGTGATGCGTAGGTCTGTGTAAGCCACTTCTTTTTACTTTTTAAAACTGTAGCTATTGGAAAGTTTAAAATCATATATGGCTCATTAATGTAGCTCACATGTGTGTATTAAACATCCGCTGATTAGTCAGAGCCAGACCAACTTAAAATCAATTGCCATTTCTGCTATTGATGAGTGAATTTAGAGAAAACATCTTTGCAATTAGAACCTTGGGTTCAAACATGTGCGAAAATGAGAAATTCACATCTTGTAAGACATTGTGAACAGATACTATAAAAGTAACAATCCATTCTGTTCTTGGACAAAAATTAATGCTTTGCAAATATCCTTTCCAGCTCATATACATCCTATAATGTACAAATACATATTATAAAACACCCAGCATATTGACTCACCTGATCATTTTAGTGGGCTGTAACCGTTTATGTTATTATCATAGCTATCATCATTGTTGTCATTGGTTTCCTCACCATTAGCACCATCATCACTAAACAAAGCATTGGGTAACCTCTTTGAAGGAAAATGTATCTGTTGTTCTGTAGGCTGCCTTACCGAGAAGCCAGTTTAATTTTACCATGACCTTCATTTGCTTACAAGCAAACTAGATGATAGCTTTAAGAGACTGAAGAATAAAAAGGAATGAATGCTGCATGACAGAGACAAGTGGGAGTTTCAGTCCATCTTTTCCTCCTAGGACTCCAGGTACTTTTCTTTATCCTTTAGTATCAGAAGTTACATTCCCTTTTTCTGTGCTGGTGTGATATTACTCTGAATGAATCATTTCTATGTTTTCCTTTCAGTCCTCCTATGTAGAATACTGCCTTCGTTTTTTACCTATGGTTCCTCACTCAACCTGATGCTTTTTTCTTCCAAGTTCTATACTCAGCATATAGAAAACAAACACATTTGCCTTTAGTGCTCCAGGTAGGCAATTAAGCTATCATGTTCTAAGGTGTGTGTGTGTGTGTGTGTGTGTGTGTGTGTGTGTGTGTGTGTGTGTGTGTGTGTGTGTGTGTGTGTGTGTGTGTGTGTGTGTCTATCTATGGGTTGGTATCATTTTTCTGACTCTGTCTTGGCAACTATATTTCTTTGAAAAAAAATAGTGTGATTTGCTTTTCCATGTTTTGGAGAGAGCTCTCCTGCTTACACAGGGGCCTGATTTTCAAATGGCTGCTGCCAGAAAACTCAGACTGCACACAGAGCACTGTGCTAGGCAAGGAAATACTTCATTAGACTTGTATTCCACGAAGACACTTTCGCTTCTTAACGCCTGTGATTTTAATTAAAACCTGGAAAGTAAAGAATCCTCTGGTTGTATTAATGCTTTCATTTCCATTAGGACGGTAGAGTTTATAAACACTATCTGGGTTTATAAATTAGTCCTCATATGAATAATAAGTGCACAATGTCGCACAGAAAGCAAAATTCTGCTGGTCCATCTGTTCCTCAAATACTCTATACTTGTATTGTTCTGTTCATCTTTAGAAACTCCTGGAGTAGGGTTCCTTTTTCCATTTCCCTTTTATCTCTAATCATATATCACTCATGTCCTCTAGCTGTGCCTATACTAATAGTAAATTTTATTTTGCATTGGTAGAAAAGGATATTAGTAGTTCATTTGGTATAAATCTAAATTAAGGATAAATAAAAATTTAATGATCAAATACATGTGAGACAGAATTTCCTGTCTCTCTAAATGTAGTTTCTTGAAACATTTAAGAATGCTACAATAAAAATATACTTCCACACATACATAGAGAATGCATATTCATCTTTCCAAAGCAATGATCATCAGATATATTACTTATTTGTACACAGTCTTTGGTTAATATGTTATCATTCTGCATGGATAGTAACAAATGTGAACCAGATTAAAAAATATAGCACAATGTAATGACAGAAATACATAGAATGTACCTTACAAGAAATGTGTGCATAAAACAAAGCAGGAGTCAACAATGCTCAATAGGAAATGTACTCATTACCTTGCTCATGTAACTGTAACCCTTTTGTACAGCATTTTTACAATAAAAAATACAAAAAAAAGAAATGTATGCATATAGGAAAAGACAAATATTATCCATTTCAGTAAAAAGTTTCAAATACAGAAAGATACAGGGGATTAAAAACAAGCCAGAAACTGGACAGGTCAGTTCCATAGACATATTGTCTTCTTGAATCCTTTTGAAATTTAGGATGGCCTAAATGATGAATAAATGTATACATATCAAAGAAACAAATATCCCATGAGGAGAATTGAACCCTGGAGCTGCTTTCTGTGGCTGACATTGCACTCATTACAGGAGCCTGACTATTTCTAAAGCCCAGAAGGGTTGAATTTAAGACAACAGATTACCATTTAAGCTGCTTTATGAGCCTCAATCAACAGAAGGCCAGGGAGCACATGGAACTTTTTGATTGGAAAATTTTTCAACAAGTAAGATGGTCCTAAATAGAAACCCTTCAGGGTATGTACAGAAATCCCTTTTGCCAATGCAGGGGTAGGCCTTTTGGTCCTGTGTGCGCAGTTGTTTCCTTGCTGCAGTTAAAGTCCAGGCTCATTTTGTCTACATCTCATACATGTAAGCCTATCCTATGTAGGAGGGCTGCAGGCATGCTCTTGCATATGTGTGGCACTAGCAAACAGACATATTGGAGCATTGTTAATAGACATGTCTATACTGTAGTGTGCTCCAAATGAACATGTTTTCCCATAATAAAATATGCATAACACAGCAAACATACAAATGGCAATGAGATTGCAAAACTCTACAAATTACCTACAAAATACCAAATTAGAATAGTATATACCTTTCAATTAGAAAAATCTATGCATTTCTATTCACCAACTATCAAACACCTTAGAGGCACTGAAAACAATCTTGATAATCTGCCTTGTACATTTTTTTTCTTTTGTCATTTAGAAATTTCCCTCTAATTTTTCAGTCTCTCTTGAAATCTCCTTTCAAAGACACAGTGGTAATAGGGCCTTCCATGTTAATATTTGACAGTACTATTTCTAGACAGCTCTTTAACATAAGTTTTATTTAGAAATCTTATGAGAATAAGTGATTTTGAATGTGCACACCTGTGTGTTTGCATGTATATGTCTGAGAGAAAGAGAGAACATATATAAGAATTCAGTTATTGTGTTTAACATCAAATTCAAATAAAGTTGCTAAATAGTAAGTAACTTGTATAGTGTGTGTATTTCATTCTACTTGCTGCTTTGAAAAGCTCTCCTCCATATCACCTCATTTTCAGTGCTTGGGTCACATAGACCTGGATAAATTTTGTCTGTTTTACTCTTTCACCTACTCACTTATGCCCATGCTTATGTTACAGTTTTCTTCACATTTATAGCAAGCTTACCTCCAAGGAATACAAAAGTGATTTTAGTCACATGCTAACATGATGGTGGGTTCTGTAGTTGCTTGTGTCTTCAAGGACTTCTCAGTCAATAGGATCTCCTTTTTGACCCGAACACATTTTGAAGAAACTGAAGAGAAAACAGAGGCCAGACTATTATCTCAGTCCTGAGGATAGTAAAGCAGCCTTGTTTGAGGTCTGTTTGTCATATCAGTGTGCTGGTACTGAGTACTGATCTGGAAACTGTTTCTCTGGGCATGACCAAACATACCCATTATCACCTGCTTACAGAGATAGGGTCTCTACATGAATAATAGCAAGGAGTGCTGAAAAAGCTATTTGTCAGGGTGGGAAAGATCCTTCCCAGAACATGGACCAGGGAACAACTGTGTGTTACTCTTCTCAAAACTTACCATCAATCAGGTAAGCCATGCCTTTTCCTAATAAGTAAAGGGACTGAGAGAATCCAGAAGCATGTGCAGGAAAATATCCTCACAGAGAAAGAAATAAACATGTTGAGGGTTGCATGCATGCATACACAAACAAAGTATGGTCTATACAGGGGAGGGTTACAATGATGTAACTCCTTCAAACAAGTGACATCTAGTTTAACGCAATGAATGCCAGGAAGCTGGAATATGTATTGTTAGGGGAAGTGGAAGACTCAGGAAGTAGGGCAGACAAATGGAGAGAGGAGAGGTAGGTAAATATCATGTTCAATGTACATGTGAAATGGAATCATGTAAATGTGTAGGGTTGGGAGAACTGAGGAATGATAACAATGCATGACACTGACATGTTGAATCGAAACCCCTTTGTACAGCTGCTTAGGGACTTAAACCTTAATAATGTAAAATAAAAATAATAAAAATTAATAAAGAAAAAAAGAACCAGGGAAAGACATACCTTTCTAATAACATGTTTACCTAACAGATGATATAATCACAAAATTAGATTAAGGAAATACACATAGGTTCATGTAAAGACAAAAATCCCAGTGAGTATGAAGGCTTGCTTCAAAAGGGATAAAATGTAGTTGGATTTTCAGAAGGTTGGCAGGAATTGGAATGGAGATAAATTTCTGCCAGGAGATTATTTTATTTTTCTTTTTGGCTTTTACAAGTGTGCTTATAATTTTTGATCTGTGATTAGGCCTTGACTTGAAAAAATGAATGTGAACTAGTGATTTGAAATGCATCCTTACGGGTGGCACACTGAGAATCTCCACAATTTATCTGCCGTCTTCCATACACTCCCAAGAACCTAAAGGCCACTCTTTGTGTTGAAGGACCTCATAGCTTACATCTCATCTACCAGGGTGAAAGGCAGAGGGCAGAGAGGAGACCAGATGGATTCTCATCCGTATCTTGTGGAGAGCAGCAAGAAGATGTTATTGAGATATCCTTCCAAGTAGTTTAAATAGAAGTGTCTGGTGGCAAAATGAAAACAAATGAAGAAGCCAGTGACACCCACACAGGGGGGTTCAGTTTCCCGCTGCCTGCTGCCCCTGTGGGAGAGGCAAGCTGGCATTTCCAACTGGAGGAATGTATCTCAGTCAGAGGGGAGCTGTCAGAAACTTCAGGGAGGAGGGGGTGGTTTTCCCTGATTGTTTCTCCGAGTTTTCTGGGGTTCTCTGACATTGCAAAATCTCTTAAAGGTGATACTCACTCAGCTTGGAGAGATGGGCTTTTTGATTCCCAAAGGAATCCATGCTCATCAATTGGTTTAATCAGCATGTCTCTTTTAGAAGCACTACTGGGAACCCTATACCTGCCACCAATTCCTTTCCTCGATCTTTCTCTTAACAGTTCGCATCCAAGGAAAATATGCAGAAAGCACATAAACACTAGTGGTCCCTTTCAGGAGTTTAGTGGCATTTTCTTATATGCAGTAGTGTTCTAGTTTCTAGGCTTATCCCCACTTTAGGGGTCATCTTTCACCTTGGTATCTTTTTCTGTCATTTCTTTCCCATGTTGGAAATGATAGAAATTGCCTGGGAGGTTTCAATGAACATCGAGGGACTTGAGAACAATCACATGCTCACAGCTTCCCTTCATCACCCACCCTCTACCCATTCATTGACTACTACTGCTCTATATAGAAGACATTAATTTTGTTATCCAGAGTATTTAGTAGCGTATAAATATACCACAGAAAGGAAAGTGGATCAAGGAAGTCTGCATTGAATACAGGGTGCCAAGTAGTATAATGAGGCTAAACAAGGAAGAAATTGCTTTGGTGTGGTGGTATGAAGTGTGGAGTGTGTGTGTGTGTGTGTGTGTGTGTGTGTGTGTGTGTGTGTGTGTGTGTGTGTGTGTGTTTGCATGTGAAATAAAAATAGGCTCCGATTTATCAAAGGATCAGAAAATTAGTTCCTATCAAGTCAGTGATTAAGTTTGAGGAAAATAATATCCATACACACTGAACAGGGTATAGTTTGATGCCAAGACTTTTGTTAAGATGCCTCAATACTTAGAGAAGTCATTGGCAAAATCAAAAGACTCTCACTTTTTGTAGCTTGCTTCCTTCAGTGATTACTAAATTTACTTGCTATTCAATTGATTAGAGAGGAAAATAGAAGTCTAGTTTTACAGATTAGAATGCCATGTTAAGAATGTCATAGTGCTCTGACTAACATGTCTTAATGCTACTCTTACTTGGACCTTAATGAAACAGAAGAGAGGCAGGGACAAAAAGCATGTTAAAAGTACAATGTTACATTTTCATGGCATATTTGGATGCTGAACAACGTTTTCTATTATAAGAAGCAGAAATAGGTAGAAAACTAAGAACAGAAAAAAATACTTGATAATCTTTGGATGTCCTGTTTGTGTTTGTTTTTAATTTTGTATTATCATTTTTAAGCAGTTGTAAAAAGGAGTTGCCATTTCAGAAAGCAGTTTATGAATAAAATATATCTTGATCAATGTCACCACTTTCAATGTTCTTACCCATTTCTCCCCTATTTCTACCTCCTTTTTAATCCATGTGTGTTTTTTCTGTGACCGGTGTAATACTAATTATCCTTTTTACACATATTCTCATTACATTTCTTTCAACAACTTTCTAAAATCAGAACTACTTTACTTCTAACTTAATCCCTCTGTGTCCTTGTTTCCATATTTGCAAAATGAGAATAGTAACATGAATTTCATACCCTTGTTATGAAAATGAAATAAATTATGTCAATGCATTAGTATGTGTGTTTCAATTTGCCTTGTCCAAGATGCAGACACCGAAATAGAAACAAATGTGCAAGAAAATTATTGGAAGAAACACTTAAGACAGAAGAAGAAAAGAAGGTGAAAGGAAGGGTTAAGGTGCAATGCAAATTTGACACCTGTGAATAGAGGAATGGATACAGATTTGTGTTAGAAGAGATTCAGACTCTGATTTTAACAACATGCAGCCCAAACAAAAAGTTGTTTACTAAAAAGAGCCAGGTATGAAACACAACTATTTTTAAGGCTGTGGGGAACAGGAAAACAGTGCAAACACTACTGCATGTACAGTCAGTAGAGACCATCAGCCCATGTAATCATCCAGTAGCAGAATCTATTTATACCTATCTATATCTATATCTCTATATATTATTGTAAAAATACTGTACAGAGGAGTTAGTACATTTATAATGTACTATATGATTTTTTTTTGTTTCTTTTGTATGTTCTTCCCTCATAGTATAACCCCTGTTTTCGATTCCGGTGCCCTGCATTTTATATTTACATTTTTCTAATTTGGAGAGGAAAAGGGAAATAGCAGATTCTCTTTTGTGAAGACTGTCATAGTGGTTATACTTCTAAGACTCCTACAAGTTCCTGGAATGCGATGTACTTAACTCCCATTGCTCCCATTTTACAGGTAGAAAAGCTGCATTCCCAATGATAGTGTGACTTGGCTGGTCAAAGCTTAAGCCAACAATTTTAGCTCTGGATCTTATGCTCTACCAAGCATATCATGCAACTACTCTCTAGCAGCATGCACTTAATGTATTTCCTTTTGTGGAAAATAAGGTATTAATTTCATTGGGAACAACAAAACCTTTAGGTTGTGTTACTTTTCTGCCTTTTAGAAAGCTTTTTTTATAATTCCCCCTGTGTCTTCTCAGGCACAGCATGCTACCCTTTAGTGACCAGAGTCTAGTTCCTGGGATCTGAGCCAAGGCAAATTCTAAGGCTGCACCTCAGCTCCTGGGAAGGTCATGCCATCTTGGCTTCATCATTCAGAAGACAGCACACAGAGCTTTCTGAATGCACAGCAAGGTGTGCGAATCTCTTTTGATGCTATAACACATACATTGGCAAATTATTCCATGTAATTTTCACTTAAATCTCCTAATGGTCTGTCATTTTTTAAGCAACTAAATAAACTCATCTTTTGTGGCCTTTGACCTGCTTTTCATTGAGTTGATTTTTAACTTTTCCTTTTTACCTAAAGAATGCATCCTTGAAGACATATGTGACAATAAATCCTTTCAAATATCTGAAAAGAAATTCACTGTATGTATTTTATTTTTTCACTAATGCTGCTACATTTTAATCTCTGTGTGTGCTTAGATTACAACAGGCTAGCTTCTAATTGCCATAGTGCATGCATGCACACAAACACATACACACATACACACACATACATACACACAGCTACCTTATCAATTCTTGAACACAAAAATAATATGATTTCTGGGTGGTGTTGTGCTTTAAAAATTATGATCTTTTACTTTGAAAGTTAAAATGGAATAGCCTTAATTTAGGGTATGAGAAGCTACATATTTCCATGCAATCACATAGAGACACACAGGCTCACTGACATTTTTAGCTTTGTAGTATACATGTGGGGAAACCCTTGAGGGAAGTATAGATCAAACACGATCAGATCTTGTGGTAGATTATTGAAAATACAATTCCTTCTTTTGGTGGAGCATTGAAGCACCCGTTTATGTTGAAAGGGAACTTCCTAGGATTGTGTTAGTATAGACTGAAGGACATGACATCTTTCCCCTAGTTTCATGGATGCGCTAATATGAAAGCTTTAGTCCTACTCATACATTGTTCTCAATAGCCCCTAACACTATTCAGACCCTTGGTAATAATTATCTCCAAGATTGAGGCTAACAGGCAAGATGTTTTCCATTGAACCTCTTAAATCCACTATAGTAGGCTTTCTGAAAGGATGAAATTGGCTTGTTTGTTTATTTGTTCTTTGTGTTCAAAAAAAGGATTTGAGGAGGTCACACTGTTGACCTGGTAAGATGTGTCAAACCAACAAATTGCTAAAATGTAGTTAAAGTGATATTGCATGGCTCAAGAGAGGATGCCCAAGAAAAAGCTAGGCCATCTGAGAATTAGATTACTACCTGATGGTCACAGGTACATTTCTGAGATTTTTTTCAAACTTACTCAAGAAAGACTGGAGATGTGTGAGTAGTTTATAGGTGTTATTGGACAAATAAAAAAGCATAATTTTAGGAGAGCTAAAATTGGTAATATGATCTGCAGTTGAACAATTTTCCATCCTTTTTTAAATTGTTCTTGTACAGTTGCTATACAGAGGGGTTACAGTTACATGAATCTGGTGATGAGTAATGAATACAATTCTTTCTGAACCATGTCTCCCTTTCCCTCTTTCTCTCCTGGTTTTCCCTCCCATCTCTACCCACAAGATAGACCGTTCATTTTCCACATAGTGTCCAGTGAGTGCCCCTCTTGTATTTATTCACCCTTGTTCCACCATTTCTGTGCCCCCCTTAGCCTCCCAAATACAAACTAACAAACAAGACAAAAGGAAAAGAAAACAAAAGTATCAACAATGGTAATTAATAGTATCTCCTTCATAAAATATTATTTTCATGATCAGATTCACATATTTATTGAGCTTCTGTCCACCACTCCTATACATATCCTCCTTTGGCCTCAGTGTGTGAATACCTAGAGACCTATATGATTTATCATGTCCCTGTGTGATTGATATAGATAAATAGATAGATAGATATAGATATAGATATGTGTCTATATAGATATATGTATATCTACATATATTGCGTATAAATCTCTCTCTATATATGCCTTTCTATGTTATGTATACTAGAAAAGCTATTTGGAAGCAATGGATACTGATGCTGTGGTCAAAGTTGCATTTGCAAGAGGTACAGCCTCAAGGGCTTTGAGGAGAAGAAAGAACCAAGTTCAAAGTCAAGACTGCTGTGCTTGTGACTTCTTACCTGCACTAGCTGTGTTGCATCCTTATTTATCATTCACTGAATCAGTGTCATCTCCCCATCTCAACCCTGTGGCTCATGTTTCCTGCAGGAAACAAACATGCGGAAGACTTTGTACTTCCACTACTTGCTTTTCCCCTGGCTGAACTCCCTTACCACCATCTATGAAAAATGCAGCATTGTTTTATTTGAACTGAGGCTAAGCAGCTGGTGGAGAATCCTAATAGCAACAAATATGAATCATGATACAAAAAATAATGTCTATTAATTGAGCCAAGAACCTGACTTTACAGAACAATATTTAGTGGAAATTAGACAGGTAGGCTAGGCCTTCGGAGTTCATTTATAAAGATTTAAACTGTATAGTTTATTCATGTTATTTGTGCTTGCTGAAGTTCCTTTTAAAATATTTTGTCTTTTGATTACTCCAATGTCTTTGTAATTTGTCATTATTCTTCTTATTTAATATGTCATGTATCTCTTTTTTCTTTGTGAAACAATGATGATGATGATGATGAGGTAGTTGGACAAAGGGGTTACAGTTATGTAAATGAGGTTATGAGTAAATATAATGCTTCTTAGTCAATGTCACCCTTTCTATCATTCTCCATCATTATTCCCTATCCTATCCCAGCGCTTAAGTTACTTAGTTCAGTTGTTTTTTATATTTTATTATTATAAAGAATGTACATTTTTTAAATATAATTTTTATTGTAAAGATGTTGTACAGAGGGTTTACAGTTACATGAGCAAGGTAATGAGGCCATTTCCTATCCAGCATTCTTACCCCCTCCTTTGTTTTTCTCCTATCATCCCTTTCCTCCCCCACCTCCCCAACTCCTCCCTCCCCTCTCCCCCCACCCAAGTTGTGAAGTTCATTTTCAATATAGTGTCTTGCTCATCTCATTGTTACAATGGATCATCCTATATCCTTATTTCAGCATTTTTTATTTCCCTTCCCCTCCCCAAATAGAAAAACATGTATATACAAGATTCAGGGCACTGGAATCACAACAGTAGTTTACCATGGGGGAAGAACATACAAAGAAACAAAGAACATACAAACAAACAAAAACTCACCTAGTACATTATAAGTACATTAAAAAGAACAACAAGAATGATAAAATCTCTTGTGTCCCTATCTTGGGATTCATTTCGTTTAGCATCAGGTTATATAGTCATATGTACATAGCTTTTGACCTCTTCTGCTTGTCCTAGACATACAATAGTTATTACAGATAAGGGAAACCTTGGGACCTATATTTCTTTGAGTCTGGCTTACTTCACTTAATATAATTTTTGAATACATTTCTTACTGGACAATGCCACCTCTTACCTCACTGTCCCTGTTTTTCCTTCCTATCCCAACCTACAAGTTGTATAGTTCATTTTCAGCCTAGTGTCTAGTGAGTACCAGTGCTGCATTTGGTTACCCTTTGTCCCTCCATTTCTGTGCCCCACTTACCTGGTTGTTTTTACACAGTGTACATTGAATATAATGATTGCAACATTCTTGAAATCCATCAGCAACTTATTTTTTACTGGATCTTGGAAGTAAAAAGTGAATGCAAAATTTTTTCAACAACAGAACATATGGACAAGCCTAAATTAATCCATAATCGCCTATCCTATGAGTGACATCTTAACATCTTCTCTTTTGGATTCTTATTATATGTGCCAAAACTAATAACGTATTTACATGATAACATTTCAGGATTTCACCTTGTATAATCAGATGGGAAATAATGTCTGCAAAGGTGGGTTTTATGATGTGTACATATGATGCTTCCCATTTTACACAATAGGGAACCAAATCTCAGAGAGGTTGATTTACTTTTCCATGTTCACCAGAAGTAATCAGATCTTGACATACACTCCAATCTGATTTGTCTGCTCACTGCAGCATATTCGTCACTACCAACTAGATATGCTTAGAAATATGGTTGCTCCCTAGTTTGAAAACTTTCTACCTGCCTTTTATAGGGAAATAAAAATAAAGGATTATTGTCATGACCTCATCTTGCCTCGCAGTGTGCTCTCACAGTGTACAGCTCTTCCTTCACTCTTACAGACTTCTGCTGGCTGACCACCCTTCTAAACTCCTGGAGCATACTAAGGCCATTTGACTTGACAAACACACTATTCATATTTACTGTTTTGCCCAACACTCTGCTGTGAGATACCTACATTATCATTACCTAGTTTCCTATTATCTAGATATCATTTCAAATATACACACCTTTTTTTTCTTTCTTTTTTTTGGGGGGAGAGGGGTCCAGTCGTGGGCCTGAACTCTGGGCCTGGGCGCTGTCCCTCAGCTCTTCAGCTCAAGGCTAGCTCTCTACCACTTGAGCACAGCGCCACTTCTGGCTTTTTTTCTTTTTTGCTTATGTGGTAATGAGAAATCGAACCCAGGGCCTCATGTATGCAAGGCAAGCGCTCTACCACTGAGCCACCTTCCCAGCCCTCCAACTTCTTATATATTATTGGAAACTACTTTTTTCACTTATTTGCTTGAATGTCTACACTATACCTCTTCTCATCAACAAACACATACACATCCCCCTACACCCAAAAAACCCCATGACATTCAAGACTTACTTTCTTGTTCCTTCCTTCTTTCCTTCCTTCCTTCCTTCCTTCCTTCCTTCCTTCCTTCCTTCCTTCCTTCCTTCCTTCCTTTCTTCCTTCCTTCCTGTCTTCCTTCCTTCCTTCCTTTCCTTCCTTCCCTCCATCCCTTCCCTTCCTTATTCCTCCCTTCCCTTCCCTCCCTCCTTCACTTCTCTTCCCTTCCCTTTCCTTCTTTCCCTTCCCTTCTTTTCCTTGCTTTCTGTGAAGTCCACAATATCACAATATCTTAGATGGTACCTGAAAACCTTTTCCCTTGTAGCTTTAAAATTAAGCTTAAACCCTTGAAGTTATTTCTGCATACATTAAACAAATCTTCAGCCTAGAATTAGAAGGTATGTATTTTTAAATGAAGCCTTCATGACATAATGACAAACGAGAGTATACAAAATTATACCTGGTATGATTAGAAATGCAGTTGACACTGTAGGAAAGTAGAACAAATACTAAAACAATAGCAATATGTTGTTTTGTATAGTGTTCCATTTTTAAAATTATGCAGTGAACTTATTTTACATTTACAATTGGGATGCAAGCAGTTCTAAAGTGCACTATAGAATTTAAAGAAGAAAAGCTTTTTTACCATGCTAGAAGAATTGTTTTCTAAGCCTACTTGAACAGCAGGTACAAATACCAACACTGCTCTCTCTTCCCGGTGGTGAGGTCTCAGTTCTCCTAGTGTGTCTCCTGTAAGAGTTTTGAGTATCTCCCTTCTGAAACATAATTAATTTTGTGTTTGTCTCTGAAGCATTGATTTCTATGCCTAATTCTCTAGGAATGATGTAAATTGTATAGAGTAAAGGAGAATTATCTCCTTCCACATTCTAGATAATTCCTAGATGTTTATTGCTGCCTACGTTATCATTAGAGACTGTGGCAGCTGTCACCATGGAATTAGAAACCAAGCCAAAATCACTATGTCTGTACCCTCTTACCTCAAACTTTTGTTTGTATTCACAGCATGTCCTAGCAGTGTAGCTAAATATATTTCATTGATTCAGAATTTTCTCTTTCTTCCTTCCACACTGAGTTGTTTTAATCCAGATGATTCATTATCCCTAACCCCTTATTCATGCCATTTACAACTGGCATGAGACTCATTGAATTGCTTTTTTCTTAAATATTAAATAAGGTTAAGAGAAGAGCCACATTCAAATCTCCTAAATCCTTTCTAGTTAACACTGATCCATTTATCATGTATACACTATGGTTGTCTTTGAGGAATCAGCTGCAAATACTGTGATTTAGTCCATGTGTATTGATTTTTAATAATGCATCGGTGATAGTAATGGTCTGAAGGGTTTTGCTAAAATCCAGATAAATGTCACCTGCTATATTTCTGATCATGATGAGAAACAATTATTTTTAAATTAAGTAATTCTTTAAAATTACTTAAAAATTTTAACCATTATCTTAAAGTAAAATTGAGCTGTGGAAATATTTTCCCTGAATCAACATTAAAATACTTTAATCATATAATTTACATTTTCAATTCTAAAAATTAAGTACCTGCTTATGTTTGCTGCTTATCTCTCTTGTTCTCATCTGTTATTTCTTTAAAACTTACTCTCAGTAATTAATTGACTTCCTTCAATTGTGAAGTTTAGCAGTGCCCTCAAGGTTGAAATTTGACTTGGCAAGGAATCTCCACACCACTTAAAGAAAAAAAAATTCCCAATATCTGCATGCATCTTGAGTCACATTTTCTTCTGATTGATATATATTGTACTCCTTTCATTCTCAAGAATATCATTTTCTTTAACAAAGAAGGCATTAAAATTCAAATTTAAATTGTCCTGTTTTCTTTCTGTCACATTCAGCCTAAGAATATCTACAGTCCTCCGCTGGAATTTCCACTCCTTGTTCTACTTCTAACAGACACCTTAACAATGTTGCTATGATGCTTTTTTATAGATTTCCTTTATCCTCTTCTTCAACTACTGTTGTTCAAAGGAGTATGAACTTTGGCTATAATTTATTCCTCCCTTTATCAAATCAATATATTTATTGGGATTTCTGCTCCAGCCAAAATATATTTTGGAGTGCTTTTGAGGGAATGCAAGAGTGATAGCATGTGACTCACAAAATATTATGGAACTCACAAAAATCTTAAAAATGCTGCAAGATATTTTGTTTTGCTCCTCATTTATTTGACAAAGAGGTTCTTAATTCCTCAATGATTCAACACTAAAAACAATGATCACAACAGTGTTTGCAAACAGGGTACTTGTTATAAAATTAATTCACTTACATGATCATTTTTGGGTCCCTTAACATTGACTCACAAGCAACTCTGATTATAGTGTCCCTGCATATAATAACAGACTGGTGGTATATCTTAGTAGTAATTTGGGATAAAGTTTACAGGTGTTTCCAAATCCTTCTCTTACTTCTCTTGAAAATAGTTGATGAAGGACCAAAACAAGCATAATAATTTCATTTACAATTATACAATTACAACCTCCTTGCAAAAATATTCGTTTAAAGCAACATGGCATCTTGCCTTCTAGGAAAAACTTGCACTCTAAACAAACAGCAGAATGAATAAAATACACATCTAGCCTGTAAAGAGTGGCTGAAAATTGATAGGTCCTGCTAATCTATATTCATTCACGTTTGTTGGACACACTTAAAGGAACTAAATTTATGAAATATATTCAACATAAGTAGATGAAATATATCCTTTCTTTTTTTCCTAAAGGGAATGCATTAGAAGGAATCAATAGAATATGGGTCATATAGTCAAAACCTTGATTCAGTCCATTCAAAATTAGTAACTTAATTTTATTAACAAGCAAACATTATACCTAACAGAAATAGGCTAAAACTTTGCAAACCTAACCCAAATCCATCCAAGTGGAAATCCTGAGCAGTTTAGCAAATGGTTTTAGAATGGAAAATAGAAGTATTTTTATCTTCTCCACAGCTCCACAGAAGCATTGAACCAGTTTGGTAAGCTGACACGAAAGACTCAAATGTGAAGACTCAATAGTTAGAAATAGTTAGAAAATAGTGAGCTCTTAAACCCCAAAAAAATTCAGAACAGAAATTTTAGGGAAAAATATAAACCAATGACAATTTGAGCATAGATGTCTAAATGATTATGTGGATCTCTATCAATTGAGTCAACTGTTGTTTCTGAAACTTCGGTCAACATGAATGATAATCAGAAAATTAACCCTGATAACTCACAAGCAGTAATGACTGGATAAATCATAGATTTAAAATTCAGAGTTCTATAAATAGGCCCAGGATTCAGGAGCAACAATTCTTTCTCCCCAGTCCAGTAAATATTCCAGAATCACATATTTTTGTTTGTAAGCCAATATCTGTAAATTTTCAGATATGTTATTAAACACAAATGCACTTAAAATACCTCTCTAGGTTTGTCTTTCAATTTAGAATTTTAAAAATTAGCTATAAACTTTTAAAATAATATTTCTTTAGCTATTTAGCACAGGTTATTCTCATTCTCTTGTAGGGACTTTGAATGAACACTTCTCTGCTATTTCTCAGGGACTGAGACTTCTGAGGGTTCAGTAGTTTTGGAGTATCAGATTGTCCCACAGATAGGGACATTGTATGCAGTGTACACATACTAGAGAAGGTGCTCAAAACCCATCAACAATACGCTAAATAAATCTGGGAATGCATACAACTTAAACAAGCCCTCTAGTTTCTAATGGGGCTTAGATTTTGTTTTTTTAATTTTCTGACAATACTGGTAAATTTCCCAACTACCAGTATGTATTATCAACAGATATAGGTAAGCATCAGAATGGGAAAAAATAATGAAGACTGATTGCTTGACTCCCTAAATATCCAGAGATATCTAATCTAGGCAACATGACATTACACCGATTAGAAAAATACCCATTGAACGAAAGATTGTGTATCTTTTCAAACTTTCGGCAAGCTCAGATACTTCCTAGGGAAAGAATTTTAAAGCTTAAACAATGCAAATGCTCTCATTTTCAGACTATCACCTTGTTTATTTTTTAAAAACATAAATATACATTAAGGGCTTGCTCAAATGCTGCTGGCTGGTATAAATCAGATGTTTAGTGATGGGCAGTATATTATGGGAATATTTGCCCCCCATTTGAAATGGCCCATTTTATACTTTTCAGGGCTCTGTTTCTTTCTTCCACTTAAGAACACATTTTATCTCTCTCTGCCATACAATTTATTTTCTATGCACACATTTGCTGCATATGCAAAGGTTTTCTTTATGGTGATTCATTCGGCTCATTCTGAATTCACCACACATTCATTCTAGTCTCTAAACAACTTAGTATTTTAAACAATGGAATAAACATTAAGTACCTAATCCTCAAACAATACTCTCGAAAGGGCTATTATTCCGATTTCACAGATGATGAAACTGAGGTATTTATAACTTTGGAATAAATAATATTGTAGTCAAGGAAATTTTTCATTTCATATCACAGAGCCCTTCTATAGTTACCTATTGCCATTCTAATTTCAAACTTGTTATTTGAACGTGGTCTGTTATTAAGTCTAGGTATACTTGTGGCCACTGAACAGTTTGAATTCAAGGACATATTTCTTTTAACGCTCCTAACAAATCATTATTTTTCACCATTGTTCTGTTTTTTGAGATAGTTCAAATCACTGTCTATTTTTTACTTTGATGGAATATATTTGGCTATAAATGTATGTCTCTTTGTATGACATCAGAAATCCAGATATAAGAAAGTTATGCTATGATGTTGCTTTGAACAATTTTCAGACAAGAACTTTATCTATTGATATGTTTGTTTTCATTGTTAATGGTGTCTTTATCCACACAGATACTTTATGTCCCATGAACAAATAATTGTTGAACATCACTCCATGTGAAGCTTGTCAGATTGTACAGACCCAGAGGGAGTGGATAACCTACCGACAGGCACCTATTGGGTCTCCCTGCACAGCTTCAATCATGTACCGAGAATAAGAGGTCCATACATTTGTCTATATGTCTCTGATGAGAATTCTGCAAAATGTCTTCATATCATAATTTCTAATATGGTGATTTCTCTGTTGGAGTTGTTCACAGCATTCCCATTAAAATCCCCATGTAGGAGGCTGGGGATATGGCTTAATGGTAGAGTGCTTGCCTAGCATGCATGAAGCCTTGGGTTCGTTTCCTCAGTACCTCATAAACAGAAACAGTTGGAAGTGGCGCTGTGGCTCAAGTGGTAGAGTGCAAGCCTTGAGCAAAAGAAGCTCAGGGACAGTGCCCAGACCAGGCCAGATGTTCTAAATGTAGTGGATGGCTGACTCAATTTCTTTTGATCATCTAGCAGAGCATCAAAATCTCCTCCTATGGTTTTGGAAATAACATTCATAATTTTATCACATTTAATTCCGAATATTTATGGAGTTACATACAGTGTGAGGCCAACATTACGGGATGTCCTTTTATATTTTTATTTTATAAATTTATAGGTAAGGAAATTAGTATGTTAAGGATGTCACATGAATGACTGAAGTCCACATTACTTTCCTAGCTTTACAGACACACATGATTACATCCAGTGGGCCCTTCTAGAGTGTTCCATTTTCTGAATACCAAACCTCAAAGGTTCAGGAGAGTGAAGAAAAGGATTATATGAATATATAGGTGATGATTTATAGTCAGGTACACTTCTGATCACATCTACTTTAAAGCAATAAGTGATTTCTCATTACCTATGAGGCGAAAGCCACAATCCATTAGTAAACTTCTTCTTGGATCACTTCTCTGCTGTGAACTCTACTCTTAATGTTCCATCTTTCTCTATCCATTCTCTATCCTCAGCCACTGAACATGCTGTTCATCTCAATTCAATTCTCTTCTCCTCACTTTCCCCAGGCTTTTTTGTGTCCTGTAGGTTTAATCCCTCATTACTGTTACTGCTTTTTCCTCATATGTATCTATCTATCTATCTATCTATCTATCTATCTATCTATCTATCTATCTATCTATCTATATATGCATATAGTTTTAATTGTTTCATATTTTCATCCCAAATTGAGGACAGGCATACCTGTCTTCTATGCCATATTAACTAGGCTTGTAACCACCACTGAATAGAAAAATGAATGGTGGTTATTGATACCTTAATGCAATTGAAAATAAGTATATTCATGGTTTTGCTCAGTAATTGGCTAAAAGGCATACACCTAACAAATGACAAATCAGTGGCTGGTATGGGGAGAATTCAGTTCTAGGCTCTATATTAGCATAGTTGGAAGGGTGGGGAAGGAAGTGGGAGTAAACAAGGAAGGGGGTAACACTGTTCGACAAGAAATGTACTCTTTGCTTTATTTATGTAACTATAACCCCTCTGTATACCACCTTTACAATAAAGTAGAACTAAAACTAGATAAAAGAAAATCTGAGATTCATAGTGTCTGTCTAAAATTCTGCAGTGTCATAATAGCTCTGTTAACTTTGCTTCTAAAGCAGTAAAGCGTTTGTTGCCATATACATGAAATAGTTCTGGTTGATAGGCTGAATTAACCATCACTGTCCTATGGATGTCAATCTGGTCTAATTCTATTATGTTCATTCTGTACATGTCACTTAGGGTGAATGATCTTTCTTTCTCAAGGTTTTCTCAAGCACTACCTTGTATATAGATCATCTGTCCATAATGCTCTCCTTTTGTTTCTAAATGGAATTGTTGCATTTTGTTTCCTGCAATGGTTTTTGGTCTGATTTGTTTAATAGCTAGTCTCTGGTCTCCCCAACCACACTTAGCTTTGGTAGCTCAATGAATATAAACTAATATACTAATCAAGTTGTGAGTGTTGAATGCCTTTCAAATAAAAGAAATTAATTATGCCTTAGTATACAAAAGTTAAGATTCTGTCCCAACCCTCAAAAACTTATATCCATCCATCAACCTATGGAGTTATGAAAATATCAATAATTAATTCAGTAAAAAGGTAAAAAATATAGTAAATAGGTACATAAATGCTGTTTGTAATTTTTGTAGACACCAAAGAGATTTCAAATAAACAGAAGGCATATTCACTTCCTCCATGTGATTTATAGTCCAGTTCAAAAGAGAATACAAACACAAGTAGTGGGTCAACTCCAATTACTTTTTTACCACCTTAATGGGGAAATTGTGACCTTTTAGGTTCAGAACAATCCTCTGAGTGTAACCACAATATGACCTTGAATAGAAACAAATTGGTATTCTTACTTCTGATTCAAAAAAAAAAAAAAAAACCCAGCCAGTTCTGGTATTTGTGGGAAGTTGGTCTGTGGGAACCACTAAAGAGCTTCCACTTTGCATTATCACCAATTTTATGAAGCAGGAAGACACTTAATGTTAATTCTGTAATTTAAGCATTAATATTGTGGTTTAAAGCTGTATGATGGCTAGAAATCTGGCACACACAGCATTAAACAGTTTGATTCAACATTCAGATGGCTCAAGATATAGTAAAGAATAAATGAAGACCTGATTGTGCCTGGAATCTACTAGTATCAACTTCTCTCCACCCTTTACATCTTAGAGTAATAAATGCTCCCTTCTCTCCTTCAATGTCTTTAATTTTATTCTCACATTGGCATTTTTTTTCAGCAATTGGCCTTGTACAAACTTAATTTACCTCTGCTGAGATATTTCTATTTCTTCCAACTATGTTGTTGCTAGCAATGAATGAAACATCAGAGAACTGACTTAGCCCCCACATAATGCATGAATTGAATTCATGTAGTGATGCATGCCATGTTTTGTCAGCCCTGGTTAAGACATTATCATAATTGAGGACCATCTTTTCTGCTTTGATGAGCTCAACCATAGTAGCCCAAGTTCTAGATGTTTTGGCATGTATGCAGTTGACATAAGCATAGCAGTTGCCTTAACCCAGACATTTGGAAGCATGCATTCCACTTTTTATACTTTTCCTGAAAAACGCTTGGCTACATAACTTTGAATATGAAAAGTATAAATAGATTTAAAATGCTATCAAATTGGATGCTGCACTATTGTCTTGTTTATTTTTATTTTCTTTCATAAGATGTTTTTAAGATATACATAGGAAAAATATAAAATTTGTATTTTTCTCAGACACCAATTACATTTTATATGTATATTCATTGCATGACATATATATGTGTAAATTGTATATATGTATATTTATATTATATGCATATAAATGTATATATAATATGTACATATATGTTTGTATTTGTACATACTACAATGTTTAAATCTTCTCAAACATTTATTATTGCTCTTTTTGTCTCCAGCAAATAGATGATGATTGATATATATTGACTAATTGAATAAAAGGAAATAACTTTGATTTCTATGAATTTATTAAAGTATTGCTGGAAACTTAGAGTACAAAAGAGTATAATACTATGCTCATTCATTTTTCTTCATTTTTTTCTTCTTGTATCCTGACTGGGTGAGTGAGAAGATCTGGAGCCCAGAGGCAGAATAAATAATGCCTGCTAAATTTTCTGTCTCTGTTTCGCCAGATTCAAGAGTAATAAGTCAGTCATAAAAGCTGAAGAGACCTTCAAAATACAACTACTTCAAGACTTTTTATGACAGAAGTTTCACTTACTGATTAATCATTTTTTATAATTTGTGTTACTCTATTGGGGACTTCATTAGTCACAGAACATAGCCAATCTTCTGCCACCCCTGAAGATATGAGAAAAATGTCTACCCTTATTACTTCTTGATTTTGGTATTAAAGGAGCAGCTCTCCTTCAAAGGCTCGGTGTTTAATTGTGAACTAGCAGAGACTTACAAGTCAGGCAGTTTCACACAGTGAATTTTATCAGATATGAAGTATCTCATTTTGTATTCTTCTATGTTAAATACCCAGTTTCCTAAATCTTATGATCTCAATGGAGAAAAACCTCACATTCCACAATTTGTGGAACTGCTGGTAAGGTCAGTTATTTAGGCAGGGAATGTAAACTTTCACAGGGTTTTGAAGAAGAAAGGTAGGTTTAGAGAGAAAAGGAGTGAAAGGATTTCAAGGAGAAGAAATGGGTATTTTTGGCTTTAAGTAGGATTAGTGTAGAAGCCTGGACTACAGGGTTAGAAATTGAACCCAGCAAACTCAGCACTTAATAAAAAGCATCATAAACCAAAATGGGACTTTTTTTTCTTTTTTTTTTTCTGTTTTTTTGTCAATCTTGGGGCTTGAACTCTGGGCCTAGATGCTGTCCCTGTGCTCGTCAGCTCAAGGCTAGTGCTCCACCACTTGAGCCATAGTGTCACTTCCAGTTTTCTTGTTTATTGGTGGTAAGAGTCTCACAGTCTTTCCTACATGGGCTGGCTTTGAACCACGATCCTCAGATATCAGTGTCCTGAGTAGCTAGGATTACAGTTGTTAGCCACCGGCGCCTGGCCTAAATGGGACATTTTAAGGAGAAATTTGGAGCAATGTAGATTTTAAAAAAATTGACCCCACTCCCTCTGATTACCTCCTTGTATTCAAATATGTCTAAGTTATTTTGATGGTATATTGGAACCCAATCACTTATGGAAATAGACATGTTTATAGGGCAAGCTTTCCCCAGTAATTTGCCTTGCGGAAATGTGCTGCAACATTACTGGTATCATGATATCTCATTTTCATTTCATGAAGATATTACTTCTAGCACCTGTCTAACTTGCTTAGCCTTAGTTACATTAAGTGGTTTTTTGCTGGTTAATTGGACTTTTCTGCCTGGCTGGATTCAAACCTGAATCCAAGTCAGTCTTCTTAGTAACTAGGATTATGGGTGTGAACAATCAATGTCCAGCTTTGCCTTCCTCTTGTAGTTGTGAGTGTAATGTAGTTGCTATACTTCCAAAATCACTCTTAGTAAAAGCAGTGTTGTCCCTAGTCTTCTCAAGTGCTCACTAGCTGAAAATAATTTAATGATGGTGATGACTTTGGTAAAAATGGAAGAGGTTTACTTTCCAACGTAAATAATCCAAAACAGATTTGAGAGCTTTGAATTTAATTGTATTATAAACTTGGAAACTTGAAAAGATATGTGAATTTTTTCTTTCTTTTTTTTATTTAAGTAGTTGTGCAAAGGAATCGCCATTTAACAAGGCAGTTCATCAATACAGTACATCTGGATCAGGGTTATTCCTTTCAACATTCTCACTCATTTTGCTCCTTCCCACCTCTTCTCTTATTCTTAATTTTGTAGGATCTACATTACTGTTTTGTGGCTTTCTCTGTTAACATCTGTCTCAAGAATTAGAGAATATTTTAAAGGTTATTGTTAATTACTGATAAACAGAATTTTCAAAGAAGATATTGTAGATAAAATAAATATAAAGATGCAGAGACTTTTTCTTGTTCTTGTTGTTGGTCATGGGGCTTGAACTCTGGGCCTGGGTGTTGTCCCTCAGCTTTTCAGCTCAAGACGAGCGCTCTACCACTTCAGCCACAGTGCCACTTCCAGTTTTCTGGTGGTTAATTGGTGATAAGAGTCTCACGGACTTTCCTGCCTGAGCTGGCTTTGAACTGCATTCATCAGATCAGCTAGGATTATAGGCATGAGGCACCAGTGCTCTGATGCAGAGACTTTACACACACACACACACACACACACACACACACACACACACACACACACACACACACACACACACACACACATTTATTAGAAACAAGATAATGCTTGATTCAATTATGGTGCACAAAAGCAAACTGTGAATGTAAGATACATTTTGTACCATATGTCTTTCATTTCTATGGACTCTTCAGTAACAGAGGATTAAGGAAAATCATGGCAATAAAGGAAGATATATTGATAATAGAAATGGCAACAATTTTATGCTTAGTAATCTTTGTTTAGTGTACTTGTGAGGGTCTAGAGTAATCGTCAAGGACAAGTTATAAAACCTAAAAGGCTACAAGTTATCATATCCCAATATCTCCATAGACAATTCCCACCACTCATATCTTACAATAATATAAAATTATTTTTCTTTCCCCAAAGAATCTGCAATCATATGATTTTTATCTTTGGCATATGATGAGCCCTTTAATTAGAAAGGCTAGTCCTCTCTCCTATTCAACTGTGAAGTTTCTTTAATTTTTTCTTTCTTTTTTTTTGTCAGTTGTGGGGCTTTCCCTCTGGGCCTGGGTGCTGTCCTTAGCTCTTTAGCTTAAGGCAAGAACTCTATCATTTGAGCTATACTACACTTACAGTTTTCTGGTGTTTTATTGGAGATAAGAGTCTCACAGACTTTCCTTGCCCTGGCTGGCTTTGAACTAGATCCTCAGATCTCAGCCTCCTGAGTTGCTAGAATTACAGGCATGAGCCAATGGTGCCTGGCTCCTTCAAATTTCTGAAGTTCAACTAAAATATTGCTTTGGTAGAATTCTTTGAGTCTCTCTTGTCCTAGATATTGGCTGTCTCCTATGCTCTCACTCAACATTTTTAGTCTGTTCAGGCTTCTATAACAGAGTTTAACAAACTAGGTGTCTTAAAAAATATACCACAATATTTGTTTCTCATATTTCTGGAGGTTGGAAAGACCAAGGCCAAGGCACTAGCAAATCAGGTCTCTAGTAAGGATCCACTTCCTTGTTTGCAAATTTCAGTCTTCTTTTTGTTTCCTTTTAGGTCAGAGACCACAGAACCAGCATTTCTCTGTGTCTCTTCTCATAAAGGCACTAGTCTCAGTTAGATGGACTGTACACTCATGGCTGAATTATCTACTGAAGTATTAACCTCTAAATAACATCATATTGGGAAAGGTAATTTCAATATATGATTTAGGGAGAAAGAAACAGTCCATATCACTGAATTTTGTATAAAATTATCATATCATGCTGTTATCTTGGCATTATCATTTTCCCCAATTTGTAACTAGAGAACAGGTATTGTGTGGTGGTTTTCTCTAGTCTTGGTACATAATGTTGAAGAATGTTGGTTGAATGAGTTGATGAATAAGTCTCTGAATATATTAGATTTTCAAATTTGAATGGTCTGGTGAATTAGTATTGCTAATTAACTAAGTATGAAGTGTCATTGTTATTTTTACTATTGCTATAAAAATATTTTCAGTAATTTGTCATCATTCCTGCCTCAATACACAATACAATGATTCATGTTTGTAAGCCTTGAAGATGTGGATTATTTTTATTTTGAATAATCAACCTTTCACTTTGGATTTTCATGTGGAAAATGTCAAAGGATTAAGTAGATTTCTACCAAAATAAGCCATTTCTGGAAGTTAATCTTTGACAACATGTATGACACCAGCTCTTTTTTTTACAAAGATTTATCTGATTTCTTTTTTCTGTAAAAGCTGAATATGAAAACTATGTTTAATGAACAATTAAAAACCAAACATTGCTATTATAATGGAGGAAACATAGTGAATAAGAAAGACATAAAGAATGAGAAGGAACTCACTGAGTACTAGGATTCATAATTCTTTGTTCACACCACTGCCAACCCGTTACAGTAGACTATTCACTTCTCATCTAGAAATTCAACACAGAGTAACATCAGTATTGATGCAAGGAACAAAATATGGACAAGTATAAGTTTAATCACACAGGTTTCTCTAGGTTGTTGAATGTATTCTCTCAACAATTATTTTTTTTCTCCCATGTTTTTCTCTACCATCTATTACTAACAGTAATGATTAGAGTGATTCACAAAAAAATAATTTGCTATGTTTAGTTTTGGCCTATATAACCGATTTTAAATGATCAAGGAACTCAATCAACATACACACACAGAGCTAACATCCTAAGACCTACTGATAAGCAATTATGTGTTGTTGGGTGATATTTCAGCTAGATTATGAAGAGCGAGCAGAGTCTCTTTAGTGTTTTATTTCATAATAATATGTGTGAGCATATACTTTATGCTGAACCTTAGTCTGGATGCTACAGCATTGTCCTTTTGCAAGGCAAAGAAGAACTGAGCATCACCTGCAATTCTACTCATGCCCTTGAGGGATTTAGAGTCCAATGAAAAAACAAACCTACATAGCAGGGAATTTATGTTCAATGAAGCACAGTCTATGAAGGGTGCAAGATGGCTTGGGGGTGGAAGGTTACTGTTAAAAGGTAATGCTTAGTTGTCACTTTAAGGAGCAATGACTACGTGTCAGGAACACAAGCAGCTCCCAAGCGGAGAAAGGCACATAAGACAGGGGTTTATTTCAATTTCTCTATAACTATGAAAACAGACATTACTGGGATGCAGTGGATTCCCTGAGCATCCAGAGGAGCAGTGAGTGGATGCTATAAATGGTTAGCTGAAACTCCTTGGTGCACTGAGAGGAACTGCCACATTTCCCAGCAGCCTTGCTGAAAGCTAGGCCAGCCCAGCACAGCCACCTACTTTAACTTCCACTTCTTCCTAATCACAAAACGAAAATGGAGTTTTCTTCAAAGTGACAGCTAAACCTCAGCCCCTCGCCTGCTGCTGTACCAGTGCCGCTTAATTCTGTAATCCTTTTGCCCTCCATTCCTTGTTGTGGTTAGCAAATGCCAGGAAATGTTGGAGTGACAAGTGAGTTCTCTGAGCCTGACACCTCTGGTGGAAGACTTGATAAACTGCAAATACCATCACAGTCATTTTTCAGGTGCAGCCTCAGAAATATGCCCAGGGAGGAGGCTCTGCGCTCCGTTCCTGCCTTACATTTCTGTGATCGTGGCTTGTATCTCAGTGTCATTTTCGAGTGGATACTTCTGGGAAATATTCTCCTTTACAACTTTAAAACTGAATGACAGCAAATCCGATGCACTGTTTTCCTTCCATGGAAAATAGTCCTTGTCGGCCTAAGGGGGAGAGGCTGATAATGGACTAAAGTTGACCTTCCCCAACCGCTCTCAGATTGTACCCCAACGCGAGCATTTCAGATCACAGGGAGTCATGTGATCCGTGGCTATGACTTATTATTTTTTTGTGACAACCTATGTCATAACTTTCACATGAGCTTCCTCTGTTGGAAAAAGTTGAAACCTCTGCCTATTCCCTCCTTATTTAAGCCACAGTCATTCTGCTTTGCACTGCCTGGAAAACATTTGCATCACTCTCTCTTTCTCAGGCATTCTTTCTTTCTCAGTCCTTCTCTCTCTCCCATCGTCCATATCCCAGTCTTCCACTCTAGGGAACAATATTAGTATTCTGTGGTACAGACTTAAGCAAAACCTGAGAAAGGAATTAATCTGTCACTAGAAATGAATGCAGTGGACAGTGATTTATGCAGATGCTGTGCTCCAAGTGATGGCGTTCATTTTGCCTGTACCTTTCACAGCGCTTCTCAGAAGCAACACACAAACTTGCATTTAAAATACCATTTCAGCTGGGTGACTGAGCACTTCCCAGAGGTAGGCTACCCTGATCCTAGACATCTCCAGGTAAACGAACCATAAGGGTAGGCAGGTGGCTCAAACAGTTGGCTCACATTCTGGAATTTCCGAACCCACCACCCCTTCACATGTGGGTCAGAAGAAGAATATCAGGTCCACCCACTTTTCTTCTTCTCAAGCTTGGTCTCAGAAACTCCCAGGGGCCCAAGCCCTTGCTCCTCTTTTTCAGTTTTCTGTGTTTTGAGATTCTGGTCATAGCCAGGGAAAGATTCATTAGAGCTGGCATTTCTTCTAGCTGGCTGGCTCACACACTGTTTTCTGGCAGTGAGGCTGAAAGTCTCCCTAGAGAGCTTATTTTCCTGAAATTCCCCATGTAGTTTTACATGCATAAATGGGCTGGATGAGGTTATAAGAAAACAGCCTTGCTTTGGAAGACTAATCCAAATCAAACTTCCAAATCTCTTGAAGTTCATGTTCTCAATGGAGAAAACCCCAAACGATGAAACCTCTCAGGACTCCAGGTCTCCCACCCACACCTCCTGCCTTTTGCCTCCTGCTTCAGCACCAGGAGTCTCCCCCCAACCAGAGATATCTCTGTGTCCTGCTCTTACACTTGCAGAGATCAGGAGGAACTATCACCCAGCTCTTTCAGGCAGGAAGCCTTCTGCATATGTTTCTCTTGCTATTGTGGCTGTGATTGCAACTATTCCCGCCCCCATCCTCTTTACTGTCTAGAGATTCACCTGGGAATTGTCTCCATAATGAGAAAAGGGAGATAGGGAAACATTGGGGGCATTTTTCTCTGACTTGGATTATTTGTCATTTTGATATTCATTTTAAAAGATGCTTTCCAAATATTTAAATGTATGTGAGCTCACATAACAGGTCCCCAGGATGAATTGCAGATGACACCACTGCAGCTTTTATCTCTCTTTCAAGCTGTAGGCCTTTTTCTCCGGAACTGGTTACCAAAACACTTGGTCATAGGAAAAAGAGGTTAGGAAGAGCATGGATTTGGATCTCTACAAATAGCACTTTTGTTCTAATGCTGTCAAGGATTCTAACCTCAGTGTATTGATTTCTTTACTTGTCATCTCTCGGATGCCAAGAACAGGTTTGAAATGACAGAGAGTCAGACTCGTACTTCAACAATTCAAGCATCATCTGTATCCTTCCACAACAAGCACACACATATCACAAATTAGAACAAAATAAACAAGGTCCTCTCATTGATCCAAATCCAGGTTATAGATATTATACTTTCAAAAAAGAATAAATTTCATGTGTTGTCAGATTCCCACTTTATGGATAGTGGATCAAGTTGAATGTGTAAGTTTAGCTCAACACAAGATGAACAGAATTTGAAATGCAAGATGTGAAAAGGTTCAAGACCAATTATTCTAAGATTTATGTTTCTAGGAAGAAATTAAGAGGAAATTGAGAATTCACATTATAAAAGCATACAGGAGCTGGACATCGTTGGTTCATGCTTGCAATCCAAATTACTCAGGAGTCTGAGATCTAAGTATCAAGGTTCAATCAGCCCTGTTAGGAATGTCCATGAGATACTTATTTTAAATCTTAGTACCAACACACACACACACACACACACACACACACACACACACACACACACAAACACACACACACACACACACACACACACACCTGTGGCTCAAGTGGTAAGGAACAGCCTACAGAACAGAACCTAGACCCTTGAGTTCAAGCCCTAATACTTGCACAAAATAAGGAGAGAGATGAGAGAGAAGAATGAAAGGGATGACATTGACCAAGGTGCAATGTACCCATAAACTGACATGTTGAATGGAAAACTAAAACCACACACACACACACACACACACACACACACACACACACACACACACACACACACACACACACACACACACACAAATAATAAATAAAAATAAGTAATGAAAATATACGGGAGTGAATACACACTCGATTCTTAAAATATTTGACAAATATTTCTGGAGTGCCTACTGTGTGCATAGTTTTGTGCTGGGATGGTGGTTACACTAGCAAATAAAACATGACAGTTAAACAGGTCTTAATTACCCTGGGGATAAGACATGTGAAGTCACAAGGATCAGTAGCCATAAATGTGTAGGTCAGGCATGTACAGAGCCATATTCTGGCCTTGACTGGAAATGTGACTGAAACAGCAGGGCAGATAGTATCAGCGATTTTCAAACTCAATGCAAAAGCACAACAAAGCACTGCCTCACCAACTTATGGTGGTTCCAGAAAGGACAACTCTGATTAATCCTTTGTTATGACATTAAAAGGAGTCAGATGAGGGCAAGAGAACAGAGGTCCTGTGACCTCCATTTCTAGACAGACAAACTTTGAGCAGAAAATTACAGGTCTCTCATTTGCAAATGACATATTACCCAGAAACAGAATTGCTTCCTGGAAATTACCACAGAAAGACCAAATTTCATATCAAGTGAACATAAAACACTATTTGCTTAGTGCCTATTTAGTGCAGGGTGGTATACTGGATGCTGAACAATGATGGTAACTGCAGTGACTTTCAAATACAACAATACTACTAGTCTTTGTTGACTTACTCTGGCCTCTCATTTTTCTTTTACTTAAGCAAAAATTAGTTATTTAGGCTCTATGCGTCTGGTTAGCTGCATGCCCACTTTGTTGAATGTCTACCTGTGATTTACATAAAATAGTGACTTCATTCTTTCTACAGTCTAAGAGCCTACCTACCATATGTCTCAGTAGAGAAGAGATAGACATAGCTTTGGAATGGTTCCCAACAACATATAATTAAATTCAGAATGGTAAAACAGAGCCTAGATTCAAATGGAGTCTCAGAAGAATAGGTTCTTTAAAAGTCAAAGGGGTTTGAGATAGAGAATTTTAAGTAGAGCAATCAAGGATGAACAATAAGAAAAGAGACATAAGCAAGTTATGTTTTAACACATTGTTTATTGTACATAGGATATTTTCTCTCATTTCTCCATTGAACCAACTCTAGTTCATTGTAGTTTTCAAAATTCAGCCCAAGATTGATAAATTCTCCAATAGTCTTACATTATTGCTTCTCTATGGGAGTGTGAATTGTTTGGGGAGAGGTTATATTCAACTTGATTCATTTGTACATCCACTACTATCTATTGTATAAGATCTAATAAGGTTAAGCAGTCAGTAAATACTTCTGCTTGAAATCTATGAACAGTGTGGTTATCTAATAAATGTTCCCTTACTTGAATTGAATTTCCTGATCAATTAGTTTGGAAATTGTGATTCTAGTGAGCTGGGCTTGGTAACTAAATATTGTACTTACAGGTTTGAAAGTGTCTATCACGCAGCTGTGGAGGGTAGAGAATGCTGGGGAGCTTTATGTCAGGAGTATGTCCTGGGCAGCTAAGGTGCCATGTTCTTTGTTCAGTGATGCTACTGTTTTCATGGTCACTTGGCCAGTCCACATAACTGAGAAATTGCCCTGCATTATATAACTTGCAGGTATCATACTTCTACTGTTTTGGAGATAGTGCTCTGACTGCTACCTTCATTAAAAGATCTGGTTTATTAAAATTCCCATGTTAAGTTTTTTGACTGACATGGAGTGACATTGTCTAAATTTTTGTGCAGCCACTCAAAGTACCCTCAGACACATCAGAAAGAATTCTGTGCTCCTAAGTTTCATTTTGCATGTACCAGGAATTCTTGATCTATTCAGACAAAAAAGAAACACCCGGTGGTCTCTGTACCTGAAGCTTGATGCTAGCTTCTTGGCTTCTGTTATGGTTTGTGTTGCTATGATGCTCAATGTGAAGGATACTCTAGGTATTTATGGTAAAACGAATTCATGGTACAAGACAGCCCTGCTTATTACAAGGAATCTGCCTTCCTAGATGATAATACCAGCAGAAGCCCTTAATTACTTTGAGGATCAATAAGGGGTCCCAGCAAGGGGTACTGCTTCCTGCTTTAAACACTAGTTATAAAGTTGCTAGGACACCTGACCTTGTGATAGAGGAATAATGCTTCCATTTATTTCAGTTGCTAATACTCGTAGGAGGACGTCTCCCAGCTGAGATGCACCAGAGAGCGGCTTTGCTTCTCCAGGTACAGAGAGAAATGGAGCATTGTGAACACACTGTAGGCCTGCTCAGACAATGCACAGAGGCAGTGTGAGGAGTCATGCCAACAGACACAGATGGGGAGGAACGCCAGCCTTGTCATACTGATTTACCAATTATGCATTGTCTTCAGTGTACCCTTTACTATGTTCAATCTGGTTTCCTAACTCCCTAAGCATAGTGTTTATTTTTCTGCCACATCTTTATTATCCTGGATTTATTCTATTCTTGGAAATGTTAAAACCTCTAAACTCCTGTGGGAAGATTCAGAGCCATAGAGATTTGTACAATTAGCTGATACAGTGTATGATGTTTCAAAAGGCTTGATGATATTACTGATATCATTACCATTGATGTTTATTTTATGGCCTATTTGGAGGTATGTTAACACCCTATAGAAGCTTGATATTTTTGACCAGATTAGGGAGTCCTGAGTCTTGTGCTTTTGGATTCTATCACCAAATAGTTGAGTCAGGCTGAGCAAGTCATTTTCCTATCTGTGTCTTCAGTTTTCTTAGATGAATATATGTATGTGTGTGTGTGTGTGTGTGTGTGTGTGTGTGTATACAGAGAAAGAGAGAGAGTTGAACTTTTAGAAGTTCATAGATAATTTTCAAAATAAAAATTGCAATGCATTTTTGATACTAGTGTTTGAATTCAGCATCTTCTAATAGCCAGGAAACACTCTACCACTTAATCTCTCTTCCTGTCCTTTCTTGTGCTGATCACTTTTGAGACAGGCTGGAGTGTGATTTGCCTATTTTATACATCCAGATTTAGCTCGGATGACAGGCACACACCACCATGTCTTGTCCAGCTTCCTTTATTGAGATAGGGTATGTGAACTTTGTTAGAAGGCTGCCCTTAAAACGAGGTTCTTCCATTCTCAGACTCAACTAGCTAGGATTACAGGTAGGAGTCACCATGTCCCACAAAAACCATAAAACAGGGGCTAGGAAGGTGGCTCAGTGGTAGAGTACTTGCTTAGTACGATGAGGCCCTGGGTTCAAGTCCTCAGCACCACATAAGCAGAAAAAGCCAAAAGTGGCACTGTGGCTCAAGTGGTACAGTGCTAGTCTTGAGCTGAAGAGCTGAAGGACAGCGCTCAGGCCCAGAATTTAGGCCCCATGACTGACCAAAAACAAAACAAAATAAACCATAAAACATACTAATGGTCAACATAAAAGAAAGAAAAATGCATCGAATATTCTGGGGGAAGGAGGAACATTGCTCAAGTGATAGAGTGCTTACTAGTCAAGGACAAGGCCCTGTGTCCAAACTGATATGATAAATATATATATATAGAGAGAGACATATATATATAGAGAGAGAGAGAGAGAGAGAGAATATATATGTATATATATAGAGAGAGAGAGAAAAAAAGAGAGAGAGAAAGAGAGAAATATAGAGACAGACACAGAGACACAGACAGTCAGAAACAGAGATCCCAAGAGAGCCCCAGAGCCCAGAGGGAGGCTGAGTGAAAGGAGCAGGTATAGAGAGTGTGAGAGACGTAATGGGAGAAAGGAAGAAAGGAAGAGAATTCCCAAGTCATTAACACAAATAAGTCAACTGCTTGTCTCCCCCACCCTTATCTTTCCCAATGTCAAGGTCCATGGATTGCCTGAATCTAAAGCCAAGTCTTATGTGAATGCTCAGAGAGTACAATTGTGGCTGCATGTGCCATACAATCACAGTCATGCTCCTAGTCTTACCAAGCACTAACGATCAGTGAAGATGTTGGAAACATTCTAGTTTGCACATTTGTTTAACTGCATTTATTGAGTATATTTTACATTAGGCACTACGGTTTAAAACATTAAAGAGATGAGAAGGGCCTGAAAGGTGTAACAATAGTTGGGATCCAGGTGCTTTGGTAACCTAAAGGAGGTAGATTAAAATACTGGAGCTGAAGGTGGGCAATGGTGGCTCACACCTGTAATCCCAGCTACTCATGAGGTTGAGAACTGAGGATCTTTGTTTGAAGCCTACCAGGGCAGGAAAGCCAGTGAGATTCTTATCTCCAATAAACTACTCAGAGAAGGCTACAAGGGGTGTTATAGCTCAAGTGGCAGAGTGCTAGCCTTGAGCACAGAGAGACTCAGGTACAGCCCTCAGGCCCTGAATTCAGGCCCCAGGACCAGCCAAAAATAAATAAATAAACAAACAAACAAATAAATAAATAAATACACAAACATTGTAGAACCTTGGTATTGTGAAGAGGCTAAGATTAAGGAAAGCTCAGTCTATATTTCTGGATGGTGTCACCAACTAGTTGACATTTTGCCAATCACCTCATTCTGCCATATCATCATAAATATGTGCTTGAAGTCAGGGTGGAGGAGAAAAGATGTTGATAATGGCCCTAGAGATTTTCCTTCCTTGAAGCATAAATCCTACCTTCTTTGTGGCTGGCCTGAGTGTGCTCCCTGCTCAGTGGTGGAAGGTGGTATGAGAGGACTTTCTTTTTTTTTTTCTTTCCTGGGTAATGAATATTTCACTTTGTCCCCTTTTGTAGGAAAAGTTTGGTTGTCAGTTGTTGCATTCAATGGACATTTTTGAATGAATGAACTCAATGAACTGTTAGATAATAAAATTTCTTGTTTTATTTATATCCAACTTGCTTAAGAATTCCTTGCAAGTGTATCTTTTTATTCATGTTTCACTCTCTCGTTTGTTCTTGAATAGACATCAGTGTTTCTTTAAGCCTATCCTGCACAAAAAGTGTGTGATTCTTTGAGTATAGATAATCTAAATAACTGCAAACACATCAAAACTTTTGTGCACATAATACCTCTATATAAATCGTCATTGCCATTTTTTAATGTAGTTTAGGAAGGTAAAGACTTCATGAAGATTTCTAGAACTAGAAGATGTCTAGACAACGGAGCTAGAGCTCTGTTGAAAAGAAAAATAAGATGTCTATGAATATTCATTGTGGTTTTGCAGTCTGTTTAAGATGCTTTTCCAAACTTCCTGAAGCATAACAGAACCTTGGCTTACCTTGATTCAAGCTTTTAAAGAAAGAAGAGACATCCTGCAAGTCATCTTTCCCAGGATTATTTGAGAATGAAACATGTCCCGGTGGCTACCATGTTCACTCTTCCTCCACATCCTTGTCTCTGCCCTTAGGCAATCTGCTGTCCCTCAGCCCAGCCATCTGCTCTTAGCAATGAGGGAGCAGCGTGGTAGCCATAAATCCTGGCAGACGTTGCCGTCTGGCAGTGTGAGTGACAGCGTGCAGTATGGAGTCTTTGGCAAGGGTTGAAGCTGTGGCTACAAATTCAAACACTGTAAACCAGATGATGGAGTAGAATGAAGTGCCTGGCTTTTTCCTTAACCACCAGGTGATATTTCCCGAAGCAATCATGCATCTTTGTCAGTGACTGTGAGGAGCTGAAATGCTGTGGTTATCTTCCTAGACAAATGAGTATAGTAGATCCTATTTCTTTCAACCCTTTTCCCCATTCTTCATACCTCTTTCAAAATAGTTTATAGTTTAATTTGAAGATATGTTTGTTCAGCCTTGTGAAAATAGTTGAGCTTTTATTTTTTTTTAATCTTTATTCTGTGGGGGGAGGATGAGGTATTTCTAACTGACTGACTCCAAACTCATGTCAATTAGTGCTTTTCATTCTATTCTTTTGAGATCCGAATACATACCCTAAGACATATAAAAAAATTAAATTGAAATTGCAAGTTAATTTTTGATCACTTTGATTTTATTAACTGTGAAACTAGCTAAACTCGAATGTTTGCCACACAGCAAATAGTTTTCCTGTTATGTATACAGGCTTACCTGATACCATGGGTGTTCAGGCAGGCCAGGTATAAGTGTGCACCTAGATGATCATGTAGATTATTGAGGAGTAGAAAAACTGGGAATGTAGAGAAGGGATGTGATGAGTTGTTCAGTGTGGTTCAATTCTTAGTTATACTTAAAAATATTTCATGGAGGCTACCAAGAGACAGCCATCACATAGGAGAATCAGATTCACTCATAGTATGATAAACATTTTATAAGAAGTTTATGTTTTAATCAATATTTTAAAGGTTCTTTGAAGTTCTCTGAAGGACAGTACCAGATGATGACTAAAATCAGTTATTTATAAGCAACCCTTAAGACTGCTTTACAGCATGGAGTAGCCAAATAACAGCAGTGCCATTCATGTGATGTGTTGTTTGTGTGTTCTCAGAGGCCCTATACCTTATGACACTGTATCAGGGCTGATTTCTTCCTACTTTGCTCCAGTCTAAATGCATGCTTTGCCTGATGCTGAATAATGAAGAGCATGGTGGATAGAAGTTAGACATTGTCTATCTAGCTATATATCCAGTGTGTTAGATCTTGGCTATGTATCTATGATCGATCTATCATCTATCATCTGTCTATCTATCTAAGTATGCGTAAGCATATGTCATTATACATCATATATGAATAATTCAAAAATATTGGTGAAATCTCAAGTATAGAATAAACAAATAGTTATACATATCTTTATATTTTCACATTTTACAAATAAATTTTTACAGTATTTTCTATAATTTTTGCTCATAGTTTAAACCATAGTGAGTTGACATCAGGAAAATACAAATTTCATGCCAACTTCCACTAAAAATAGTCTAAATACAGTATAAGTTAAATTGTGTTCAAGTCTTAGTTTTACACGCATTTTAAAGAATTTTGTATACCTTAGGTAAATTTATTTTTTCCAAATAGTTCGTGGAGAATTCTTTTTATTTTCGTGTTGATGGCACTTTTATTAAGTAGTATTTCCTTCATTAAATACAAGTAATCGCTAAGAAAGAGACTGTACACTTTAAACCATCATAATGTGTTGAATATAAATCTAAGGCATGTGAGATCCTGTTTTGTGAGACTGATTAGCCTTCCTTCAGGTATGACATAATTGGCAAAACCAGATAGAGAGAGCATTGTTTGGGCATCAGACATTGGGCTGTAGTTTCTAGAGCTGTTTGTATGTTGAAGGCTCCCAACCTTCAGTTTCCTAATCTGTAAATGGATGTATTATTTGTTTCTTCTAGAGGAACCAATGCCATTGTATAATGAAAGAAGAATGAAAAAGATTAAAGTCCTTTCTAAACTTAATATATACATGATACAACACTCAGTATATTTTATATTAGATTTCAATATGGATATTCATCTTACTAATGTATAATACATTAAAAATCAAATGAGCAACTTAATGCCCTTCCATCTCTCTTGGATCTGCTTACTTAGACAAAGAACAAATACTGTGAGTTTTAGTCAATACTTTAAAAGCAATTCCCTAAAGGAGAGTTCATGTAAGTGACAAATAATAATTATAATTAGATGCTCCTACCAAGCTATTAGAGTAATAACATGTTAAAACATGAAATAGCCCCAGAAGTAAAAATGTCTACAGTGTTGATTTTTTATTAATTGCAGATGATGCATTATTTTCAATAAGGAAGCCAAGAGGCAAACAAGTTTTTCACTGTTGAGGTGCAAGCAATTTCACATACATCTTAGGGAAGTTGACATGTTAATGAGTCACCACAATAATAATATGGCCTTGCATCCAAAACTACATTCTTTGTATTTCTAGAGCACTTTACACTTACTTTTCTACGCCAGCCGTGACCAATAGAGTTGCTAAAGTTGTGTTTATAGTCTAATCCTATACTCCTTACCTACTGAGCATGTGAGGGCCCTTTACTTATATACTGGCTGATTCATGATAGGCTCGTTGTGGACTTGTGCAGTTCTACTTCTGTCACCTTCCTTCCCTTTTGCAAGAGTGCATTTATGCATTTAATCTCACTTAATTTCCCTACAATTTTCTATGTTAGTAGTCTCATTTCAGTGATTGGCTGAAGAATCTTTCCAGAAACTGATCAGATTTAGAGTTCTGATTCCTAGCCTAGCATCTTTATCCCTTATGGGATTTGCCTCAGTGATCTTTGCTGTCTACATTTTGGAGCAGGCAACCCTACAGGATAAGGGCAGGAACTTTCCTATATCATGGTTTCTCCACAGCTTGGTGTTGATACTCTACCTACCCTGTACCCTCATGCTTATCATGCCAGGGCCAAAATGATGAGAAGATAAATGAAGTCTATGGCAATTTATTACTGCTTATGTGAGACTCATTGGCATGACTTAGCCTCTTGTCTGCCCTATGTAAAAATTAAAAGGATTTGTAGACTCAGGTCAGCCTTTTCTGACAGTGGTTAAGGGTCTAACTGGTATGCTGTTTACTAGTAAAATACTTAATCTAAGTCAGATAATTTCTGATCAACATTTTCATTCCCATTCTCTTTCCTTTCTCTTGTCCCCTTTCTTGTTAATCTTCCTTTCTCCCCTTCTGTCTGTCTCTAATTTCCTCCATTTCACTCCCTTTCTTTTTTTTTCTTCTCTCTCTCCCAGGCATGTTCACAAAGTCTTACAATTTCATTTTTCATCCTCTTTCACATCTGCATGCCTACATACTCTGTTTTCAAAAAGAAGTATTTTTACCTGTTAACCCAAAGTCAAATATGATTGCAAATGCAATCTAAGTAGGTTTTGGTGCTCATCAGAAGGAAAAGATGGTGTTAATTCTCACACCATTCATCATAGCCAACCTATGGAATCAGCCCGGATGTTCCTGGAGGGATGTATGGATTAAAAAAATATGCCATTGGGTCACAATGGAATATTACTCATCCATTAGAAAGAATGATATTGTATCATTTGTAAAGAAATGATTGGACCTTGAAAATACATTAAGTGAAAGGCCTAGAGATACAAGGATTGCATGTTTTTCCTCATGTCAAAGCTAGAATTAGTCTGCAAGCATATGGGTAAATGTGTAGGCTCATAGGCAAGTGTATACCAATGTATTAACTGAAATATTAGATTTAAAAGAGAATTCTAATAGTGGAATCCCTTAGACAGGCAAAGCCAACATTCAACAAAACAAATGCTAGGAAATGGGCACTTGAAAGGAGTAGGGCAGGGCAAAAGGGGAGGTGGGCATGAAAATGCAGAAGAGAATGGGGGGTGGGGAATGCTATCAGAAATCCATTGCATATTCTACAAAACTAAAAGCAAGGGAAGGGATGTGTTTGGAGGGATGGGTGAGAGTTTTGAAAGGGTGACATTGATCAGGATGCATTGTGCTAATGAACTGATTTGTTGAATGATTTGTATAATTATTCAAAGATAATTTAAAAAACAACTACTTAAAGATAATTTTTAAAGGAGGGGATTGTTATGGAGTAAACAGAAACAAGGCTTCATAGAATTGTAGTTGTCAGAGTAAGGCTGTAGAACTTTATTGGAACAACAGCATTCTTGCAGACCATGAATTATTGGCAACACTAGATCTTCGATGTCATCATCAGACAGTGCACTTTGTAAGTGTCTTTCTGCCCACTCAGTGATAAAGAACTCTATGGAACTCATACCCCATTTACACTGTGAGAACCTGTCTGCTAAATGCAGGGTACGGTAGATTGAAGACAGGTTTGATTTACTCACAAAGAGGTCTGGGAATGGAAAGATAGTGACAAATTCCAGAGCTTTTGCCACTGTGAAATAAAATGCTAAACTGTGCAGCTTGGAATGGGAGGAGGAAGAGAACTGATGAAAATGTATGTGGAAAAATACATTATCAAAGGTTGTAAGTGAAATTATAGCTGGAATTTAGTTCAACCAGTAGATGACAGAAATAAATATCGACTTTTGGATGAGATTCCTCATAACTTCTCTATGCAGAGATGCTATATTATTTTTCTGGTATTGGGACGTGAACTCAAGCCTCACATTCTTGTTGAGCTATTTTACTCAAGGCTGATGTCCTAAGCTTTAGTCATACTTCCACTTCCAGCTTTTTGGTGATGGTTAAGTATAGATAAGAGTCTCACAGACTTTTCTGCCTGGGCTAGTATAGTCTTACCCTTCTGAGTAGCGAGAATGACAGGAACGATCCACTGATGCTCAGCTCTTAGATTTTTATGAAAAATATAGTTGTATTTGTCTCAAGACAAAATAATCTTATTCCTTTATGATGACATCATAGACATAATGTTTCTATGGTCTAGAACAGCCATTAATTATTCTTATCCTTTCTTTCTTTATTCTTATTTTTATATCCAATAGGTAAAGTACTCTCCTAAATTAAATTTGTTGTTTAAAAATCTGTTGCTCAGCTTTGTGAGTAAGAGAATGTTCCTCTGATTCACTATAGGCTTAGAGAGCTGGGGTAGAAGTTTGGCAGTCTGGGTGTTGACAGGGCCCAAATATAATTGAGAGGCTCAGATTCCGAGTGCTGATCTGAACATGGAACTGTAAAAGACTATCTGTGGCTTTGATTATATTGCCTTGAGCATTTGCTATGTGTTTCCCTTTGAGATGGAAGTAGGTATCCGTTAAATGCCCGCCTAACCTTCACCATTCTGCTAGTCATTTAGGATTTTGGAGAAGGAAACATAAAAAATAAATTGCTGTAGGGTGTCTCAGTCTCTCAATATTTCTGAGTCACTCAGGTCTTTAATGAATGCAGTGGATTCTGCTACTGAACTACAAAATTCCTGAGGAGAAGGTCTATGTACACTTTTGCATCTGATATCATAGCTCATACCCACAGGCCTGAAATTCCCTGGGAAGGACTGAGGGGCTGATTTAGTGTGTAATCGCTGGTTATATGCTAAGTAGTTGCTGGGTTCACCTTTGTGGCTTGTGAGAATACTGAAGGACAGGGTGATACATACACTCTGAGAACCAAATTATCATAAGAGATAGACTGTAGAGATGGGAAAAAAAAATTTAAAAAAGCAAATTGGGACTCCATCCCTAATGAAAGCACCACAGTGGAGCCTTCTTTTTGGAAACAAAGGAGGGCTTGTTGCTATTCCCTAAGCAAGTGCATATGCTTCAAGACAACTGGTGTCCCTCAATGTGTTTACTGTTCAGTTTTACATCCTCAGCCATCCCCTTTCCCTCTACTGCAGGCATCTGCGCTGAGCATATTCCTTAACACGCTCCCCCTAGGCCTTCTTACTCTCTCTCTTTTTCCATCAATATCCTTTCTAATACCCACTGTCAGAGGCACTAAAAACTGCGAGGTTTGTTTCTTGACAAATGTCCCATTTTCACAGGCAGTTGAACTGAACTGCAGCTTGTGCTCCGTTCAAACATGTCAATAAACATTATTGCAAAGACGTAGAAGCAATAATGGGAATGTATAAAACTCACCTTTATTGCTTCTTGCCATGAATTTACACGCTGCTCTAAGCAGCTTTCACTCCCGCAAGAAGAAGCTGCAGGAAATCTGTTTTGGGTTGTGGGGGCCACTGCTACTGATTTGGCTGCAATCGTCCCTGGTGGCTGGAAGTAGAAGGCAGCAATGCCCTCCACCTTGAATGTATGCATGGCATTTCATGCTATAATGGTCTTTTATAAATAATCCTGGTTGACTCAGTGGGAAGCAGGGTCTTGTGAGGTGGAATATCCAATGTCACAGAACAGCAGTACTCAAGAGAATAAAGATTCCCAAGCTCATTGATATCTAAAGCCAGTTTTACATGGCTGTAAATGTGCTGAACTGAAAAGTTATGTCATATGGATGAATGTAAAGCAAGTAGATAATCAGATAGGTGGGAGGGAGACTTCACTCAAAAATGCCCAGCTGGAACTGGACACGGAGTACCTGTAAACAATTTAGAGTCATCTTGTAACTCATGTATGAGGTACATATGAAATTGCAAAGTGACTTTGCAGATAGTGTCAGGGTGAAGATTGCTGTATCACTGCAGGTAAAATGTCAAGAATCACTTTGTCCTGTGGTGAAATGCCCCCGGAGGGGCTGTAAGGAAGATTATGACCCTATAGCCACAGGTTCTACTGATAAGAGACCCTGAAAAAAAATAAAGAACACACACAGAAGACACATACACTCTTCACACTCACACATGCACACAGGATTAGGAGGACCGCTCACTGTAGAAACAGATTAGAGGGCCTTCCTCTCATTTTTTTTTTTCACCTGAAGAGTGTATGTGTCGTCTGTGTGTGTGAGTTGGTGAGTAAGTGTTATATGTGTGTGAGAACAGGCACAAGTTCCTATTCTCTTAGAGCTACTTCACCAGTGAAGTTTTTTTTTATCGCAGGGGCATTCTGATTTTTGAAAGCTAATTCCTTCTATAACACTAGCATTTTTCTCATTTCTGCTTTCTAGAAGCAATAACAGCACTCGTGTTCCCTTATCAGACAGATCCTACTATGCCAAATGAATTTTGGAATTATGTATTGACAGTGAATAGGAGAAATATGTTTTATATTCCATGGGTGAACTCAGTTGATTTGAGGTTTAAGATACTATAGATCTTAAGAAGCAATCATTAAAAGAACAAAAACATTACCAAAATTTCTACATTATTTTGATGAAATAGCAATAGTATTCAAGTGGCAAAAAGTAGAAAAAAGCATACTAACTTTATGTTTTTTCCATACTTTCCTGTGAAATTTCAGCATTTATAAGCCAACTAACATTTCCCATGTGCCTATTTTGTGCCAAACACTATTTTAGATTGTAGGCTTTTTAGGAAATTAGTTAGAATGGGGAATACTCTTTTCTCTTTCCTTACGATAATTCATTAATTAGGTATTCTTAATCACAGTGAGCAAACATTCAGAAATAACATGCAGAATTCAGCCACAAGGGTCTTTCTAATAAAGTGCCTTTTATTCTCTATTCAAGAGCAGATTAAATAATATTTGAATTTTCCCATACTGCTTTCTCATTGTTCTGACTGTATAGTTTTTTGTTTGTTATTCTTTTTATTTTCAAAGTCTAGTATAAAATCCTTACCCTAATCTTTGAAGAAATGATAAAACATTAAGCACAGACAAACTTTATTGCCTCATTAGGCCTTTTTTTTTCTTCTCTCTCTCTCTTTCTTTTTTGGTTATCTTTGGGGCTTGAACTCAGGGCCTGGGTGTTGTCTCTGAGCCTCTTTGTGCACAAGGCTAGTGCTCTACCATTTGATTCATGGTGCCACCTTTTTGGAGATAAGAGTCTCATGAGGACTTTTCTGCCTGGGCATCCTCAGATCTCAGCCTCCTAAGTAGTTAAGATTATAGCCATGAGCCATCCATGCCTGACTGTTGATCTTAATCTGGATTTTCATCACTGGCCATAGTCAATGAGTATATTGTTTAAGATATTTTGAAACATGAAGAGAAAGTCTACATTTTGAAACATGAAGAGAAGGTCTGCCTCTGTTCTCTAAAAGTATCACAGAATAGAAAGCTGATACACAGGTATTTAAGACAGATATTATCTTTCCTCTATTATCCAGATACAGGTACAATTAACCTGGCGACAGCTATCAGTGCTGGTAGCAGGAAGCAAGTAGAAAAAGGGGCAGTAGGTAGGAAGTTCAGGAAAGTTTTTCTATTGAACCTGAAAGCTTCCATAAGAGGTCAACCACAGAAGAGGAAGCTTTGGAAATTATAATCAAGAGGGACATCGTTGGAGATGTAAGAAGCATGTTATATCTGAGGAACCAAATAAAAGTCAGTATGTCCAGAACAAATATCTATACTTGATAAAACCCTCAAATGAGAGGGGAATAAAATTCAAGAGGGAAGAATAAAACAAACAGGAAAGAAGGTGAGGAGTGGAGAGGAGAAAGAATTGCTTTTGTAAAATTATAGAAAGTACTTCCTCTAATGCCTCTAGTAGTGAACTTATTACTCTGGAAATTTCTTTCCTTTGGTTATCATGCGAAGCACTTATTTATCAAGAGTAATTTCAGCTAGGCTATGTGATGTACTAAAAAATAATCAGGTTATCGTGATCATTTTTGATGTTATCGTGAATTTAAGGGAAGTGATAACCTCTGCTTCAATAGCATTTGGTCTTAAAAAGGGTAAATGGACTATAATATGTTCAGATAATGGGAAACAATTTTTAGTTTTCTGATTGTTACTTTACTTACATTCACTTTTAGTTTTAGGCTTCCTGGTAGAAGTTGGAATGGAGAATCTAAAAACATTATATTTTGAGCCTACTGCACAGGTGGCTTTTATTCAGTAAGTGGACCAAATTGGAATAACCATAACTGGGAGCTTTTTGTGCTCTTAGAGGTGATGCAAGTTCTGGGAAAGGATTTTTCTGACTATGAGGGAGGGAAGGGGAGTGGTGTTGGCGATCAGAAAAAGTATGCAAGAATGCAGGCTAATAAGACAGTGGAGGCACATGCATTAGGGCCCACAAAACCAACCATTTCCTTAGATGGTTGTGTGCGTAGAAAACTCAAGAGTAAATAGTGGCATTAGGAGGGAAAATTAGCACTCAGGATGCCTCCAGCCTCAGACTGGATTTTGAATTTCGTTTGGAGACAGCGTCTTGGAGTTCCTGAGAGTGTAGAAAGAAGACTTCTCGATCCTGAGTTTCCATCCCGAGTCATGTGATCACTGGCAGAGACAGTGTTTAAACTTTGACCTTCTGCCACTTCCTGTAGAGCTCTTCCAGTCCTTCAGGCTGTGCTTGGCCAATGGGCAGCAGGATGCCAATGGCATGTGTTGGTGCTCAGTGCAATAGCTTAGCTGTGCTGCCCTGATCCTTACCCCGCCACACTTGGCAAAGTGTTTGCAGCTCTCACACTGCTGGAGGCCTCCTGGTTGGTAGGAAGCTGATATTTCCTTAGAGGCCATTCTGTTCACTTGGCACAATTCAATCACATCTCTTGGCTCTGGCCCACGACTCTCCTGTTCTGCTCCAATGCAATGCCTTTGCCAGTTGGTGGGCCTCTGTTAGACTCATGCTGTAGATATCACCCATATTATGTTCCTCTGGATGTACTGATTCTGCCTTTGGATCTACTGTGACTACTTCATTGACTGTCTTACTTTTCTGGCCTGACCTGATTTCGGATGTGTTCCATTGAGAGGTCTTCTGCAAAGCTGCCAATGTACTGTCTATGCCAGTGTGAAGTTTCCTTCCAAGGGGGAGAGTGCCACCTTGGGTTTCATCTTCAACTTCCACCAGCTTTTTTTTTTCAGGGCTTTTGCCATCCTACTTGGCCAGGCTTACCCCTCAGCATTCAATTGTTTCCATATGGTGGCTGGCATCTCCCTCTCCTGCTGCCTCCTGCTAACAACTGCTTTGTCTGACTCTCCTACCACATCTCTCACTGCTGATATGTCCTTCAGAGCATATTACATTCCATTTGACTGACTCATGGTTGCACAGAACATTTCACATGATCACCCCAAGTGTTCCTTGTGTAGGAGTCTTTTTGCTGTTATTCAGGTATTAACAAAACACTGTATTTTATCTTCTCACTTCCAACTTCTTAGCCAGCTAACATTTATTAGATACTTACTAAGAGCAAGGGTCTAACATCTCTTTACTACTTATTACTTGTGAGAGACTATGGGGACCTCTTAGTCTTTATATCTCAGGGGATTCTTGAAAGAAAACACAGTATACCTTTTTATTTTATTTTTACCTTAGATGTTACAGCTCCATAGTTATCCCAAAGAAATGAGTTTCTAATTTCTAATGGCCTCAAGAAGAAACTCCAGGGCACTAATTCTAGTATTTAACAAAATTTTCTGTCTGGCATACATCAAATCCAAGGAAATACCTTAGTTCACCTGGCCCTCCTTGGAAAGTCTTCTCTTGGAAAGTCAGTGGACATAAGGAACATCTTCTTTTTTATTATTTAAAATGAGACATTGGAATAAAACGAGTACTAAGTGATAGTTTATTGTTTATATATTTTTTTAAATCCTAGCTACATTGTTCTTTTACCACTTTAGCTTATTGTTTAGAACCTGGCTTTTAATATGTTTGATGGGAAAGTGATGACAGACTCAGAAAGTTGAAGGGGAAGAGACTGATCCAACTATCAAAAAGATGTAGGTACTTCTTCCATTAGCATATTTGAGATTGCACTGTCGACTTCAGAGTACATTTGTGCTGGTCTCCTTAGTATACATTCTGTGGTATACAAGAGATCCCCATAGCCAAAAGTTTTGAATGATTCACTTCCTTTTCCATCACAAATGTGGCTCTTTTTCCTTTGACTCTGCTACAGAACTGCCTTCAAAAATCTTATGTTGCTTTCTGCCTAGAGCTTCTACATACCTTTTAAATCTGCCTGGAAATATTTCCAACGCTTTACTGTGTCTCATCTTCGAAGGTGTTGTCTGAAGTGTCATCCCTCATAGTTGCCAAGATGACCACTTATATTTTATTCATTGAGCTACCTGCTCTCCACTTCAGCCACTTTCACAGTAATCATTGAATATCTGTTTCTTTACATATTTGTTGTCTCTTGCTCTACCAGGCAATGAGTGCCATTAACACAGAGACCTTTATTACGAAGCACAGCATTTGGTACATGGAAGGCATGTGATGGATTTTTACCGAGTGGGTCTTAAATAGAATAGTGGGTCTGTTGGCTCTTAAAGAAGGCCTTAAGGGTTCCTGGCATTTTCTTAGTATTGGAACAAGTACGATCTAAGAATCTGCTCCTACATTTGCTGTCTATTCTTCCTGGCCATGCAGAAATGTAGAGAAGCTGGAAGCCAAGTTTAAGATGCCAAGATCTGAAGCAGCAGGATTGTCCTGGAGAGGCTCATCACTTCACATACTCAAGACACAGTTAATTTAGTGCTAGTTAAGCTGACATCCCATTTCTAGACCAAGTAATAAAGGGAAAGATGCAGGCAGAAAAAAATAAAAGGGGATAAAGGAGAAAGAATAAAGAACTCAAGAAATAGACTTCCTATTTGGTTATCTGATGATTTCTTTCTATATATTTCTTTCTTTGAAGGAAGTCATTCATTTTTATGTTACCAAATACCTTCTTAATAGTGCTTCCCAAAAACATCACCTTTAGTCTCAATTGTTTTCCTGCCAAGTCCAAGTACAGGCCATACAATTCCTGCTTTCCATGACCAATTTGGTTTCTTTCTTTTGCTGTAAGTTTAAAAGATTTAAAACTAATTCCAGTGAACATTTTATTTTGAAAAGGCCCAATATAATAGAACATTGAAAATAGAGAGAGTACTGTATACATATCACCTACATTTGTGTTTTGTAAAATTTGTTTTTTTTAATCATTTATTTAATTAATTGTAAAGGTGATGCACATAGGGTTACAGTTACATAGGTAAGGTAATGAGTACATTTTTATTTATGTATTTATTTATTCTTGTTGGTCATAGGGCTTGAACTCTGGGACTGAGTGCTGTCCCTCAGTTCTTCAGCTCAAGGCTAGTGCTCTACCACTTGAGCCACAGTGCCACTTCTGGTTTTCTGGTGGTCAATTGGAGATAACGGTCCCTCTTGAGCTCTTCAGCTCAAGGCTAGTGCTCTTTCCTGCTTAAGCCACAGCACCATTTCCAGTTTTCTGAGTGTTTATTGGAGTTAATAGTCTCACAGACTTTCCCGCCCAGGCTGGCTTTGAACCGTGATCCTCAGATCTCAGCCCCCTGAGTAGCTAGGATTACAGGCATGAACCACTGATGCCCAGCTTAGTACATTTCTTTTTAACAGTGTTGCCCCCTCCCTCACCATCTCAGTAATCATGCATGAGTTTCTGCAATGTTTTCTGACACGTTCCCAAGTAGCAATGTTTTAGGGAGTTGAAGAAATTCTTTATGTCTGGTTACCTATCCTCTGTCAGACATGTGTTTCCTGAATGTTTTCTCTCAGTATGTAGTTCACCTATTCATTTTCTTGCTCTTAGAAATAATTTCTAATTTTGATATTCTAACTAACCATATTTTTCTCTGTGACTATTCCTTTTTTTGTATCCTGCTTTAAAAACCTTTGCCCTATTCTCAAATATCAGGTTTCAAATCTTCTGCATTTACATTTCATCTTGTCTCTTTCTGGCTAGAATTCCAACCTGTCAGGATTATTTTGAGTCTCACTCCTGTCTTCTGCTGTATAAGATATTGCTTTCAGCTCTGTGTCACAAGCAAATTTGACAAGTTATTGAATGTTGAGTGGGAAAGAAGCTTTTTCAAGTGTAATTAGAAACAAAGGTTATATTTCATCATCTTATTTTCCAGGATATCATAGAAGACAAAGTCAAATGATCTGCCCAAATCAGGGACTCTATAACAGTGACCTGTTTTATTGCTTGAGATTCCTGTTTCTGAGATTTGACATTATTTTATTGAGTTGTCTATTCAGAACTGTATTTACCCCTATTTTTCTAAACTTTTCTTTTCCTGAATTGGTCTGTCACAGACAGCAGAAACTCAGTAGAAACTTATGCTTATAGCAACCAAGACACATTGGTTAATATTTGTTGAATAGATTTGTAGCAAATACATTAAAAATATTTTATTATTTTCTAGAATTTTACTAGAAACTATCTACCCTATTTATTTAAGCTGTAGGAAGTTTGATACCTTATTTTTGATGTTGGAAATTTTTCCTTGCTTCTACTATTTACTTAAGCATCTTTTTCAATTTCCATTATTTTTCCAAGTATACAGATAATAGATGATAAATTTTATGAAGAAATTTCTTTAGGCACCATGTGCAATTCACTTAAAGATATGTATTAATTTAAGGCACTAAATATGTTAAATCCAATATGAATGTATTTCCTTAGCATGAAGGGATATATGTTTTAAAAGGCAAAGAGAGGAAAAAAATGAAGAAGAGGAGAAGAGGAGTGACAAGAGCAGTGGAAATAGAAGTAGAGGGTGGAGGAAGATGAAGAGGGAAAAAAAAAAAAGTTTTCATCACAATTTAGTTCACAGCTTAATAGTAATGGACTCACACCCAAAGATTTAATAGTTTTTTTGTCATTCCATAAATTAAAGGATTTGATTGTCCATTAATAAAATGAGACCTGGATTTAGACTTCATTTTTTACTCATCATACTCATTCATGGTTTTAATTACCATCTGACATATTCTACAACCATTCATTTAATCTCTCAGAATAGATGCATTTAAATGGTAAAGAATACTAAATTCACTGGGTGCTGGTAGCTCATGCCTATAATCCTAGCTACTTAGGAGGTTGAGGTCTGTCTGAGCCATCGTGGGCAGGAAAGTCTGTGGGACTTTCATCTCCAATAAACCACTCAGGAAACTGGAAGTGGTGCTGTGGCTCAAGTGGTAGAGTGCTAGTCTTGAACTGAAGAGCTGAGGAACAGCTCCCAGGTACAGAGTTCAAGCCCCACGACTGACAAAAAAGTGCTAAGTTCTCTAAAGTTTGAAAGGGAATAATTTTAGCAATAATAATCTATGAGTAAACTGGGGATGTGTCTGCTAGAAAGCCATGTCAATTTTAGTCAATGTAAATGATAATAAAAGAAGATATAGGTACACTCTTGAATGAAGAATTGCTACCAGAACAATATAGAATTAATAGCTAATTTAGAATTGTTGGAATCTAACATATGGATAACAAGATTTGATAAAATTCTTGAAAATGAAAAGGTAGTCTCACTTAGAAAGAGACAGTGTAACAATCTGGAGTTAAAGAGGAGAGTATTTCATGAACTGAGAGAGCAAGGCTAATGCAGCAAAAATATAAACCAAAGGAAGAACATGGTCAAACAATGTGGCAGAATACTGAGATGATGAGAGAAAGCCACTGGATGTGGTGAGGATCTAATCATTTTATCAAAGAGGAAACAAAAGCACTATGCAGTAGCAACCTAACTCTACTGCTGGAATGCTATGCAAGAAGCTGGCTGATGAGTTGTTTTCAAATACACTTGTGGTAACATTTTCAAATGCTCCTGGCGACATGATCAGTTCTGTCTTATGAGCCTTCTTGAATAATGACATGTTCTTTATTGAATTATGGAAACAGGGTTGATGGTCATGTTATATGCACTTAGAGTAAGAAGTAGTAGTCATATCATTTTCTTAACCTGAGACATGGAAATGTATTTGATGATTTGGGGTTTGTTCTTTGGAACACAAAGTGGGCATTTCTACAAAGAATCGTTCTTTCATACTCATAGACCATTGGCAGCCAGGGGACAGGATAAGTACAAATTTATTCCACTTGAGTGGCTGAAAGATGCTCATATTAATACAAAAGTGCAATATCCTGACAGTTTTAAACCTCAACTGCAGGTTCAGAGCCCTGTCTGTCACTTATCTTAAGCTTCTATGGAGAATAAAGATCAAGTATCTTGGAAGCAGTGTTTAGTGTGATAGCTATTTCTGCAAGAGACAGCTTTCCCCCCCTAAATCCCTTGCACAGTATTATCATCAGAGTCTTCTGTGTCTGATTTCCTCAAGGTTCTTGGCTGTTTAAGGATAGGCAGTTTGGCTGTGGTGAGGAACTATTTTTTTTGTAGACTCAAGAAATAGCTGCTAGTCAAAGATTCTCACTTCTTTTGATGGTTGACAGTTTACAAGTCATTTTTTTAGATCTTTGAAATAAGAATTGTTAATAATAATAGTACCCAACTAGATAATCCTCTTGTATTTGTTTAGTCTTATATCACACTCTATTTCTATATTTTAATATATTAAGATTTTATTTTCCAATAGCTTTATGCTAGGTTCTAAACTTGCTTACACTTACTTTAACACTGAAGATCTTGTTGCTGAGAGAAGTTATGTGCTCATCACCATAGATAGTGAATTCTTTTTTTTTTTAATTTAATTTAATTTTATTTGTGAACATACTGTATAGAGGAGTTACAATTACATGGGCAGGATAATACGTACATTTCTTACCAAGCATTGCAGCCTCCTCCTTTGTTTACCCTTCACATCCCTTCCCAGCCTCCCCCCTCCCCCCCAATCCCAATCCCAATCCTTCTCCTTCCCCCCCCCCCCCCCGCACCGATGTTGTAAAGCTCGTTTTGGACATGACAACTTGTACTTCTCATTGTTGCAACAGGTCCACCTGTGGATAGTGAATTCTTAAATAAGATAGAGAAGCAAGTGTCTGGCTCCAAATCCTTTGTTTTATACATTCAGTACTTAGTGCTTCAACGAGGAACTAAACCTATGAAAATATAATCTTACCTTGATAATATATGCTGGAATTCCAACTCTGCTGTTGTGTTCAAAATATTTCCAGAATACTCTCTGAAAAAAATCTCCTATAGATAAATATATTTTAAATATGTTCAGTGATAGAAAACCCTTTTCCTGGTTAGAGGAGATAGAATAAACAGTTGAAAATCACCTATCGCAAAGTCCATAATTCCATTCATTGATAAAGAGGAAAGTTCTATTAGGGTCTTCTAAACATGTATTTGTCCAGGGAAGGTATTAATTGAAATAGAAGTGTAACTTTATAAATGGACTACTTTATAAAGGAAAGTACTGACTGGATATTTTGTCTGTCGTTAGAAAATCAATCTGACTCCTAGCTGGGCATTCAGATTGACTCACAAAATTGGTGGGGAAAGAATCTAAATTAGTTCAAAAAAGTAATTCCTAGAAATGAAGACTATTCATGAAGCCCAGTGTAGTCTGTTTGCTAATGTCACATAAATCTGGCTCTTTGGAGGTAGCATCGCTCATTGTAATTGTAGGAAGCCAGAAGACAAGAGAGCACCTATCTCATTGACTCTCTTTGTTCCTTCTTTCAAATATTGGGAAAGAAATAATATAAGTTCCATGTCATATTTCAGAGGAAAACAATAATAGTTGGTCGATTTGGCTCTTAACTATAAATCAAAGCAACAAATGAACAAAGCACCTCTATTAAATAAATATATGATTAGTTGTTTCCACTCAGGGTCAGGAAAAGAAATTAGTGCTTTCCCTCTGTTGTCATGCTGGTGCCAAGTTCTCGGTGTGTGCACACTATAGGCAAGTGCTCTGTCAATGGAGGCACGTTCCCAACTCTTGTTTATGTTTTGTTTTAGGGATTGCCTATGCTGGCCTAGATATGAGCATCTTCCTACCTCTAGCTTTTGAGTAGCTGGGATTACCTCTGTGGATCGCTGCACTCATCTAAATGGATGTTTTTCAAGACACAAAGTAATACATATCAGAATGCGATACGTGCCAGCAATTTAGTTGTCATTCACACAGTGGATTCAATTGAACGGCTTTCAAATCTGAGTGGAATCCATGTATGGCCACTTCATTACCAACATATTTAGTTGTTACTGTATGAATCACCACATGCAAATACAACCCTATCAGAAAACTTACAGCATTGTTGCTTGGCAATGGCAGAGCAGAAGCAACCATGCGTTCTCAGAAAACAGTCTTCTGGGAATAAGGTCCCATCCAATTATCTCAGGCTGATTCAAAATTACTGATGGGAAGTCAAAAGGACAGGTAAATCTTCTGTTCAGAGAGAACCGGGCCTGCTTGTTTCTTCACCCAATAACAAATCATTTTTCACCATCACCTGTGACACAAACTACACATTTACTTGCTGCTTGTTTCTTCTCTTAATATTCAGTCTGCATAGTCACACCAGCTGACACACAGAAAAGAGAGGAAGAGAAAGAGAACGAGTTGGCAGGGAGTCAATATATTTCAGTGTTTTATTACGACAGAACTCTAGTAGCATTTAGTTGGTGAGTCTAAGCAGAAAATGAGTTATTTCTAAAGTGACTTAGTTATCAGAGGAGGTGATTAAAGACATAACAACAACAACTAAAAAAAAATCCATGGATTAATTAACAGGTCAATCCTCGTTGAGTAGCCATTACTAAATTACATGGTTTGTCTACAGAGAAAGAATTCATCTTTGATGATTTTCCAGCCTGAATGACTGTGTCCTTAGAATTCCAGATCTGTGAGAAGAAATTCCCATTGATTTGCTGATGAATAATGAGATCAGAAAACATAGTACCTGGATTTCTGTCAATTCTACACATTCAAGAATTAATCTTGCTTTCTTTCAGTGATAAATCCTTCATCCTGTAGTTACTGACAGTGAGATTTGAAGACTTGATGAATAATAAATAACAAAATCAGGGCTAATCATACTATAAGAGAAAAAAATTCAGGGTCAGCAAGAAAAGACAAGTATTTGATGCCAGCAGAACAAACAACTTATAAGAGAGGAGAAAAGCATATCCTAATGTATTCCTTGGAAGAGATACAACTTTCAAAGGGAGAGAAGTGACAGACACACTAAGAAGCCTACTGTTTCATTTACTCACTTACTATGTGCTTATGAAGTCATTTATTCATGCATATGCATATGCATACTTATATACAGGCCATATTTACATATGCTAATTATGTATATAACATTTATATATACCTATACTTTGTACACATTCACAATTGCATATTGAGTATACAGCAATTATCGTGAGAGTCAGAAATAACCTATTATTGTAAATTAAGTATTAATACCTAAAAAGTGCAATGAATAAATAAACAAGTCTAGCCATTTAAGGGACTGGAAGTTTAAAAGGTGACAGGAGTCAGGTATTAGCATAAAATAGAGATGGTCAGTTTAAGAATCTTTGAGTAGCTGACACTCCAGCAGAGTGGGATACATGCGTTATGTAAATATCTAGAATAGTATATTCCAATCAGACATAGTGAAACATTCTATCGTGCTATGTGGCAGAGGAATTAGGCCTAGGGAAAATATACCAATGTGACTGGATTGCACAGGATGAAAGGAATGGTGAGTAGTAGGAAATTAGGTCAGAGGGCTCAAGATTGATCTGTGTAAAGACACAATTTGGACACCAAGTTCTATCTTCCTCTTTAGCTCAGGAGCAAAAGACAAACCCAGGCAAGAGAGTTTTGAGAGTATCCATGAGATGAGACTGCTGTAATATGTAGTGTGGGACTAATCACAAGGAAAGACATATCCTTGGGGCTTTTCCATAAATGCAGTGAAAAGCAACCAGAAGAGAGATATTTGTGCAGAGAAGAGAATTAATTCCATTCTGGTTTCTAAATTACTTTTATTTCTATTAAGTGTTGTTTTCATTTCAACTAATAACCAACCAATAATAATCATGATGAACCTAGGACTTGCTGATAACTTTTCCGCAAGGTAAATTCAAAGAACTAAGGAAGTAGAAGAGGAAGCACAGGGAAATTTTCCTGACGAGAATTCAGTGATATGAATAGACATTTAAACTTGTCACCTATTTCCTTCATTCCCATTTTGTCCAAAGGGGGAAAGGTAGAGAACCATGGGACTCCAACTTCAGTCCACACTCTTTCATAGAACTTCCATTCCCAGACAGATTTCAGCAAAGCCTCTTACTGTGAGGACTTGTGTAATGTCTGTTTGTGTGTGTGTGTATGTGTGTGCAAATGTGTGCATGTGTGTGTATGCTTGTAGGTGTGTTCATAAGCATTCACAGTTTTAATTCATTTAGGCAAAATGTTGTACTAGTGAATACTTCTGGGCTGTATACTGCCGTTCCAAAACTGTATTTGCTGTTTGGTTGTACTTCATTTTGGCGAGAACGAGTTCCCATCAAAAATAGGTGTAGTTCCAGAAATAAGCTGGAACTCTAGCATAGCTATGCATTTTAGATTGGTATCATTTCACAGAATTGTTGGCAATGTTGGTTTCTTTGGCTGGGTCTTTCACATTAACCAGCTTTTTTTCCTCTTTTAACTCACATAGAATCTATCATGTGCCACGAAGAACATATGAACCTTGATAACTAATCAGCCACAAAAGAAATCACATGAATCCAAGGCTTAACTTTTTTAAATTTTATTTTATTGTAAAGGTGATATACACAGCTGTTTCAGTTACATTAGTAAGGCAATGAGTATGTTTGTTATCAAATATTGTTACTCCCTCATTTTATTTCAATAGCAATAAACATTCACATCAATGACATCAGAGACCTGCATTAGAAGGAAGGAACTAAAACTAAGTAATGATTCCCCATTTTCTTCCCTTTGTAGAATAACGATCTTCTTTGTTTTTTGGTCAGGTCATGGGGCCTGAACTCTGGGTCTGGGCGCTGTCCCTCAGCTCTTCAGCTCAAGGCTAGCGCTCTACCACTTGAGCCACAGCGCCACATCCAGCTTTTTTCTTTTTTCTTTTTTTGCTGAGGAATTGAACCCAGGGCCTCATGCATGAAAGGCAAGTGCTTTACCACTGAGCCACCCAATAACTATCTTCTTAATGGAAGGCAGAAATCCATGCAAGAAAAAAAGGCTTCTGACTGAATTTAAGATATTATTCTTTTCTATGTAACAGAGAATCTTACCTAACACAGAAATTATTGTACTGAGGAAGTGATGCTGTGGTTCAAGCAGTAGAATGTTCACCTTGAGCAGAAGAGCTGAGGGACAGTTCCCAAGCCCAGAGTTGAAGCCCCATGACCAACCAACAAAAGAAGGAAAGAAAGAAAGAAAGAAAGAAAGAAAGAAAGAAAGAAAGAAAGAAAGAAAGAAAGAAAGAAAGAAAGAAAGAAAGAAAGAAAGGAAGGAAGGAAGGAAGGAAGGAAGGAAGGAAGGAAGGAAGGAAGGAAGGAAGAAAGAAATTATTGTACTGATTCTACTAGGTTGAAAACTAGCTTTAATCTACCTCTGCACCTTCCTTGTGTTACTCCAATTAAAGAGATATTGCAGGTATCCAGTAAAATGATGGCTATGAAAGTGAGTTATTTTCATCAGCTGACTCATAGAAGCTCCTCAACAGTCATTTAGTATAATGGAGGCATCATTTGCTCTTAGAGCTGAGACACCACCATCCAAATAACTGTAACCCTTCCTCTCCATCCCTCAGCAATCAAGTTCTAATTGTCTCACAACAAGTCAAGATTTGCTCTTAAATATGGAGAGAGTATCCTGTTCCCAAAAGAATATCAGAACCTTGAGGGTAGGTAAAGCAATGAGAGTTTCACAGTAGTTTCTTTGCCTCTGATGCCAACATCATGGTAGTATCTCATACATGTTCCCCTTCTTTCACACATGCATGAACTCTCTCTTGTATGCTCTCTCTCTCTCTCTCTCTCTCTCTCTCTCTCTCTCTCTCTCTCTCTCTCTCTCTCTCTCTCTCTCTCTCTCTCACACACACACACACACACACAGAGCTATCTGTATTAAACAGTGGGAGCAGAATCATGTTCAGAGAACATAGCATTGAATATATCTTAAGGATATTTTCCTTCTCCAGCTCCCAACTTTACCCAGCAAACGTGTTTATTTCCAAGGTTTTGTTCAGAGGGTATGCAGACTTTTAACTTTTAATAAGCTTAACTAAGATGTATTCATTAATCCATATTTGAAGGACTTTTCTGGGTCAGTGTTTCTTGACTTCCTGGTGTGAAGAAAATTGGGGAGCACCGCACGTGGCCTTTCCTAAAAAAAATGAAATTTAGTGTCGAGTATCAATCTACTCCATTCATAAAAATAGATTTCAATTTTTGTAAAGATCAGGGGAATTTGGGGATATCAACTAGATTTAAAGCACATTTTATCAAACATTGGGAGATGCAACCACAGGAGTGAGCTTGTGTCTCTGCCACTCTACAGCTGTCATCTTTCCAAATCTCTCCAGTACCTAGAGGCTGGCAGCGATAGCACTTTAATTTCTGTGCTAGGATCTGCTCCCTTGTTTTTCTAGCCTCCAGATCCATGGTTCCAGCTCAGAGAATTGGTGAACTAGGAGGTAGAAGCTAAAATAAGAACAGAAACATGCCATTTCTCAATTGCTAGCACTAGGAGGGTTCTTTGCTTCACGGTGAGCAAGTATATGCTTACAAATATGGAGTACACATACCACATTTTCTTGATCCCTTCATCTACTAAGGGGCATCTGGGTTGGTTCCACAACTTAACTATGGTAAATAATGCTGCAGTGAACATAGTTGTGCTGGTAGCTTTAGTATGGTTTTGTTTGTTATCATTTGGGTAAATGCCCAAAAGTGGGATTGCTGGGTCATAGGGGAGCTCTATGTGGAGTCTTTTGAGAAACCTCCATACTACTGTCCAAAGTGGTTGAACAAGTTTACACTCCCACCAACAATGCAGTAAGGTTCCCTTCTGTCCACATCCCCTCCAGCATCTGTTGTTATTAGAGTTCTTGATTATAGCTATTCTAACTAGGGTGTGGTGATATCTCAATGTTGTTTTGATTAACATTTCTTTTTTGACTAGGGAGGTTGAGATATATACACAATGGAATTCTATGCCTCCATCAGAAAGAATGGCATTGCCCCATTTGTTAGGAAATAGAAAGACTTGGAAAAAATTATATTAAGTGAAGTAAGCCAGGCCCAAAGAAACATAGGTCCCCTGGTTTCCCTTATTTGCAATAACTAGTATATATCTGAGACAAGCAGAAATGGTCAGATAAGTTGGTGTTAGGCAAAATGAACCCTAAGATAAGGATTCAAATGTTTTTTCTTTCTTGCGATTGTTTCTAAGATGATTCCTTTGTTGCTTTGTATGTCCTTCCCCCACGGTACAACCCCTGTTTTCACTGTATTTGATGTCGGTATACTTTGTGGGGGAAGCGAAAAAACAAATTGTTTAAATAGAGATACAGGTGGACTCATTGCAGCAATGAGAGGTACAAGACATTATGTTGAAAAATGAACTCTACAACTTTGGCGGGAAGGGGGAGGGGGAGGAGAGATGGGAAGGGATGGGAAAGGGAAACAAAGGAGGAGGCAACAAGGCGTGATAAGAAATGTACTCATTACCTTGCTCATGTAATTGTAACCCCTCTGTATGGTATTTTCACAATAAAAAATTGATTCTGGGGGAAAAAAAGAAAAAAAAGATAGAGTACATATAAGTAACATCTACCACATAAAGTGAGGAATAAAGTGATTTTCTACTGTTAACCAGGTAAAATACTAATGAAGTACTGGAGGTGGATTAGTAATTTTCCTGTGAGTTAAACAAAGGACACTGATGATGATCGATACTTTTAGACAAATCCTGCAAAATAACCTGTTTGCAAGTCCTCAAATTTTTACATTAGACATGTTTTATGAATTAGTAACACTAATAAGTCTGTTATTTCCAAGAAATGCATTTCTTGGAATTCATTCAAAGCAATTCCTTTTTCTGCTTGCTTCTCTCTGATAAATTACCTTTTCTCAACTTAAAGGAAATGACATTTTCCTGAAAAGTTGACAAAGTACCTTACCAACACTGGCACACTTTTAAAGTAATCATCATGGATACTATAAGGTTGAAAATAAATCACTTTCTATAGCTCAGTGCATTTTGTTTCTAATGAATTTACTAATATTCAACAATATTCTTGAGTGACTGTTAGGTGCAAGGCATTATACTAGACCCAGCTAGACTCAATAGATGTCTAGAAGATAAACAAAACACACTCAAGTCTTAAGCAACTGATAATCAAATAGGTGTACTCAGATAGTACGCAAATAAAGCACCTTAATAGAAAATTAATAAAAAAATAAAGAAATAATAATGGAAAATCAACTTATCTCTGACTTCTAGAGACTGATGTCATCACTAATTCCATGTAAGTTAGCACCTATCAGTAGAGCTTACTGTCTGTGGATTGATATTTATTTAAATGATATGCTGAAAAGTAATAAGCCTAGTGGTCTATTTAATTATCAATCTCATGAGTGATTTTTTCTATTTCGCTTCATATTAATTTCCATTCTTGAATTAAAATTGCTCTTTAATACAGTATTCTTGCATGGATTCTATGGGTGCTTCAAAAACTTTAATTTATCCTAGACTGACTGTTGTGTTTTCGCATGTGTGTGGGTATGCTTATTAGAGCACACTCTAATGGAAACACCTGCTTGATCGTGATTCTCTTAATGAATTGTCTTGGCATTACTAAATGGCACCTCAATCCAATTATGGTATGCTGTGTGGGAACCATGGACTTACATTACAACATTGCTTTCTGAAAGCAGGCTGCTTCTTTTTCTAATCCTCCTGAAAATTATGTATGTATGCATTATACATAGTCAATGTATGGGGAATAGGCCTTCAAGGTAATCTTTAATAGCACTTTACAGTTTCTTATGTGTTTTCAGTTTTATAACTCACCTAAATACTTTCTACCTATAGTAATATTTTGTGCATTGTACCAGTTTGTACCTGTATGTATGTCTTCTCTACTAAGGTAGAAAAATCTGTGTCTCCACTATTAATGTCTTATTTTTACCGTTCAATTCAGGTCTGTCTCCAAACAAAGTCAACTTTATGATCAAAGCAATCATCCTACCTATGCTAGGTACTTGGCCCTGGTTCTCACTGACCACTTCTCTACTTTGACATATTAATTTTCCTACAGAAGGCCAGAATAGTCATTCTAAAACACTGATCTGGTTTTGATGATCCCCTCTTTGAAGTACATCCCTGTCTCCGGTCTTTCTTAGAATTAATTCCAAATTATTCAACTGGATTTCTAGAACCTATTTTATCCAGCTCTTTCTTCTTTCATGAAAACATGTTTATCATTTCATGATTCTACTTGAACAGCTATGCACAATTACTAGGTTCAATTATATGAAATTGCCACGATTTCACAACCATTAAAAAAACAAATGTGGAAAATTGTTATTGTTCAAAATAATATATACCATATTTGGTGTGGGAATTTAGATTAATTTTACAGTGCTTGCCTAACATGTGTGAGTCATATCCTAGAACTACAAAACAACCAAAAGCCAATTTTTGGTTCTCTTCTCTTTATCTTCACATACTTTTCTTCCTTCCTGGAAATATAGTCTATGATTCTATATGTGGAGAACTCTAACATATTCAGATTTATGTCTAGACTTAAAAGTTCATGTTGGAAAATCTTATCTGACTACATTATGTCCTTTTTCTCAATTTGGTTTCTATTGATTTTTAAAATTTTTGCGCAAATATTCTTATGACCTGTATATGTTTTCCTTTTCTTCGCACATTTGCAAATATGTGTTATGTCTTATAGTTTTGCTACAATCTTAATATGTATGAGGTTACATCTGATACTGTTTTGCTTTAATTTCCTTGACAATTGGTGATATTAATCAGTTTTTGAGGAACACTGGGCCATTATTTTGTCATTTTTTAAAAGAAATGTCCATTTAAGTTCTGTGAATATTTTTAAATCTGGTTGTGGACTTTTGTTTGCTATTGAATTGTATGAGTTCTTTATAAAATGTAGATATTCATTATCTGATAGAAAGGTTGTAAATATTTTTCTAACTATAGGTTACCTTTTCATTTTGTTGGTTGTTCCTTTTGCTGTTCTAAAATATTTTGGTTTGATGAATAAACACCATTTATTGATTTTTGCTTTTTTATATTCTTAGATTTTGATGTTGGCTTTGCCACAGCTAAGCCAGAAAAGGGCACTGTAAAAAAGAGTACAGTGGGCAAATAAACCTAATAAACAATTCTCAATAAAAATTCTCAATAAGATATTAACACATTACATTCAATAGAGCTTCAAAAAGATTGCAAGTGACATTTATTTCTGGCATGTACAACTGAAAGTTGAATGGTGCTTACCTTGAAAACTGTCATGGACCTAAGAAAATTAAAGAGAAAACAAATAAATGGAAAGCTGTTCTTCATGTCTGAAGAAATAAATATTACTATAAGATATATGTTACTGAAGCCAATATGTAGATTAAATCCAATCCTTATCAAAATCTCAATTTCTTCAGAGAAAATTTAAATTACCCCATCATTCCACAGTATCAAAATATAACCTGAATAGCTTAATTCCAATGGGTAGGGAGAAGACAAAGTTTGGGAACATCCACACACATGAAATAATATTAATACAAAGCTATAATAAGCAAAATGGTATGGCATTCACATAAAAATGGAAACATAGACCAGTGGAGACGATGGAGATCTCTGAAAGGAATCCATACATATACAGTCACATATCCTTTCAGACAAGCATACTGAGGATATAATGGTGAACATAGGACACAGGATTTTCACATAGAAAAGAATGAACTTGGACCCTTATGTCCCATACAGAAATGAGCTCAAAATAGATAAACCACCTAAATATGGACTGTAACTTGTAAAATGACTAGAGGAAATCACCAATTTCTGCCTTATAGCCTAAATTCTGTGAAGCAATCCTCCGTAGTCCGTTCCCTCTTCCTGTTTGTTCTGTCACTGACTCTTTTTAATCATTAATACATTGATTTGTTATTTAACACATCGCTGTGTCCAAGATGATACTTCACAAATTCAGAAAGAATGGGAGCACAATACAGTCTGTGTTCTCATGATGTTGAAATTCTAGCAGAATTGAAGGACAAGTAAACAGTTAAGTGGGTGGCAGGGCCATTACTCCTTTGTTAGTCTTGAATAAAGAGCTAGAGATACAGAAGAAGCATTTAAGTTGAGCTACTGATATGCAGTCACTTCAAAGAAGGCTTGAACATACAAAACACTAAACAGAACCCTTAAGTTTAGACAGCCAGAGAAGACTGCATCTACACTGAATAGCAGCAAGGTTTGGGAAGAATGAGTTAAAAGAAGGGGGTCACTGGTGGCTCATGCCTGTAATCCTTACTGAGAGTCTGAGATCATGAGTTGAAGCTAGCCAAGGCAGTAAAGTCAAAACTCTTATCTCCAATTACCCACCAAAAATCTAGAAGTGGACTATGGTTCAGGTGGTAGAGCATGAGCTTTGAGAAAAAAACAAAAACAAAACAAGAAATCCATAAGGGACTACATCTATGCCCAGAGTTCAACCCTAGCACCCAGACACACACACACACACAGACACACACACACAGACACACACACAGACACACACACACACACACACACACACACACACACACACACAGGTGAGGGGGTAGGGTTCATTCATCATGTAATCATTTATGACAATCCTGAGGAAAGGAAGGGTAGGATTGGGAGGGTTCTCAGGTATGAATTTACCCAAGCAGTGCTGACCTGTACCTTCCCATTCCTACCAACGCTTCCTTCAGCCACTTGAGTCATCTACAGACCGTGTGTTATTCTCCACACAAATTAAGGGGAGGGCATCTGTCTTTCGTGGTTGTGCCTTGTGCTCTTCAATGCCAATACCAAGATAAAGATGAGGTGTTGTGCTGAAAAGCGAAAAGACTATGAAAAGAAAATAAATAAGAGCAAACACTATTATAAATATAAAGAATTCTATTAATGTTTTCTCTTGTTTTTGTTTTCTAGGTAAGTGAAACCAGTTTTTAACAACACAGCATCATTACTGGACTTCTTCAGCATGTGGGAATTTTCTCCACTGAATATCTACAAGGTGACATTCCAGTATCTTCTATTACCCGTGCTTCACTCATGAGTTTATACACAGAAGTGCTAAACAATCAAAAAAATTAACTTGAAATTTTAAAATACTTAGTGGTTATATCTTTAAATAATGCTTAGTAGTATCTTTCCCAAAGGTAAGTGATTCTTTTCAAATCTTGATTTTACTCAAAGAAGTATCAAAAGGAATAGTAAACTATTTGAAGCAATATAAAGGGTGAATTTCCATGATAAAACAATTTTCTCTATTTTCTTTATTTGATTCATATTAAATAAATTTGGGGGATGTTAAAGTATGTATTTTTTTTCATTGGAAGTGAATGTCTCTGTTCCTTTATTTTAAAATGATAGAGTCAAAGGTGTGGATTTTGCATGATTTTTGGTGTTCTCTGAAATCTAAGATATTATAATGCACAATTCTCTTCTTTCCACCCCCTCCCACCATTGCATCAAATTTCCCTACAAGATGGCATTTTAAATGTAAGGAAAATGACTTTTTAGTAGAGCAGTGTGAAATAGGATTTAGTGGGCAAGATGAGAGATAGATAGAAAAAAATGAAAGGAGAATACTTGAGCAATATTAAATATTTTATATTTAATAATATATTTAAACAATGAATACTCCTAGAAAATTGGCAGTGACTCCTGTTGGTCCCTGACCTGGGTCTGGCCAATTTCTTGGCTTTTTGTACTTAGCTGTTCTTCAATTCCTTATCTTCTTTTCCAAATTTATCATTTGTTTTCAGCATGGGCTACATCATCCATGTTGTATCTGGCAATTTGTATTTTCTGGGTGCATCTCAGATGTTCCAATGGATTGATTTTTGTGATGCTCCTGTGTAATTTGGCACAGACATTCCTGCCCTTGACAGAGAGGTGACACGCCTCCTTATTCATAATCATTATCCTAGCTGATGGAGCTCATCAACAGCCTCTGTGCTCACTTGAGAGGGACAGAATTTTTCTGAAGTGTTGCTGATTCCCTGTTTTAATTGTAATCTATGAGTATATATATGAAGAATTATTAAATTATACAAAACAATGGAATGCCCTTATAGCAAGGAGGATTAAACACTTGTATTTAAAACTTATAGTAAAATTGGCCCTTGTGACATAGTACTCTAAAAAATTCACTTGATTTTATTGTCTCTTGTCTTATTGAGTATCAAATGGGTTTGGTATATATGGAAAATATAAGATAGACTGTACTGTTGTATAATTTCAGAAGTGGAAATAACCAAAGCATCTTTGTTCATAAGGAAAAAAATAAACACTTAGATTATTACTGATATATTTATATGCAATAACCACAAAATTTTTCATTTGTGTCAAGTCTACTATAGCTCCCTGGATTTTAGTGTGACAGTTATATAGCACCATGGAAAAGCACTATGCATAGCATCATAAATCCAAATTTTTCCTTTTACCAGCTTGTAAATTAAGTCAGGCATTTATTCTTAATTAATTTCAATTATTTTTAATATGTAAAATATGTATAATGGTTATGATTTCAGGTTACAGTGCGTATGGTGATAATAAAATTTCATAAGATAACCTCTAAATTTCACATTAAATATACTGTAAATGGTAGCTAACATGCAGAGGAGGGGAAGAAAGAAGAAATGAGAAGCAGAAGGGAAAATAATGATGGTGGGTGGTGGCTGCTATGTTGATTTTCTCAGCCTTCCATTAATCTTGTAGCTTCTGGTATTGCTTTTGCTAGGGTCTTTACCATTTACACACACACACACACACACACACACACACACACACACACACACACACACATATACTAGATGGACAATCACTTGACAGAGAATTATCATTTCCAAACTCTTGATGTTCTTTGAAACCACATTCCAAGAGATAAGATAGGACAGTATTATTTGATATTAATTCTAGATTCTCAGTGGCAAATAGTCTAGAATCAATGAATGCCGAACTGGCTATGAAGCAAACTGAGCCACTGTTGTTCCCTGTGCGATGTGTGTTCTAAGTGTTTTCCTATCCCTTTAACCTTCAGGAAAAAAAAGTCTGATGCTGGTACTTAACATAATCTCATCTTGTATAGCAGTTTTGTGTAATTTGTTCCAAATATTTCATTTCTGAGCCTATGTTTTAAACTACCATGAACCTTAGCTTTAAAAGAAGTATTTTGAAAGTTCTCTTCCCTAGTGTTCTAATTTCTGACATAATTTTTATCATAAATATTTGTCACGACTATTTTAACATCCTACAAAGTTACAAGGTAGATAAAGTACATATATTAGTGATATAGATGGCTAGCTTTCTTCTATAAAACGAATAAATCTAATCATATTGTGAAGTCTACGGAGGGCGCCCTTCACATACACACAATACTCCCCTAAAATTTTGGGAGATTATGTGTTTTATTTAATGTTTACAGATGAAAACTGCTCTCCATTTTTTCAATTGGGATCCAGAATGAAACCTTAAAACTGTATTTCATGTTGTTGGCCATAGCCAGTCCCATTTAACACGCACCATGACAACTTGGACTATGTCTGGGTTCCTTTTCTTTTATATAGCTGAAAAATTGTCACTCAGTAAAGTGCATCCACAATATTCTATGTAATAGAATTAGGGAATAATCAAGAAGATATAATGCCAGGTCTGTATGACTACAATCCCACACCTTTGTTCACTACTATGATTGTCACACTAACTTCTCTACCATATTGCATAAAATACATTTAAGACATCCTGTGATTTCTGTGGTGATATATGAGATGTGATGACTTACATCTTTTACGGATGCAGTTTCTGGTGAGTTCTTCCAGTTTGGTAAGGAGTATTTATTCTCTGGCAGTACCCAGGTCCATGTTCACAGGGGTACAGTAGTACTTAAAGACATGAGACCTTCATATAGTTGTTGGCTACTCCATTATACTGTACTGGCGGCTTCCACAGGGCAAGAGCATAGTGCTATTCATTTCCCTGTAGCAGAAGTATCTTGCCACTGTCTGCAGAACTGTGTCAATAAGTCATGTGCATCGCCAGCGTTGCCTAGTCTTACTTCAAATTATCTTTCTTTTATAACAACTCTAGATTGGCAGAGTAGCAGACACTGCTTCAAAACCATGTTTCCATACTCAACATTACCCAAGAGAATTTTGAAATCTTCACTCGCTCTTTTCTTTTGATTATATTTTCAAAGAGACTGCATTTAGATGTATAAGGTATGTTGTCCCCAAATACTATGCTTTAGTTAATGTCTGTACGTTTCTGAGCTTTACCTTTTGAACACAAGACTTTAATACTTAAAACTTGTACCATTACTTTACCCATTTGTTGGAATGGCTATGGAACATAAACAAAATGGATCTTGGTCAAACCATGGAGATGGAGGTATGGAGGGCCCTGAGTGTTTGGGGATAGAGAAGAAGATTATGAGGCAGGGGGTTCTCTGCAAGGGAGGGAAAAGAACAAGATGCCTAATGAGGTGGGAGGCATTGTTCCCTAGAAGACAATTTCCCCTGGGGCCAACTGTGTATATGGTTTCTGTTACACTTTCTCTCTTTTTGAGTAAGGCAGAAGGTTTCTAGAATAATGATCTGCTTTCAGAAAGTACATGCATGATGAAATTGTCTGCCTTAGGCTACCTATATTGATTGTTTTTGCAGGAAAATGTGTGATGAGCTAGAAACTCCTCTTGGCACACATTGCACTGTCTTTTCTAAATGAGATCTGTTTTTCTCAGTTCTATTGGCCTTTTGGGTCAAGATAGAAACAGAGGTAGAGCAAAACAGACAGTAAGGTAGACAGATGTATGTGTTTTCTTAGTTTTAATACAGAAAACAAAAACACAATACAGTAATAATACAATGTAAAGTGCTTAAAAACTGCATAGTGGTGTACACATACTGGGTATTTTATGGGTTTGGTTAAGTTTTCTTCATAGTAAACAGTAAAAACTAGTCTATAGAAACCATATTCATCATCACATAAGGAAATGCTTTCAAATCAGAAGATATTTAATATGTGACACTTTCAAGGATTGGAGGAAAAAAATAATTATCCAATGATTCTGATTCCTTTGAAGTAAAATATTATAATTTTACGAAAACATCTTCTATAATACTAAATATCTAAACATACTCAAGTTTTTCTGCACTAAGATTTGAACCTGAGAAATCACACCTGCTAGACAGGCTTTCTACTACATCCCTTTTCAGGCTACTATCATGGTTTGAGCTAGAGTGTCCCTTTCTGTGGGGTTATGGTCTTCTCACATTAATCTTCTAGGCCTGTTATCCTTAACAGGCCATGGACCAACACATGCAGCTTTCTGTCAACAAAAGGTACCATATATTTTTGTGCCTATGCTAGCCTTGAATCACAATCTTTCCAATTTCAACCTCCAAAGTAGCCAGGATGATATAGGTATGAGCCACCACTACTGTGACAATTAACTTTGTGAAGGACTTAGGATAAATATACAAACATGGAAATTCTTCCAGCATTTTAAGTGATTGATATCTGAAACTTTATAGATGGAATGCATGTTTCATTTAATCTTTATAGGTAAAATCTATAGGCTATAATCTAGTTGGACAGTATCCTTCAAGTTGAGATGCAGAATAATACTCAGTATTCTAGATGATGTCAGGACAGGAAAACTCAAATAATATTTAGTTAGTAAATAAATGGTTTACTCAAGTCCACAGAATGGGTGTTGCTATCATTTCTTCGGTAACAATGCTCCTCTGTCTTTATCTGGAATTAGGCTGGATGAGATAGTAATCTGGGTTAGTATAACATGTGCAGTGTTGTTACATAACTTTCCTTGTCTTTCCTTGTTCTTCTAGTTACCATGGAGTGAATTTAGGCAATTTTATTTTGCCACTTTATTTGGGGGATTAAGGAAATCATTCCTGGAAAGCACTCAGAATATTCTCTAGTCAATAGTAATTGCCCAAGAAATATTAGTTTTTATAATGAAACCCTATGTAGTCATCTCAAGGAACTTTTTTCACATGCATTTTTTTTATCTTTCCTCTCACTTGGGGCACTAATGCTATCATCATTCCATAGGAAAAATATTTCCTCAGAGGCTTTCCTGCCTGTGACAGTAGAGATGGCTCTTTAGATTAATTATTGTGCTTTGCTTCTGTGAGGCACCACGTTTTTAACATTCATAACTCTTCCTGAAGGAAAAGAAATATTTTTGACTTGAGTTTTTAAACTATAATGTTTAACTGCTGGTTTGTGCAATTAATCAAGTGTTTTCATAATCTGGATACTATCTTGGACTTGTAGAATTTCAAATTAGGAGGGCTAGAATTGTAAATTACTTTTGTATATCCAAGCTGGTCCATATGGGTAAAAAAGGAGTAAGGAAGAAAAAAAAAAAAGAATGGCTTAGATTGCTGAAGGGAGAAAAGATCATCCACAATTCAGAATTGCTTCAGTTACATAGCTATTTTGAATTTAGAATATATTTAAAGTGATTTTATTTTTACAAATGCATGTCAGAAACAAAGTATCTTGGGCAAATGAGAATCTTAAGCTTTCTGAAGCTACATGTAAGTATTGCAATCTTCATTAACTTATCAGCTATCTTATATCTTGATACTTTCCTCACTTCCCAAATAATTTCCTTATTCCCTTTGGAATAGATCTATAGATCTACAGATCTATGTTCTGATTGTTGCTAGTATCACTCTTTGGCTCTTCTCTATGAGACACTGATTCTAGCTGTAGACTAATATTCTGAGACTTTCTTTCTCTCTCTCTCTATACATATATACACACACATATGTAGATATATGTGTATATATGTATGTGTTACTCTGATATATTGTCACCAGATGAGTTGATTAATCTTATTGCTCCTCAATATGTTGTCTAATTAAGTATTAGGAGTTTTACTTGAGAACTTCAAAGTAGACAGCCAATATCTTGATTTGTGCAGTTACAGTCTTAGCATTCCACTTAGCTCAGATGCTATTTGATGTCCCCTGGCTTCAATTTTGGTAGGGCAAGGTTATGCAGGACAAACAGCCACAGATGTTTTCTCTTCCTGAAAATTGCCATATGACTATACTTCTTTTAAAAGTTTCTCCTACTTTATTTTGCTAAGTTATCTCTTATTCTCTAGAGAAATGTCTTTCCTGAACTGGCTCAGGGTTGAACATGATTTCAAATTACAAGAGCAAAAGCTGAGGAAAATAGGGAGAGAAATTGGAAGAAAGAAGCAGAAAGCAAGAGAAAGAAAGAACAGAAAGGAAAACAAGGAAAGGAAATAGAAACAACTGGGATTTCCTGGTGATTGAGAACTGACTTACATTCATTACTGTGAAAATAATTAGTGATACCCCTTCAGTGAATCTTTAGCTGATTGCTTTCCTTACATAGTTACTCTTTCTTTTTTCTTTTTAGCTGTTCAGGTGTTCGAACTCTTGGCAGGTACTCTATCACAAGAGCCATGCCTTCAGCCCTTGTTGCTTTATTTATTTTTCTAATAGGGACTATGATTTATGCTCAAGTTGGCCTGAACTGTGACTTTCCTATTTATGCTTCCAGTTTAGTTAGTAGGAAGGATGCACTCCATCACATCCAACCATTTTTTTGTTGTTTGTTGTTTGTTAGTTGGTCATTGGGCTTGTACTCTGGGCCTGGGAGCTGGCCCTCTTGAGCTTTTCAGCTCAAGGCTAGTGCTCTCTCCTGCTTAAGCCACAGCACCACTTCCAGTTTTCTGGTGGTTTATTGGAGATAAGAGTTTCACGGACTTTCCTACCTGGGGTGGCTTTGAATCGTGATCCTCACATCTCAGCCTCCTGAATAGCTAAGATTACAGGTGTAAGCCACCAGTTCCAGGCTTAGACCCAGCATTTTTTATTGGTTGATATGGATCTTGCAAACATTTTTCCTGGGCATACCTTAAACCATATCCTTCTAGTTTTGTCTTCCAAGTAACTAGGATTACAGGTGTAAGCCAGTACTCCTGGCCTTGATTATTTTTACATCACTAGGACTATCTCCATTCTTATTTTTTTTACATACTCCCTACAATCTGAAATTATCAGTTGTATTAATTCATTTATTTTCCTCAAAAGAAGAGGAGTTTTAAAATGTAAGTAACTGACTAATCTATCTGTATTCAAAAGATATTGAATAATACCTAGTACAAAACATGACTTGAATAAAATGCTTAGAGAGATGTATTTCACAAATGATAATATGCTGCTTTATAATCGTTGAAAATACTAAATCTTTTTGTTCTCATAATAGGTAGCTATTTAGGGAACCTGTGTACTCTAAGGAATGTTTTTTAAAAATCACTATGTCGAGCAAATAGATTTCTTTTAAATCTCAGTTTTGTATGTTCATTTTTATAGTGACTGGGCTTCTACAGTTTAGAAAAGTTGTGTTTTTGTGGCCAGTTAGAGGAGTATTCTGTATTGAACTCCTGATAATGAACACCTGGATGCAGTTCCTCTCGGCGGACAGCAGGGGTCTCAAAAAGCCTGTTACCCAACATAATGTCTATTAAAAGTTACTGGGGTATTTGCTTTATTGTTGCTAATAGATTGTGAAATGTATATTCTTTTTAAAAAATCTCATTAAAGTGCTGCTGTGCTTTAAAATGACACACATCTATTTTTGCTCATACACATTTGCAACTGACTTTTCAAATGTACTTAGCACTAATATTCTTGTGATACTGTACCCTAAGAATCATCCAACATGAAGTGTGGACATGAGAATGAGATATTTAACATTTCTAGTTAGAGCTCTCAAAGTTGAGGTTTATCACATATTTCCTGTCTTGAAACAAGTCCAAAGAATTTCAAGATTCTAACAGAATTGGTTAGACTGCTACCCTTTAGTCTGATCATTCTAAATTATTCAGTGACTTGTTTGGGAAGCAGCTGATTTTCACTGCCTAGTAGCAAATATCCTCTGCTCCTTTCTAGCCAGCTCAGCTCAGCTCAGCCTTCTACAACATTGTAGCTTTAATTGCAGAAAGGGCAACAGATGTCCCTTCTCCACACCAGTACTGGCATTTCCCGTCCTCAGACCATCTTTCACTTAGGAGTAAAGAAAAATAGAGTGCTTTCTCTGAATGACTTGCTACCAGTATACACTCTGAAGTTTGCCAACTACCTACACTATACTTCAAGCCTTCTCTTTTCATTCAGGGTTGTAAAGGATCATTACAAACCTTAACATATCCAAAGCCCATTATTCACATGCACTTGCACAGGCCTTGTGATAAAACAGTCTCTTAATTAGGCACTGATCGCTCATGATATCTCTCTGTGATCTATTTCATCTATCTCTTTTAATATGAATGGATGGAAAAACAGATAGATGAGTGGATGATGACAGGCTCATTGGCTGCCCAAATGAATAGATAACTCTGAACAAATATATATACCTATTATATATATTATATATCATATATATCTATCATATATATGATATATAATATATATTAATATATGTTATATGATAGATATATATTATACTATGCCATAGCATATGACATTATACTGTTACATAGTAATATATTATTGTTTTTATATATTTTATACTGTCTGTAGAATAGGCATATATGTAGCATGTATATTTTTGCACATTTATTAAGTATAAAATATCATTTGCACATTGTGTATATAGGAAAAAATATACATAGATAATTTTATACCTCCATATTTAGTCTGTCAATTTGTCTGTCTTTACAATACAAACTAGGAATATTATGTCTTAACTCTTCCACTGCCAGTCAGATACTCCCTCTGTGCTGACGATTGAATTGGGCGAGGAAGGCAAAAGACTTACTTTCAAAACTTCGTATTTTTTCAAGGTTATAAACCTAAGATCATGAAAGCCTCATGAACATTTTCAAAATGACATGTAGCTAAATTAAGATGCTTTGTGCCGAGGGGAATGAAATTATAATGCCATAGTGCTGAAGTGATATTCTTAATGGAGCACATTTCACTGAAAGTGTTATGAGCCCAAATGAAAAGGAATGGGTCAACCACAGGTTGTCACAAGAAGGCATCCACGTGCAGAGAAAGAGGTGGGTGGCAGGGGATGAAGAAGAAAACTTTTCCCTGTAGACTTTCTCACTGGATTAGGCTAGTGAGATATCACACTTGGGAGAAGGAGCGCAGGGATCACTAATTGAAGCAACCTTGTCAAAGGCATTCACTTATTGACTCATTCATTGCTTCCTGACTTGCTCACTGTACTCTAGGCACGCATCACCTCTTTATCTCCACACAGCCTTCCCCGTCATTTTCTTCTTTTGGTCTAAAACATTGCCCTGAATGTTTTTCATCATAAGAAAAAACATTCTCCTTTCTCTGATCCTACTTATTCAGTGGCTTTAACTAACCATCTTTTATCGTACCACTTCCTTATTGAACTTTACAGTTTGCCAGCATTTACTCATTTGTTAACCTATTTGTTGTTAGTCTTTCCTGGGAGATTGAAAATCTTTGAAAGATTCTCACCACTATAGACTCATAGCCTAGAGTGGTGCCTAACACAGGATTATTTAGGTTCATGTGTGTATGTGGGGAAGAACAATGATTGCTATGCAAATATTCAAACTGAAAAAAGTTTTTTCTTTCTTTTCGAATCTGAAAAGAAAATCAAATTTAATTGACTCTATTCATGTCCTGAGGAAGAGTAATACCAAGTACTTACATGAAAATGATACTACCTTTCAAAATTATATATGGTCTTAGATAAATACTCAAAATATAAACTGACACAAATATTTTGGGGGCCAGGACCTCATATTTTCCAGTGGTTGGAGTACAAAATGTAAGATAAAAATATATTTGGTGAAATTGAAATGCCTCTGGGATTTTAGAACTGATATTCAAAGATTTCAGAATGTCTTAGGCTTATAAGATTAACATACTCATCTTTGAAATACTCTTTCTAATGTGTGAAATCCGTCATCATTGACAGCAATATCAGAACCATGAATATTTATTAATTACTCTACAAGGAGTTGTACAGTGTGGTTTAGAAGCAATCCTTGGCTATATGGAAATTTGTAAGCTATAACAAATGACATTTGTATGTATGACAAGGTGAATTTCTATGAACCAACAAATGTCCATCAACAATTAATACATCAGCAGATTATATCTCTGTTGATATTTCCTCTCTCAATAAAAGCTTTGTCCTATCATACAATGGCTGTTATTGAGCGATTAATGCTGTCCTATGCATCAGAGCAGTTCTTTATTGAGGCAAGTAAAACTGTGAATTGAGAATGTGTATTCTGATTTGTTCCCAAGATTGATTTCTTATTTCTACTACTTTCACTAAAGAGAATATAAATTTACTCATGGAATCTGTCTCTTATTTTTATATTTATAATGCCATCTCCAAGAGTTGGCTCAGAGTAAGGTAAGGGCTCAATATTTTTTTTAAATTTTATTGTAAAGGTGATGTACAGAGGGGTTACAATGACATGAGTTAGAAAATGAACACATTTCCTTTTGAACAGTGTCACCCCTCACTCATTCTCTCCCAGCCTTTCCCCTCAGGAATTCCCTTCCCCTAAAGTTGTATAGTTCACGTATCGAGTAGGTTTCACTTCTGAATTGGTTCACCCTTTGTCCCACCATTTCTGTGCTTTTCCTTCTTCTCCCCAAATCAGATAAACTTATATACATGACTAAGGGTACAGAAATTTTAAAAAAAAAAAAACCTGCAACAGAAGGGAATAAACCAAAGTAAAAAGGAAAGAAGAAACAAAATAGAAAAAAAGGAACTGCGAACACTATGATCCAAAAAACCCTCTTCCACTCCTTGGAGTTCAATAAGCATCATTTTATAGGATCTTACACACATAGCTATTGAGCCCTTGAGATCCTCTCTTAAAAATAGCCTCAGTTGGGAAGATGGCTCAGTGGTAGAGTGCTTGCCTCGCATGCATGAGGCCCTGGGTTCAATTCCTCAGCACTGCATAAACAGGAAAAGCTGGAAGTGGGGCTGTGGCTCCAGTGGTAGAGCACTGGCCTTGAGCTGAAGAACTGAGGGACAGCGCCCAGGCCCAGAGTTCAGGCCACACGACCGGCAAAAAAAAGAAAAAGAAAAAGAAAAAAAAGAATGACCTCCTTTGTTTCCACTGTGTGAATGTTTAGACTCAATAATTATCTATTAAACAAATGAATAAGTTCAATGATGTTGTTTAAATATTGTGTCAATTGTGTGTTAGACATTAACCTAGATACTTTTTTCTATTATATTGTTTAGTCTTAAGTACAAGCCTAGAATTTTATAATAGTTAACTTTAACTTACAAGTAAATAAAGTTTTTGAGAATGACTATGAGTTTACATCCACCATCCTATTCATCTTATTAGATCAAGAGACACTGAAAGTTGATAGTCAAGATGCATGCATAAGAGCATGGGTTGGATAGTCTCACTAATGTTGATCAAATGTAGTAAGTAGTGAGCAAAATAACTCCCTGTCTCACAGAATTCTCCACAAATATTACTAAAATCCTAGACTATGTGAACTATACATAAACTACAGCATATAATTTCAAATGAAACACTTAACTTCTCCTTTCCTAGATGAAAAGTGCTTGACTTCATGCTGTGAGAGAGAATTTCTTATATATTTCATTCACAAAGAAGTAAAAAGTAGGCAGAAGTTTTATGGCCCATGATTATTACAGCTCAGGATAATTTTTTATTGCATACACAATACCCCATATGAACATCTCACACTGTGATAGATATTTTGGTTCTAAAGTGCCTGGAATCGGGCTCTCCTGGGTCACCAGTCAGACTAGTACACTGTGGACAATGTCTTCAGCAGATCTTAATTATAGCAGTGTTCTGTAATGAAAACTCTATAGGTACCAATGAAGACAAGTAGACAGGATATTTGTAAATTATGCTCCACTCACAAAATTGTCAAAGCAACATAAATTTTAAAATGGGGAAATCATGTCCTATTATTGTAAGACATATAATTTTCTATCTTTTGACACTGCCCATATTTGTTTTATGCTTCTCTCTCTCTCTCTCTCTCTCTCTCTCTCTCTCTCTCTCTCTAAAATATATAAAGTGAATTTGATTGTATTTCTATTTATTTATACATTTATGTCCCATTTCACTGGATGATTTCTAGGTGTGAAGTTAATTAAAGACCTGAAGCATTTTATGAGCCCTGAATTATAAATTCTATCTTCTTTCATAGGGTTGTACAAGTTTTTCATTAGTCATTTATGATCAGTCCAGATTTAAGATTCCCTTCCTATTGTTTGTTAACTACTGTTAACTTTTTTTTTTTTTATTACAAACTCATGGTACAAACTCATAGTGCAATGTTCTGGTAGAAATTACAGGTTTATTATTTTCAATGACTTAATGTTAACTTTTCTTATTAATTTTCTTGTCATTCTTGGTCCATTTAGCTACTGATGTTTTATTTCCTGGTTTATATGAGTGATGTATTCATATAATGTACACTTTAATAATTGACTGTTTTCTATACATTTTCTTGTCTGCCATTATCTACTTCAAATTTTCTTCATCACAACTTTTGCTTTACCTCAAGAATAGCTGAACTCTAGCTTTGGGCACTGAAAGCTTTAGGATTCTATGTTGTTCCAGGTGTGATACAAGCATTTCACATTGTGCTATGTGATTATTTACATGTGAAAGGGAATTAGTTGTGTGCATAGTATAAAATGAGCATCTTCTCTTTTTAAATATAAAAGCTCACCCGTTTTCCTGGCATCATTAATTTAATTACATTCCCCTTTCTTTGTTTTGGAGATGCTTGCTTTCTCATGTATTACATTCTTCTATATAATTGAATCTTTTTATAGGCCTTTCAAGAATAGGATTTGTCTTATACAAAATAACAATGACTGGACATGGCTGCAGGATGTTGATTGATGGCTTCCACGTGGCACTTTTGCTGTGGCAGGTTGTTAACATTTGGATGTTTTATAGAAGGGAATTCTTAGAAAAGATGTTGTTGAGTGCATTGGAAACCTTTTAAAGTGGCTGTAATTAGTTACTCTGGGAGAATGTTATAGGTTTTGATGGGGCCCTCAGTGGCAGTTCTAGTGGCCTATCTTATCGACTGACAAAAGATTGTAGGGGAATATTTAATGTTGTTTTAATTAACAACTCCTAAAAGAAAATGTCAATTATCTTCCATTAGCCTGAGGCCTTATCTTTCCGAAAAAATTTCCCTTGCTCTCTTTAAATTGATACATAGAGAATCATTTCTTTAATTCCCGCATGAGTATCCATCATGTTTTGGAAGTGAGACAGTGTTTAGATTTTATATGCTGAGTTAATAATGAATTTAAGAGTGAAAAAGGTATACTGCCCTCAAAATATCTACCTAGAAATGATGTGAACTTGATTGCGAATGGCTTTTCTTCAGAAGGGAAAAACTGGAAGATATAACAACAATAGGAGATACATTTATTGCATGCACAAAAATTATGAATAAAGCTATCCATAAGGAAAACAAACATATTAAATTAGCTTTCTGACACAAAATATTGGTCTAGAGACATAGCTCTATACTGTAGTACTTGTTGAGTTATATCTCCAGCAAACACACACACACACACACACACACACACACACACACACACACACACACACACACACACACACACACACACGCACAAATACACAAATCCACACAGAGAAAACACATAGAATATCATAGTTGAAATAATGGAGAGATTAGTTTCTAAATATTATTTTCTGAAATCCTGGGATTTGAAATGAAACAGATATAGTGTTGTTTTATTCCTCCACCTACTATTTTCTGCTCTAGGAAAATAATTTTAAAATTCTATAAGCCTCAGTTTTTTACATAGAGTGGGGTAATATCCACAGTACTTACTTACTTCACAGAATTGCTGTAAAGATTAAATACAAAGTTCTCATTTCAGTGACTGTCACATGGCTCAGTGAATGGTGCCTATAATTATCACCCACCAAGTAAGATGTACTTTTTTAAGGTCTAGCTGCAGAAAAAAAAAATAATGAAAGAGTATTTGAAGTAGAAATAATGTTACCTCTGGGGTTTGGATCAAGCTAACATTTCTGCTTGTATTGGAGGGACTAGTTGAGCATTGCAGAAAGTTAAAAGGAAATAGATTCTAAATCAGTGGAGTTTAAAACCAACCTGACTCAGAATGGATGTGTATATGTTATGTGTCAGAGTATGCCAGGAGTAAAATGAAAGTGACACCTGTAGAGATCTCAGATTCCTGGTGCTATGCTGTCTTCCTTGCTTCCACACTTTCCTGCCTTGGGCTGTGACACATCATTGAGTGTTGTCATCCTGCTTTCTATAAACGATTGAAATTCCTGGACATTCTGAGCTGGGAGATTCCTCACTGCACACAAAGGATTGTTACTTTAAAGTCAGAAAGAAGTAGATTTTTGCAACACCAAAGCAAACACTTGACTTTAAAGGGACTCTTTAACATAAGGAAAACAGAAACATTTTTGGTTATTTCCTCTGAGAACATGAGTGATTCTCACAAGAGAAATCAGTTTGTGCATTCCTAAAAAATACAAATAAGCTGGGTGCTGGTGGGTGGCTCATGCCTATAATCCTATCTACTTAGGGAGCTGAGATTTGAGGATCAAGGCTCTAAGCCAGGTTGGGCAGAAAAGACCATGAGACTCTTTTTTCCAATTAACCAGCAAAAAAGCCAGAAGTAAAGATGTGGTTCAAATGGTCCAGTACTAGCCTTTAACAAAATAAAAAGGTCAGATCTAGCACACAAACCTTTAGTTTAAGCCTCAGGGTCAGCACACACACAAGAAATGTACAAATAAATATAGTCCTCTAATAGTTCATCCTATTAACATGTTTTATATAAGAATTTACTAAATGTCAATTCTCTATGTCCAAACAGTTCCTTTTTTGAAGTGTGGTCTTTCTCTATAACCCAAGATGAGCTTGAATTCTTGATCATTTGCTTCTACCTTCCTAGTTCTGGGATTACAAGCATGAATCACCATTGCTAGTGGCTATCATCACTGACTTATATAATAGGAACCAGTGTGCAAGGTAGGTAATACATTTTTGTCTCCTTTACTAGCGAGATAATTGATGCAGAAAATAATTAACTGATTTTCACAAGGAAAGCCGAGGAGTCATTCCCTGCAGCCTGGCCCTAAGGTACTGGCTCTTCATGCACACATTTCATTTCTCTACACAAAGTCAGCTCAGCTCTTCAGGAAATAAAAGTTGTGTCTAGTTTGGAAGGGCCAGACTGGTGACAAGTGACTGCCTTCCTGCACAGACTTCTCTAAATCGTTCTCTGGAATCATTCCCACTCTTTTAGAAGGGCAAAACAAAATATGTCCTTTTCCACCAGTGAAAAGCAGACAGCATCACTGCCTAATGAGGAATCTCACGACTGGCCTTTCTCAATATTTTTCCTCATGCACTCAACAGTTTTGCAGGATATGTTCCCTTTGTTACTGACATTTAGCACTGTATGTATCTTTATTACTAAATAGTAGGGTCTGCCTTTCTTTTTATTCTTTTTAGTTTTCATTGTCAAGGTGATATACAGATGGCTTAAGGTTACATAAGTAAGGTAATAAGTACACTTGTTGTTAAACTTGTTACTCCTTCCCTCGTTTTTCCCCTACTTTCCTTCTTACCCCAATACCCCCTTCAAGTTGAACAGATCATTTCCAACATATTGTCTTGTGAATACCGCTGTTGCATTGGTTTTCCCCTTGTTTTTTGTCTCACCATTCTTATTGTTACAACCTGGGCTCATCAAGTAAGGTGTAAACTCTCTCACTGACTCTGTCTTGTTCTGTGTCTCTTCTCCCAGTTCCCCTAGTCCAGCTCCTCGTACCTGACCCTATCCCTTTCCTCTCTGTTTTTTCCCCACTTTTTTCATTTAGTGTACACAACTTAATGAGTGTGGAGAAAAATATTCAGTGTGAGATCATCACTCATGCTACAACTATATCCACTTCTCCATAAGTGTCTTCTCAACTGTTTTACTTATTCCGGTGATAAGAACACATGGTATGGGTCGGAGGTATGCTTCAGTGGTTGGCATGTTAGCCAATGAGTGGAAACATCCAGTATGGAGTTCAGGTTCTGATCTCAGACCTAAAAAAAAGGGGGGGGAAAGAAAGAACCAGCCCTCCCCCCCAAAAAAAAGAAGGAAAGGGTAAACCAATGCAACAACAATACTCACAAAACACTATGTTGAAAATGGGTGGGGGGAGGAGAGGGGAGGAAGAAAAGTAGTCAGGAGGTAAAGTATATGAAATGAGGGAGAGGTTATCATTGTTTGGCAAGAAATGTGCACACTAACTTTCTCATGTAACTGTAACCCTTCTGCATATCACTTTTGCAATAAAATAAAATACTATATTAAAAAAGTACAATGATTTAATCATGACACGATATTCACTCTAGGTCCTATGCTGTGTAGTGAATCTCTAGGGCTTATTCAATTTGCATGATTTTTCTACGTGAGGCCTATTTTATCATAAGATAAGATGAAAAGGTTAGTGGTCTAAAAGTGTCTCTGAACCTTTCCTCCCTGAGTCCAAGCTTAATGAGATGCCAGGCATAAGGGAATGACCCTAGAGCCTCAGTTTCATTAGGTCCACCTCAGGCCAAGCTCTGACAGCATACCTCTCTCAACTCTCGGTTAGGTAAGACAGTGAAATTTTCCTATAGGACCATGCTCAGGGCCTTAGTAAGTTAGAGATCATGCTTTAAAATACTTGTGGTGAATGCCTGAAAGAAACAAAAAGTTGCTGTACATGATTCCATATTTCAGATTGTTCTGCAACTTAGCTGCTTTCATACAAATAGATAAAGGCTTATTCAGTGCAAAAGATAATGCCTTCTTACAGTTGTTAAGAATTTACTGGACACTCGGGGACTGGCACCTCTGTTATTAGGCACGTGTGTGTGAACATAGTCTCTGAAGTATAAAATATAGCCAGATATGTATTCTATGTAGTCATAAATATTTGCTTTACAAGTATTTATGGCTGTGATCTCAAAAGGAGCTGTAAAATTGGGAATTAGGGGTAAAGTTTGTGTGAATAATTCCCAATTTATAATTAACTTAAATCAGAAAGTCACTTTAAAGAATTGTTAGTTAAGTTATTCATACGTTTCATAATTTAAGGTATTATCCATACATCTAATTCCCTGCTGAACCACATTCTTGAATTCAGGTCAAAAATTTCTCAAGGATGAAAGAAATTGGGAGCAACAAGGACTCAAATGAAGCATATGATACTTAAATGATCTTTATACGTTAAGAGGAGATTTATTATGGTTGTGGGACACAAAATGGTGCTTATATAAATTGAAGTAACTATAAATTCTTTTTATTCAGACTAGTAAATGAAGATATTTTCCTGGACAAATAGGAAAAATAGGCTCTTCTGAAAAGCAATGCCTTTAGGTTAATGTATTTGTTTGCTAACTTAAATAATATAGTGGTTGGTTTTAGCCACATCTAATTGTATACATATATACTATATATATATATATATATAGTATATATATATACAATATGTATATGTATATATACACACACATACATATATATATACATATATATGTATATATACATATGTATGTATGTATATATATACAACATACATACATATTGTATATATACAATTGTATATATATGTATATATATATGCTCTTTCATCTTGATTATAATTTTTCTAAAAGAGAAGAGAATAAGTTGCAAAGTATAATTAAATATTTCTAACTGACTTGGGAGAATTTCCAGGAGCTTATTCTTCTCAATCAACTTCTCAAATTAAAGTCATTGATGACCAGGATTAGAAGCAGTACATTTCCAATTCTTTAAGTTCAGAGCCCAAGTTATAGAGAAGTTTCTTTTGACTTTTCTTCTCCAAAGGGTTAATACGTGATTTCAAAGAATCCCTGAATGTTTGTCAGGGCAGCAAAGCAAAAATGTTATTTAAGAGTTTTCTAAACAGTTGGTTGAAAATAATTGCAAGTGCCAGACCTTCTAGTAGCTCACCTATGGTTTCACAGGAAGCCTGGTTCAGAGTTGAAGAGCAGTGGGTTTTGTAGCAATCCATATCTGCTGAAGAAGAGACCATACAGACACACTGGAAAGTTCTCAAGCACAGTGAACTTCTGGTGTGTATTAAAATAAGGAATCAATAGAACATGATAAAACATGATTTCTTTTTGAAAAAGTCATATAAGAAAAAGCAAATTAGAAAAAAATAATTCCACAATATCTGTGAAACACTTTGTAGTCAATGCAAGTCATTTAAAGATGGCTAATTTTTCATATCTTTATTAAGCCCTCATAACACATTTACAATCCATATCTTATTGCTTAGTCTCTGCTTACTTTGAAAACCATGGCTGTGTAGCACTAGTGTCACCTGGAAGAGTCAACGTAACAGGTCTAAAACTTAAGCATCAGTTTTCAGACTCTGTGCCTATGATCTCATTAGTAAATCACTTTCAGTTTAAGACTCTAGGCATCACAGTGAAGTAGTGCCTCACCTAAGAGTTTAGAGTTACCAATTGACAGTCATATCTCTGAATGTATTAGCATGTTTAGGAACCTGGATGTGGAAGTAACTTTCTACACTGTAATAAATACCCGGGGAAAGTAACTGTAAAGAGAATAGGATTTGGGGCTTACACTTTTGCACTCTAGAAAAACTTTGTTAGATCTTGATTGAGTGAAACTATAGCTTTTTAGAGATGTGTAGACTCTAGTTGGGGCAGCATATCATGACTAAATCACATAGTGGAGAAAAAATTTTACCTCCTGGCCTGGACAAAATGGAGAAAGAAGACACCCTCTATTCTCTCTGTGGCATGCCCCCAGTTACCTAAGACTTTCCGATAGGACTTACCTCTTCAATGTTCTACTGCTTCTCAGTGGCAACTTGATGAACTGAAGACCAAGACTTTAGTATATGGGAGACTTTTAAGACCAACTTTCAGTAAAGGCCTATGTCCTCAGTCAAATATTGCAGATCTGCTACTGTTCTGAAACAACCCGGTCAGAGTATGCAAGAACTAACCCACTACTGTGAGACCAAAGCAAGAGCCATAGGATTGTATAGAACTCAACTAGATAGGCACTTGCTGAGAAGAGAATGATTCTGGGCAGCAGTGAGGGGGTTAATCCCACCATTTGGATCAGAAGGAAGAACATATACACGAGCATAAATGACACGACTCCAATCCATACTAGAATGTGTCTGGCTCAATTCAATTATCAAATAATGTCAAAGCCTTCAGGGCACAGTCCTGGCACTAAGAGTCCAGTTGTAAAACTTTACATACAACTTGACTAGCTGTTCATTCTTAGTATTCTGAGATACTATATGGGGAAAACCCACCAGACCTATTCAGCAGCAGGGTAGTTATGAATCAAGACGATGATAGCCATGCTAAGCTGAAGATACTTCAATGAAGTGTCTTTCAGTATTTTTCTTAATCTTTTGCTCAGTCTTCCTACCATCATAGCATTACAATACCCATAAGTGGTGAGCATTACATGATTTAATTAGTATACAGTTCTTCAGATTGTATCTGACAACGATGGAAGGATTATATCCTGGCTATTGCTTTTATTAATACCCAATTCTGCTAGATAGTATGCGATGGGAAATTCTGGGACTTTTTAAAAAATTCCTTCTCTAGTGTCTCTGGTTCTTATCATACCTTCTAAATTTATTTTCAGTGAAATAAAGAGAGAAGTTTATTTTTAAGTATAAATGTATCATGAACAAATGATCTTTACTGGAGGATTCAAATATGAATGCCCTCCCTACTGATCTCCGTTCCCTCAAGGAACTAAATTATTTTCTATTTGTCTCTTAACTATTGAAGCTATTTGTGAGTGTGTATATTTCTTCAGTGAGATTGTAAAATAGATAAAAGGTAGCTTCACTTTGGAAGACACTCATTTTTTTTTGGTTGGTTGTGGGACTGAACTCTGGGCACTGTCCCCGAGTTCTTCAGCTCAAGGCAAGCACTCTATCACTTGAGCCACAGCACCACTTCCAGTTTTCTGAGTGGTTTATTGGAGATAAGAATCCCACAACTTTCCTGCCCAGGCTGGCTTTGATTGTCACATCTCAGCTTCCTGAGTAGCTAGGATTACAGGTGTGAGCCACTGGCACTGGGCAGCACACACCTTTTTGACATTTTAAGTTTTAATCTAGATGGAGACAGATGCAGAATGAATGTATTCTGTATTTCCATCTCATTCTTCAGCAATGTCCATTCCCCTTTCCACAACTCAGTGCTTTGGTTTTCCAACATTGTGTCCTCAAATAAAAAGCAGTCATGATGTGTTAAATCTGGAGCTCTCAGAAGAGATGATTTTAATTGGGCCCCTGTAATGTGCTCTCAGTTACTAATTCACTTAAATCTAGGCAATTAAGAGATACAATTTCCCTGTCTATACATAGCCATCTTCCAATATTTTGTGGAAAGAATGGATTATATTCTCAAAACTTCTTTCATCATCTAGCATCCTTGTTCAGGCTCTTTCAGGGCAAACTCATAGCATGCAAGAAAAATGTTTAATTTCTTTACCTCAGAATTGTTACCAGAGTCTACCTAAACAGAATGAGTTTTTTCTCAATGAATCAAAGTTATCCCTCTCATTAGTGCCTTTAGATTTCAGCCAATGATCTTCCTTTCTCTTTATCTCTTCCTTATAAATGCCTTCCATTATTTTTTGGGAGGGGGGTGATGGGGTTAATTGTGGAGCTTGAACTCAGGGCCTGGGCATAGTCCCTGGGCTTTTTCGCTCAAGGCTAGCATTCTGCCAGTTTGAGGCATAGCACCACTTCCAGTTTTCTGGTAGTTACTTGGAGATAAAAGTCTGAGGGACATTCCTGCCCAGGCTGGCTTTGAACTGTGATCCTCAAATCTCAGCCTCCTGAGTAGCTAGGATTATGGGTGTGAGCCACTAGTAACCAGCAATTATTAAAGGCAACATTATCCATAAAGATTTCTCTTTTCATCTTTGATATAACTCAGTAAGTTAGTAGAATTTTCTATTGTACCATTCCATAGTCCTAATTCTTTCAAAGTACTTTAAACACCCTATTTGAAAATTGGAATTAATATAACATATTACTTATAGTTATGGTGGGTGCAATGAAATATAGGTAAAGGTGATTGGCACAGTGCCAATGTAGTTAATCATTTCTTTTGATTTTTGCATGAACACTAATGCAGGCAGGCATTATAACTATAATTTGACCTAATCAGGAGGCAGATATCAGGAGGACTGAAGTTCAAAACTAATGAGGGCAAAAAATTTATGAGACCGTATCTTGACAAACTTCAGCATGGTAGTGTGTAGCTGTCAATCTAACTATGGGAAAAGTATTAATAGGAGGATCATGATCCAGTCCATCCTAGGCACAAATAGGAGTCTCTATCTCAAAATAAGTGAACATGAAGCAGGCTGGAACATGGCTCAAACGTTCAAGTGCTTGTGTTCAAACTCCAGTACCACTAAGCAAATAACAAAATAATAAAATGAAATATGAATGCTGCCATTCTCATACACCTGTATTTGTGTTATAGTGCAGGCTTTACATGTCATGTTCTATATTTTCAAAGAGATGGCTAAAATCCTCCCAGCAAAGGGATCTACATTTAATAGAGTTTTAAGGTGAGCCATAGAAACATTTCTCCTAGCTCCAGTGACTTTGAAATCTACAGAGCAGAAAATATGTTGTGGTCCTTGAGAGGGGTATTGGGAACCTTAGACACTCGTCTTTGTATGAACTTACGTGTAAAAAAAGAGAATAAAGTTTAAGCCTTAAAAAAAAATGTTTTTCAGTGTTAGAGCTCCAGCCTCCCCACTGGTCTGGAACTCCGGTGTTTTGTTTGGGCATTCTAAGAAGTGAGTTTATGGCTTTACAAATGGATCTTGCTTGACCTCTTGTGGGGTGCACAGGGCCCAGACTTCTCAGTAAGAACTTAAAAAGAGCATGAATATCACAGTCTACTATTCTCCCTTCTCAACACTGATACCCCAATTTGTGCACTATATCATTTTGCTCCAATGAAAGTAACAGATCAGCGCTTTCCCTGACATCAAGTCAATGCAAGAATTCTATCTTGTAATTCCTCTTTTTCCTGAACTGGCCTGAATAACAAACCTGGGAGGTTTTGCTCATAGACCTCTAAGTTCTACTGAAACACAGTCTTCTTGCAGTGGAAAGTCTTAGGAATCTATTTTTTTAAATACACCTCTCCTGTTTCTGATCAATCACATTTGAGAAACTACAGGCTAGCAAGTGTCTATCCTCTCTTTATCTTTCCCTCCAGCTGTAAACATAAATCTGATGTCAGTAATGATCAGAACTGTGGAGGTTTTTTTACCTAGATGGGAGGCATCCTGAATATTTGTGAGCAGGCTAATCTATCTCAAGAAGTTCCCGAAGTCGTCAGATAACAATGTAAAGAAAATAATAATCTTACAAAATTGAAGTCAAAATTGAATTGTTAATGGTCCTAGACCTTTTACTAGTTTTGACTGCTCACTTTGTGCATTGGGCAATGAGAGAGTGTAAATTCACTATCTTGGCTCATGAAGTTGGCAGGGATGGAATTAGAAGTGATCTGTCTCTGACTGCAGTTCTTCACTTTTCCCCTCAATGTTTCCCAACCCGGTATTTTTCATCAGGGTAAACTCTGTTTCCCCTTTGCTCTGAAGTGCTATTCTGATTCAACCTCACACAAACCAGCAGCTGCTTTCTATTTGAATGCAACATTGAATCTGGAGGAGGAAATGGTTTCACTGTGGTTCTAAGTCTTTCTTGTACTCTTTCCACCCACGTATATTTACATCTCCAGCATTCTTAACTGAATTACAGTCAAATGCTTCATTTCAGAGGCTCAGCCAGGAGGACATGCCCTGGGGAGTTTATTCACAGATGAATGTATTATTCGCAGGCTTGATCTGATCATACAAAATTTGCACTATAACCACAGGCCCTGAGGAAATTTCTTTCATAAACCTAAATGATTATACCTAAAAGAATAGTGCAGAAAGAAAGAAAAAATGTGTATGAACTGGAAGGGGCGGAGCTACTGCCCATTGGTATATGGGAAGCCTACAAAGGGGTGTTTTGTGAGACCCCTAAGCAATTGTATACAAACACACCACTTGCCTCCTCTTTTCCACCACTGGAATAGAGCTCTCCTTTAGAGAGCACTCTTTTGACAGTTTTGAAGGGAGAAAGGAAAGATGAATTAAGGAACCTTGATGAATTAGTTTACAATGGTTTCTATGACAACATGACAAATACTTTCCCCATACTTTTGTGTTTTACCAAAGAAGAATCGAACAAATTGTTTATCAGAAGAGAGGGTGTGGTACAAAAGAGAAAGAAATAAATATTACCATCAGGTAGGACAGAAGATTTACACCTGAGCATTTCCTCTGCAAAGGTAAGTTCTTCTTTGAGTTAATACTAATATACAATTAAAGATTCTGGAGTTCCTTGACTTCAAGAATCTAACTAACTTATAGCCTTAAATTCTTCTGAAGTAGTCTTCTCTAGGATCCTTTTGGATTTAGTCATACTCTAGCCTATAAGAGCTAAGGAAAATATTTGATTTTTATTTTTTGTTGGTCATGGGGCTTGAACTCTGGGCCTGGGCACTGTCCCTGAGCTCTTCAGCTCAAGACTAGCGCTCTACCACTTGAGCCACAGCACCATTTCTGGTTTTCTGGTGGTTGATTGGAGATAAATGTCTCACGTGCTAGCTTTGAACCACAATCCTCAGATCTCAGCCCCTCGAGTAGCTAGGATTACAGCTGTGAGCCACCAGTGTCCAATGATTTTTAATTTTTTTTCCCTTGAAGTTCTCACCTATGCTGTGTTCTCTGGGGTCATTCTGTAAATCCTGTCCTACATCTTAAGAGTTGAAGATGCCTGACCCCTCTCCCCATGAATGTAACTTTTTATTCTTTTGTACTGAGCATTGGTCAGCAGAATGCTGTGCAAAAGATACTCTGCTGCTTCAGCTCCAGCTCTGCAGAGAGAAACCTATCTATTATTAAAAACCCTATTAGTACTGTGAAGATTGCACTGTTCTCTCACACTATAGCTGCTGAGTGTTATCTAATTGGTTTTTATTGCTTCAAAAACCCTGGGAGTGTGGAGCTCAAATGCACATTTGCTAACAGTTTTGTTGTTCTCTCTTCTGGTACTCATTGGAGATGCTTTTAGTTCATTTAGATTTTGTTAGCAGAAAAGAAAGAAAAAAAATATTACAGAGCATTTTGGAGAACCTGGAAAGAGAATAGAGACCCAGGAAGGGGGTTAGCTATAACTCCTCTGGGACTCAGTTACAGGAATGCACATCAAATAGGGTGGCTTTCCCCATTATTTTCGAAAGCATAATAGCACAGAGAATATGCTTGCTTCAAGAAGGGTGACGTTATTTGTTTCTCATGTGAATACTCTTGTTCATTTTTCTATAGATTTGATCTGGCTTGCATTTAAATTAAAAAAAATCCTAAATCATAAACTTGAGTTTTCTATCGCTATTGTTTTATTCATCCGAATGGAGCAATTTACCAGTGAACTCTCATGCTCATAATTGCTAAGTACAGAATATTTTCCTTTGAATTTCTATGTGAGATATTGGAAAAGAGGTACCTTTTGACAGCTTTGGGGATTGCTGTCTTCTTTCCAATTATTTCCCCTTGAGGTGCCCATGGCGTCTGCTTGAAAACATAGTCATTAGTAGTAGTTGTGGGTTATTTATCTTAGTAGTAACAGCAACAGCAGGAGCATTAAGATGTCCTCTGGTGACTTAATTTTCAAAGGTTTTGTTGCCTTTCTTAAACATTTTGCACCCATGTAAATATTTCTAGCAACCCATCTACTTTTTCCTAAGCTTATGTTCTACATTCAAAGGCTTGATTTGTGAAGATTCCACTTGGTGTCGCATTCAGCCTTCTCCCTTTTTTTTCTTCACTCCAAAAATCGCTTCCATTTTCACTCTTTCGGTGAAATTATTTTCTCTAAAAAGCATATCAATGCCTCTCATTCACCCCTTACTTTCTCCACCAAAAAAAAAACAAAACTCTTCTACCTTGCTTTGAACAATGTGATCCTGATAACCACACTGTTCAAATACCTACTGTGTACCAGCTGCTGTTCTCATGACTTTGAATGTGGAGCCAAGTCATTGAAGGTTTTCATTAACTCACTGAATCCTCACAATATCCCCTAAGGTTGATGGTAGTATTCTCTCCAATTTATAGGTAAGGACATTAAGCCAGAAAAGGGTGAAGTTACTTGTCCTAAATTTTCCACTTAGTAGAGAGCTGAGCTACTAACCCAGGAGGTCTCCAAGGTACAGAGTCTCTGCCTTCACTTGGTGCTGCCTCTCTGAATTCTCCCTGGCTTACCTTCATGATGTCCTTGTCCCTTACACCTTTCAGAAAAAAACTGAACAAGGATTTAGTGCCCAATGGGATCAGCTCATGTTCTTTCATGGTTTGCTCTCCTCCCCTTGTCCCTGAGTTATATGCAGGTGGGACAGATTAACGTTGAAGGTTTTTTTTTTTCTTCTTCAGATCTAGAAGCACCTTTCTGGATTGGGAGAAGATCTGTGATGGGAACCCTGAGGAACAGCTCTGTCATTCCTGCCCTACTTCCTAATTATTAATAACTTTGCTAGAATCCCCTCAATGCCCCAGTTCTCATCACTGTAAATTTATTCAATTGCTCCCTTTACCTTGACCTCCAAATCTAATCAGTTACTAAATGTAACTGATCTCCCTCTTTAAAATTCATTTCCATAACCATAACTCTACCCTAGACTCTAATCATTTCACTTCTGAATGGCAGACCCGGGGTCTTGTTCCCATAGGCTTAGTGCATTACAAACCAGTTATCCCATCCAAAGTGCTGCACCTCAGCACATGGCTCATCCTCTTCTGTGTCCTGATTCAAATCCTGGTGCCTTTCTGAAGTTTTCTGGGCCAGTCAACCATTGACAACCCTCATCTATAGTCCTTCCCAAGTCATTCACACATTATATACATCACAGCGTGTCACTTTGCTGTACTTCAAATGTGTGTGTGTGTGTGTGTGTGTGTGTGTGTGTGTGTGTGTGTGTGTGGACTAGACTATTTGTTATGCTTTATTGTATACATAGTATTCATTTGGTCAACCTAAGAATTAATATACAGCTGAATAAAAAATGAGTGGGCAAATAAAAAATAAATAAATATGTTGACCCGATGGGGACTTTTAGTTATATGCCTTATGACATACTAAATTCTCATCATGATCAAGAAAAACCCAGTGAGTGGTTCTCTATTAAGCTTGCCTCTAATGCTTGTTGATTTGGACATGTTTTGCTTAAGAAAATGCAGTTCCTATTTTCTGCATATATTTTTTTTCTCCTTGTAAGAACAGTTTAAGGCACAGTCATCTCTTTGGATTTCCTGTTTCCTCATCATTTTCTTTCTCATAACATCTTCACCAGTTCTCTCCATTAATCTTACCCACTGTTTCCTTATTGCCATAGACAGAGGGGTATCTTTTATTTTCCTGATGACTGCTTAAAAGGGAGCTATCGTGCAAAGAGCTTGGATGGTATCATTTAGCTCACTCATTATCCAGTGTCCAGTGACCACAGTACACTCTGAACATTAGTACATGTCCTTGGGAAATGACTCATCTACCATGAATCTCAGAACGCTCATTTGATAAAGGGGAGCAAAAGTATTAGCTGCTATAAGCTGAACATCGGTGGCTCATACCTGTAAACCTAGCTACTCAAGAGGCTGAGATCTGAGGAGGGAGGTTTGAAACCAGTCAGGAAAATCTGTGAGATTCTTATCTCCAATTAACTACTAAAAAGCCAGAAGTAGAGTTTTGGCTCAAGTGGTAGAGTACTAGCTTTGAGCAAAATAAATAATAATAATAAGGGACAGAGCACAGGCCCTTAGTTCAAGCCCCGTGCCAGCACACAGACACACAGACACACAAGTGCACAATACACACACACACACACACACACACACACACACACACACACACACACACACACAGAGTATTAGTTACATCAAAATTTTGTTTTCTACCTAAATGAGCCTATGTAAAGGACAAAGTCAACCACTAATTTTTCCACTCTTAAGTTATTACACAAACAGTGTTAGAATAACTCCATTCTCAAGACCATAAAGTAAATGTAATCAAAGAAACTAATTGTGTATATTATACTGCTCAGCTTAATTATGAATTCCATGTTTAGAAAAATTGCTTTAAATTTAGGACTCCACTCCAATAAAGTTCTCAACAAATAAAGTATAGTAATAACAAATATACTCTTTATGGAGACTCATCAAGGTCTCTGAACTTTGCTCTCATCTTAGAAAGTCTCCATTATTATCAGTTGAACCCACTGAAGCATAGATATGTCAACTAACTTTCCCTTGGTGGCAGGCTGGTCAATTTGGCACTGGGACCTCAGGTCAAGTTTCTTTAACACATAGGTACACACCTTGTTTAAGACACCAGGATGTCTCTGTGACAAGGAGTCATTAGTCCTTTTTACTGATAATCCCATTTTATAGTAAACTCAGCATTTCTGTGGGAGGCTTCTGTGATACAAAGGACACAAAGGAGTCACATGACAATTTGGATATCTCATGTGGTACACTGTCCTGTTGGGGTCAGCAGGTTGGCTCTTTGCCATCCAGGGATGATGCCTTTTATAATGAGAAAGTTAAAGAGATAATTATGGAAATTAATTCCTGAACTGCTTTGGCCTGTGAACTCTACCAAGCAGAACTTTGAATATCAAGGGCATTGCTGCACTGTAGAAGAGAACTGGAAAACCTGATTGTAACAGTCTCTTAGGGCAAACAAATTGTACTATTTTTATATTACCCTACACAGTCTATTTGTCAGGTATGTGTGTGTTCATGTGTGTGCGTTCATGTGTCTGTGTGTCTGTGTCTGTGTGTCTGTGTTTGTTTTTATGATGGTATAATTTCATGTTCTGAGCATCCTGTCACTTGATGCATATAGATGGCCTATTAACCAATTTAACTTACTGGGCTAAATAGAATAAATCAAGCTAAATGATATCAACTTGCTCTACAAGGATAGAAATAAATTGTGATAAGTGTATTTTAAATGTCAGCCAGAATGATTGGATTAAAAAAAGAAGAAGAAGAAATGAAAAAAAAACCAGAAAACAGAATCTAATCCCTATCTACTCATTTCTTCTCATTCCCAGAAACTGCCTGGTCTACTTTTGCAGATAGATTAGAAAATACACCAGTTTATAAAGGCTTGTCAGCACCCCACCATACTATACTCTTAAGACCATCCACAACTCAAGGCATTAAGAAAGCCAAGATCCAAGGCTGAGACATGCATATCTTAGGTTTTAAAACAATCTTTGTCCATACTCTGATTTCTCTTTAACTAGTCCAGGTTTACTCTGATCCTGTGCTTCAGCTAACCTGAAGAACAATAACCATATTCCAAATGTGCATTATGAGAAGCAACTTGGGAAACATTCTTCCTGGAATGCTGTTCAGCTTTGAGGAAAATGTCCACAAGTAATATCTATGTATCACTAAAAATGCAAGGAGAAAGAACCACATATTTATATTTTCTAATACTGCCAAGGTGAATACCTCCTATAATTTTCAGAGACCCACACTATAATTCACTCTCTGTCCTATGATCTGCCTCTTTTCTCTCTCTCATTAGACTTAATTCAGTAATAACACCCCACAAGCCATTCAAGCAGAAATACCCTGGCTGATTGCAACTTTCTCTAGCTAGTCCATGAATTTTGCTGCAGTGTGTGTGTATGTGTGTGTCTATCAGCAAGAGAGAGAATATTGCCCTTGTCCAGAAACTATTTCTTCTCTCCCTCTCTTTCTCTCTCTCCTCTCCCTCTCTCCTCTCCTCTCCTACTCTCGATATTTCCCCACTCTCTTAGAGTGGCACTGAAACATTTCTTCATAGTGTGACTTTCTTTCTGCTTTCCTCCTTTCATTTTCCTTTTGTATTTTATATTAACTTATCCTATCCATCATGCATTCCTCTGATAAGCTTTTACCTTTCTGAGACCACGCAGTTCTTTTACCAAGGAGATTTTACCCTACACCTTTTCTTCTTACAGTTCTTTATCTATCTTGATTTCTGTGTAGTTTGCTTATTTTTAGTTTCCTACTATCCCCAAGTTGTTTCCTGTTTGTGATTACATTTTGCTTATCCCCAAGTGAATTTGTGAACCTAGTGCCTTTTCGCTTTCCTTACCTCGTGGGTGGCACTTCTGTGTCATTTTCCATGTCTTCTGGGAGATGTATGAGGAGTAGCAGTAGGTGAATAGAGTATACATTTTAGCTTAGATGTATTTGTGTATCTACTGCCTGATTCATATATTTTGCAAGAGCAGCATTACTGAAGCTGCGCGAAGGCTTAGCAGCCTGAAACTTCATACTATACATTTTGTATACACATGTACACACAAACACATGCACACAAATGTTTTGTGTTCCTGAATGAGTATATAGCACTGGATTGAATGGTAGAGAAGTTAATGTGTTTAAAGAAGCCAAGCTTCTGCATTTTTATTTGTCTTCCTCATGCAGTTCTTTAAAGAATTGTTGATTTACACACTCAAGGATCAAGTAGAAACCATAACATTTTGTGCCTATGTAAGCAACATGACTAGATTCAAATCCTCTATCTCAAGGAAAGAGAAGGATGAAACACTAAATCTCAAAGGTGGTAGCAAAGTCCCACAGTGCCAACACAGTGCCACCAGTTGATACCAATTTGCCTTGTGCTTCCTGATTAAATTCTTGCATCAAATTCTTTGTCTACTTTTATATCATTTCCCAATTTCTCTTTCCCAACTAATTTACAGTTATTTTCTTTCTCTAGTTAAAAATAATATCTGAAAAGTGTGGTAAAAGAGAAGGAAAAATAGGATAGGGGAAAATATACAAAAAAAACCCTAGAGCTTTATCATGTGCTAGTCCAAACAGTAGATCAATTAATGTCTGTATATTTGCAGAAATTTATGTTACATTTACATATACATGTAATATATATATAATATTAAAACACACATATATATCGATGAGATAAAAGGAAACAGAAATATAGATATAGTACAATAAACAGAATATTTGATTCTCCTCAATTTGGGAAAGTCATGCAAAATTCAGCTCTCTATAATAGAATTTACAGAAGTTGAGCAATTTCTTAGCTAAATGAGCTCTACCTGCCTCTCCAATATAGATAACAATATTACAAATTATTCCTAAAATGGTCAGAGAATCCCCTGTGCTGGGATTAGACTACTTAGACATACTTAGGCTATATTCTTTTTCTTTTTTGAGCTGTCTCAATTTATTTTTTTTTATTTTTTAATGAGTACATTTCTTATCAAGCATTGTTGCCTCCTCCTTTGTTTCCCCTTACCATCCCTTCTAATCTCCCTTCTTCCCCCTCGCCCCAGACCATCCCCCTTTGCACCAAACTTGTAAAGTTCTGGCCTTTCTGTACACACATCACTCCTTGGCACAGGTGGCATCTGCTAGCTCCTTTTTAGACTATAACCTTTGCATCTCTGAATCCCTTGCTTAGAGAGTTGCAAGCCCATCTCTGAGTTCTGTATTGACCTCTTCTTTGCTGCTCTCATAGAAGCAGGTGAAAGCAAGCTCACAGTGAGAATCACAGAGACTAAGCATAAGAATGCTATCTATGTACCACAGAAGTTTGCATTGTAGAAGGGAGACCAAAACACTCTTATCTTGTTAAGATGCAGTGGTCACTGGCAAGCTCTCCCATTCACAACTCCTTCAAACCCAGAACTTCAAGGAACTGATGATTCTAAATGGATATCTAGTTTTCTAGGAGTATATGGTGGAAATAATACATAAGCTTCCACATGTAGTATTGTCCTGGGCCTCACTTATAATAGAAACAGTTCTAAAATATAACATCAGGCTGGGAATGTGGCTTAGTGGTAGAGTGCTTGCCTAGCATGCATGAAGCCCTGGGTCAATTTCTCAGTACCACATAAACAGAAAAAAGCTGGAAGCGGTGCTTTGGCTAAAGTGGTAGAGCACAGAGAGGCTCAAGGATAGTGCCCAGGCCCTGAGTTCAAGCTCTAGGACTGGCATAAATAAATAAGTAAAGTAAATAAGTAAGTAAATAAATAAATAAAACATACTGATTGTATCTTACAAAGGAGGAAAGAATCCATCCCATCAAGTTCAGTTTTAATTGTAATTCTGAAAATCAGTTTATTCTTACCTGTGGAATGAGATTCACCAGTAATAGCTCCTGTTCTGATGTCTCCAAAGCTGGGTTCCCTGAGCATAGCACCCTGTACACATACTCTCACCAGACAACCCTCCTAAGACCTCTCATTCTCCTCTTTCAAACATTGTGAAGAATTCTGAATGGGAATCCTAACTGGGTGTTTCACTAATGACATATCAGGATGAACAAATTTTAATAGACTAAATTGAAAATGTTTAGAATAAGAACATAATGTATCACAAGGTAGATACTAATACATGGTCACTTTCTTCCTGCCTTTTCCTTCCTGCCAAACATATTCTTTAATATACTCTAGAAAGTTTGTGTCCTCAGTACCTGGGGTGAGGTGATGTTTTATCTGCCACCTTTTAGCAGGTAATAGGCTGAAGATACTAAGTGGGGGATTAGGTTCATTGTTTATTAGGTCCTAATCAGCCTAAATACTTAGCTCCAGACCTCCTGCTGTCTATGACCCACCCAGCCTTTTCTGGTGTTTACCCTTGATTTCACTGTTTAGTCCTCACCTACCACTGCTCAGCATTTACTTTTGCCTAAATGTGGTCACTTCATCTCTGTCACTGGGCTTTTAGTCAGATAAGTGTAAAACACTTAACCAAGAGCCTAGCCTGAATGGTATAAAATGTCAGAGCTCATTTGCTTAAAAAGTAACAATAAAATCTTCTGCCCTGTTTATCTCTAGCTTTCCACAGGCAATGGCAGTTGCTGATTTTAATCTGTTGTGATAAAATGTTCCTTAGCTTAAAACTTGCAGGTTTTGTCATGCATGGATACAAAACTGCAGCTTTGCCTACTGCTGAATAAGAGGTGCCCAGGTTTGACTTCCCATGGAGGATTTTCCCATTGCTCATCCTCTGCTTCTCATGTTATTAGCATATTGAAGGAGATTTAGATTTGTGAATCCAGCTCTTCCTTTTTTTCTGGATTACATCAGTATGCAGCTTATGATACACACACTTTGGTATACTTCCAATTTACATATGGACCAGGCCTTTGTAAGGGGCAGTATGGGAAGAAGAATATTCCCAGGAGCCCTGGTTGTGTTTTGAAACTGAGAGCAGTGGATGGAGACTGTATCCAGAGACCACTATTAAGAAAAGTACTATTATTTAGGACATTTCTCTGTTGATATCTTGAGCAGCTTTTGCATTAGCAAGTTTTAGCATTAGGATAGCTTAATGAGGTGCTAATGAGTAAAGAATAACTGGGCCCAGTGTGAACTCACCCATATTGCATTGTCTATGAGGAGGCAGATGCCTTTTGTGAATTTCTGAAGGAGCTAAATAATTATAGGACTTTCTAATTTCATTTCAAATATCATTTGGCTAATCTTTTCACCTTGCATGTATTTAAACAAAGACAGACATACACACACATACAATATTTAAGTTAGTACAGCAGAATAGACTAGAAGTAGGTTATATAAAATTCAAAGAACCTGATCCTCTCATCTCTATTCACTTCAACCGGAGTTAACTGCTGACATATTGACAATGAGTTTTTGCTCAGCTTGAGCCAGTCACATATTTCATTTGGAACCAACAGGTGAAAATCTACCTATTGGCATCCTGCTGGTATCACATGTGAAACGCTGGTGAAAACTGCTACACACTAGACATGTGCAAGATGAACATTTTCGGGGAGGGCTTTTCCTAAAACAACATTAAAGAAATTGATGTGTCAGGAGCAGGACTTGCTTTAAGGAGAAGAAAGAAGCTCAAATGAGTTAAGCAGTACCCATAAGGCAGCCAAACACCTAAGCAATAAGAACAGAGCAGTCACACAAAATAAATTCCCAACCCACTAATGAAACCCACTTTCATAATAATAGATTGATCATCAATCCTGTCCACAATTAGAAAGAAGGCCTCAATGCAAACATCTCTAAATCACATGTTGATTCAGGCCAATCACTCAGATTAATTAAGATGCAACAAAATATTTATTGCCTCCTATATTTCTATGGAATATTTTTATTTGGATTTGTGTTATATGCTTTGAAATCCACTCGGATAACAGTATCGGTAAGTTAGGCCTATACTTATAAAACAAACAAAACCTATGGTAATTCCTCAGGTTGTCATGGTTAAAGTTTTTTAAATAACACATTCATTTATATCATTTCAATATAACTGTCAAAGAAAGACCATATGAATGCACCAATGACTCCAAGAGATGCACCATTTTATTTGGAATATAGAAAAACTGTAAAGAATGTAAAGATGTTGACTTTACAAGTTGGGCCTGATGATGAAAGTCATTTTGTCATGTGAAATTGGAAGCCATGTTTTCTAGGTTTTAATAACCACAGAAGAACTTTCAACATTAAGAAAATTCTGAGGGCTGGGAAGGTGGCTCAATGGTAGAGCGCTTGCCTTGCATGCAGGAGACCCTGGGTTTGATTCCTCAGCCCCACATAAGCAAAAAGAAAAAAGCTAGAAGTGGTGCTGTGGCTCAAGTGGTAGAGCGCTAGCATTAAGCTGAAGAGCTGAGGGACAGCGCCCAGGCCCAGAGTTCAGGCCCCATGACCGGACCCCCCACCAAAAAAAAAAAGAAAGAAAGAAAATTTTGAATCATTTGTTCTGAGAGACTGCAGTCTATACTTTTATCCAACTGGAATTTTAGACATAGATGCTTTCATTTTATGTCTTGTAGAGTCTCAAGTGTCAGATAAAGTAATTAGCAGGTGAGTGGCTAATGATTAATATGGCAATAGCATGTAGAAGTGAGAAAACTATATAATTCAGGGAAAGGAAATGAGTATCTCAATTATAGCAAGGCTAATCTGGAAGGAAATCTTGTTTTGCAGACAAATTTCCTGGGCTGTTGTCCCACATGAATGTCGGTAATAGATGATGTTTACAGTGTAGTTGTTGAATTACTAAGATTAAAGACCATCTAGAATGAAGAGCAGGAACTTTTGACATATGTCAAAGAACACAAAGATTTAAGAAATCAAGAAATTTAAGGCCTAATGTTCCTATCATGGAGGGAGGGAATTCTCAGAGATAAACAAGTCATGGTACTTAGAGCTCAAAAACTTAAATCCCTCATAAACAAATTCTCAAAGAAACAACCACTCCATTAACAAGTGGTCTAAACTTACAGAGAGACTTCTCTGAAAAGGAAATAGTGGCCAATAGACATATAAAGAAATGCTCAACTTCTCTGGCCATAAAAGAAATGCAAATCAAAACAACAGTGAGATTCCTAGTTAGAATGGCCATTATCAAGAAATCTAATAACAACAGATGCTGATAGGTATGCATCCAAAGGAAGATGCTACTACACTGTTGATGGGAGTGTAAACTTGTTCAACCACTCTGGAAAGCAGTATGGAGGTTCCTCAAAACACTAAACAAAGCTCTCCTATTACCCAGCAATTCCACTCCTGGGTATTTACCTAAATGACCACAAACAAGGCCATACTAAAGTTATCAGCACAACCATGTTCATTGCGGTATTATTTAGCTAAGATATGGAACCAACTCAGAGGACTCTCAATAGATAAATGGATCAAGAAGATGTGGATATATACACAATAGAGTTCTATGCTTCCATCAGAAAGAATGACACTGCCCCATTTGTAAGGCAATGGGAAAACTTGGAAAAAATTACATTAAGCAAAGCAAGCCCGGCACAAAGAAAAGTAGGTTGCATGGTTTCCCTGATTTGTAATAACTAGACTATGTCTATGATATTCTTAATAGCAGATCACAATAAGCACATGGGACCATGTATAATGAAGTGTATCAACATGAACTCTAAGACTTGGAGTCCTGTATGAAGTTATTTCTGTTTTATTCTGTTTTAGTTTTCTGTACCCTTTGCTTGTGTATAATTTTATCTTGTCCATGGAAGGGAAATGACAGCAGGACAAAGGATAAACTAATGCAACAATGATACTCACTAGACACTATGTTGGAAATGAACTATAAAACTTGGGAGGGGAGAAGAACAGGGAGGGGGAGCAGTGTTTATAAAGAAATGTACTCATTACCTTACTTATGTAATTCTAAGTCCTCTCTTCATTATCTTTACAATAAAGATAAAATTTTTAAAAAGTCAGAGGCAAAACAAGTTCTAAAAAATGATGAGACAGAGTTCAAGCCCCACAACTGGAAAAAAAAAAAAAAGAATGATGAGAGAGAATGAAACATTCTCTCAACCACCAAAAATATTGAATCATATCATTAAGGACTTTTTTGGAATTGTCCAAGAAAGCAGTTGTAAAGCTGGAGAATACAAATATATACTAGATGTAGAATGAACGAAAGAAGGTGTAAGAAGTGTTTTTGAAACGCCAGCTTTGGTATAGATAAGAGAATTGGGGAGAAGAATGGGGTGGAGGGAATGGGAGTTTGTGTGTATGTGCTTATTGTTTATTTTTATCTGGTTTTCTTACTGGTTATGATAAGGAAGAATGAATGTATGTGAAAAGTAGCTAGAGCAAATGGAAAAGAAAGAATTCATGTACAAGTCAGGGGAAGGGGAAGATGGTATGAGGGAAAAAAGGAGGGGTTGATGAATCAAGATTCCTCAGGAAAATCGAAAGGATGACATTTAACATTCTCAGTGAGAAACTTAATTAGTTCTGATAAGAAAATGGGTTTTTATTTCTCATTTATGAGTAATGATTGTTATGAGTACAGAGGAATGCTAGAGTAGACAAGAAATCTAGTCTTTCTTTCCTCAGGAAAGCATTCAATCTGGGAAAGAGACATGTAGACTAGAAGAATTCCCAAAGAAGAAATAGAAACAGTGGAAAGAAAATCAAGAAAGCAGTATCTAGAGCACCAAACAAACTTCTTCTATTCTTTCATTTTGCCTGGGGCCAGCTGTGCTCCAAAATCTCTCAGACCATGTTCTTAATTCAGCCAGGGAAATCAATGTGCCATATCATATTGACAACAGTGAGTAGAGCAGGATTATTCCTGTCACTTCACCTGCCACAATCTTGGACCCACAGAGGGGCCTTCCTGTGACTCCAGCCACCGAAAATATAATTACAAGGGACACTGGACAAATGTCAGTCCTTTATTTAAAAAGTGGAACAAATATCCACTCCATACAAGCCAGGCTATGATATGTCAGGAAAATAAATAAATAACTCAGAGAGAGAGGAAGCAGGAAGGTATCAGAGGAGACCTCTCCCTCATTCTTTACAGAAATAATCTTTTTTTTTTTTTTTTTTTTTTTTTTTTGACACAGGCCAGAGCTTACTGCTATTGGGTTTTGAGCTAATTGAAATGGGAATTTGTATCCATGTTTGCCTTAGGTAAAAAAATCACAACTGTTGATGGCAGGAATGTGTATGTATTAATTCAGAGCTCTTAGCTGCAAATACGTGTGTCAGAATGAAGCTGGGTTTGCTACACCTAAAGAAAGATGGTATTTTAGTCAGGGATCTCTAGAGACACAAAAGCCAAGGAGAGACATATACCTAGATTGTGGAAATTAGCTGTGGACATCTGAAGGCTGAGGAGTCCCACATTCTGTTATCTGCTAACCAGAGAATTAGCGGAGCTGGTAGTGTATAATGCGATTTGGACCAAAAAAGCCCAAGAAGCTGGCACCAGGTGTCATAAGTCATGGAGATGATGAAAGAAAATCTTGGAGATTTTATGTCTAAGCTCAGGAGAAGATAGATGTCCCAGCTGAGATGAGAGAGGAAATTCATCTTTTCATTCTGTCTGGACTCTCAATTAATTGGATGATAGGGCTAGGTTGGGCCTCTCCCTGTACGTAGACATATCTTCTTCTCATCCTAGAAACATTGTCTATGGATTTTGGCTCATATTCTGAGATTGAAAACGCAGCTTCACATAGTACACAACACACAGACTTCAAATCCCCCAGTGAGAAAAAAAAAAACCCCTCAATGTAAGATATACAATTGATAGAAAGATTGTTGGTAGATTTCTAAGTCCTTCATGCCATGCATGATATTTTATGGATAAAATAGCAAAGCTTATATTTGAATTACAGGATGCATAAAGCCCTAAATCTTCAGTAACTATGGTATATTGAAGTTGAACATAGCAATCTAAAAGTAGAGATATATAATAATAATAAAAATTCTATGTCTTCCAAGAGTAGTTTAATCATAGAAGAAACTACACATTGGTAAAGCCTGATAAAGAAACATGTACTTTTTTCAATTGATATGAGAATAAAAATATTACAATTTTACATTTGCATAGGAAATAGTCTTGCAGGACCAAAATAATTTATTTTTATTAGTATTAATGAAAGTAAGATTTCCTTTTATTTATTTTTTGGCCTAAACCTTTTAAAGAAAGTAGGGGGGCTGGGGAATGTGGCTTAGTGGTAGAGTGCTTGCATAGCATGCATGAAGCCCTGGATTTGATTCCTTAGTACCATATAAACAGAAAAAGCCAGAAGTGGCGCTGTGGCTCAAGTGGTAGAGTGCTAGCCTTGAACAAAAGAAGCTCAATGAGAGTGCCCAGTCCCTGAGTTCAAGCCCCAGGACTGGCAAATAAATAAGAAAGGAAAAAATAGTAAAAATGAACAAGTAAAATAATTAGCTAAAGTTGGGTTATCATTTACAGAATTAAGTTTGTAAAATCTAAGTAAACAGAGTTTTGTCTTATTTTATATTAAAAAAAGTATTGAAGTATCAGTATGTCATTTCATAGTGGTCATTAAAACTACAAAATCATTTAAATATTAAACACATTTTATTTTCAGCTTACAAAATCATGCTCAAGTTAATATTAACAAACATGATTGAATGCTAAGATATAAATTCTTATCATTACGCATTTGTGTTTCTTTCTGGCTGACTCAAAATCATGGTAATTTTCTTAGTGGAATAAACATAGTATCACAAAATGTGGGATATTATATTTATAATGTTATAATATTACATCTATGAATAAAACCTACATACTTGTTTGTTATAGATGACTTCATGATTTTGTGACACCACTTATTGAAAAGTTGAGATTAGAAATGTGAGTTTAAATGAAGAAAGGCAGATTTCTTTATCAATATTTATGAATGATATTTGTGAAAAGAATCTGTCAACTTAACAATTCTAAAACATCTCTTAAAATCTAAGTTTGTGCATCTCATTGTATCCTACTTTTAAATTCATAGCCACAAATGAGGAGCTATGAAAAAGGGAATAGTGCAAAATGATATTTCAAAGACCTCTAAATGGCAAAAGAAATATATAATTGGGTTATCTTTCACTATCCACCCTTCTTTAAATAAAAATGCTGTGCTACGTGGTCCAGGGTCTTTAACTTCATAGCTTGTGGGAGGTAGGCAGTAACCTGCTAAATTCTAATACCATCTGTAGGACTTAAATCCTAAGAGATATATTGTCTGGGCTGCCAAGGCCCAAATCAACCTTAGCTGCCAAAAGCAAGACTGAAAGAGGAATGTAAACAGCTTGATCTAGGGGAGGTTCCTGGTGCACCTGTGGTTTTGACAGCTTTTCTACTGCTTGAGGAGGAAACAGGTTGCCTGTTTGTTCTTCAAGAGCACTTCTGGCATGCAGGTATTATGCAGGCATGCACTGCCAGCTGTGAAAGATACTGTTTCCTTGTCATTTCTGAGAAAGGTGCTCCTGCAGGAAGATTCCTTTTGCTCTTTCTTTCAGGGAGCCTGAGAAAGAAAGACCAAAAGGATCAATGCAAAGCACTGATCATAAGAGGGTAAAGGGTGCATGTGAAACAGTTTATATCAAAATAGTTTATATCGTGCTTTAAAAGTTGAGTAGAACACTACATGAAAAGTAAGTTGTAGTAATTTATATATATATATATATATATATATATATATATATATATATATGATCACACACTAGGACATGACAAATTATATAGATTTTAGACATTCACACATTGAATCCAAACGAGGATATGCATATGGATAGTTGACAAAGGCTCAGTAGCTATGTGCATATAATCATATAAAATAATATTCTATAACAGGAAACAAGAGACATTTTTTAGTTGCTGTTTTGGTTTTCTTTTCCTTTTGTCTTTGTGTTTGGTTGTATTTGGGAACAAGAGTAAACAAATACCAGAGTCGTAGTCACTAGACACTACGTGGAAAATAAATGGTCTATCTTGTGCATGGGGTTGGGAGGAAAAATCAGGAGAGAGAAGAGAGAGAGGAAGAGGAGGGATGGTTCAAAAAGAACTGTATTCTTATAGAGTCCTCGTTTGACCCAGCAATCCCACTTTTAGCCATTTACCCAAACGCAAACAAGGCCATATTAAAGCTACCAGCACAACTATGTTTATTATAGCATTATTCACCATAGCTAAGATGTGGAACCAACCCAGATGCCCCTCAGTAGATGAATGGATCAAGAAAATGTGGTGTGTGTGTGTGCGCGTGTGCGCGAGCACACACACACACACACACACACACACACATACACAATGGAATTCTATGTCTCCATCAGAAAGAATGACACCACCCCATTTGTTAAGAAATGGAAAGACTTGGAATAAATTATATTAATTATATTAAATGAAGTAAGCCAGAACCAAAGAAACATAGGTCCCATGGTTTCCCTTATCTGCAATAACTGGTATATAACTAGGACAAGCAGAAGAGGTCAAAAGCTATGTTCATATGACCATATAACCTGATGCTAAGTGAGATAAACTCCAATATAGTGACATAAGAGGTTATATCTTTGTTGCTCTTCTTTTTAATGTACTTCTAAGGTACTATGTGATTTTTTTTGTTTCTTTGTATGTTCTTCCCCCATGGTAAAACCCTTGTTGTCACTGTATTTGATTCTGGTGCCCTGCACCTTGTATCTACATTTTTCTCATTTTGGGAGGGGAAGAGAAATAACAAAATGCTAAACTAAGGATACAGGATGACCCATTGTAACAATGAGATGTAGAAGACACTATATTGAAAATGAACTTTACAACTTTATCGGGATTGTGAGGAGAGAGGGAAGGGAGGAATTGGGGAAGTGGGGAGAAAAGGGATGGTAGGGACAAAATAAAGGAGGGTGTAACAATGCTCAATAGGAAATGGACTCATTACCTTGCTCATGTAACTGTAACCCCTCTGTACAGTATCTATACAATAAAAATATATTAAAAATTGTATTCATTAGCTGAGTCATGTAACTATAACTCCTCTGTATATGAACTCTACAATAACAATTTTAAAAAACTAAAATAAATAAAGAACAAAAATATGAAATATATAAAAATCTATTAATGGATAGCGTGAAACCAAGAATGATCGTAAAATTCATATATTTTGGATTTTTTCTTAGTTTTTGGTCGGTTGGGGGGCTTGAACTCAGGGTCTGGGCACTGACTTTGAGCTCCTTTGTGCTCAAGGCTAGGGCTCTACCACTTGAGCCACTTCTGGTTTTTGAACGGTTAATTTTAGTTAAGAGTCTCATGGGGACTTTTCTGCCTTGTATGGCTTCAAACCAGGATCCTCAGATCTCAGCTAGGATTACAGGTGTGAGTCACTGGCTTCAGGATGTTCTGGATTTTGACGTTTTTTTCATTCACAATTCTACATTCATCAAGAAGACTAAATATGATGACATTTCTATGTCAAAACAATATAAAGAAAAATAAAATATTAATATTTTGTTCAAGTTTTTAGCTGGAAATTGTTAACTGAAAGAACATGCTTTCCAGAGAGTCTAACATTATTGTATGCATTATTTTTCTTATGATTACATTAAACACATGTATAGCTTAAGGCAGCTGAAATTTTAAAGACACATTTCCTACCAATTATTAAATTTGTTATAGAACAACAGTAGTGAAAATATTATTTATTATTATTATGTTGACATGTGTATATTCAGATTCAAGAGCATGGAAAGATGATGTATTATTTTAAAACAAAAGAGAATTTCAAATCAGTTGCAAAAAGTAGATTATTCCGTAAATACTGTGTGAGAGTGGAACAGCTAACAGAAAGAATTACCACCTTGCTATATAAATAACTTAATTAAACTAAAATCATTACAGTATTCCAAAGGTGAGTGAAATCCTCAAATAAAAATTAAATAGAACCAGAAAAATTGTAGAAGAAAGCCTCAGAAAATACTTTACAACATGAGTGAGAGAGCCCACTTTCTACCACATCAGAAAAATTAAGAACAGTGAAGAAAAGATACATAGATGCAATCTTATAAAACTTTCTAAAGACAAAAACATCAGGGTGAATGTACATGTGATACCTTGTTGTACATTTTAGAAAACTATAAGAGAGCATTTGAAATATGTTCATCATCAACAAGTTATAAATATTTGAGATGACATATATTTTAACTGAATTGAACAATACACAATGTATATTTGTACTAAAACATCAAATGGTATTCTGATTATATATATTTATATATAGTTTTTATATGTCAGTTCAAAAGCAAAAATGATAAAAAATATTCTCATGTATTTGAAAGAACAATTGGTGAAAATTAGTGAAAACATTGCAATTGTACCATGGCTAATTCATGCCTCTCTTTAATATATAGTAGCTCTTACTAATTGATTAAGGTAAACAGTGAGAATCTTCATGGAAAAATTGGCAAAGATAGAAATAAACCAAAGAGCAAATATACATGGTTAATAAATATAAGTTATAAATGGATGAATAGATAGGGTATGGGGGTGAGCATGCATATTATGTATGAGGGAAAATTGAGGGGAATAGAAAAAAGAAAATTAAACATTGTTTAATTGGGCAAAGATTTGAGAATAGACCAGTCTTGTGCACACAAGTGTACCAATGCATTCCAACATTAATTATGCAGCTGTTTAACCCAGCAGTCTTAGATCTAGAAAGTTCCTCTGGCTAACATTAAAGCTATAAAAACATTCACATAAGAATGTTTTATAAAAAATAATTATAATAAACAACCTGTTCATCAAAGTATTATTAAATCGAATAATGGTTCATAACAATACAGAGGCAGAATTAATGTATTTAAAACGTGTCCAGAGCTTATTGTTGAATTAAAAAAAGCAGAGATTGCAAAAAAATAGGAGGCACTTTCTTAGTTGTATATCCTTATGCATTTATATTAATAGATATACATGTGTAAACATGTCTAAAAATATTGCTACCAGGAAACATTAGTAATGGTATCATTTTAGGTACTAGATCATTTTACATTTGTACATTTATGGTACTTTAAATTCTTCTTCTGTAAAAGTGTATCATTATTACAAAATGAATCACGTCCTTTCAAAAGATAAAAATCATTTTATTAATTTAATTCTGATCTTTGGATTGTTTTAATCATTGCACATTTATCAATGATTCAAATGCACTGACTATCTTTACATTTTTATCCTAGTAACATTTTATGTCAATTTATGGAGCCTGAACTGATAGCTCCCTGCCCTTTGTCTTTCCATATTTACCAGTTGTTCACTCCGGGTGCATTTGGCATTTTGTTTAATCTATAATTCAAGTATGCTTAGCATATTTCTAAGATTTTGTGATCTAGTGTATAATTACTTTCATTATTGTAAAATCTTGGAAATTGTTAGGTCAGTAAATAGGGTTATAAATAAATAATTTTCAACTTCTTCTTTACAAATTAGAATGCCTCTATTTAGTTTTGAACACATCTTCATATCCACAAAAAGCCTCTAAACACAATTAAATTTAATTCATTCTAAAGGAAAGTACTCCTACAGACCATTTGAAGGAAGGGGGGAGCCAATTTAAATAAATTATCAGATACTCATTCTATCCAGATGAGTGCCGCTAATTACAATCAGTTTCATCTATTCATTAAAAGTAGTCCAGCAAGAATGGTTCAACTCTGTCAGCAGAGTCACTATAGTTTTTTTGAAATCCTTATAAACATTTCTTTAAATGCATTACATATTTTGGAATTTTTGCTAAATTAGATAATTTTCTAGGCATCCATCAAATAACAAATCTTTTCCAAAAGTCTTGATTTTTTTCATACTCCTTTGTTTTGGGCACATTTACTGTTTAAACAGGTTCAGTCCTGCTCACACAAAAATTTCTAAATTCTCCATATAGTCTACCTATGAATCCTCAGCTCTTTCAAGCTACCAAATAGTTTCCTAGTTCAAGCGATGTATTCTGCAAGGTTTATGTCATTGCTCTTACATGCAGCTTGTTTTGGTATAATTCTTTAAAAAAATGGACTCTCCCAGGGTGTTTTCATCTAACTTATTTTATTCTCCATTCTGTCACTGACTAGTCCTACAATGAAAAAATTAAACTAAATTGGACTTAAATTTCTGAACCTACTACAGCCCATTTGATTATCTATCTGATTATTCATGGAAAACCATGTAGGGATTGTGTTTTGTTTGGTTTTGTGGTTCAAGTTGTCATTTTTGTTTGATTTTTCTAAAAAAACATTGTATAAACTATCACAAGACAAGCAAAAACAACCTGCTTCTTTGTCTAAGTATGTTTAAGACAGGTGTATACTCGTTAGCTTTATAGCAAGGCCACTGAGGCAGAAACTCAAAGAGTTTCTAAGTAGATGGCCATATGTCTTGACCACATTAGATAATACTCGGAGTCTGTGACACTATACCAGTTTTTTTACATTTGGTTTCAGTATATCCTTTCATAGAAGATAAATTAAGTGTACATGATTATATGACACGTTCATTAGTTAACCAGAACAAAGGCCTTTCTATACAGTTACATTCCTACTTCAGTATCTGGCAAAATGTTTGTCATATTAGGAGATGCCCCTAAGTGTTTATTATGGACAGAATAGATGTGTTCTCTTTGTCAGACTTAATTAAGAAAGACTGAAACTATAACAGGTTTAACCATGTTCTTCTCAGCCATAGTGTAAGCAGTCAACATAAAAACGTCAACACAAGACTTTACTTCAGCAGTGGCTATCTGGAGCTTACCATAGTACCACTATAAGTTTTAAAACTGAGGATTCTTTGGGAATCCTTTCTATCAACTTAGTAATTAATTTAAATCTACTATAATTAATTTCTGAGAAACCTGAAAAAGCCTGTTAGCAGATATTTATAAACCAGCTGATTCTGACTTGGGAAAACGTCTTGGAATATATCAGCCTTTATCAGCTGGAAATGCTATCAAAGGGAAACAGACTATTTTCAAATTTTGGAAAAAGTAATTCAGCTCAAATTGCATATGAAAGTCAGTTTCTGATGTACTAGCCCATGGAAATGAATAATTACATATTACATTAATAGAGTACCTGTTTACTAGGGGTTTAGAGTACTGTTTTAATGAGCAGATATTCATAATATTCTTGAAGCTATAAAGGGAATGCATGATTTTGATGCATATCAATTATGGCAAAACAAGGTCTATTGGCAAAAATAATTTTTCTTCATTTTCATTGAGATTATTCCCAGTAAAGTCTTAAAAAGAATGCATCACTCAGTATCTCATCCTTAGTATGGATGCTATTTTAGCATTCTCCTTAAAAAAAAAAAAAAAGCAAGTGTGTCCTTGCATACACACAATACCACTTCATCCCAGCAGATCCTGTAGCATTGTTCTTAAAGGTTTGGCTGGTGCCTGAGCCAGGACCACAGCTACTGTGTCTTTTAGCAAATCTCGAAGCTGGGCAGCTTCTAATCTGAAAACACACAGCACAAACTTACCAATCTTCTCACAGCGCACCAGTCTCCTTCAGCCTCTTCTCTCTTCACTACTACACATATGCTTACAACAGGAGGACAAACATTTATACATTGTCTCTTACCTCTGGGTAAGATTCGAATCTCCTCCTTTTGCTTAAAGCTACTGTTCTCTATTTGTTCTTCTGTGGATCCTCCTCCTATTACAATCTACTTAACTACCTGGATTCTTTATATCTGCTCATTTCTCCCTATAGTAGAAAAAATAGTTTCAATATTGTCCTTTGCTTATTTCTTGCTATGGCAAGATGATTGAATAGGAAAATCATCCATTTGGCCTCCCTGCCAAGGAAATGGCTTGCAAGAGAAGTCCTTGAGGTTTGTCTTTGTTATGTCCAGATCATTCTCTGGGCTTTAGGGTACCTTCCTCTATTGTCTTCTTGTTTCTTTAGTTTCTGTCAAAAACTTTCTGACTGTCTAGACTCTTGTCCTGTTTTTTGGAATTCAATGAAATTGCTACTCAGATCCCCAAATACCTCCTCAAATGTATGGGAACATAGCTTTCCTTTGTAGCTGCTTACCAAAGGGAGTCTGCTTTTGGGTAGGACTGTCATCATGTATAATTGTTAGTATAGAAAGAATTATATTCATGGATGCTAAAATTAGTTAAATGATTACTAAATAAAAATGTAGAGGTCTCAGAAAAAAATGAGGAACAATCAGAAGGTAATATTATTTTTATAGCTGACCTTGGATTGGGTTGAATACTGTGCATTTTATAATCTTATAATCTAGGCAATATAATTACAGCTATGAATCAGTTCATTTACTAAAAAATATATTAAATTTAACTTTCACTTTTCTGTGCATGCTGAATGTCATTAATGCACATGCATTACCTTTATAATATGAAGCTTAATTTTTAAAATATGCAATGAAAATGGGAGAAATTAAAAAATTATTAGAAAAATTTATTCTTCATTAGTGCTCTTTCATTTAAACAAATCAAACTATAAAATCATTCTTAATGTATTTGCCTAATAGCTAAGCACAGATGAACTTCTGAGATAATTTCATCAAGGCAATGGGAAATGAAGAAAAGAAGATGATGATAAATTAATACATGCAAAATTTTCCACTAGTGTCTATTCACATACCTGAATGTTGGTGTGAAATTCAGTGTTTATAAACTTTTTCTCTTTTTTTAATTTTCAGAATAAAAGTGGGAACTTTATTTCAGACAGAATATTTTGATTTTCTGAAGCCCAAAAGGCTCAGAATAAAGAACAAATCATTATGAAATGCACCATGTTGTAGTTACTGTGGAAAATGGAAATTTGATTCTATTAACTTGCTAATTCAATTAAGAATATATTAGCAAGAACCACCTTAGGATAGCTTCTGAGCTTTCTACTGAAAAACTGTGGTTATAACCTGAGGGTTTTACTAAAGTGGGTATTGTAGATATGAGGTCTCTGATAATTTTCTGCAATTATACTTGGTTAAATGAACAGAATGGTAGTGGAGGTAGGAAATGTCTATGAATGGCTAGTATCTTGGGAGGAGCCTGTTGGCCATTTGGTTATTTCATGTAAATGTATTTCTTACTAGCGATTGTAGAACTGACTTAAGCTGGAAGAAAGCAGAGATTTTCCAGGTCTCTTTGAACAGTCTTGTCTTGTCTCCCGCCTAGTTTTAAGTGTTTCCACTCTTTTATTACCTTACTCAAGCACTTCACCCTAAAATACTTCTATCTCAGTCACTGAGATCTTAATATGTGCCAGGAACTGCCTCAGAGCCTTCCACCTATGAAGATAAGCTTCATAAGAATGAGGCATAAATATACTACCGTGTCTTGCCTAAGGCTAAATAGTAATAGGCAGAGTAAAGACTTGAAATTCGGAGCTCACAGTCCTCTACAATTTGCTACTTTTTCTTCTTATCCAGTCATGGAAACTGTACATTACCCACTGAGGATATACACTCACTTGGATTAGATTAGCAATATTAAATTCCATGTCATACTCTTTGAAAACAGATACTATATAATCCACTTTGGATTCTGTTTATCAAACTGAATTAGAAGTAACTATATTAGCCAGAGAAATTGCTAAGTTGTATTTTGCTAGAGAACAGATTGGCCACTTGTGAACTATGCCAACACGTTGATAATGATGAGAATAGGCATATCTGAGCCATCTTGGCCTCTTTCTCACCGCTCAGCATCTAAATGGCAATTGGGTGTCTTGCTGAATTTCATCCAGCTGGCAATCTGAAGTCTTGGTTATAATTCAGAAATTTAGTCTGACTAAATATAATTGAAGTACAGAACTAGATATTCTCTTAGAAAGCCAAATTGCAATTAATATTAGAAGTATCTGCTATAGAAAGAAAATGGAGCCATAGAAGCACGGGGTTGGATTTTTAGAGCTGTGTCTATTCCTAATTGGTTCTATGGGATTGGGTTAATACTATTTATATCCTACGTCTCAGTTCCCTCATACATGTAAAGAATAAGTACTCTAGAAGATTTGTTTTTTAATTATCAAGGCTCTATGATCCACTGAATGTATTAAATAACATATCTATGATAAAATGTTATAATAATATTTTGAAGAGTTTCATATTTATATCACTAGGAATCAGAGAATAACTAAATTTTTAATATTCTAAAAAATCATTCTAGGTTGGGAGAGGTGACACTGTTCAAAAGAAACTGTACTTATTACCTGACTTATGTAACTGCAATCCCTTGATCATCACCTTTACAATAATACTTAAAAAAGTAAGATAAGAAAACATTCTAGGACTTCTACAATGTTCACTTCAAATTTTATTTTTAGTTTGTTCTTTAAAAATAATCTCTCCATAGATGGAAAAGGAAAGAGAAGAAAAGGCTAAGTGTTCTTATTTATTAAGGCTTGAGAAAACAGTTCACATTGCTTTGGGCATGTAAATAAAATGAGTTTTTAAATCACAGAAACCCTATGGGTTGTGTTCCTTCTCTTGGCTATGAGAAAAATACTATAATCCCTATTCTTTGAGAAAGACCTAAGATGTTCATTGGACCTGGAAATTATTCTCAGCCCTTGAAAAACAGGATACAAATTCCTGGTCTGTCAAGTATTCTTGTTAATCTTCAGGAATAATTGTGTTAAAAAAAATACCCACACTACCTGGCACTGATGGTTTATGCCTATAATCTTAGCTTCTCAGGAGGCTAAGATCTGAAGATCATGGTTCAAAGCCAGCCTAGGCAGGAAAATCCTTGATAACTCTTTTTTCCAATTAACTACCAGAAAACCAGAAGCGGAGCTGTGGCTCAAAGTGGGAGGGTAGTAGCCTTGAGCAATAGAACTCAGAGACAGTGTCTAGGCTCTGAGTTCAAACACCATGACTTACAAAAAAAAGTCCACACAAACATAAATCACTTATGTAAGAGAATAAAATCATTCATTTAAAGAAATATATGGATTCAAACAGACTACTGTTCCTAAAATTCATGGTTCTGCTCTCTAGCCAGCCTGTAACGCAAGCATTTCCTTTCTTCTTCTTCTTGAGTACTTAAAAATTGCTTAGAAATAATGGTTGTGAATATAGAAGGTGTTTATATAACAGAGAATTTATGTAAAATTTGGAACCTCTTTTGAGCTCCAGTTTTACATAGTGAAAACGTGTTTTCTTTATAGCCAAGTAGCTCAGAACACCAGGATGGTCACTAGTTTAGTAAACTTGGCATGCTGCTTAATTTTCAGGGCCTCAGTTTTCTTATCCAGAAAAAAAATTGATGACAATTTAGATGTTTCCATACAGATTAGATGGGCTTTCCTCAGATTCCTGTATGATAAAATAACAAACTAATGTTTATTTCTATATCCTTCTTCTTGCTTGAAGCTTGGATATTTTTCCTTTTAGATTTTCTGAAGTTTGATGAGTACATGACTTAAAAATATATGTGTTTACCTATTTCCAAGGGGAAATCTGAAATGTTCATTAATAGTCAAAATGGTATATAAAACTTTCTTTGATGTAGCCACAAAAATTATAGAATCCTTGACTTTTATTGACAAATACTATTCATGTCCTGTATGTAAAATATATATACATGCACCTTCTACTTATATATACAAAGTACAATGCCAGAAGAATCTTAAGATAATTTCAAACCATTCCATCAAAGACAAGATGTATCAATAACCTATCATAGTTTCCCAAGTTATCTAAGTATTAACAGAGATTTTGTAACCTCTTGGTATTTCCCGCACTCCCTTCGTTTGTCCTTCCCTCCCCTCTCTTGCCATTCCATTTCCTTCTACTGTATCCTTAACAAATTGGTAAGAATCATTTATTATAGCTCTTCCATCATGTAAGAGCTAGGAATAAAATAACACTGGAAAGTATTATTAGAGAATTCAAAAGTCAGTGGACAAGAAAAAACAAAAATGAGCCCCAAATGGCATCACCGTAAGATAAGTGCTAAAGACAGTTCAGGAAATCTTCTCAAAGTGGCCCAATTTCATTTCCCAATCCACTTGGTATCCAGTTCCTTTCAGAACCTTTTTTTTTTCATCTGGGACTAGAACTTCATCATTTCCATCTAGATCACCTCTATGATGCTGTTTCTTCAGGAATTCATTGGATGGAGAATTGTGCTAGGCATTGCCATTCTCTGGCAGTCATGTAGAAAGCCTCTATGTATTTGTGTTGGATGCACATTCTCTATTAAGAAGAACAATGATTGAAGATCTAAGGGCTACTTGGATAAGAAAAGTTGGGGCATGGATGATTTTGAAATCAATACCAGAATTGTGGTCATTTTTCAAGACTGAAAAAATAGAATAACGCATGGAGAGAGGATATAAAAGTACATACAAGTGAAGGAAGAAAACATATAATCAGCTGTTTTCTGAGAGAAAAAATGCATTTTGAATAAAATCAGCAACGTTGGATAAAGATTACAGATGAGAGATAATGGTTTTAATTTTGATGTATTCAAATTAGAAACATATTAGAGCTTATTCAGTTTTTATCAAATTTGATTTGAATTTACTAATTAAGTATATAGTCTTGCTGTTTTCTTGGACTCAAAGCTTACACAAAAGTCAGCTATCAAAGTCAATTGTCCTAATTATTTTCCTGGGCACAGCTATCATGCTATTGAGATGGTTTCTAAAACGAGTGGCTATCAAAGAAATAGACTAAAATAAGGATAAATAAATGAATTTTGAAAAGTAATAAATTAATTTTTAAATGGGTCACTTTCAAGTACTTCTATGACTGAGTGTACAAATATCACCTAGTTATATGACTGTGTATGGGCAGAGACAAGAATATGGGGTCTTAGGTCCATGCCAGTTTTCACAAATACTCATAGAGTCAATTGTCACAGCAGAGATTGGCAATATTCTCTGCACTGTCCTCATGTGAAAGCCTTAGATATTGCTATACTAACATCCAGATGGGTCTAAGTGACTAAGAATATAGTCACCCACGTTGGAAGTGGATTGATGACATGTCTAGCTTTCTTTTTCTAGTGTCAAAGTTCATAAACTGAAGGTACTCTAAGGATGTTCTGGGTAAACAGCGCTCACACCTTACTTTGGAAGCCACCAGTGCCACAACTGTGTATCATCCCCAGTGACAGCATGGAATCAGCTTGTCTTTCTAGCTGTCTCAGCAGGAATCAGTAGGCACCTGTTTTTTGCTCCATGATGGAGCAGTAAAGAGAGTATTCTTATAGTTTTAACTTTTAAAGAAGGATCTCAGGGAACAGTTTCCCACTGAGATGTTGTTATACATGAGTATGGTTTATAGATTGTTTAAAACCCCATTATAGCCGATTATAGTTTAAAATGTCATTTGTAATAGGAACATATTCGGCTGTCATTTATTTCATTTCTTTGTATTGTAATGGAGGAGATGGCATTATTTGTTTTTAAGAGAGAGGCTTACCATGTACCCTAGATTGGCCTTGAACTCATGTAGAGCAAGCTGGCCTGCAACTCATTAGTCCTCCAGCCGGTCTTACCCTCCCCATTCTGAAATTACAGGCATGCATCATCACATCTCTTTTCTAATGTGAGAAAATGATAACCTCAGTTCTTTTATGGTTGTTGCTGTTGTTTCTTCATAGTACTGGGAATTTAACTCAGGGCCTCATACTTGCCACGTGACAGCTTTACCACTTGAGTCTATGCCTCAAGTCCTTTTATTTTACATGAGTCCTTTTTGAGGTGGGTTCTTGTTTTATGATCAGGCCAGTATAGGCTGTTATCTTCCTACATTTTTTCCCATGTTGCTGAGTATGACAAATGCATGGCATTGAACCTTGCCATTCATTGTGATGGAGCCTCATGGACTTTTAAGTTAGGCTGGCTTCAAACTGTTTTCCTCCAATATCAATCTCTTCTTCCTAAGAGGCTAGGATTGTGGATTTGAGCCACCATATCTAGCAACCTCCAACTGATTCTATTTTTCCCTATATTACTTATAATAATTTAAAATTACAGTTATATAAATATTTACTGCCTTCCTCAATGGATGTCAAGTTTCACAAGGGCAGATACAATTACTGATTTAATTAGCTTGTATTCTCAACATCTGTCCCAATGCCTGGCACATGCTATCCATGATATGAATTACTGAGAAAATGAAAGAGTGTTTACTGTTTACTGTGACTAAAAGGCTAGACTAGCTAATGAACTTGGATATTAAGATAAAGACATCAACACTTATGATCTGCCTGCAGAAAGACCATTGGCATCCATAAAAGGAGAAAATACATAAATAATTATTATCTATAATGTATTGTTTTATTATAAATCATGGATGAATATAAAGCAATGTAATGACTGACATATTGAATTTCATAACATAAGCTGAGGACTGTTCATTTACATTTTAGATATAACACTCCTATCCTAGTCATTCATTTAAAATTGTGGTATATAAAGTATGTTGTTAAACCACATTCTATTAATCTCTAAATGAATGTCAAAAGTGAAATATTTCAGTAGAGCCTTAGAACAAAATAATTATTGTAATTAGCCCAACAGTGAGGTATTATAAGATATTTAAATATCTTTCTATTTTTAGAAAAAAAACTCAAATTCTATTTAGTGTAGGGTTAAGGGAAGTATTTTACAGGCCAGCGAATTGTATACTTGTGAGAAGACTGTTGAAGGTTAGAAAGGAATGGATTTAATTGCAATCTAACCACACATTGCTATCATGTGAAAGATTCTAATGTCTTTTAGCTTTACTTTTCTCATCTAATTAGGAACCCAAACTTATTTTGTAGAATTGCCGTAGGGGAAGCTCTAATATATGGAAAATTGTTTGGTATTAGCTAGCTGCTCAATAAATGTTTCCTTTGATTGATAATAATGATTGTGATTATTTTATAGTGCTCCTGATTTAGAGAATTTTAACTTGATCATGGTTGAGGTCTACTACTCCAAAATAGAATCTGTTACCTTTCTCACAAAAGTTTACAGTTTATTAAATGAGGTCATTTGAAAAGTAATCCACTGGGAAGTGAACAGAGTAATGAAGTTGGCAGGAATAACAACACAATTTCATATAATGTGGAATGTGCATTTGGAATACTTTGGTGGCGAAAAAGAGGATTCTAAAAGTAAAATTTTCTCATTGGGCAGTTATTTACCACTGCAAAGAGAATATTTTTGTAGAATATATGAATAGTGTAAGGAGAAGAAAGAGCAGTGTTCTTTGCTGCTGAATACAATTAACGGTCTCCCAGTGTCTACAGGGAAGTGCATATGCATGTGGGTATCTAAAAACAATTCCATCCTTCTTCTATATCTTCCCCCTCCCAACCATTTGCTTCCTTTAAATATTTCCATAGTAATTAAGATTATGATTATATTCACAGCTGGAATTTTTGTTTTTTTATATTCCCTTCCCTTTTTTCTGATTAGATCTTTTTACTTTGCTAGCCTTCTGCATCTTCCTCTCTTCTTTGAGTACCACAGTATGGTCTCTGCATTCCATTCCCATAGTCACATCCTAAGAAGCTTTAACTAGGGTCATTCTATCAACTTTAAGTACATTATCATTATGAAGCATACCCAGCAATGCTGCCTAAAATAGTCACATATTCTTACCAACTTCTTCTTCAAGCAAATGCTGGGGATTTTATGTGCCCTCAGGAAAGAATAAAACAACTAAATTTCTGTGTTTGCATGGCAAAGTCCTCCAAAGGTCAGCTCTAATTAATGTTTCCTTCTTAACTCCCACTGTAAATGTCTCTTCTTTCCTCTTTGCCCAAGAATATTGTTGAAAAGGAATTAGAAGATACTGGTATGAATTAGATTAGCAACAGATCTATAAGAAGAAGTTTGAGGAAAACATTGTTGCTTCCGTGGCCTTCAGAAGGTCTGAATACTGGAATTGGCACAACAGATCTATAAGAAGAAGTTTGAGGAAAACATTGCTGCTTCCGTGGCCTTCAGAAGGTCTGAATACTGGAATTGGCAGGAATGTCCCAGTAGGACACAGAATCCAAAGAGTCTTAATGACTGTGGAATGAGGCTGCAGCATCAGCTTCTCAAGTCTGTTCAAGGTAAACCAAGTCTTTCATTTTTCTTTGCTTTAGATAAGACACTAGATAAGAGCATATCTGTTCTCAGGAGCAAGGTATCATTTATAAACGAATCACTAATGATTCATCTTTACTCTTCATCATTATTATTTTCTCTAGCCTAATGGGAGGATTGGGGCAAGTTAACATTTTCAACAATCCCAAAGACTAGCTTTCAAATTACACATCTCCAGTACTGTTCTTTGTCCCCAAGCCATAGTGGAAGATATTAGAAGCTTATGATAAAACAAAATAAGAAACAATGTCCTCCCCATAATGGACAGACTCCCTGTCCCAAACTCAACCTTGAATTAATCAGATTTTTATCAAAAATTTAAGAAAAGAAGACAAAGGCCTTAAATGCACTGTCTTACCTCAGTCAAGCTCTGAATGTTGTAATGCAGAGAAGGAGTATAAAGCTTTGTTTTGTTACTGAAATAAGTAAGTCATCAAGCCTACATGTAAAACATATTGAATTCTTGGCATTTTGTGTCTAGCTTTGGGTTAGATAACATCAGCAACTCCAGACAGGATTTCATTTGAAATTCATTTGAAATCAAGAATATAGAATGAGTCTTTAGTTGTATAAACCAAAGGAGAAACAGGATCCTAGTATTCTGAGACTTAATATAGTTGTATTCTACCACCCAATGGCTATAAAATGTAAATATAGTTCATTATTAATAAGACAAAGAGAGAGAAAGGGAGGACTTCCTGAGAGACTTGTTAGACAATCTGGCAGGTGACTATCTATTACTACAACACAATGAGGGGGTAGTAGATGTTCAGAGTGTGAGGTCAGCTCTTCTACTGCTATTACCTCAGGGGAAGCAAGAATAAGTGCACTCTTATTTGTTACTGCTGTAGTAGGGGATTGTTGGAGTCAATCACTTGAAACCTTATGACCCCAAAGGGTGCTTTCAAAGTAACAACCAACTACTCAATGTATACAGTGTCTGAAGGCTTTTTCTAAACCCTGACCATTTCACTGAACATAGCTCAAGAGCTTATAGAATAAATGAAATTGCTATTACATTTCTTACATTATGAAAATAGCTGCCTTTCCAGAATTTGAAGCCACATATAGTACCTATAGTCATAGAGAGCTAGAGTGGGTACTAGGAAGGCCATGGCTAGAGCTTAGCAATATCCTGGAATAAAAGAACTCTTCAAAATTAAAAGCAATGTCACATTTTACTATTTTGGGCCCACATTAACACAGTAAGTACCTGTGACCTGTAGTAACTCCATGTTTCAGGTAAAATTAAAGACAAATACTGGGGTTAAAAGAAATGTTGAAAACTGTCAGTTTATAATTCCAAAATAGTGGATTATAATAGAAGTAGTACTTATGGCTTCCAAAGGTCTTGTGCTAAAGTATTTCAAAATGTTTTGTATATGAATTGCAGACAATAAATGGGTGTCTATGTAAAATGATCATATATACATACATAGAATGTATGTTGTCATACTAACCCCCTTGATACTCTGTTGTCTCCTCCAATCTTTTGCTGATTTCTCCTCCACTGAAGAGTTGCATTTATACTTTTGTGTCCTTAAAAATGTCTGCACGTGATGGACAAAATGTGGTATTCATCTTATTGAGCCTTGCTTATTTCACCTACCATGAAGATCTACATTCTATCCACTTTTATGCAAACGACATAATTTCATTCCTCTTTATCAAGAACTCATACATATATGTATAAATACATACGTATGTAGAGAGAGATGAGGGGAGAGAGAGCAAGAGAGAGAGAGAGGAAGGGAGAGAGAGAGAGAGAGAGAGAGAGAGACAGACAGACAGACAGACAGACAGACAGACAGACAGAGAGACAGAGAGACAGAGAGAGAGAGAGAGTGTAACAGTTTCTTTTTCCATTCATCTAAAGCATCTAAGAGGCTGGTTCCTCAGCTTGGTTGGAACGAATCTATGTGCATGGTTCCAACATGGACATGTTGGTATCCCTATCAAATGCTCAGATTAAGTTTAAGTTCTATGGGTAAGATCACATAATAGTTCTATGTTTAACTTTCTTAAGGAAACTTTATACTGATTTCTACAGGAGGTGAACAAGGAAAGATCATACCTCAGTATAATGAAGATACTCTAGGATATTATCCATAGGATACTAAATGGGGAAAAACAGAAAGCATTAAATGAAGTTAAGAGAAAGACTGTCCCCTCCGCTCTTATTCAATGTAAAAAAATACCTTTAAAAAATAAATTCTTCTACAGAAATGCCAGTCTTATATCAGAAGAAACCAGACACCACATCAGGATAAGCAGTGAAGAATGTAGCCCACTACTAGGATTTCAAACTTTTTCTCAGTCTCATGTATGGCTGGGAAAGGATAAAAGTGTTGTAAGTTAGTTCTAATGGGAGAGAATCTCGGGATAATGAATACAAGCATCACACTTTCAATGAGGTGGAGACATCATCCATCAAATATAAAGTCAAGCCATATTTAATAATATAATACTAACACATGAACACCTATGACTTCCTTGTCACCATCAACTTTTCCCAAATCCAATGCATTATATTCTGAAGCTATAAAAGACTAAATTTTCTTTTCCCTTCAGTTAAGGGCTCCAAAATCACAGCATCAGTCTTTTACTGAAGAGGGCTATACAAAAATTTTGGACCAATAGAGACTAGTTTAGACAGTAGCTCTTCCCTTACTTATATATAATTTCATGATACTGTTGAGACAAAGCCCAGTAGTAAAATCTTGCCTTGGATATTGATGGATTGAAGAGAATATTGACAAATACAATTTTACAAGTCATAGGAAAATATTCACTGAAGTCATAAGACCTGAGAATAAATAATGATTTTCCTATAAGTGATCAAGTAAATTAAAATGGTCAAAGTAAATTCTTGTGGGTAATTTTTGGCATGAGACAGAACATTTTTTTTCTTCTACTTCCAGAAAGTGCATGTTCCATCCGCAGATGGCCTGGACTGGGCTCAGAGTTTTATATGTTAAATAATGACTTGGGGTGAGTGAGGCGGGGCAGCTGTCAAGGGAACAGATCAATTGGCCAATTGAAATGTCATTCTTCCACTCGCTGTAGGATACTGCCATGTCTCTTTGCTGTCTCACTCGCTTAAAAAAAAATTCTTTTGTGTTTTGATTTAGATATAAAAGCTGAGATGTAATTTAATCTGACAGCAGAATCAAACAGTGTGACCTCGCCAGGATCTTTCAGGCCTTCAACACAATTCACTGGGGGTACAGCCTGGACCAGAGGGTGGGGGAGGGAGGGAGTGAGCAAATGAGAAAGGAGTCAGCCTGCTCTCCAGATGGTGTGGTTGCTCACACTCCTGAGTTCCTGGAGGACTGGTCTCAATTCTGGACATGTTCAAACATGTATGATAAGGGCATGAAAATGAGAAAAGAAAGGAAAAATAGGATACTAGTAAAATGACCAAAATTCAACCACTAGGCAAGTTACAGAAGGTACTCTTGATTGGGCAAAATATCCAGTGTCCACTTTGGTAACAGGTTCACCAGATACACTGATTTTGTTGTCACGGTTCCCTGAAAGGTTTTTCAGCAATAATTACAATTTCCACGCCCAAGTGCAACTTCATAGGCATGTTTGAGAAGACTACAGACAAATCAAGATTACTTCTTGATTTTTTCGGGGAGGGAAGGGCTAGGCTTGAACTCAGGGCCTGGGTGCTGTCTCCAAGCTTTTTGGTTCAAGACTAGCATTATACCACTCGGAGCTACAGCTCCATTTCCAGTTTTCTGGTGGTTAACTGGAGATAAGGGTCTCAAGGGCTTTCCTGCTTTCCGAATGAGCTGGCTTGAACCTTCCTTCTCAGATCTTAGCTTCCTGAGTACCTACAATTACAGATGAGAACTACCAGTGCCAGGTTGCTTCTGGATATTTTTATACTCAGGGTTCCAATATGCCAATTGTCAATGTTGGAAACCCTTTTACCACCCACACAGCATACTCAGTCTGGGATTGCATTTCTCTCTGGGTATCAGGTGATTTGTGAGCACAAATGAGGAGGACAATACCCCTAGCCAGGCCCTAGAAAATTTTGGATGAATCACCCTGTTCCACATCAGAGAGCAGCTTTCAGGCCCAGTGACTTTCTTGCCTTGCATAATAATGGGAACTCCTGGGAGCAAGTGGCTCAGAGACACTATTTTTGGGACGTCTAGAAGGAGGTAGGATAATAAGGTGACTCTGAGGAGATGCTTCTCACAAACTATCTTGGAAAAGTGGTATATGAAAAGATGAAGACGTTAAATGAAAAACTTGCAATATATTCATGCCCTGATTGTGTTTACTATTAGATTTGTGACCGATAACAATACCATCTATGATTCAATGGTGCTTGTTTTGTGCCAGCTGCTGGGTTTTGTTGTTTGGGCTTTTGATTGTTTTGTTGTTGCTCTTGTTTATCAAGTCAGAAAATTAACTCTGTAGCCTAGACTGGCCTCTAACTACACAATGGACATCTCACCCACCATGATTGCTACTGCCTCCTGTGCCTTATGAGTGTTGGGACTACAACTGTGTGCTACTGTTCCAAGCCCTAAAGTTGTTTCCTTTAACCATTTTGATTGGCATATATATATATATTTCATCATGACATTTTCATACATCATATAACAAACTTTGATCACATTCACTTCTAATTGTTTCTTATTCCTTCCTCCTTTCTTTACCGTATCCACTTTGTGCTTGATGTGATATTTTTGTAACCATCCAAGCAGCATGAGGTAGTGACTTAGAGTCAGTCATAAATATACTCATGTAGCTTGGCTCCAGAAATTTCTCAGTTCACTACAGAGGTTTATCATGTGTGACTAGCTAGTCAATACTCTTCTAAGCCCAAATTTTGGGCCTAGGTTTTTGAGTTAACAATGAAGCTGTGTCCTTCAAGAAATGTAAGTTATAGCTGGTTAAAAAAAAAAAAAAAGACTACAACAAACAAAAAGGATGTTTATATAAATAATAAAGGTCCCTCAGAAAAGAATTAAAAATGACATAATGACAACTTAAATGGTATTTCATAGAAATCATAACACAAAAAAAGAATCGTATGGAGAATCTGTGAAAGCTGAAACTGAACACAGCCTGAAGAAGCAGCAAAAATGTGGAGTGATAAGTGAGCTACCGAGAAGCGTTTATGCTGCACGAATACTGTGAACACACAGTGGTCCTGAGCATGTTGTATTTGAGAGGCTGTGATTGACTGGAGAGGTCAGGATGGAGGGTTTTGTAGGTAAGTGAAGGGGTTGAGGTCAGGCTTGTCTGAGGGCAAAATAAGAGAGCTGGTGTGGGAGGAAAGCTGTTGCAGACTGGAGAAAAAAAATTGGGTTGGATGGATTCAAGAGGATTCATGGGAGACCTCTGTAATAGCCAAGTGAAGGCAATGGAGATATTTGCCTCGAATGTCTTTGACAAATAAAATCATCTCTAAGCAGGTAGTATAACTTCTGTGAGATGCAGGCTTAACATCTGAAAGCCCTGCTTCCACAATGAACCACAGATGTCTACAGAACTGTGTTTGACACAAGAGAAATAAATCAGCCCCGCTTTTTTTTTTTTTTTGCAGTCAGCTTGCATGCCTGAGATATAATATATGGGTTTCTGCTACTCATAGCTCCAGAAGTGGGAGGGAGAGGAGGCCCAGGGTTGAAAGGTACTAGTTTCAGGCTTGTAAATACACCTTTCAGTTGAAAAGAGCTATCAATGTGTAGGGTTTGCACCTCCCCCCACCCCTCTTGCAAGCAGAGCTGCAGCACCCTTCAGTTCACTGCAATTACCACATCATTTCACTCCACCAAGTTCCCTTGACTTGGCAGTTTGTTGTTGTTGTTGTTGTTGGTTTGTTTGTTTTTGATTCCCTAGCGGTCACAGACCATACTCAGTCTTTTGCTGATACAGGGACCAGGGAAATGAAAAAAAAATTGGAAATTCTCAGGTCTCAAGTGAGGACCCCAGGACAGGCAAGGATAGCCCTGAGGTGGGCTATTTTGTTATTGCTGAACTCAAGAATCAGACTCTTTCTCTTATTCCCTAGCTGACCCATTTCCAGCTTTCTTCCTTTTAACCTTGTCCACCTTTGTCAGACAATCCATTTGTACATTTGTGAACAGAAATTGTCCACAGATAGCCTGGGAACCTTCTTGGAAGTCTGGGGGGCTCCATCATTCTTGTTTGAGAACAATACAATAACACATCTGTAGTCACCTGTAATAACACGGGTCTAAAGCTCAATGTACTTAACAAAGCACATTTCCCCAATTTTAGCTCCTAGGAATTATTATTTTTTAAAAATTTTACCTATGTGTGTTCTGCAAGCTTGCTTCTCTGTCACTATACCACTTCAACCATGCCCCCAGTCCAGCTTTTGGCTGGCAACTGAAGATGAAATCTTATAGATTTTCCTGCCAGACTTGGCCTTAAATATGGATCCTCCAGATCTCAGCCTCATGAGTATGTAGGATTATAGTCATGGACCACCAGTACTTGGCTCCTGAAATCTTTTCTTAAACCCACTATGTAACTATTATCTTCCAATGGCCAAAATTAAGGAGACACTTCATTTGACTGGACTTGTCTTATAAAATTCTGTCAGAGCCAGGTATCAGTAGATCACGCCTGTAATCCTAGCTACTCAGGAGGCTGAGAGCTGAGGATTTCTGTGAGACTCTTATCTCACAGTAAACCACCAGAAAACTGGAAGTGGCACTGGGCTCAAGTGGTACAGCACTAGTCTTGAACTGAAGAACTGAGGGAAAGTGCCCAGGCCCAGAGTTCAAGCCCCAAGACTGACAAAAAAATATTGTCAGAGAGTCTGGGATGAGAAGAGGAAGTACAAGTCAATAGTAAAAGCTACTGTAAGTAAAGCAATAGTCTTTCCTAAATCTAGATCCTGCTGCGCTGCTCTAGCATTAGCAATAATCCACCAATTGTTATAAAAGAATAGAATGCATCTACCATTCAACAATACTTTGCACTTCAGAGTGCAGTTGTAGATGTACATGTAAATTGCAAAGATGGTCCAGAGGATTTTTCTTATACCCTATACCTATTTCCATATTATTAACACCTTACAATAGTATGGTACTTTTGTTACAATTACTGTGCTAGTGTTTTTATTTAATTAGTTTGTTTTTTTATTAATGAGTTTTTTTTGTGTGTGTGAAAATACCATTTTGTGCCAAGACTAGGGATTGAAGTCATGGCCTGGGGCCTGTCCTTTAGCTTTTTCTCTCAAAGCTAGTCTTCTACTACTGGCACTACCATCCACTTCTAGGCTCTTTGGTGGTTAATTGTAGGCAAGAGAATCGTGGACTTTCCTACCTACAATGGCTGTGAGTACTCAGCCATCTCAGTAGCCTAGACCCAGCTTGAGAGATTATTATTATCCAAAGTCTATTACATGTTTTTCACATCACCTTTCATTTGCCTAATGTCCTTTCTGATTTAATCATGGCTTCTTCTGGATTATGCCAGTTGCTTAGATTTCTCTGTTTCAGATGACCTTGGCAGCTTGCACTGAGGAGTACTGGTCAGGTATTTTTGGAGAATGTGCCTCCATAGTAAGTGATTTCTTATTTTTCTAATGGAGTGAATTATGCCTGTCTGAAGAATTAAAGGACAGAGATAACAGATACAGTCTGTTTCAGTATATTTTCATCACATCATATCAAGGGTGCCTTCTTTGATATGCATCAGTGAAGATATTGACCCTGAGTACCAGGTGAGGGAGTGGTCAGCAGTTTTCTCCATCATACAGTTTCTGTATGATGTCTCTCCCTCCCACAATGCTTTGCTCCTTGACAAAAAAAAATTATGATAAGTAATCTTCCCTCTAGGAACCGGGACTTTGGCTCCACCAAAAAGGTGGAACATTTGCATAAATACTTCCAACATTTCTGAGCTTTAAATTTATTCTTTCCCATTCATTCAGTAATTTATCACAGTTTGCATTTTGGATGCTTATTCTGCAGTTTGTGTTTCTGGTAGTGGAGTTTCAGCTCAGGAAGTCACACTTGCGAGGTCTGGCATAATGTCACTTTATTTTGTTGCTTTGGTTGGGCAGCTTTGGTGATGAGAGTTCTGTCACCTGTCTCCACATCCCCTTTGTGTATACCTGCCACTGTTGCATTTATTATAATCACTTTCTCTCTGGCACTGTAAGTTATTGCAGTCTCATTTTTAATATTTCCTTCCCCAATCCTAGAACAAACTATTTCTTCAAGGGACTTTGGTTTCGTTATTGGAGAACAATATTACAAAGTTTTAAATGAGAACAAAATAGAAAACAAAATCTTCTTGGTACCCAATCCTGAAAGGCTATGACAAAGTCTATTTGAAAAGTGGTTTGGATTCCATGAAACCTTGGAAGATAAACATTAATATTGTCTTTTGTAAGATTAAAATGGTGATTTGGCTGGGCCCCAGTGACCCAGGCCTATCACCCTAACTACTGGAGAGGCTGAGATATGAGAATCACAGTTTAAAGCCAGCTCTGGAAGTAAAGTTCGTGAGACCCTTATCTCCAGTTAATTACCAAAAATCATCAGCAGTGGAGCTGTGTCTAAAGTGGTAGAATTCTAGACTTGAGTGAAAAAATAAGGGATCTACTATGCTCAAATAAAAGGTGAAATGTGAGATGAAGATAAAAGGGCACAAGGTAGCAAATGCCTTTGACAAACAGCATGATCCAATGTACTGCATGACAATGATAGTAAATAGTAGTGCATATAGTCAGGATCTTTTGTATAATTAGTAGATTGTAATGGTTCTTGCTAGGGATGGTGGGTGAGTAACTGTGAGAAGACATATTCATTGGTTACATAGCACTTTATATATCTCAGAATATCATGTGGTATGACTTCAAGGTAAACAATATAGATATATTTTTATTATTTATTTTACTAGTACTGGGATTTGAACTGTGCTTGTTTCAGTATCATTCTACCAGTTAGACCATAACTCTAGCATGGCCTTTTAAAATGGAGGTGTTACTGATGAGATGAAGTCTCACAGACTTTTCTGCCCTAGCTGGCTTTGAACTGTGATCTTCCAGATCCCATCCTCCATACTGGGTAGGATGTTAGCCATTCACACCCTGCAACTCTAGTTCTTTAACAATGAAATCCTAGAGAGATTAAAGAAATCTTGAGTTAATCTAAAGAGAAAGAACTAGAGCAAGAATGTACACTTTGGTTATTCAGTTCTAGAATGATAGCTTTTGCTTACTTTATATTGATAAATTAGTAACATCAGGAACAAAATGAGAAACAGAGAAGGGGCATACTTGATTCATGAACAGTGATGCTATTCTACTTTGTCCACCTACATGGATTGTAAATTTGCAAGATCCTTTTACACAGAGCATTTAGTGCAATGCCTAACAGGTGGTAGGTATCTAATCAATTTTAAGAACTGACATGATCATTAGCTCCACTGACTTTTGTTTTTGCTTCTATAAGCTTATTCTTCTGTTTCTTGTACTTTAGCCACCTCCTAAGAGCATACTGGAATGTTCCTCATCTTGGTCTTAATAGAATTGGTAAATAAATAAGGTGAACAAACTACCCATGCTGGCCTAATGCCATCAATGACTGTTTGGTATGTGAGTGAATTTTCTTTACCTATACCATTCTTCCTCTTGGTTGTAGAGTAAGGGAAAGAATGTGAGTAGGGACCTAAGAAGGAATACTGAAGAATTGGACTTCCTCTTGGGTGTAGTGATGCGATGGCTTAAATTGGTTGGTGAGCTAGCTAGCATCTCCTTTCTCTAGTTTGTTCTAATTTCCTTTCCCGGGGTTTCTATCTGATAGTGAGAATGAGTATGAATAGGAGAACATGTATCTTCTACTTTTCTATTTTATGAAACACACACACACACACACACACAGACCCTGAATGCAAGGTGAGAGAGGCTAACCGTTAGTGGGTCATGATTAGCAACCTTCATTCATGCAGGTGCATCATCTTCATTTCCTAAATGTGAAATCTAAGTGACAGCCAGTCATCAGTCACAAAGTAACTAAAAAGACTGGCTGCTATCATTTCTACTTTTGCCCAGCAGCATTGTGAATGACCTGTTCACAAAACACATACTTTAAACAAGTAGATACAGATCCTGGATAAAATGTGAGCAGAAGGCAATGATAATGAATGGAGGTTAGGATTTTCTTTTCTTTCAAGTGTCATGTTCAGGGCTTAAGCAGCTCTGATTTGGAAAAAGAGATCAGAGGATCTTTGAGATGCAGGGGTCTTGTGAGGCCATACATCTCAATATGAGCCCTGGGGATGCAGGCGAGCCATCAGGACATACTGCACAAGCAGTGCAGGCCTGCTGTATTTTTTGTCCATAATAAATTGAAAGCATTTTACCACTGGCCTAACTCAGTGTGATGTGCTATTTGAATAAGAACAGTGAGCAATGAAGGATGTGAAAAGAGCCAGATGCAGGTTGACAAGGAAGCCCTGACTCACTGGTTTTTACTTCTTTCTACTCCCCACATTAGCCAGTGCTAAGTTCACGCCTGTCCTTTAAAGGTTAGCTCTTTTTTTCAGTAAGAAGGAGATATGCTCCAGGAGGATTTGTTTCCATATCTGCTCTGTTGAGCTTCTAACTATCCACCAAGGTGTAGTACTATAAATAAACACAATGGAAGAAGAAAAGAGGACATGGAAAATACAAGCTAAAATTTTTTATTTTGTTATTGTAGAAGTTGTTTATTTTGTTAACCTAGGAATCAAACCTAAGTCCAGGTACATGCCAGGTTCAATACTCTATCATTCAATTACTTCTTCCCAGGCTCTAAAGAATTTTTCCTGATTTCTTAATATTTTGAAAATCAAAACTAAGCTAGAAGCTCCATATCCTTATTTTATTTAATTTATGTTTTCATTTATTATTATTATTTTATTATTATTATTATTATTCATTTATTTTTGTTTGTCCTGTGCTTGAACTCAGCGCCCAGGTGCTGTCCCAGAGCTTCTTTGCTCAAGGTTAGTTCTTTTCCACTTGAGCCATAGCACTACTTCTGGCTTTTTCTCAGTAGTTTATCCAAGATAAGAGTCTCACAGACTTTCCTGCCTGGGCTGGCTTAGAACCTTAATCTTCAGATCTCAGCCTCCTGAGTGGCTAGGATTATAGACATGAGCCACCAGCGCTGGGCTCACATATTTATGTGTGGAAGTGTATACAGTGGATTCCATAGTCATAAAACAAAACTGTGGTTATGGAATCTAGGAAGAAGAAGGAGGAAAGGAAAGTAGAAGGAGGTTAGGTTACAATTAGGAAGGAAGAATTCCCAGTGTTCCATTGTATAGTAGGGTGACTGGAGTTGACATTTTTTTTTGTTTTACTGCATATTTCAAAATAGTTAGGAAAGAAGATTTTGAATGTTCCCAACACAAAGAAATGATAAATGTTTGAGAGAATGGTATGTTAATAACCCTGATTTTCTCATCACACATTGTATGCACATATCAAAATATCACATTATACCGTGTAAGTATGTAAATTTTATGTATCTACTGCAAAAGCAAAGAAAATACAGCAGTGTATCAATGAGTAAATTTGTTTTGTTACCAGTGGAGTACATTTGCTTCCTTTCTTCTCTTTTCTCTAATATTTTTCTTTTGAAAATAATAAAAGTATGAGAGCCCAGAATAATCCAGAGTACTATCCAAAGTAATCATTAGTTTTTACCAGATGAAAAACTAACTACTGAGAAATGGAATTCGTTTGTCACATAGGAGCAAAGCCAACACTTCTGGCCATGTTTTTGGGTGTCTGTAGAGTATAGGGCTATCCTGCCTGTTATGTGCTTTTTATTTTTTTCCATTGTTTTTATTCAACAACCATCCGCAACCACACAAGGATTAGTCTTACATTTTTCCAGTTTCTGCTATGTTTGCAACTTAACTGACAGAGGGAAACACGATACTGTACTGGTTTCTGGCAAAGCTGAGTCTTATGTGCTGACAGGCATTCTCTGGCCCTGGGCACATGTCCAACAGCAGGTGCCTCACTCAGCAAAGGGCTCTGGAGCTGTCTCTCAAAGGAGGCAGGTGGAGGACCAACACTGTCTTCCTGACACTTGGAGGTTATGATCTACCACCAGTGTTCTCTCACCAGGTAAAAGGAAGGGGAACTACTGCTGCCAAGATTAGCAACACTAGACATGGGAAATAGCCATAGGGAGCATCTGAACAGCTTAGGGATTCTTAGCTTGATGGATGGGGAAGAAGATGAGATGAGACATTTGAGTTTGTTTACGTAGGATTATTGTTCATAAGCCTGAGTAGGCTGACCTTCAGGTCAGAATGAAATGTCTGTGTGTTTTCTCTAGTTGAGCATGAACTAAAAGGTGAGACTCACGGGAGCTGAGCTGACATCATTATGGGGCTCTAGGGGGACAAGTTATTCTTGCTTAATAGTATGTATTTACTGTTGTACATTTGCATTAATTTAGATACATATGTGGGACAGTTATAGTTACAGATGAGCAAATGGAAGGTAATGAAAACAGGATTTAAAGTTTAAAAGAGTCTTAAGGCCTAATTGCTAATGCAAGTTTATGGGCACACAAAAAGAATGGTAGAGCATACCCTGAAAGGGACAGCCCGAGGTAGAAAAGTACAAAGTGCAATGCATGTGTAAAGGCAGTGAGAAAATAATTTTGAGAGAATATGAAATGTTTCAGTAGGTGTGGAATAAAAATAAATTATTGAAAAGACATATAGACTTAAATGCTTGAGAGATATTTGTCCTTTGAGATTCACCAGCCAGCGAAAGTATTATTTAGTAGGGGACTGATTTGATTTCAGACCCATTTAAGAATAAATGTGGAATGCAAATTATGTATCAGAAATACTAAAGGTCAGTGACAATGGGTTAAGTTTGACAGGTCTGTCAATTATACAGCATACATGATAGGACCTAATTCAGGGCGGTAGCAATGAGGAATGTAGATAATGTAGATAAGAACAAAGAGATGGAGAGAAGAAACGTTTGACGGAAATGATGGATCAGCTCTGTGATGTATTTATTTCAGGGGGCGGGGAGAAGGGGCTAGGAATGATACGCAGGTTGTGAAAAGCATGTGATTGCAACCACATTCTCTCCAGTATCTCAGCGGTGCTAAGTTTTGGTATGATAAGCTGAGCATTTGACCCTAGATGATTAGGAAACTAGTAACAAAAGCCAAAGAGAATTTTAAAGGACAAGGAGGAAAAAAAATTACAAGACAAGCTCTAGGTAACCCAAGTAAAGACTAGAAGACTGGTGGGAAAGGCAACCTCCTCTGTGCTCAGGGAAGGCAGCAGGGTTCAGACAGAGATAACACACACTGAAAGATAAATGTTTGCAGGGCAGGAAGCAGAGGGCGAACAAATGACCTCATGTTACACCTGCCTCAGCAACCTGAAGGGATAAATGTAACAGTCCTTATAACTCTTCATTCATTGCTCTTCTCCACTGTTCCATTCCCATTAGCAACAAGTGTATAGGATTTCTGTGGTTTCCCTTTTTGTTCTAACTTCCTTCCAGAAGTATATCTAAAAAATCTTTTATTGTAAAGATGCTGTACAGAGAGGTGACAGTTACACGAGTAAGGTAATGAGCACATTTCTTGTCGCGTATTATTTCCCCCTCCTTTGTTGTTCTTCCACTGTCCCTTCCCTCCCCTACCTCCCTCTCTCCTCCCACCTCCCTGAAGTTATAAAGTTCATTTCCAATATACTGTCTGGTGGGTATCTTTGTTGCCATGGGGCATCAAGGACACAGGATGACAGAAGTACATTTTATTTTTATTTTCTTTTGAGGGATGGAAAACAACAAAGGGGAGAACTTTCTATCCAGCTCTTGCTACTTGTGAGTGCTTGCTTCCATTGACATGGCTTAGTATTTTCTGCTCTGTTGCATATTCTCACAAAGGCTACTTAACTCTGAATCTTAGTGTCATTGTCTAAAAAAAACCCACTAAGAATAATGCTAGGCTGCTATAATATCAACTAAAATTATGTTATAGATAATACATGGGGACCACCTGATGAGGTTAATAGAAATAAAATATGTTTACTTATACATTGTATTGATATATGATCATGGGCTGTCACAAATGTTTCTCTAAAATTCACATAGCATGCCTTTGAATGTCCTTCTAGTGTGAGGGGGATTTGCATTTGAAGGGAATAAAATACATTTTCAAAGACAAGTAGTTTATAGATATGCCTGTTGGAACTGAAATAAATTCAGATAAGTAAAGAAACAGTAATATTGATTAAATAATCCTTAGGGAAAAATTTATTTTGGCCTTGAAGGTGTTTTCTTGGGTCTATTTCCTTGTTCTTATTTATCTTTTCCTTTCCTTTTAAGCTATGGCAACTTGTGGTGCAGTTCTGGCTTTTTACAAATAGAGAAGATTGTCAGATCTCACAGCCAATGTCAACAATGAAGAGGGAAGGACAGAAATCTCACTCAGATTCAAACACTTTCATTAATTACTGGCATTAACAGTAGAACGGAAAGTAGAAAATTACAGGCAAGAAAAGAAACTTCTGGTTTTAAATGCTCTGCTTATTCTTTATGATCACAGCTTGAAGTTTCTTTTCTTCCTGGGGCAGGAAGAATGGAAGAGGAAGCTTCAAGCTATTTGGGATGTCAAGAAATGTCAAACTCACAGTATTCTAGTAGTTACCAAAAGTACATTATTTTTCACCTGTCCTTTTCTTCCTATTACCCAGACAGAAGGTGGTAGTGGACCGATAGCCAGGAAGAATTGAAATCTCATATGGGAAGCATTTCAATGGGCTCTTTATTCTAGCCAATGAGACACTCTTTCAAGAGAACAAAAATCCTTTCATCCATGTGAGCCATTGGATCTTATAAGGATTAACAAAACATTCGCATTAGGAATTTTAGATTTTATTTTTTTGTTTTCCAGAAGGAAAGGTAAATTAGGGTGTGTATCAGTAGGTCTTATATCTGATGTAGTTTGTCAATAGTACTAGGTACTTGAGAATTTCTGGAGGATGATGAAACCAATTTGACATCTTGTTCTCACTTTCCTATTCACAGACAATGTTAAGTTCTGAAACTCCATTCTTCCCCAACACTAGCTTTTCAGCTACAAAGTTAAGTAGTCTCAGTACCACCTGGAAAGCCTTGAAGGTATTTTAAACAAGGACAAAGAAGCACGATTAAGGAGCTTCTATACTTAGATACTAGCCTTTCACACTTTTAATAATGAAAAAGCTAGTCTCTTTATTTAAGAAAGTCAGGTGTCTATATAGGAAATGTTGGGGAATATGAAACATATAAAGACTCCAAAAATGAAGAAAGGGCTTGAATCTTTGTCATCATTTGGCAGCTCTCAAAGAGCAAAGAACATGGGTCGTGCAGGGAGATGGTAGGCCCAGAGATAATAGCTACCCTAAAGACTTCATGGTACTTTTGTTTTAGAACCAAAGAATAATAGAAGCAAAGGGAACTTGAGATTAAAAAGAGCTCAAACATCTTCCATTTTTTTAAAATTAGATGAGCCAGGGAAGTGATATGATTTGTTAATTTTAAAGCAAATTTGCTAGTTTCCAAATCAAGACCAGAAAAACCAACCCTATAACTCTTAGTTCACTGCTTTGATTTTAACTGAACAACTCCTGTCCCATTCTGGGGTGCATGTAGGATTTGGTGTCCTAAATTCCTTACAAGAATATACCTTTTTCCTCTTCTCTTAAAGTAGGAGACCCAGCATGAATGGAAATAGATTCCATACAACCTTTTCTATTATTCAGCCAATGCCTTTCATTTCTGGGGAGCCTCACAGGCTCTCATGGTGGTTATGATATGGTATCCTCATGAATCCAATGTGTGCCTCACAGATTGTCAGAAGAAACAGACTTCATTGCTGATCAGGACAGAGTTCTAAGCAGTCTGATTTTATTTGTGACAGACAACTATTCTATGGTAACCACAAAGATCTTTGAACCCCCACAAGAGCCAAAGTATACTTGGCAAAATGCTGTCTTTATGCCACTAACAGGCATTTCTCTGGGTTATAGCTTACCAGTATAACCCTCTTTTGTATTACATTCCTAAGATCTTTAAGTCATGGTTTTTATTTTGTCATTATTTCTTTATGTGTTTCTACTGTTTTAGATAATTAACTTTATTTGTGCACATGTGTATCTTCCTTTGTTAGCTTTCTGGGAGCAAATGTGTTATAAATATACCGAGTAGTCCTTCTTTATTGCTGAGTTTGAACTGGAGGCCTTGTGCACCTTTGGCTTTCTTGTTCATGGCTGGTGTCCTATCACTTGAACTGTGCATTTGGTCCAGACTTTTTCTGATTAATTGGAACTGGAATCTTGAGGACTTTTCTTCCCAAGAATGGCTTCACATTTTGATCCTCCAGATCTCCATCCATTGAGTAGCTAGCATTACAGGCATGAGCTATCTGTGCCTGGCTCTAAGCACAGCTCATTAATTTCTTATTCCTCACTTAAATTCCCAAATGTATAATTTTGTATGTGCTGTGTATAATTTTGTATGTGCTGTGAAATTGGAGTATTCCTTGTGAGTGCACCATGAGAGCATTTGATAATTTCATATTTACTAAAATGTTAATAATCATGACAAGATGCATATATAAATCCTCATCTATAAAATATGAATTATCACAATTGGCAACCAGTTGCTAGATTCCAGGAAGTATACAAAAACTAACCATTAAAATGAAAATGTCTCTAAAAACATACATATTCACAAATGTGTACATATATATACAAATACTGATACACAAAAGTATGCTTTTGAATAAAGAGATTTCAAGGGACTACTACTTGAAAGAGAAAGTGAAAAAGAGGATGAATAACTTTGATACATATTACAACTAAATATGAAAGCAGTATGAAGAACCCCAATGAAAACCATGGCTAAATAGAAACTGTGGGGAAGGGAAAGCAATAGACTGGAGTGGGATGTAGCTGAAGGATTTGGGATAATGTGGATAATACAGGATGGGAACATTTGAAGTAGATTGGAAAATGGAACAAGGAAACATTTTTTAAATTGTTTTAGGAAAGGAGCGGTAAGGGATACTTATAGAAGGAGCTGAATTAATAAGTATATGTTGTATACATGCATGGAAATGTCACAGTAAAATTCCACCGTGTATAGCTAATGAATGCTAACTTTTTTAAGTCTCTAAAATCACATTCTTTAATATCAAGACATATGATGGATTCTAATTTCTGTAGCACTATTTTGTAACTATATATTCATGCTTATTGCATAGTGCATATATATTTTGAATAATAAGATGGAATATCTTTTGAAGTTGACAGTCACAATCTGCATTTTGTGGTGGGTAAAAGCTAAGACATTGGCAGTCTACTCTCATATGTGTTCTTTTCTATCATCAGCATGCTAAGATAAACTCAGATCCATGTTTGTGCATTACCTGTGGTGTCTGGCTATCCATGTCCATCCTTGATACAGTCTCAACTATATACACTATGATGCATTTCCCTGTGAGATAGACTTTGAGGAATATGTGACATCCACATTGTAGCTAAAATGGAAAAGCTGCAAAAGTGACCAGGGTCTTGGGTAAATCTTGCAAAGATCATATAACAACTTGTAAGTAAGTAAATGGAAGGAGCAAACATTGATTTCAGTTAGTATGCTGCAAAATGATCTTCTAGGGACTGCTACATATTCCTGTGTCTGGGGAAACATCGGAGTAGCCTTAGATGTGGACCACAGCCTTTACATGCTTTAATTAAGGCAGTATTATTGCATACCACTTGTACAACTTGAGACTTGGAAAGTAATCAATGGTTCCTGCTCTGTCTCTGCCCCGTATCTTGTTACCTTGGCAACAGGTATTACCTGATTTTATGAATTTCCACAATTGTACTCACTACTGACAGTTCACTTCATAAATGTGCCCTTGGGTGAGCACAGTTAAAAGAAAAAGAAAGAAATGTAAAGATAACATAAAGCTTACTGAGTGAGAATCTGAAGCCTAGACACAGCTCATTATAGTAAGAAGCTCCACAGTTCCGCTGGTGTTCTGAGGATGTTAACATTCTCATTGGGCATTCAGGCACAGGAGAATCATCTCACCTCCTCCACTTCCAAGACAGCATGACTTGGAATGGCCTTTATACAGAGCTGCTGTTGAAGGTGTTGCTACTCAAAAACATATGCTAATCATTATAGGCAAAACCGTAGGCAATTCTTGTAAATAATTTTTATGTAGCTCATCTAGGCAGCATCATCAGCTTATCCACTCTGCCTTATACTCTACATTGCCTTCTGGCCATTAATAATTTTCTTGCAATCTAACCATACTTAGCACTCAGAAGCTCTGCTAAGAGAGCCAGCTGGATCTCACTGTGTTGGCTATTTTAGTACAATGTTGATGGGCTTGTCAAATCCATAGTGAAAATAAACAAACACAGTAAGTATAACAAATGTATACATAAATGCAATAAAAGTAGGTACAATGAAGATCTTTTAGCCTTAAAAAATAAAATTTAACTTTCTCTTTACCTTGAATATATGTGATAGATAGGAACTACCCTCCAGATAAATAGAATGTGAAGGTAAAAAATCAGTAACTTGACAAATGGAGAAACCTACTGGAAATACAAAACAAAAACAGGTTGTCAAGCTTAGCATCATATCACACATGTGAGCTTATGCATTTCCCAGACAAGATCAAATCACTTCTTACACGTTATCTGAACAAGCCCTACATTTTCTTCTGTGCATTTTCCACATTTTGAAGTTTTATAATTATGCAATAGCTTTACTGACTCCTGTCTGCTCCTCTGAGTTCAAGATGCTCAGGGCAGGGGCAACATCTTTTGTTTTATACCTTATATACAACTTCCACCATAATGATGACCTCCTTGTTGATCTTAAATGCTTAATTAATATACTATGGATTTTATTTTTTATTTTCAGTTCTTGTTATTCATTTCAACATTTTATTTCTTCTCCTTAGTCTCTTTCATTGTTATGTATATCTGTACTTTAAGAAATAGACATCCGTAATCTTCTTTGAGATTGTTTTTTCCAATCTAGTGACTGTAGAATTACAAATTTGATGCTAGTCTGAATAGAAATATAAAGTTATATAATTTTCACATATTCAATTAAGGAATATTTATAAAATATATTATTCATTTGAAATATTCAAAGAATATTTAAATAGACTTGATCATAGGCTTGATATTGTATATCTATATGGAAAATGTTTTAAGCAGTAGGTGATGAGTTTAGACTTCCATATTCTCACTCAGAATTGTGTATGTCCTTCCTCCACATTGTGGGGAAAGCTCCAGACATTTTGATTACATTCATTAGTGTTTGCAACACTATAAATTGCTGTAGCAAATGTGTCCTCCAGATGCTTTTCAATCGCAGGCGTCCTTTATCCAAGCATGGGTGCTCTCTCCTCAGTGGTCCATCAAGTTTTTCTCTAAAGTGACCAACACTCACATCTCCTGATGTCTAAGAAGGCAAACATATTCTGAAATTTTTAATGTGTACAGCATGTTAGGATTTTTTTTAAATTTTTACTTTATTGTAAAGATCCTGTACAGAGGGGTTACAGTTACATGTGTAAGGTAATGAGTACATTTCTTGTCAAGCATTGTTACCCCCTCCTTTGTTTTTCTCCTAATATCCCTTCCTTTCCCCACCTCCCAAACTCCTCCCTCTGCCTTGACGTTGTAAAGTTCATTTCCAGCATAGTGTCTTGTGAGTCTCGTTGCAATGGGTCATCCTGTGTCCTTGTTTCAGTGTTTTTATTCCCCTTTCTTATATCTATATACCTATAGATATACATACATACATGCACATACACATACAAGATGCAGGGAACCGAAAATCAAATACAGTAACAGGGGATATTTTTGTATAATCTTATGCAGTGATATAATTTTGTGTCCAGGAAAGAGAGAGAAGTCTGGCTACTCATGACAGAAAAACTTTACTCAAATTAAAATTTAATGGACCAGGATGAAATTTTCTTTTTTAGTATAAGTCTTTAACATTTAACACATTAATTTACTCACTATGTAACAAGCATTCGCAGTTTGTTGGCTCTGTGCTTAATTTCGTATAAACAACAACACAGGTGAATATGTGCCCTGCTGACCTAGAACTGATACTCTTATGTGGCATGTGGCAAAGCCTAATGTATTAAGTTGCTTGCAGTTATTTTTAGTTCAAGGGCAATTTCAGGGTTACAGTATCTAGACAGGCCCACAGACTAAAGCTCAGAAATCCAATCTTGTATCAGCCAGAATGACTTCTTGTTGGGAGTTTATGTAAGAGCAGAACCCCAGCAACTTTGATTGTTCCATTGCTCAGTTTTCTCTTGCTGCGTTTGGTGTGGAACTGTTCCCACAGTGGTTGGACATGTGGATATGTGTGTGTGAGGGAGTTAGGGGAGCAGTTCTCTCTTAATGCTTACATTGAGGACGTATGAAAGAATCAGACGGGAATGAAGAATACACTAATGCAGATCAAATAATTTCCCTCTGGTTTGTCTGCTGATATGGAACATTCTCATCCACATTTCAAATGGTTACTTTGTATATCACCTTTTACTTGTCTACAGTATGTGATCTTCCAATATGGAATAGTCTGGGTGAGGGTCTCAGATGAGGAATAACTAGTTTGTTAAAAATTAAAAAAAATAAAATTAAAGCAGAATTAAACTACAGTTCCTACTGTCTGAGGCTTCACCCACTCCCCAACTCAGCCTCACCTGGGCTTACCTGTTAGGAGTGATGTAACAAGGTCTACTCTCTGTTCAGTGATTTGCTACCTGTGATCTCCTCCCTCCCTTACCCCAACTTTCATCTGTGTCAAAATCTGCCCTCTGCTCTTGAGCCTTTATCCTAATTTAGGGCAAATCCAAGGCAAGGCAAATAAAGGAATTTGTATTTGCTCGTGTTCAGTGTGAAAACATGGTAATTTTCTGCAGCTTATCAAAATATTTTCTCTGTTGTATTTGAATTTTTAAAATAGTTTTTGTGTGTATACCAGTACTGGGGCTTGAATATAGGGCCTCAAGCTCTTCCTTGCCTTATTATTATTATTATTATTTTTCATTCCTTGCCTTATTATTTTCATTCCTTGCCTTATTATTATTATTATTATTATTTTTCATTCCTTGGTACTGTAGTGCTTAAGCCACAGCTCTATGTCCACCTTTTTGGTGGTTAATTGGCCTGGGCTGGCTTCCAATTGTGATAGCCAAATCTTGGCCTCCTGAGAAGCTAAGGTTACAGAAATGAGCCGCTGGTTCCTGGCTTATGCCAGGAAATTCTATAGAAGTTTTAGGATTGTAACAAATTTGAGAAAAGGTACAGATTTTCCAAATGATAGAAGACATACATTGGTCCCCTTCTATCACTATCATTTATAGAGTGGTATCCATGTAGTAACTGATGAACTGAAATTGATACATCATTGTCATCTTGCAAGAGTTCAATCTTGGTGTTATACATTTTATGGGTTTGCACGAATACCTGATGTTATGCATTTACCACAACAGTATGACATAGAGTCTTTTTCACCTCTCTAAAAATATCCTGTGCTCCTTTTATTTATCTACCTCACGGTCTATAGCTAATCCCTGGAAAGAAGTGATATTCTTATTGATTCTATAATTTTGTCCTGTCCTTTCAAAATAGTAGGCTTCCAGAATTTACCCTTATATAGCTTTCCTTAACTCGGATTAGTTTCTTTTTTAGAGATGTTTATTTAATCTCCCTCTATGCTTTTGTTTCTTTATAGTGCTGAAAAACAATCCATTGTCTGAACATATTAGCTTACTTACCCCCTTGTGTACTGAAGAACATCTTGGTTGCTTCCAAGTTTGGGCAATTCACCAGCAAATCTGCTCTAAATATCGTCATTCAGAGTATGGTTAGCTGTAACTTTTCAGCTTATTTGAGTAAATATCAGAGAGAATGATTCTTTTTTTATTTTTTTTTATTGTGTAAATACTTTACAGAGGGATTACAATTATATGGGCAAGATAATGAGTACATTTCTTATCAAGCATTGTAGCCTCCTCCTTTGTTTCCCTTTCCCATCCCTTCCCATCTTCCCCACCCCGCCCCCCCACCCAATCCTCCCCACTACCTCGCCCCCCACCAAAGTTGTAAAGTTCATTTTTCCACATAACGACTTGTACATCTATCATCATTATGTTTAGTAGTTTTAAAAAAAAAGCTTATGAACTATTCGTTAAGGCAGTTTTAAAGTATTTTGCATTTCCACTAGCAATGAATGAGCATTCCTGAGGGTCCATATCTTTGCCAGCATTTCATGTTGTCAGAATTTTGGGGTTAACCATTACAGTATATTGTAATCATGGGGAATTGTCTTTATTTGCTTTTTCCTGGGGACATTAGCCAGAGGCCTAAATAGATACCTTACCAAACAAGATACATAGATAGCAAATAGGCATTCCACATTATATGTCCCCAGGGAAAAGCAAATAAAAACAATTATGAAATGCTGGCAAAAATGTGGAGCCTCAGGAATGCTCCTTCATTGCTGGTGGAAATGCAAAATACTGACTAATTTTTTAATTGAACTATGTGTATTTGTTTTCTTATTGAGTTTTAATGTGGTTTTTGTATATTTGGGAATCAATTCTTTATTATAATGTCATTTGTAAATATTTTCTCCTAACTTGTGGTTGCTCTTCTCGTTCTCTGGGTTGTGCATTTTTTTCATTTACAATTGAAAGTAACAGATGCTGTTAAATTGCTTTTATCTCTTGGCACTTAGCATAATTCTACACATACCAGTACTTAAAGTCTCCTTCTAAGACTACAAATGGATTGAAAAGTGTAACTCTATAGAATATTAAAGCCCAATAGTATCCCCTAACTTAAGCAAACGTAGCTATTAAATTATAGTGATAATTTTATAGATTTCTTTAGAATACTTTTGTTTTTATTCTTCTAAATTTAGGTCTGCTATCTCACATTTGTTATGCAGCAAGAATGTATGCAATACTTTCTCCCATTTGTCAACCAGTTTTTCATTTGCCCTAGGACTTGTAGGATCACCCTTCCACATTGACAAGCTGTATCCTGCTCAGTTGGCAAGATATGACAAGGTTACTTCTTGAGGTTATGCTAAGTGGCAAGACATTCATTTACTTAGAAATGAGGTAGGAAAAGAAGCTTGCCTAATTGTTATTAGACACTATTCAGAGATTGCAATGTTTGCATAAGCTATCTCAGGAATAATTGACTCTAACACTAACCCTATTCTTCAGGATGGTGTTGCTCATGCCTAACAGCTGCAGAATATAGGCCGTTGTCTTTCATTCAATGACATTTAGAGTCTCTCCATCTGATATGCACCATGCTGCCTCCCTACTTCTTTCCTCTTGACAGAAATGAATGCCAGCCAAAAAAAAAAAAGTGGAAACCAAAATAGCAAAATAGAAATATTTTTAAATGGAACAATTTCAAAACTGGGCCCATGGATGAAAAATGAAAAATGAATGTATTCTGACCTAATCCTTTAGTTTAACTTTCAATGAGAGGGAAGACAGTCATTTCCTGGAGTTTTGTTTAGGACAGGGAGTTGGCAGGGAGAAGTAACCTCTTACCCCTCAAGGTCTTGAAAAGTCAATTCTGCCTCAAGCACAGTGCTGATGCTACTGGAATAAGGAGGAGAGGAGTAAGCAGGACTTGGAAAGGCAAAGCAGGACTTGGCTCATTCATGGCAGGGCCAGAACTGAGCTCCTGGAACAGAGGTTAAGGGGAAATTAGGGAGCTGTTTTTCACAATTGATGGTCATTTAAATCTCAGACTTTATGGAAGAATATGGGAAAAGGAATGAAGTCTTTTCCCTTTTGTGATCTTCAAGGTATGGGTTGTTCATTTAAGGATTACAAGAATGGAAATCATATCTGTTTGTGGCAAACACAAGACCCTGTGCACTTAGTTCCTCTCAATAACAAATGGAGTTCATGTACATCCATTATATCAGGTCATAGTTATATTTTGTTCAGTCCATGTAGTTTCATTTTCATTTAATTTTACTGAATTGAGTACGGAGTTCAAACTCACAAGACTTAATATTCTTTGACAAACTAAGTCACTGATAACATCACTTCTGGATATTTAGGGTGCAGTAGACCTGATGAAAGTTATTCCTTTTAATTCAAAGTGCTCCCACTCTGCCATGTTCAATCTACCTTGCATCTATGCCCCTTTCTCAAGTTATTTGCTTGCCCTCCTATAGGTATTTAGGTTTGTAATACCATTGTTACTAACAGCATCACTTCCAGAGAAAGAATCTGTAAAGTTTTATTTCTAGATATTCTTCTTTCTTTGTAGTTATTAGTTAATTAGTTAGCTTATTCATTTTATTCTAGTCTTGAGATTTGAACTAAGAATCTAACTTGGCTTGCTTGCTCAGCCGGTGCTAAACCACTTGATCCACACTTCTAGCTCTTTGTAATTTATGTTCTTAAGAGCATTGAGACTTTGAAATATGGTCTATTCAATGTATATATGCCTGACTTGCAAGGACAGTGTATGTTTCACATGCTTTTATAAAAATATAATTTTTATTAGCATATATTAGATGTGAAGGGAGATTCTGGTGAGACAGTACTCTGGTCAGAGTCACCCTCTATACCCACCTTGTTCTCCCTCTCCCTTCCTAATGTCATCTCAGAACGTTTTCATTGATTCCATTTTCATCATGAGCATATACAAAGTTTGCCCATATTTACCAACATTTACCTTCTTTATTGTGCCTCCTCCTGCCTGCTGGTACTCATCTTGTAGCAGAGCCAATTTTACTTTCCTGTCATTCGTCTTTCAATTTTAGTGTATATTAATTACATGAGGGGGTTCACAGGGGCACTTTTCAGGTACATTTAGTCTAGTCAGATTCATCTATTTTATCATTATCATTTGTTTTTGTTATATTATGTCTAATAATATCTTGTGGAAGTGTTTTGCTATGAACATATTTGCTTTCTTCTTATGTCCTGTCTATATCATCACCTTTATCATCTCTTTGGCAACCTAATCAGCCATACATTTACCATATTTCCCATCATGGTCCAGGGCATTGGAAACCAAGTACGGTAAGTTGTCACACATCTCAATGAACACTTATCCTAAATGTGTGTGAGTGGGTCTATTAAATTGTAAATTGAACAAATGATGTCACTTAGTCCTACACCCTGACTGATTCTTAATGTATAGGTACATCTACATGGGCTAATTTGCATGGCCATTACACAGGTGCATGCCCATGCATATTTATTTTAAGTAATTTAAGATGTTAATTTTGTAGATATGATCACATAAGTTTAAGTTTAGAAAAACCATGACCTGGAAATCCGGCAGTGTTGGGAGTCTGGTGTTCAGTGATGCACATGTATCCTATTGCTGTGACCACACAACTCCCCAGTTACACAAATACGTGATTCATAAAAAGTAATTTTATTATGTATGAATGTAATGACACTTTTTCACAAGGTTCAAGAAGATAGTATTTTTTTTTGTCTTTTTCTTTTTTGGTACTGGGGATCGAACCCAGGACGTTGTACTTGCTAGGCAAGCGCTTTGCCACTGAGCTACATCCCAGCCCGAAGATAGTATTTTTTATAAAAGCATTCAGAACCCTTCTGAATTGCTGTCTACTCACCTCTTTCTTACCCTCCCCCTGGTTAGCATCTGAGGAGCTATTTTAGAGCTCTTCAGGTATCTACTTGAAAGCATTTAATCAGAATATTCTGCTCCTCTGGACCAACATTCTACATTGGATAATATTTACAAATATCTTAGATTTTGTGATGTAATTTAATGTCAGTAAGTATTCTAGGGAAGACATTAACCACACATTTTAAAGTTAGATAAAATAACCATATTACATAGTTAGCCTTTAGGGGGCAGGCAGGCTAGTGGAACACCCAGAAATGATTCATGATCCAGGGTGTGCATATTCTCCAGCTTAAAACCTGAGTTACTGAAAATCAGTTTACCAAATGTGATCTGAAGAATATTTCATCTCACTGGTCTGTTTTTGCATTTATATAATCATAAAGACTTAATGACATCCTGTCAAGACACATTAATGTTTTCCTTGAGTTGCAGTGTTATTAGACTTACCTGAATCCTACAGCTTTCAATAACATCTTCTCAATAATTAGTCTTATATTTTATAGCAAATGAAGAAGCTGTTTTAGTAATGCACATGAACAATGTGAGCTCGTATCTCGACTGCACAATAGGATATGGAAAGCTTTATAAAACACACCTGGTAGATATCCAAACTAAAAACAGCAATAGCTCCCATGACCCTCTGATCCACTAGCATGTTGTGTATTAGCCTGAGAGCTCAAGACTTCTTTCTCCCAACAGAGGTTTAGGTGCTCATGTCAGGATGCCACTCAGCAAAGAAACCATGGAAATCACTGGAGCATGTTATGTAAGAACAAGTGCATCGATATTGGATGAAAAACATTCCAGCGCAGTCCTGTTCCCTCTTTAAAACTGGGCATATTAATAATTTATCTCCACCAAGCTGTGGGGAAGACATTTATTATTGATGAGATCATGTTTTATACAGTTTCGGAATTTCTGGCTCTTCCAGTTCTATCTTCTTCCTGCATCGTAGTGAAATGCCCCTCTAAAGAAAATCTTCCAAGGTTTCAGAGCATAACAAAAATGGGAGAAAAGACTGGGTAGTTTTTATTTCTCCTTTTTTTTCATTTCTGTCATCTTTTTGTCCTCCTTTCCCCTCCCCCACACTCTTCTTCTAGTGAAGAGGGACCTAGCCATCAAGGAGAGTACTGAGAGATTTTCAGAGGTATAGAATGAGAATAGGGGCTGTAGGAGAGACACTCAGAGAACAGACTTTGATTCCGATTGTTTTCCAATCACTTGGATAGTGCGAAGACAGAATGAGAAGGATGGTCATGCCTTGGGTGATGCACACAGAGCAGAGTCCCTCTGGAAACCCCTGTGTCTGGTCAATGCTATTCTCTCTTGCAGAAAGGGTATGATATAGATGCTGCCTATCCTAGATTGTTCTAATTTTGGAGATGACTGAAATAAACTAAAATTATTAGATCTAAAGGCAGGGTACTCATTGCTTCATGGAGCCCTTTAAATATCCTTTGTCAGTCAAACCCCCAACAAGCAGAGCTCTCTTCCCATTTTGATTGGATAACATGAGACAGAAATCATTGTGTGCATCATTGGTGTACAAAATCATTTTCTCAGGCAGTGCTTTGCTCATCTCCTAGCTGTTAGGAGCTGACATCCTGCCCCAGAGGAGATTTTCCCATTGTAGTTTCCCAATAGGGATGCTGACACAGCTTGTTTTTACCCATAAGCTTCAAGGAGAAGTAGGGAAAATTTTTCATTTATTTATCTATTTATTTTATTTTAGTTTTTAAATTTACTCTTACTGGCATCTGCAGTTCAGTTTCATTTCTCTCTGTCCTCTTGGGCCTAGTGTCCTTGGCACCCAGAAGCTACATGAGCCTAAATATGCTTTGGGATTGTAATGATGCCTGCATAGTTTAGGATGTAAAAGGCTCTGGCATCTGCTGGCATCCAGAAAATGCCATAGGAATATGTCAACCACAACAACAACAACAAAAAATACTTTGGTAAAATAAGTAAATGGAAATCTGTCATCTTGTCCTGTGGTTTATTCTTCCTTACATGTTAAGTTGCTTTCATACCCAAATCCATAGATTTCAACTATTGTCAACTATTACAGCCCCGTTTCCCCAGGATTCAGGAAAAAAAAATGACAGCTTGATTCTGAAGTATATCTCCATTTGCTTAATGTAAATAATTACAATGCTCAGGGGGAAGTAGGGTGGAGAATAATTATACATTTTCCCCTAATATTCTTTTTTCCTACCCAGGCAAATCTTTCCTAAGGTTTAATAATACACTTAGGAAGTTGTACACAGCTTAAAGTGGCTATCGAAGAAGGGCATGTGAGGGAGTTGTTAGCCTCAAATATTTACTGACTGAGTTATCATGCAAACCTTACAGAAGAACATGATTGTCCTTCTTTTCGTGACTGTCCTTGTAGGTAATTTAATTTACACAGACTCCAAGATCAGCACTTGTGTAAGTAAATAAATTAATTACTTAATATAATTTCTGATTTATAAATCTTAAGCCCACCCTATTTTGAGGAAAATCAATAATGTTTTCACTTTAATGAAACTCTCATTTTCAAAATGTCAGGATGCTACAGCTGACACTAGATAAGACCTTAGAATTTAGGAATATTTGTCAACAACACTGGATTTATCCAAGCAGAGAAAGCCCCCAATTTTTTTTTCTTTTTGTTGGTCGTGGGGCCTGAATCCTGGGCCTGGGCTCTGTCCCTGAGCTCTTCAGCTCAAGGCTTGCTCTCTACCACTTGAGCCACAGTGCCACTTATGGCTTTTTCTGCTTATGTGGTGCTGAGGAATTGAACCCAGGGCCTCGTGAATGCAAGGCAAGCACTCTACCACTGAGCCACCTTCACAGCCCCAGCTCTCCTCCATTTTAATTCACCTACTTATTCATGATCTCTCCCTTTCTCTGTTTTCCTTCTCAGCTTTGCCAGGGTGTCAACTAGGCCTACTGCCAGTAACAGAGGTTTCTAAAGAAAGGGCCTTTCTTTGAGGCCTTAGTGAATTTGTCTATCTTCAAAAGGATATAAAGGAACTACCTGGATGTATACTCAACTTCCTTTGTGGCCTTCTCTTCCCCAAGATGAAATGCATTTCCCTAGGCATAGAAAATGACTCTGACTCTCTAGGGGACCATGAAGCCTAAGTTATACTGATATTGGTGATCACTTATAAATAAATAAATATGTTTAAAGGAATTAGTGAATCTGTATTGCTTCATTAAAATGATCAATTGACTAGCCATTTAAAAACATGTTAGCTCAACTAAAGTATTTTCACTTGAGGTGATTATTTTGCTCAAAATAATGTGGTAACCTCAATAAGATCTAGAGTCGGGACATTGGCCATAAGTTGAATTTATAACTTGCATCATATATACAGTTTTGGATGGTAGGCAATATACTTGGTCCAAGCAGGTGATAAGAAAATAATATTACATGAAGTCAAGAATGATAGATTGGGATGGAATCTGGTTTGCAAGTAGAACAATAACCTGATAGTTTAAGAACTAGACTAGATTTTTGATGTCAGCTTATAGGTAGGTATAATGGATGGATTTAATACTACTAAAAACAATTGGTGAGCTGGTAAACTTCAAGAATGGATGTAAGATAGAGTGCCTGTGGGCCACACAATCTAATGACTGTCTACAAAGAGTCCTTTATCTTCTCTGTACCTGAGCTTCTTCACAAGTTTGATAAAATCCAAAGATTCTACAAAATAATTGCTTAATTGATAAAAATATAGAAAATCAGCTATGTACCGGGAAGATGGAGTCAATTTGCTTTTCCATCTTCCTCCCATTGAGTTCATCTAAAAACTTGGTTATTGTATGTTAAAAACACTAAGAAGACTTTGAAAGATGAACAGAAGATGATACGTTTATTAGGTATCTGTGACCAAGAGTTTGATATGGTATAGAGTTCTTAGGTATCCTTTTTTTCTCATAAATACCAAACACAAGTATGAAGAAGTCAGCAAGTAGAAAATGCCAACATAAACAGACAAGAACAAACAACAGAAAAAAGAGTTATTACAACAATATGTTGCCCTCCAGCTTGGGGCAACTTATTAAACAAACAGCTTTTAGTCGTAAACAAATGGCTTTATCCCCTCTTAGCCAGCAATGTTGATACCTTTTGACTTAGTTGATTTATAACAATGCTAATCAAAATGCATCATTGGTATAATTTGTAAAAAGCATTGTATCTAGAATTGTAAAAGTTACCTATGAAGTGGTTTGAAATATTACTTAGGCTGATTCTGTCTAGTTACTTCCAGGGGCCATTACAATATTGTCCCATAAGGTAAAATGTGTTATAAACAAGGAAAAATGAAGAGCAATTAAGAGTCGATGATATGGATACCTGTTCTGACATCATTTTTTTCTAGCTAGCTGGTGGTTTGAATGTCATCAGTGATTGGAGTAACTCATTGGAGTAACTCATTGAACTTTCAGTGTAGCCCACACATCAGGCATGAGGTTTGTCTTTTCAAATTTATGTAATTTGTTCAAATTCAATTTATTAAGCTTTAGGAAAGTCCAGTTTCTACCATAGAGTTTTTAAAAGATGAGGTTATTTTGGAGGGATCTACAACATTTAAGATCGTATCCATTCTATAGATGCATACTGACAAATTAAATATAATTAGGACTATAATCTAACAATGAATATAATACAGTTTTTACTTAAGAACAAAACATGTTTCTTTAATGTCATTAATTTTTATCAATGTGAGTCAAATGAAAACCTTGCTATAAGCAAGAATTGAGTTATATCATTTTGTCTTGATTTAGTGATATATGTATCCAAGAAAAATGATTTGCCATTTTATATTCTTAGATTTAGAAGATTCTAGATGTTAGGAAATTCAGCCAAGGTTGACCTAGTACTTTCACCTTCTGTTATTTAAAAACCTGAGTCCTAGGACCAGCCAATTGTTAATCATACATCAAAATGCATAAGGACATTGAAACTAGTTATTTTATGCGTATTCACAAATATGCCAATATTTTCATTGTATGTTTACATAAAGAGTAATTTATATTGGATTTATATACATAATCACAGTTTTATAACACATGGCTTGTTTTTTAACATTAGATGGATGAAATAGATGGGAAAAGTAGTTGCTTTCAACTTTACCCACAGAAAGCAAACTTTTCTTAAATCTAGAAAGCAAAATAATTTCATAAAGAACCAATAATGCTTTAAACAAAAAACATAAATGCCCATAACTGTCATCAGTTCATTGTCTCATGAAATTGTTATTTACTATGATATACATTAGTAGTTCAGTGAATCCACTTGATTTCATTGGGTCCTGGCCTAGAAAATTTTTATACTAATCCATTGAGCTGAAAGTTATGAAAATCTGAATTGAACTTTCCATGTTAGAGATGTACACATGAGTCTGATCATAAATTCTTTCAGAGAAGAATCAAAGTAGATGGCAAGTTCCTTAATGTGGTCATGATTAAAATTCTTATATTAAGTATTATTTTATAGCTTGGACATTCTTCTTGCACAATGTTAAGTGTTAAATAAACCCAATATGTGAATTATCCCATAACTTTAGAGTTATATCCTTTGAAGATTTGAAACCCAACCATAAAAATTTCAAATATAATTTGAGATTAAAAATGAGTTGTTAGAATTTTGATTCTGTTGATGTATGTCAACAATTTCATAATAGTTTAAAAGCTTGATCAAAGTAGGATCACATTCTGGAATAATGGCAACTCATCTAAACAGTGACAACCAATTTATATTATTAATATAAACATTATTGCATTACATATAAATATAATCAATGCCATATAAATGAATGTATTAATATTATAAGTTTTAGTATAGATTAAATTTAGGCATATGTATTTCATTTACTCTAAAATACAATAAATTATATTATTATATATTATAAATATGTTTTATTATAAATTTATAAACTAGATAAAACTAAGTCTAAACATATTATAGGCATATAAAATAATTAAAAATCTTTAAATAGATATTAAACTAAAATCAGTTGTCTTAATGATCAGTTTTAGTAGATAAGTAGATTTTTTTTTTATTTTGTTAGTCCTGGGGCTTGAAATCTAGGCCTGGGAGCTTGTCCTTGTGCTCTTCAACTCAAGGCAAGTGCTTTACTGCTTCAGCCAGAGCACCACTTCCAGTTTTCTAGTGGATTATTGGAGATAAGAGTCTCAAGGACTTTCCTGCCTAGGTGGCTTTGAACCATAATCCTCAAATCTCAGCCTCCTGAGTAATTAGGATTACAGGCATGAGCCACTGGCGCCTGGACAGTAGATAATTAGTAACCTAATAACCTGGAAAGAAAGCATAAACATGATATTGAGGAAACACAATTTTTGTCTCCAAAGCAAGTCACCATAAGGTATAAAAAAATCCTTCTGTAGAATAAATGATTCTCCTTATGGGATGCTCAGTTAGATAGCACAAATATCAAACCTGGTGAGAAGGTGCTTGAATTTATTTATTTATTTCTTTTCTTCAAATTTAATTTTATTGTTAAGGTGTTGTACAGAGGGATTCTAAGGAAATGAGTACAGTTCTTGTTGAACAGTGTTCTTTGTTTTTTCCCCACTTTTGCACTCCCCTCTTCCTCCTTCTCCCCCCCCATTTCTCCCCCCCACCCCAAATTGTAAAGCTCATTTTCAACATAGTGTTTTGTGAGTATGGCTGTTGCATTGGTTCACCCTTTGTTCTTTGTCTCACCATTTTGTTATTTCCCTTCCCTTCTCCAAATCAGATAAATGTATTTATAAGACACAGGGTGCCAAGACCAGAAACAGTGATAACAGGGGATAAAAGAAAGTGGGGGAAAAGAAAACAAAATGAAAGAAAAAAACCTTCACACAGTACATTAAAAACAACAACAAAAATACTTAAAATTATGGAACATTTCACGAACTTGTGTGTTGTCCATGCTATTCTTCTCTGTATCATTCCAATTTTAGTATACGTACTGCTGAAGTGAGCACAGATGCTTGAATTTAATTGGACATTGAAAGAGTATGTGTCCAAGCTCATGAGTTGCTTCATTTTCTGTTAGAATATACATAACCAAAAAACAACCCTGAGCAGAAAAATACATGCCTCTTCAAAACAGAAAAGGCACCTGAAATTGTATCATTAGTCAGAAAAATTATAACAAAGCATAGAAGCAAGTTATTTTTTGTTTTTATGAAAAATATTTTTAGGGCTGGCATTGTGTCTCAAGTGGTAAAATACCTGCCTGGCAAATGCAAGGCCTCAAGTTTATACCCTCATAACCAAAACAAGACAAACAAACAAGAAATAAAAATGTAAAACTTAATTAGCAAGATTTGATGGCTCATACCTATAATGCTAGTTTTTAGGAAGTCAAGATTGGAAGGATTACAGTTGGAGGCCAGATTAGCAAAAGTTTTCTAAAAACAAAATCCTGGACATGATTATGTGGACCTCTGTTCTTAGCTGTGAATTGAAAATAAGTTGGAGAATTGTAGTCCAGGACTACCCAGGAAAAGGGCGAGACCTTATTCAAAAAATAATAAAAACAAAAATAGTTGGTCATGTGCCTAAAGTGGTAGACTGCTTGCCTAGTAAGCAAAAAGCCTAGAGTTAAAACTTTACTACCAATACAAACACTTTTAGCATCAGTTCATAATAGCAAAGATAGGAAAAGGAAAAACAAGAAAGCTAGCAGAAACTACGAAGCTGAGGAAATACATATTGAGTTAAACAGAAGCATTAAAACAAGGAAAGATGACATTCATAAAATGATATAAACATTAAAATGCAAAATTTAGAATTAAGGTTCTTACAAAGTTTTAGTAAGAATAGATCACTGTTTTAATAAAAAATATTGCTTTTAACACAGATAATTTGATTATGATTCTATATCAGTATATTCTCAGTTTTTAGTAAAACCTATAAACAACTTTTTTTCAGTTTTTCTTCACAAAATGATATTTATGTGTTCGTATCATTTACAACCTGCTAAGCCTTTATTTTGTCCTATATACTTGTACTCTCGACCAAGCTGTCACTCCACTTGAAGACAAAAATATAATTTATAACTTGAAGTATTTTACCTCATATAAAAATATGTTTTAGCTTTCCCATTAAAATATACTCTAATATTTTCCTTATACTTTTGATACTACATTAGGTACATTCTACATTGTTTCAGTTTTCTTTTCAAATTTACTTTTTCATTCAAAGCTAGTGCTCTACCATTTGAGCAACAGCTCCACTTCCGGTTTCTTAAAAGTCCCCCAGACTTTCCTGCCCAGGATGGCTTTCAGCAATGATTCTCAGATCTCTGTCTCCTGAGTAGCAAGGATTACAGGCATGAGCCATGGGCACCCAGCATAAATTTAAATTTAATATAACTTTTTACTTTAGTTATTTACTTTATTGTAGGTGCATACAAGTACTGGGGCTTAAATTCAGGGCCCAGGAGCTGTCCCTTAACATTTTTGCTCAAGGCTGGTGCTCTACCTCTTGAGCTACTGCTCTACTTCTGGATTATTTTGTGGTTAATTGGAATCATGCACTTCAAGAACTTTCCTGCCTAGGTGGGCTGGTTTCACACCTCAGATGTAAGAATTCTGAATAGTTAGGATTATGCTGGCATGATCCACATCAACACTGACATTATTTTTAAATAAGCTTTTTAAAAGATTTCCAAATTTAGATAAGATTTCTCTACTTTTTTCTAAATATATTTGGGGCCTGGGAAGGTGGCTCAGTGGTAGAGTGCTTGCCTTGCATGCAGGAGGCTCTGGGTTCAATTCCTCAGCACCACAGAAACAGCAAAAGCTGGAAATGGTGCTGTCTCAAGTGGTAGAGCGTTAGCCTTGAGCTGAGGGACAGCACCTAGAGTTTGGCTCCATGACTGACCAAAAAAAAATAGAAAAATAAATAAATGTATTTGATATCTTTCATATAGTTTTTCTCACCAAAATAATTTTCTCATTGTTTTTTTCTATAGAATTACATTAAGTATAATTTTAAAATCTAAAGCATCATAATTATTAGTTAAAATCTAAGAAAATGCAGATTTAAAGTACTTGCTATATTGTGGAAGTTTGCATTCATAATATACTATATTTATTAAAAAACACAAATATATTATCTGTTAATAGAAAATTTAAAGCCAAAGTACTTTAATTCATACATAGTAATTGTTACTTTATTTTGAAATTACTTAGCTATTTGATGACTAGATTTCTTACATAATTTAATACAGCTATAAGACTATACATGAAAAGTTCATTTGTTAGACATTATCTCACATTTACCTAATTAATTTTGAATAATTACATCTCTGCTAATTGGACTATTAGACAAGCATAATAACAACTTTGTTTATCAAAAATCCTAAGGGTACATTTGTACTTAATACATATGAAGTAGTAAATGTTGTCTTGCATGCTTAGCTGCATATTACTTCTGAGGTCAAAAGTACAAGCAATTTAAAATATCTAACAAGAATAATACAATGCTGTCTGGCAAAAATATCAATGAAGACATGTTCTTTTTATTTTATATACTAATTTAAACTAGTAAATTCTTCAAAGATTTACTTAAGTCATGTGACCTAAGCGTCATTTGGGCGAATTGCTCTACCTTTTAACAGTTTATGAAAGCATTCATTTATTTGTAAATCCATTTGAGGGGAAGGTTTTAAAGGATTTTTGCCATTTTGACACATTTATTCAATATATACACATACATACTTCACATAAAATCTAATGGAGTATAAAAATACAATAGTGTAAATTTACAAAATGATAAAGGAGAGTGTTAGACCCGAATTATGTTTCTGACCAAGTGGAAGAAGAAGTCATCTGTTCCACATGTAGAAATGTTAAGGCTTTTATTTATCATGATAAAAACTTTCAAATTATATGTTTTATTTTCCTTTCATTAAGCTTGCTCTTATAGATGTTTGGTTTTCAAACATCTTACCCCTTCTTTTTATTAAAAAATAATTAGTTTCGATATCAAGTGATTTTTATGAGTTACCTCTGAAATGCTAAAATTTAATTAAAATATTTTTCTTAGCTGGGCCCCGGTGGCCCACGCCTGTAATCTGAGCTACTCATGAGGCTGAGATCTGAGGATTGCAGTTACAACCCAGCCTGGGCAGAAAAGTCTAAGCCTCTTTTTTAAAATATTTATTTTGTTTTATTTTATTGTAACGGTGATGTACCTTTACATAAGTAAGGTAATGAGTACATTTCTTGTGGAACAGTGCTAACCCTACCCTTGTTTTCTCCCGCTTGGGCAATCTGGCTGCTATATCTGTCACCCCATTGATGGCCAGGGTTGATTGGGCTGATCTGGCTAGCTAGGACGTATCACCTTCCTCCCTCACTGCTCCAGGTGGGTCCCTCTCAAAGCTCCACATGCTAGGTTGAAGAGGAGGCCCATCCCTGCTAGAGGAGGGCTGGTCTTTGGTAAAGAGTATATGAGTAGCTGCACTCCCTTGCTAGAATCTCCAACAAGCTCTCAAGGTCCCTGAGAATTACTTTTTTCCACTAAGAAGAATTCCTAACTTTATTTTGTCAATTATTATCCAATAATACCTTACTTTATCATTTTATTTGTAGTATGGGATTTTTAAAATAAGTTTTTATTGTGAAAATACTTTACAGAAGGGTGACAATCATATGAGCAAGGTAATGAGTACATTTATTATCAAGCATTGTTGCCTCCTCCTTTGTTTTTCCCCTACCATGCCTTCTCTCCCATCTCCACAACTACATTCTCCCCCCCCTCTTCCCCACTAATTTCTGATTACAATTAAAAAAATTAAAAAAACAAAAACTGGAAGTGGAGCTGTTGCTCAAACTGGTAGAGCGCTAGTTTTGAGCAGAAAAGCTCAAGGACAGTGCCTATGCTCTGACTTCAAACCCCATGGCTGACAAACAAATATATATAAAAAAATAAAATTTCTTAAATTAGATTTTCTTGACTAATCAATATGAGTAGAAAATATGTTCAGAAATTAGTTTTGAAAAGTTATTTGCCATTTTGCCATAACTTTTTCTGGCCCAAGTAATGGCAATGAATTTTTTTATGTAACTAGAAAGAAAACATTGTGGTTCTGAGTGTAAGATTTTGACCCAGGTTTAGGTGTGGTTGAAAAAGACAGATCTCTTTGATTTAGAAACTATATACATATTTATTTAGTGTTTGGAATATTAGCAAAATTTAAATTAACTCGGCACTGTTCACTACCCTGAGTCTCCTTTAGCATTTTTTTCTTTCTTTATTTTAAATATATATCTCTTTTAAATATATAACTCTTAAGTATGTAGGTTTCCATGGGGGTACTGTAGATTTGTAAAAACACTATTGAAAAAGAAACGTGGGTGAAATGTGAGAAAACTTTTTTTAGTATCAATTATTTGTACTGGGGTTTCATTTTGTTATCTCCATATTAAGTATAAAATTTACCCTGATCAAACTCACCTGCACCATCATTCTCAGTCATAGCCCCTCCTTTCTTCTCAAACCAATCCCTGCAGGCTTCATTCATTCATTTTCACACCTGTCTATAAAGTATTTGGGCCACATTTATCTTTCTTCATCCTCTCTGTATAACCTCTGTGATCCTGCTAGTGCCGAAATCCCAGCCAAGATATGTCTCAGCTTACTAATATTTATCTTTGTTAAAATTCATTTTAATTGTTCAAAAGGATTTCCTCATGGCATTTCACACATGTGTATACAGTACTTTAATCAGATTAATCATGTGCATAAAACTTAAAAGCTTCTGCAACAAAGGAAATAATTATTATACTGCAAAGACAACCTACCCAGTGGGGGGTAATCTTTGTCACCTATATATCTGACAAAAGATTAATAATCAGAATGTATGGAGAGCTACACAGCTAAGCTCTCCAAGGATCAACAACCCAATTAGTTAATGGGCAAATGAACTAAACAGACACTTCAAAAGAAAGCGTACACATGGCCGATAAATTAATGAAGAAATGCTCTTCACCCATGGCCATGAAGGAAATGTTAAAACAAAATGACATGGAGATTTCATTTCACTGCAGTCAGAATGGCTTTCATAAAGAACACAACAAAAAATCTTGACAAGAATGCATTTAAGGGATGGAAAGGTGGCTCAGTGGTAGAGCACTTGCCTTGCATGCATGAGGCCCTGGGTTCGATTCCTCAGCACCACATAAGCAAAAAGAAAAAAGCCAGAAGTGGCGCTGTGGCTCAAGTGGTAGAGCGCTAGCCTTGAGTTGAAGAGCTGAGGGACAGCGCCTAGGCCCAGAGTTCAGGCCCCACGACTGGGCCTCCCCCCAAAAAAGAATGCATTTAAAAAGTTATTTATTAGTGGGGACAGTTAACTAATGCAACTGCTATGGAAACTAGTGTGGAAGGTTCTCAAAAAACTAAAATAAAAAAAATGTATGTGGGCTTATCCCTCTTTTCATTTCAATTTCTGTTTATTTAGATGTAAGTAAAAAGTCAAAAGATGCATCAATTTCTGTTTATTTAGATATAAGTAAAAAGTCAAAAGATGCAAAATAAGCAGTAAAAAGAAAAATGAAATGATATCTTACATGTTAACCCTATAGTTGCAGCATAGGAATTATCCTTTTCAATTGATTAATATTTTTAAGTGCTTTAGTACTTACTGTCTTTTGAACTCAGGGCCTGGGTGCTGTCCCTCACCTTTGCGGCTTGAGGCACAGCTCTACATTTGGCTTTCTCAGTGAATAATTGGCAATGAACTTTTCTTACTGTGCTGGTTTCAAACTTTGATTCTCAGACCTCAGCTTCCTGGGTAACTAGGATTAGAGTTGACCTGCCTGTGCCTGGCCTTGATAGATATGTGTGTGTGTGTGTGTGTGTGTGTGTGTGTGTGTGTGTGTGTGTGTGTGTGTGTGTGTGTGTGTGTGTGTGTGTGTGTGTGTGTGTGTTTTAATGTACATGAGCCAGTTGTTGATGTTCATGACTATAAGCCTATGTATGTAGGAGGCTGAAATGAAGCCAACACAGGAGAAAAGTCCTGGAAACTACATCCCCTCAAAATAACCAGCAAATGGAAGACAAAGGATTAATAAGCCAATGTACAGGTAGCTTAAAAAAAAACTCCCAAAAAATCCACACCCAATTAATAAATGGGCAAGTGAAATGAATTGCTCTCAAGAGCAAATTTTCTATAGATCCTGACAGGGAAGTTTAAGGGATTTGACATAATAGATTTTATTCACAAGGGTACCTATTATAAGATCTTTTTAAAACCTGGCAAAGAGCTATTGCTCTCATTTGTTCAATGTTAAAACAATGAATTTGTAGTTGCCTCAAAATTGTCTTCTGCCTGACACACTGTTGATGATCTGCCTATGTTAATCTTTCCATAGGAACCTATATCTTCAGAAATCATAGTGTTTTCTAGTGACTTGTAATTGGTTTTCCCATGCCCACACATTAGATTATTTATTGTTTTAGTCTCAGGAGTTTTTCAAAAACAAGTAGGGCCAAAAAAAATTTCAAAAGTCAAATCATTTCTGAAGGCACAAAATCAAAATAAAATGTAAACCAAATTAATGCAGGCAGATAGAGCAAACACAATGTTAAAACTGGATCACAGAACAAAAAGATAATGTACCAGAGGGTCAATGAAATCTTCTCATCATATTTGTTATGTTCTGTGGAAATCTAATTAATGACTAAGATGATTTCCTTATAATAGGAATGGTTTGCCAGAAAGCCTTTTATAGCCATCAAAAGGGATTCAGTGTCCTTTATTCAAGGTGGATTTCTCCAAGTCAGGCCCCAAATAAACTGATTATGGAGCCTTTGTTTTTGTTTTGTTAGAAATGCCACAATTCTGTCATGATTCAGATTTTTTCTGACATGTTTTCCAATAGTAGTTAAAAGTAAAACAGTCTAAGAATATGGTTTCTCTAGGGCAGGATAAAGGAAAATCATGGACACGATCATCACAAAGGGCTCACTCAATACAGGAACTGTACCCTGTTCCTAGAGCCACTGTTTTGCTTCTAAAGTGACCTTGCTTCAGATCCCACTTCTGACACCAAGTATATCTTCTGACATGACAATAAGAAAGCTTCTGCAGAATAAAAATATTTATTTAGGCATAGCAGCCTCATGCAATAGGAATACCCATATCCTTCTCATAATAAACGAGGAAAAATTTCAGATGATAGCAAATGAACTTTTTATTTTTATGCCTTTTTATTGTTATTAAAAAGGTGGAGTTCCCAGGAGTTACAGTCACGTAAATCAGGGAATGACTACATTTCTTTTTAAACAATATCACTCCTTCCCTTGCTTGCTCCCAGTTTTTCCCTCCCATTCCCACTCACAAATTTTATAGTTCATTTTCAGTATATTGTCTAGTGGGTATCACTGCTGTATTAGTTCAGTCTTTGCCTATCCGTGCCTGTGTCCTGCCAACCCTGTACCCTCCCTCCCAAAGACATATATCAAAAACAAGACAGAAAAAAAACCCAAAACAACCACAAAGAAAAAAAACACCTCCTTTCTATTTCCTGGAGTTCATAATGTTATTTTATATGATTGGACGAACATAGTCATCATGTCTTGTGTTCATTCCTCTCCTAAGAAAATTCTCCTTTGGTCTCATTGTGTGCAGATGCCCAGAGTCCTATATTATATATTGTGTTCCAGAGTATATTAGATCCAACTTCCACATCTGAGAGAAAACATGCACTGTTTGTCTCTCCGAGATTAGCTTAACTCAATCAATATGATTTGTTCTATGTCCATCTATTTCCTTGCAAATGACATGATATTCTTTCTAATGGCTGTGTGAAATTCCATTGTATATAGGCACCACATTTTTTGGGTCTACTCATCTATTGTAAGGTTATCTGGGCCATTGCACAGCTCAGTTATTGTGAATAGGGCAATAATGGATATGGGTGTGCAAGTGTCTTTATGGTATCTTGGCTTGTGATGTTCTGAGTAGATGCCCGGGAATGGGATGGCAGGTCCTGGGGAAGATCTATGTTTAGTTTTTTGAGGAACCTCCAGACTGCTATACACAGTGGTTATATGAGTTTACATTCCCTTTAACAGTGCAATAGGGTTCCTTTTCCCCCACATTCCTGTTAACATTTGTTGTTGTTTGAATTCAAAAGATTGGCCACTCTAACTAGGGCAAATAAGTATTTTAGGGCAAAAATGAGGAAGAATACATAAAATTATTCTGAAAAAAATCATTGATTATAAACTTTGTAGTGAGGACTCCTATAGTCAAAATTAAACTATAGTTGCTGGGTAAATATCTTTGAAATATTTTTAATAAGGTTTTCATGAAGTTTGTGTTTTCACAAACATAATCAGACAATTAACCATGTGGACCTTTCTCTTATTACCTCTTGGCTTTATTTATTTATTTATTTATTTATTTATTTACATTTTTATCATAGAAATACTGTATAGAGGGGTTACATGAGCAAGGTAATGAGTACATTTCCTATCGAGTGTTGTTACCTTCTCCTTTGTTTTTCCCCTACCATCCCTTCCCTACCACCTCCACAACTCCTCCCGCCCCGCCAAGGTGTAAAGTTCATTTCCAACATAGTGTCTTGTACATATCACTGTTACAATGGGTCAACCTGTATTCTCATTTCAGCATTTTGTTATTTCCCTTCCCCTTTCCAAATCAGAAAAATGTATATACAAAATGCAGGGCACCGACATCAAATAGAGTGACAGCAGGGGTTATACTGTGGGGGAAGAACATACAAGAGTTACAAAAAATCTCATTGTACATTTTAGATACATTAAACACAATAGCAATAAAGAATAAACAAGTTGTGTCCCGATCTTGAGGTTCATTTCACTTAACATCATCTTATATGGTCATACGTACATAGCTTTATTGTTAAGAAAATGCTACAATTATGTCATAATTTTGGAAACTTTAACAATAGTAGTTCAAAGCAAATGAATTATTTTACATAATGATCAATATATTAAGATATAATATAAATGTGATATTAATATACTAAGTAACAAGATGAAGTAGTGAGTCCAATTATACCGTGATTTCAAGTTAGAGAGAAGCTTAAGTTACACAATGAAAATCTACCACATTGGCAATAATAATATAGAAGTATGGATATCTATGATTCTAGAAAGAACACCCCACAGGTAAATTTAATATAACCTCAGTTAATCATAACTGGAGGAAATATTAAATTCAGTCATATCTTAGTGACAACATTGATAAAACTTTTTCCCTATCAAGTTCACAGATCTTCTTAAAAAAACCCTTTTTGTAGAGACATATTCAGTAAGTTGGCCTGGAACTTTTGTTACTCCCTCTGAAAGGCTATCTCCAGAAATCAAATTTAGCTATCATTGTTAACTCTCTGAAATGTTGATTAATAAAGGATTTCCTTCTACTTATTAGATTTCATTTCCATGGAACTAGAAAATTAGCTTTGCCTTATTGGATGTCTATCTCCTCAGAAACATTGCTTCAATGTCTGATGTAACACTGAAAGTGAAGGCACAATTTCTACATGATGTTGGATGCCCCCTTTCACCATTGCTGCTGTCCTTATTGGAGGTGTTACTGTGACTATTGTTATTGAGAAATACAACATATTTAAAATGTGGTAAGAACAGCCTGGCAATCAAGAGATCAAAACTATACTCATGATACACTGGAAAGACCTGACTCAGAAATGAGGCTCCTGGGCTGAAATTCCATCTCTTCAGCTACTGACCTGTGATGGGCCTTGGGACATATTTGTCAACTACCCTGAGGCAAAGCTTTACTGTAGGTAAAATAATGGAAAGAAGAATTCTCTGCTTTCTATAGCTTTACCTTTTCTATATTTCTGCAGTTTCTATTTTAGTACTAAAGATTTTACAATAACATTTTAAATACTTCACATCTGTAGCTACACGTCCTCCTTCTGAGTTCATGAGCAATACGTTAAAACTTTCATTTTGTTTCAGGATTTAGGATTGGTTATGTTCTCCTTTAACATTTCAAGGTTTTGAATAGTCTTCTTTGAAACATGTGATCACCTGTTTCAGATTACACTAGCCTTCTGAAAAATGATAGACCTTTTGTCAACACCATGATTATTTTTGGCCATAGTCTTAGAATTAATGGAGTGCCTCCTCTGATTATCAGCTATTGCTTGCCATTGGCCTATGATATGGTGTAAAGAATGTGCATAGGAAGATTACTTCTTTGAGCAAGGATGAGTGTGCATCTTTGCCTTTTTTTTTTTTGGCCTTTTTTATTGTTCCATGTGGTAGGATGTGGTTGCATTTGTATATGGAGATTCCCTTGAGTGGTTAAAGAGAGATGTTTTGCATATTATGCCAGGTGTGTCTCTTAGTACACTATTTCCAAAGCATTTTCTAATTACATAAGTATTCATAGAGGGGTTGTCAAAATTTAAAAGTAGTAACAGATGGGTAAACCCGATCATAGAACTTCAGAACCCAGAGGTGCCATTCTGCTGTACACTTTTTCGGCTGGATTAGCTATCATATCTCATTTTCTGCCTCTCTCTCTCTCTCTCTTTCTCTCTTTCTCTCTTTCTCTCTCTCTCTCTCTCTGTGTATTTTACACTGGGAAACTTTCTGTTTTGAGGAAATTTCTAACAGTGGGAAATCCTCTTCTTAGTTAAAGCCTTGCCTGACCCAGGCTCCTTTGTTTGTTCTCCTCCTATCTTATTAATGCAGCTGTGAGTACATTTCCAGAACTCTTCACCTGACAGAGTGATGAGGGATCAGGTGCCAGGTAGGGTAATCAATCTGGAGAGCTTTTAGCAGCACATCCTGCCACTGTTTGACAGCATGTCTCCGTCAAGGAGACTGTCTTCCTTAGATCGATAAATCAATCAGTTCTTTTTACATCTTATGAAGCTCTCCTCACGCCCGGTGTCACTCATGCTGCACCACACACAAGTGGAGAATCAGAACTGAGGTTGGCCCAAACCATCCCCATTCACGCTCTATCCTATAATTGAGTATCTTTGCCCAAAATCAATTCCCAGCACAGTGGTAATGGATCAAAGTCCAGTTCTTCATTCCTCTAAACGGAGGAGTAAATCTGTCTAAAGCACTAGCTGCTTCAGTGTGCTTAAAACTAAATAAATCACATTTGTAATTCAAAGGAGACTAATTGCAAGGTTTGTGATTAGAACTGATCAAAGGAAACAACAAAGCCTGTATTTTAAAATCGTTGATGTATTGGTATTACCTGAAGAATTCTAGAACAGTCCAGTTGACTGTGCTGCCTGGTAGCAGAAGTGAAGAGGAACAATTTAACTCATATTGGTATCTTGATTTTACAATTGTAGAATCAGAAGCTCATCTTTGTTAACTAACTCATTCGAAACCACACATTTAGTGAGTGTCAAAGCAGAGAGATACTTTCCCCCTAAATACCCACCTATGTTAAACCCCTTGACAAATGACTGAGGCTGTTCCCAACATCCTGGGAGGCATGCTTTCCCTTTGGATGGACGTGATGAGTAGTAGGGACAGTGTTGTTGGACAGCTCCAGGTATAAGGTTGCTTAGGCTGAGAAGAGATATTTAGCTAGCAATTATTGCTACATGGTGATTTCACTCTTAATCAGCCCCATTTCCACATGAATGGGAGGAGATTTGACTTCCTGAATAAAGCTCTGATTTTATATACTTGGAAGCCACAGAGATACAGAACTAAAGGTCCCCTTCCCTGACCCCTACCATGTCACTTAACAAGGGTGGATGCACAGTGGTTATTAGAGTCAGCACCACAATCAGAATTCTGAAGTTCACACCTGGCTCTGCCCTGACTATGGAACTTTAGCCAAGTACTTAACCTATCTTGATTTCTTCATCTAGCTAGCTGTGAAGAACTAGTGTACTGGCGTAGCATAGAAAGAATTCCACGGCCAACACTGTCTACTTTATTATATCCATCCCCTCACTTCTGCTGCGTATGGGAGCTGCTGGGCTTCCAACATATCCAAGTAGGTGTCCTGATGCCAGTTTTGAGGTAAGGTTTTACTCCTACTCTTGAAGTCCTGAGGCTCTCTAATTCCAAGTTTCAAATTAGAGAATAAACAGAAAGTGTAGATACATGCCATCCTTTCTCACAGAAACAGGCAGCTTCAGGTATTCACTGAGAGCAGAAAGAGAAAGCCAGTACTGGTGAGGGCCACAGGTAGGGTGTAATTAATTAGGCTACAGATGCATAGAACTGGCCCGATAGCTGTTCTCTGTTAATAGTGCTTCCAAAAGAGCTGTGGGCATCTCAGCATTGCAAGGCACTCAGAGCTTACTCAGCTTCTTCCTTTGAAAGCACAAAGGAGTATTATAAACTATGGAATTTTTGCTTTAAAAGGTATTTGAAATTGATTTTTCTTTGGGTCATTTTCCTGACTTGACCAGCTTTGTGAGGTGGTTGTATATCATCAAGATTAAAAATAAAATAAATAAATAAAAGATCCTAAAGAGGGAAACAGGCTGTATATCTAAAACTAATCGGCCATCCTAGGTTAAGAGATGGTTCATGTTACATATACATTTAAAGGAGAAAGAGAAATGCTAATACCTAATCCCTTATTCACAGGGTATTCAAATGACTGAATTCAAAGGTAAGGCCACAGGTTAACTGCTCAATGACTTTGAACAAAGTTACTACTGAGACAAACCCAAACTAATTTTCCTTCTTATGTTCCTGTCAACATTGGGCTACAAAGGTATTTGGAGGTCATTTGACCACTTTCATCTCTCTCCCCCAACCCACACCTGGCCCACAAAGTAACAGCCATGTTACTTAGTAGAAGCAGAACTAGAAATAAATCCTAATTCTTCTGATTCTTAGCCAGGGGCTCTTTTCAATATATCATATTATCTTTCCAAGCAGACATTTGTCCACATAGCCATTAGGGTTATCCGGACTCATATTGTGATGACAGCCTGCTAAAATGAGCATCTAAACTGATAATGATAGTTCATTTCAGATGGGCCATAAAATAGCAATAACTGTCTTTAGCTTCTTGGTTGAAGCCAGACCTATAATCTCAAGATAAATAGCTTTGTGTGCATTTACCAATCTCTGGAGCAAACCAGTCTCCCTCATTCCTCCTCTCAGGAGTAGCAGATGCTTAATTTTCAGAGTAATGAAATGATTTCAAGAAGATAAATACATATGATGTATTTAGTTGCTGGTTATTAAATGCTTTCTTACAATCCTGATGTTGTTACATGTCCGCCTGCTTATGTGTTGCTTTTTTTTTTTGCTTCCTATTTGTACAAGCTCTCTGAATCATGAATGGCAAAAACAATTTGTATCGAGTTCCAGTGTATCTCCCCTTAAAAATGACTGCCAAATAAGTAATTTTTACCAAGTATTCACCACTTTTTAAAAGTGAGTGACAGGCCCATGTTTTACCTTTATAGTAGCAAGCAGAGACACTGCATACCCTGTGTAGTCTGACAAATTTAACATTGGATCCAATGTAAGAGAGGTGGATGGAGTCATTCTTCCCTTAGCATTTTAAATGTGAGCTAATACTATTTAGTTTCCATGATTTTAGTCATTTAATTAAACATTTTCAGCGGACTCTCAATCTAGATAATTATTTGAATTTCTTTCTATTTTTCAATCCTGATGTAGTCAAAGAAATATCATATTTCTTGAAATAATGACAATCTTTCTTTTTTAAAATAAAATACAGCATAGATTTTTGCATGCTGTGGTTTAGTAAACAACTAACATGACTTTCATATGTGCTATAAATCTGGTTGTGATATGACAATCTGGTTTTATAATATGTAGAGAAAGGTCTTGTTTTTAATTGCTTTGATTAAAAAGCAGAACATATGTAACCTCGGCTATTGTTCTCAGCACTGGGTTTGAACTCAGGACCTTGTGGTTGCTTGGCTGACACTCTACCAATTGATCCACACTTCCAGCCTGGAAGAAGGGGTATTTTTAAAATGAAATAATATGGTTCCTTCTTTGCAATTAATATGAAGGCAACTCCAGCAAAAACTGACTTTACTTAATATTGAAGGATAATATTACATATAAATAACTACAAGTTTGTATGGATAAATCCAGCTGGAAAAGATTAAACAAGATAGGAAAAATTGAAATGTCATGATTTAGTAGAGGGCTTTTGGTTGAGAGTTTCCAGGTGAGCAAAGCTTATAGGGAAAGTAGACTATAATATGGTTACCAAATATATATTATTCTCCCCTGAAGAATGGGTATATTGATGGGCACCTGTGGCTCATGCCCTAATACTAGCTACTCGGGACTCTGAGATCTGAGGATGTTGGTTCAAAGCCAGCCAGGGCAGGAAAGTCCATTAGACTCTTACCTCCAATTAACCACCAGAAAACTGGAAGTGGTGCTGTGGCTCAGGTGGTAGAAAACTCACCTTGAGCTGAAGAGTGCAGGGACAGCACCCAGGCCCAGAGTTCAAGCCCCACAACTGATGGGTGTGTGTGTGGTGTGGCGGGGGTGGGGGGGTGGTGGGAGGGTGAGAGGGTGGGAGGGGGAATATATTTCACTAGCCAGGTAGCTAGTGAACAAACATGTCCATGTTTGTTTGTTTTGCTTTTTTTCTGGCCCATTGTATATCATTTCTAGGATATTTGAAGAATCAGTGTATATTCTGTCCTAGGCTCTCTTTCCTAGAATCTCTTCTCTTTTCTTTGTAGACTGTACACAACTCGAAATGCCTACTTTAATAGGAATAGAACCACAGCCACCCCAGCATGGGTTTGTAACAAAGGAATAAATGAACCTTCGTTGTTGTAGGATACTGAGATCTTGGACTATTTGGTATTGCAATATAACCTGCTATATGGTGATTAAAATGGATATACAGAAGCAGATATTCAAGTTGGAGTGGTGAATGAGAATTAAGCAGTCAGCAACACGATCTTTGAGCAGAACAGCTTAATTTTGTGGAGACTGTTAGAAATAATAATATATGAAATTTAATAGAGTGGAACTAGAGATACAAAGACTCATTGGGTATGGAAGCTAAATTAGAGTTCAAATTGCATAAAGTTCAATACTATATATTATTCTTTTCATTCCCATCACCTCGTATATTTTAACTGAGACATTTTCCTAGTAGTTGTCAGAATCTCTTGTTGAACTTTTAGGGTAAATCCAATTGAGAAGGTGAACTATCATGCAATTTCTCCTTGTAAAGAATCATATAAAGAAAACATTAAAATCATAACTCATAATTGCAACCTAAGGACAAACTGAGGTAAAATGCATAGAAAGACAGTGTTAGGCTACAAACTTATAAATGAATATGTTAGAATTCTTAGAACAGTCTTTAAATTGCCCTCTGACAGTACTGTATTTCTATTTCTGTAGAACAATCCATAATTTCTGAGAAAGGAAGCAAATATAGGAACAAGGTGTGTCACAGCGATTTGTCTCTGTTCTAGAATTTAAAGAGTTATCTAGAGTATTAAGAGATAATCCTCTTGAAAATATAATATCCACTTGAATGATGTCCCCCGTCTGGACAGTCTGTCAGTGTTGGATGCCAGGCTGATTGGCTGTCAGCTGCCATTGAGCCTTACAGTTATGAGCATGTTGGCATTACTCAGTTCTTGCTTTATCTTCCCAGATCTATTGTACAACATGCTTGTTGTACAATGGTATTTGTACAACCCTAACTAGGTTTCTCTTCAATCCATCATTTAACTTAATAAACAATGATGCTCCATAAGCTCTGACCACACACAAAAACAATTTCCTCTCTGTCCCCAGCAGTATTTCTTAAGAAGGTATTAGACCCCAGGACTCATAATGTTACACTTAACTCAGCATCTACTTCATACCATACTGTGACATGCTGGCTCTGTCAAAAATAAATTAATTCAGTAGCCAGCCACTAAGATACACTGAACTCCATGAAGAGCGAGAAGAAATGCCACTCCAGCCTCACACATTGCTTCTCCACAGAGTACTAACATCAAACAGCTGAGCAGGATTCTGCTTGTGTGTGCCTACGTGCTATTCCTGCTACTGATTAGTCTTTCCTTGTATTACATTTCCTCTTGAAAACAAGAAAGGATGGAGTATGCACTGAGCTCCTCGTAGAAGGATACTCTTTAATTAATATTTTGTCTTATGCAGGTACATGTCTCTATGTCTATGAGGTGGGGGTGGGGGAATTGCAGATATTGTGCAAACTAGCCTTTAGCAACAAGAGAGAGATACAAGCTACAGCTTTCACTCTGCACCTGGAACATCAGCAGGGTGACTCCTGAGAGAGTCCTTAGGAGATGGCCCCATGTCTGAGAGTGGAAACCCTGAGGCAGGTTGGCTGTGTAGTCTAAGGAGATACAGAATCTTGGCTTAGAACTCTCCCTTTAGACATGTGTCCTCCCTCAGATTTCTGACAGCCTGCCCTTTAATAGCAGCAATTGCAGCAAGTTAGGTTTTTGTTTGTTTGTTGTTTTACATTTCTTTGTGCTGACCCATTCAGTGAATAAAATAGACACCCACAATATTCAGAGAAACGTATCTGGGACTCCATAAACATCTTGTAGCGGCACCCCAATGTCATACTGGGGTATGTGCCGAGCAACAAGCAATGGCACGTCTTCTAGCCTGCACTCTTGTCTGTTTTGTTCCAACAAGAAAAGTATTAGTCCCTATCTTGAGGTTCATTTCACTTAACATCATCTTATCTGAGCTTTTCTGCTTGTCCCAGACATATACTAGTTATTGCAAATAAGGGAAACCATGGGACCTGTGCTTTTTGGACCTGGCTTACTTCACTTAATAAATTTTTTTCCAAGTCTTTCCTCTCCTAACAAAAGGGGCAATGTCATTCTTTCTGAAGAAGGCACAGAATTCCATTGTGTGTGTGTGTGTGTGTGTGTGTGTGTGTGTGTGTGTGTGTATGTGTGTGTGTGTGTATATATATATATATATATATATATATATATATATATATATCACATTTTCTTGATCCATTTATCTACTGAGGGGCATCTGAGTTGGTTCCATATCTTTTTTTTCTTCCTTGCTATTGTTTCTAATGTATTTATAAGGTACCATGTGATTTTTTGTTGTTGCTTTGTATGGCCCTCCCCCATGGTATAACACCTGTAATTGATGTTGGTATAAATAGGGATGCAGATTGATCCATTACAACAATGAAATGTACAAGATGTTATGTTGAAAAATGAACTTTACAATTTAGGCAGGAGGGGAGTAGGGGCCTGGGGGGTGTACTTGAGGAGGTGGGAGGAAAGGGATGGTAGGGGAAAAGCAAAGGAGAAAGCAACAATACTGGATAAGAAATGTACTCATTCCTTTGCTCATGTAATTGTAAGCATTTTCACAGTAAAAAACTTATTTAACAAAAAGAAAAGAAAAGTACTAGTGCCAAAGTGAAAGAATGAGGGCCCCTGAGGAAGGTAAGAGTGACAGCCAGGAAATAGAGAGAGAGAGAGAGAGAGAGAGAGAGAGAGAGAGAGAGAGAGAGAGAGACAGAGACAGAGACAGAGACAGAGACAGAGACAGAGACAGAGACAGAGACAGAGACAGAGACAGAGACAGACAGAGACAGAGACAGAGACAGAGACAGAGACAGAGACAGAGACAGAGACAGAGACAGAGAGACAGAGACAGAGAGAGAGACAGAGAGAGGGGGGAGGAGAGGAAGAGGAAAGGAGAGAAAAGAAGAATACTTTTCATATCTGCATAGCTCTGAATCCTGTTGTTTGATCTCTTTGTGCTCTGCTATAGTGTATTTACTTTTTCATATGGAGAGTCCATTTTTGTAATATCCAGGATAAATAGAAAACAAGATAATGCCATTTGGGGCACCCTTAAAATTAAACAAACTTGTGTTATAGTTTCATCTTTACCAGTCAACAACAATGCAGCCTTGAGTAAACTGACTAGTTTCAACTACTTAGTTGTAAAATGCCTTATCTCTTCTGTATAAATAAAGGATCATTGTGATAATCACTGGATTGTATGGCATTGTGCAAGCCATAAGGTTGGGCTGTGTCTACTTGTGGTGGGAGTGCAGTGTGAAGTATGAAATCCTTTTACACTAAGGAAAAAAAGCAGAGTAGTACCGTGAGCACTGCAGAGTGATTGAATATTTATGTGAGTCTGGAAGGAGATGTCTCTCTGTGCCATGTACACAGCAGGTACCCCAAATACTGATTTTTTTCCTTGACTTCTGTGTTTTCTTTAACCCAGTCTCCCATCACAACCTTTTATTTCCCAAAAGCCACTTTGTTTGATCAACATTTCTCTTTCATTTACCCTAAGGAAAATAGAGGAGAACGTATAGTATATTTCCCAGCAAACTATATTGCTTTTTTATATTAAAAAGCTGCTTCCTTTAAAAGGAGCATGATGACTTTTAGTTTAATTTCACATTATTACTGCACATAATCCTGACAGCCCAAAATGAAGCTGGTGAGGCTGTAAAAGATAGGATCTTATTGAGACTGTGACAAGTGAGTGGGCTGGGAAGAAGGGATCTAGAGATGGTGATAACATTTTGTAGATAATTCAAATTTTTTAGATCATCAGCGATGATGTGTAATTTGAATATGTAAGAAGTTTCCAGTGAGCAGTGATTGGGTGTGGTTGAGAAGCAGTGATTTTCAAAGTGTGGTTGCCAGGCTATAGCAGCATATCTATCAACTAGCACCGGAATATTCGTAGCCCTCACAAGAGGTGAGATAGAGCCCACATTTCCCAGCCTCTGAATGGGTTTTCTGCGTTTCTTTTAATGATATTGTGAAGGTGACGTATAGAGGGGTTATAGGAACACAAGACAATTAAGGAGTACATTTCTTTTTAAACAGTGTCACCTATTCCCTCATTTTCTCCTAGTTTTTGCCCTCCCAACCCCCTCGCCAAGTTGTATAGTTCATTTTCAACATAGTGTCTAGTGAGTATCATAGCTGCATTTGTTCACCCTTTGTCCTACCATTTCTATGCTCCTCTTTACCTTCCCCTAAACAGATAAACATAGGACAATTGGTACAGAGTTTGAGAACACCTGTTATAAAGAATTGTGGGCCTGGCCCTGACTTAATTAAGTCATTTCAGTTGGATGCGATGTATGTGATTTTGTCCTCTAAGTTATATGCTTCATTGGCAATGGAGAGAGCCCATTGGAACATTCCACTCATTGAAAAATACCTAGGTTTTCAAGTCATGGCAAGAATATACACAATGAAGTAAAACATTGCATATAGTTATACAGATTCATGTCCTTTTCTGCAAGGGAATCCTGTTATTATTAGTAATACTTGATTTGGGGGTTTCAATTATGCACCGTCTTATATCAACAGCTCTGAGACATAACTTACTTCAGTAGATATAAAGACTGAGTATTAAGGGAATAAAGCTACTGGCCAGTGTTATGAAGCCTGGATACCTGGGTAGAACGTTCATGGAGCCAAGTTTCAAGCGTAAGTGTAGCTCTACAGCTCAAGATTTTGCAGGAACAGCAGACTGTCACATTTGAAGAATTTGCTGAATTAAAATCTGATGGTGTATATTGGCTTTTATTGTTAGTGTTTTACAAGAGAACACTTGAAGGAAAAGCTTCATAACAAGCACATGGGTTTCAGCTGAATGAACTGAGTAAAAGTGGAGTACTACCATGATCATATTTTTAGAAACTTTATTTCCATGAAAGAGCTCCTTAATTGAGGTAAATTCGAATCAGCCTAGTCATTGTGATACAGTATTTTCAGAATATTAGTCTCTTTCATGTAATTAGTGTTTTTAGGGCCTTTGACTATCTTGTGCTAAACAGATACTATTCAAGGCATCTGATCCCACTCTCAGGATATTTATAGTTTATCATCTTGGCTTTTGCCGCTAAAATTATTGTCCCTGTCATAGGGCTCGAGGAATCACTCTGAACACACTTTAACCACCTCACTTTTGCCGACACTAAGCATTTATTCTACTATGTGAATTTCCAGTCTGCATCTATTTGGAGATGGCATGTATTTCCCCTGGTAAAAAAAGACTGACCTATACTATTCAACTGTAATCCCCAAGTCCCCTCTTGAGTTATACTAGCTTACTCTATCTCTATTTAATTCTTCCCTCTCTTTCTCTCTCCCTCCCTCATTCCTCTGTCTTTCTCTCTCTCTCTTCTCTCTCTCTCTTTCACACACACACACACACACACACACACACACACACACACACACACACACACACACACGTCCATACATCTATTCTCCTTTAAAATCATGGGCATCCATGATTTATGCCCTGATCCCAGAGGAGAGGCCTACATTTCCTAGCCACTGCTCCTGTCATGTTTTCCTGTGATTTTTAAGAAATCATTACCTTATCCAAATTCATATCACATCATCTGTAGCAACCACTGACACTTGTGCTTCATTATTTTAGCATAGTGTTATCTCCCAACTTGAACCTCCAAAGCTTGAGAGTAATTATGAGCCACTGTATTTAAAAATATTGAAGGTTCTCATTCAGCCAGACCTAGGTAAGAACCTAATATTATATACTTCTAGTAAGATCCTAGTTCATAACAACCCTACTTGTCAACAGATCACACTTTGAATTTCAGGAATTCCCATCATATTCCTGATATGTGACCCAAAAACTGCCTCCTGGATTTTGGATGCTTAAATTTATGTTGACTCATTTAGCACTGGCAAAATGTTTTTACCTGAGAAAGATTATTGGTAGGTGTCTAAACTAGTATTTTGAGATTACATTAGGGTAATTTAAGATGAAGGACTCCAGAATATTTATGCATTAAAATAAAGTTGTTAACCATTTGTCAGCCTAGTGCAGTACAGCATTCATTTGTAAAATTGCAAACAAATCATGTTTCTTTCTAAGGTAGCAATGAGAGCTTTAAAAGTTCACCTTGAGCCTGGAACCATCTGTAATCCTAGCTGCTGAGATCTGAGATCTGAGGGTCACAGTTCGAAGCCAGTGTGGTCAGAAAAGTCCATGAAACTCTTATCTCCAATAAACCACTCAGAAAAAGCTGGAAGTGGTGCTATGTCTCAAGTGTTAGAGCACTAGCCTTGAGACAAGAGACTTAAGGACAGTGTCCAGGCCCTGAGTTCAAGCCCAAAGACTAGCACAAAAAAAGAAAAAAAAAAAAAAAAAAAGGAAAAGTTCACTTTGAAAAGCTTGTGGAAACTAAACAACTTCTCTATTGAAATCAACCAACTTAGAATAGATAAGAAGTATATTCTTGCATTTCTGATGTGGATACAGTTTTAGCTTAGTACTTTTATATTCCCTGGGCCCTGTATTCCTGCAAATAATTATTTTGTAATGGAACTTGGTATGTTCTTCCTCATCTTCCATTTTCTATGGCACATTATTTCCTAGGATCAAATAAAGAGTGTTTTGGTAGAGACGAAAGCTGGTATGTTTATCACTGGTGAGGAGGTAAAGAGCATTGTATCTTTTTTTATTTTCATGCCTCACAGCAAGCAAATAGCTGTACCAGGTATGCTATTCTCACTTGCTTTATTCTAATGCTAGTATTTCCTTTAAAGACTACTTTTGGCTTAAATTTTTCAAGAAGCATTTCCTTGCAACATGAACATGTAAGCCAATATCATATGACATGAATAAATATATTAGAAATAATCAATGAGTTCATGTTACTGAATTTTAGAAAGATATATGCAATGTCCCCTCCAATGACTCTAAGCTTAAATGTAAGGTTAACTTATTTTTTAAATGGGAGATTTACAAGTAGAAATAGCTTTAATGCCAAAGGTAACAGATAATTTCTACTTACTGAGTTAATACTAAAGTAGCATAAAAAAGGGGATGTAGTGGCATTTGTTGGCATACATCTAATAAGTCCCAGCTTCTTGAGAGACAGAGATTACAAGGGTCATGCATGGATAGAGCCCAGCTTGCACAAAATGTTCATAAGATCTCATTTAATCAAATAAGTGGGTTGTAGTGGTGCATAGCTGTCAACCCAGCTGTTCAGGAAACAGGTAGGAAGATCACAGTCCAAGATGAATATGAGCAAAAGGAAGAATCTATTTGAAGGGTAATTGAGGAAAGATAAAGTGGAAGAGTGAAAAGGAAGGACAGAAGGGAGGAAGAAGGGAAGAGCAAGAAAGAAAGAAAAAAGTAAAAAAAAGAAAGAAAAAGAAAGGAAGGAAGGAAGGAAGAAAAGGAAAACAAAGAAAGAAAAAGAAAGTAAGAAAGAAAGAAAGAGAAGGAAAAGGCTAGGAGTATGGCTTATGTGGTAAAGGGCCTCTTTAGCAAGCATGAAACCTTGAATTCAAATCTCCATACCAAAAAAAAAGGGAGAGAGAAAATGTTCACACTAGGTGTGAATAAATGGTGGATGTAACTGTGATGCTTCCGTGTTTCTCATCAAAGGCTCTTTTTCTTTGTCCTAGGGATGGGATAATCTAATCTGGGAAATTTTGGCTTTATATGAAAAGCAAGAAAAGAATTCTTGCTCAAGCTTGGAGCTCAACATTTTAATCTAGAACATTCTTTCAGACTTTCACTGTGCCTTCCTGTGCTAATAGGAAATGGCCCCATGCTGTCTCTCTTTTTTCCTTTATCCTCAAACTTAAACTTATTATGAACCTTTCTGTATAAAGCAGAATAGAAAATGGATATAGTTCCTAGAAAATAAAGCAAAAAAAAGAAAACAAACCAAAACAAACAAACAAACAAAAAAAAAACAGCCAAAAAACCCACCAACGTATGGGTTGAGCCAAACTGATATGTTAACTTACCTGGTCCATTAAGATGAAAGATTCAAATATATTTTTTAAAGGATACAGAATGTACATTGAGTCAATGTCACAGCAAATTACAGTTACTTTTAGAACTATAATTCCGTCAATATAGACAAAGCAGAAAACATAGAACACAAATGGATTTTGTAAGCTTTGCTCTTTTTCCTGACTCCTGTTACTTTTCAAAGAAGAGCGAAAGAAAGTTCCCAGGCTTACTTTCCTCAGTTTCCTGAAGAAGATGCCTTCATTCCATTATTGCCCAGCAGATTGATACTCAAAATTCCACCTCTGCTGACTTGGCTCTTAACTTGTGTCCATCACTGGATTAATAATTAAAATACTCAGGATTCGGCTCTTGAGTCAACTCTTGACCAACTACTGGAGGATGACATATTTAATGAGTCAGACTTGTTTCCTTTTCCTCTTCTTCTTTTCCTTTTTATTTTATTTTTTTCCCTTGAAGGCATAGCCAGACAGGTTTTGAAGTACTAATGATGATTAGTTCATTTAAGCCAGCACAGACCAACAATGGGTTTGAAATGTTAATCAGATGAAGAGCTTATTGCTAAATAGCCCCATAGAATAGCAAATGAACCAGGAAGGGAAAGCAAGGAGGAAAAAAGAGGCTGAGTGGAGATTTGACACAAGCATTTTCAGCTGCTGGGCCTCTTTGCTGGGAGAGTAGGACAGATGTGTGGCTCTTCTCCTGAGAGAACCCTCTCTGTACACAATAGTGTGCTGATTAACATCACTTCACTCTTCCCTTGAGAGGAGCAAGGCTGGCTCTTAGTCATTCTCTCTTTGGGCATCATTGGATCCTCTTCTGCTTCCTGCTGGGAGGGACTGACATTCTTTTTCTCTTCTCTTCTCTCTAAAAGCTCAAACTCCCACCAAACCCATCTTCCTCTTCTCATCATAAAGTCTGAGTCTCATGATGAGGTCATTTCTATCATCCTCATATATAAAGAATGTAGTAGACTGAACTATTGGTACCAAGTAGACAGACAGGGACATGGCTAAGCTAAGCTGTGACAAAGTTGAGGAAAAACCAGCCAAAGAAAGGTGGATTCTTTGTGGTTCTCCAACAGAGCTTTCTAGAAGATTCTGGTCATAGAAATGTTCTGTGTCTGTGCTACCCAAAATGCTGTGTGTGCCAGGGAAGACTTGAAATGTGGCCAGTTCAAAGCAACTTATTTTCATGTGAAGTTGTTTTGATTAATTTACATAGAAGGACTTCGGGCTACAAGTGGAGACTGTGCCTCAAGGGTCTAGAACCTTCCCTCACTAAGTGTGGTTTAGCGGGATGTTTTATGGACAACAACTGGGATCTTGCTTGCAATATACAATCTTAGGCTCCTAGGAATAGTCTTCTTCATTGATTTGTGAGTACACAAGCTTTTCAGAGGGCACTGATCTTAAACATGTGTTGAAAGCTAGAAGTGCTAAATTTGAAAACTTTTCAGCAAATAGTACCAGAGCAATTAAGCTCTTCAAGATAACCAGCTATATCTGGTTGTCTTCCAAGTTAAAAAATAATATTTTCCCTATCATGTTATGCTGGTTCTGTCTTCACAAGAGTCTCAGACGATGATTGGAAAATGGAAACTGTTAGGAAAGGATTAGAGATTGGTTAGGAATGAATTAACTTACATTTGTACAGTCTTTTACTATTTACAAAGTCTTTTCTTAGATGCTGTGTTAGATTCTTGTTGCATTTAATCCCCATTTAAGGTGGAAGGAAATAGTCTCTGAGGGCTTATCACAGAGCTTATTTGCTGACCACAGTGATCCATCTAGCAAGGGCTAGATTTATAGTCCAAGTGTATACTTCTGATTCTTTACTCCATTAAAAAAAGACAAAAAAGGCCTTCTCTTACAAATGTCATGGTGACAGAATTTAGCAACTATCTATTCATAGGAGTTTTAAGCCTGGGCCTAATCCATACATAAATATAAAACAAAAGATTATGAGTTTCTTTATTCACTCAACATAAATTAACTTCTGTGGTACAGCTGCTTTAGACATTTGGGATTTCATAACTTATTTATATAATCAATTATTTTCCATTGTTAAAGTCAAGAATGGTATATTGTGATTTTTTTAAACATACTGAAAGATATTTTTGAAAACAACCATATTTTATTCAATAGTTATTTCCAGCATTTTCTGACTTGGACATACTTAGAAGGTTATAACTATAGTTTATCTAATTATGAAAAATTACAAAAGCTCAGGATGATTACTTCAGTTTCAAAAAATAAGAAGTGAATGAACTCCTTAAATCTGAAAAAGGAAATTTATGAGTGTAGACATGAAAGAAGTACCTATGCCAAGATTAGTGAGTTTGTACAATTTATTACCTCAAGAGGTTGTATAGGCTAGTAATGATAATAACAATGAAATGTGTTTATATAAACTCATCGATGCCAAATCATGATTGGACTATTAAATAAGTCTATCAATATTTGAATACAGGCAGAGAAAAAATTCTTTTCTACAAATCATACTGACTTGCTCCTGTCACATGTATATCCTTGGGTGATTATACTATGCATCTGACTTTGCCACATTTCTTACAGTCTTGCTAACGGTACTAATTAATGCAAATTAAATTTTTTATTATATTCATTTTTACCAGAGAATTATATCTATTAAGATTGCAAAATGCTTTCTGATTTTGATTTCTGGCATGAAAATTCATACTGGCAAACTCAGATGTGGAATATTTTTCCACATCCTTCAAGTTCCCCATCAGATTCAGATTGGCATGTGGAAATTGATCACAATGATTTCATTATTATGTGCAGTTCCTTCTAAGTCTCTTACCAACTTTGCTTTTATCTCCACATAACCCTTTGATTAACTTATCACTCTGACATTTCTAGGGGTTCCCTCACCCCAGTACAGAGAGGGTATTACCTACCAACGCAGTAGGAAGTCAACAAAGCAGAATGAGCCTTAATTACAGATTTAATGAGGAGAATGCCCTATCTTCATTCCTTGCTGCTTTCCCAGCTGTGGGATGATGGCTGATTATTTCCAATACGCCAATGGTTTACTTTCCATCTGCCGCTGTCACTACCACTGCTTTAGTTGGGCAGTTCTCTGCTGGGGTCCTCTTTTTGGCATAGTGGCTCTGAGAAAATGAAAATGTCAAACTCAGGTATCCTCGCTGCTTTTGTTAGAGAGAAATGTCCCAAGAGAGAGAAAGTGGGACTAGCTTCGCTGAATAATTGGGGTTAAAAATGATATCTATTTCTGATTTCCTAAAGGAACACCATGTATATATTACTCATATCTCTTAGAGTGTCAAAGGAGATTACATTTCACTTTTCATTATATCCCTCTGTTTTCATCTGGTTGTAAATTTTGGAAAGAATGTCCAGGGGATAAAAATTAGCATTTTTCTTCTTTCTCTAGAATACAAAATTTTCAGCCAAGCACTGATTTTTTTTATAGAGCTGAAATTCAGTAAAGAGAAGCAATATGCTTGTACAATTTATTCATTGACGTAACGTCTCTGTGCTTGTTTCCTCATCTGCAAAAGTATGACTCTCAACATTTAATTTTATCTGCCTCACAAGGAACAAGGGCTGGAGGTACTCAATTGTTAGAGCACTTATCTAGTATGTGGAAGGCCCTGGATTCAATTACAAAAAAAAAGATTCTTGGGAGAGATATAATAAAAACTAATGAATGGAAATGTTCTGCACTGTTCAGATATCATGTCGTGAATCAATTTTACTTTTCATTTTTAAGCTTATTAGTATTTAGAATGTTTATTCAGTTGTCGACCACCTGAGATTCCTAGCTGTTTTCTTTTGCCACTTTTTGCTAAGAGGACTTAAGTGATCGAAAAGAAAACCAAAGTTCAGCTAATTCGGCTGTTATTTAGACACCCAAGAAATCCAGTTCTCACCAAGAAGACTGGCCAAAAAGCAGAAGTAGAAGCTACTGTCTCAGGCCACGTAAAGAAGGTAGATTTACATCCAGGCCAACCAATGACAATCATCGTACATTGATTATATTTCTAAATACGCGAGTAAAGTCAATTGGAACCCGATATAGATTAGAGGTATCACTTCAAACCAAAATATCTTAATGACACACTTTGGGATGCCAATATATTCTGTTATTCTTGGACTTGTGACAAATACTGAGTTGTCCTGATTTGTTTTATATTGGATATACTTAGTTTTAAAATGCTATATATCTAAACTATTATATTTGTAAATCTGAAAACTTAAGTCTTATATCCAAGTCCACATGTACATGCACACAAGAGAACTACATACTATGCAAATTGAATGGCAGGACAATGTTTTGTGCTTATGCATATAATGTGTTTATTACTTTTACTACCAACTTTTCCTTTTTCTTTTCAGTCAGTACATACGTAGCACCTAAGCCCATGCAATGCAGAGGGTTAATCATTTATTACCTTTTTTTCTAAAAAGTACAGTATTACTGAAATAGCTAACAATCCTGTCTTCTGCTTTTAGTTCTGACCCCTCTTTCAAGTTCCACTTTCGAGCTCTCTGAATGCCCCATCCTTGTCTGGCTCGCAGTTACTGGACTGATAAGAATGATCTACCTCCTTTTTCACTCCTTTTTCGACTCGTTTTTTCTCACTCCTGGCTGTCTCTTCAGCCAACTCAGCAGCAATTGTGTAAGCACCCCTGCTGACTTTCTGTCTTCCTGGCTTAGGCTCACATCTTCAGTCAGGTCTTTTTGAGATCAATAATGTACATTCTGGGGATCATGGTTCCTGTTACTCCTGCTCTTTGTACAGAGCCTAATGCAGAGGAGGCACGCAACTATTCTTAACAGCAATGGAAAGGACACCGCCAGAAAAATAGAAAAAAAAAAAAACGTTGCCTCTTCTCTTTATATATAGCTCTGTGGTTCTACTTTATTTGAGCTAATATTTATACTGATCAGTTTCACATTATATTTGAAGGAAGTTTTGATTTGGTATTTTGGGTATTAGTGCATGCAGTGTGATATAGTTAGGATACATAAAGCCTAGAGAGTGTCAATGAAAAACAATTGTTGTTTAACATATAACAGAAGGAGTTTCTGGTACTCTACCACTTGAGCCAATTTTCTATCCCTGTTCTTTTCCTCTTTGTTTTATTATGTTTTTTGATAGTGTCTCTTTGTACTTAGACTTATGCCTCTGTCATCTCACGTCTATTTTAGGCTTCAGTTGATGCTAGGATCTCAAGTGAATCTCCCAGTCTTAGACTCCCAAGTATCTTGGAATGATGGGAACATTGCCTATATAGTAACTAGATTTAGATGGAGTCTAGCTAAATTTTCTACTTGGACAGGCCTTAAACTGACATACTTCAGATCTCATTCTCCAACTTGCTACATTATAGGCATGAGCCAACAGTGCTTGTCTTCTTGGTAAGTTTTGTTTGTTTGTTTGTTTTGTTTTTGTTTTAGATAGGCAAACGCTTGGAATCCACCTGCGGGTCATTGTTAGTAGTCTGAGAATAGAATTTCAGACTTTACTTTGAGAAGTACTACTTGTTTGGAAGTTGAGTTTGTTGGTAAAAGGCAAAGAATTTTACTGTAAAACAATGTGAAGTTGTTTAGCTTCTCACTTGAAGAATTCTGTAATGTATAAGGTTAATCATTAACTACAAAATTCCAGTCTATGGAAGAAACTATGTGTTACTGTGATTTTCAGATAATCAAGAATAATTTTGCTTAGAGTTGTTTTATCCCTGCCCAGTTTTTAAAATCATTATAAAAATGGTCAGATATGAATGGATTACATCTGTAATCCTAGTTATTCAGTGAGCTGATGTTCCCAGCATCACAGATCAAAGTCAGCCTGTACAGAAAAGTCATAGAGACTTAGTCTCTAAAGTAAGCAGCAAAAACCTGGGATGAACAGGTGGGTCAAGGGGGTAAAACACCAACTAAACAAATCAGCCAAGCAAGCACAAGGCCAAGAGTATGACTTTCCAATCAGCAATAACAAAAACAAAAACAAAAATATATGTCTCATATGTATTACTGTACTATTTTAATGTACAATCACAAAAGGCATAGAAAAACCAGAGATATTTGGTATTAACAACTGCAAACATGGGTAAATTGTAAGTAACTTATAAGAGTTATTAGATAAAGGAAGAAAAGGGATGAATTGATAAGAAAGAGCTGAAATGATGTTAGTATGGTTACCCTGAAAGAGGAATTGTGCCTTAGGGCTACAGAGAAATAGAAGTAATTAGAGAGGAGGCTAATGATCAGAGAATGGGTCACAGGACAAGGAGGACAGAAAAGAAATTGCTGCATTAATCTACGCCTCCCAATCTCTTAGCTTAGTGCTGGCATCACATTAATGGGCTCAGGATTTTCTAGTTTCAATTTAAAAAATCATTAATTCATTTCCAATTTTTAAAGAAAGTAGGAATACTGGGAAACCCCAAAGAGATGCCACCAAGGAGATGGTGAGGAAGGAATGGTCACAGAACAAGTAGACAGGAACATTGAAGAAGAAAATAAGTCTTCAGTAGAAATGCTACCCTTTGAATTTGCTGTGGACAGGAAGCATTTTCATTCTATAGCAGCTTTTCATAACAGTGTTTTGCATATGAAAATCTAGTTAAGCTAACGAGGTCCTTAATTAGGGCTTTTATTATCCTTTAATTCCTTGCTTAAAGGAAAATGATTACAAAGCTCATCTTTATGATTTAGGAAACTAATCTTTCATTTCTGAAGTGTTTCTTTCCTTCCCTCAACACAGACGCTAAAAGAAGAGAAACAAAACCCCCAGAATGAAGGAACCTGTGCCACAGAGATAAAGTGAAGCGGTAGTGGTTGGATCTGTGTTTAAGAGTTTTCATGAACTACAGGGAAAATCTCCTGTGTCTGGTATGACCTCTTCTCGGGGTCTTAAATTAACAAGAACATACAGTGACTTTGTGTACAGATTCTTAAAACCTTAATTGTGAGAACATCCATCTTATCTTAATGGAAACGCTTGCTTTCCTGCACTCACACCAGATTGTCTGCTTTATCCTGTGGAAGACTGGTTTCTGCCCATCCTCTGGGTGGTACATATGAACTTACGAAGCACATTTTGCTCCACAGTATTATCATTAAAATCAAAAGGGTGGCCTGTAAAGGTAAATTGATTGCCAAACACAATGTCTATTTAATTGGTATGAGAAAACTGCAACCTACAGAAGATCTCATGTAGTACAGGATTTGGACAATGGTGTAAGGATAGGAGAGGGAGTTTGGAGTGGAATTCTGTGGGAGGGCTTAAGGAAGACTTCTTGAGGAAACTTACACAGAGAGCAAGTGTATGAGAGAGATCTGAGAGGAGCACAGCTGCAGAGGAGGATAGCCAATCAAGAGATTCACAAGATCCTCATAAGAAGAGATACAAGTCTACAGGTAGGCTGTGATGATAAAGCTTGGAAAGAAGTGGTAGATATCAGCGTGAATTAGCAGCATGAGTGGGTGTTAGTGATTTGCAGATATGTAAGGGATAATATTCTGGCTTTAGGCAAGGGGACAAGCTTCAGAATTTAAGGGAACTTCTGAATGTTCCAGATATTGGTTGTATAGACCTTTTACCATCTGAAAACTCAAGCTGCACATTTCTGATTTGTATAGGTTTCTTTATTTATACTCATGTTACAAAATTAAAGAAAGAATGGGTAGAAATTACTGGAAGAGAGCCTTTGATGATGTCAGTGGCACCTATTCAGGTGGGTGATTATGTTCAATAGTAGTGTTTTGTTCTTTCCATGCTTGAGGATGTCTTCTTCCCATATCCCTCTGTGGTGATTAGTAGAGATAATAAGACTGGACCTGTGGGCACCAGTGGCTCACACCTATAATCCTAGCTACTCAAGAGACTGAGCTCTGAGAATAGTAGCTAGATGACAGTCCAGGCAGGAAAGTCCATGAAACTCTTATCTCCAATAACCTACCCCCCAAAAAGTCAGGAGTGGAGCCATGGCCTAAGTGGTAGAGCACTAACCTTCAGCAAAAGAAGCCCAGGGAGAGAACATGCTGAGGCCCAGAGTACAAGACCCAGGACCAGCACACATACACAAAATGACTGGATTTTCATTCATTAATATTATTGGGGCTGCGAAGGTGGCTCAGTGGTAGAGGGCTTGCCTTGCATGCATGAGGTCCTGGGTTCAATTCCTCAGCACCACATAAGTAAAAAGAAAAAAGCTGGAAGTGGCGCTGTGGCTCAAATGGTAGAGCGCTAGCCTTGATCTAAAGAGCTGAGGGACAGCGCCCAGGCCCAGAGTTCAGGCCCCATGACCAGACCCCCTCCAAATAAAAATATTATTGGCTGCTCTGCTAATCATAATTATACTTAATGGTTTTCATTCTTTCTTTGGGGACCTTCTAATATATAAATTAAGGATTACTTTAAAGCTTGATGGTATGAATAATTAGGTGATTCTAGTTCATTAAAACTAAAGTATTAATACGAAATGCATATTTTTGTGCTAGCAATAACCAATTCAAAACAGAGCATTGTAATCAATACAATTCATGTTAACAAAAGCCATAAAGCTACTAGAAGAAACTATTAAAAATAAGTATAACTCTTATGAACAAAATTTTTGAAATATTGATAAAGACATAGACAACTAAAATTGTCCAATGAAACAAGTGCACAACAGGGAAATTTCAATGCTTTAAGTTATAAACATTTTCCTAAATTGAATTTTAAATTCAATGAAATTTCAGTCAAAATCTCAAGATAGTATTCCTTGTAAAATAGAAAACTAATTCTTAAAGTAAACCTAAATACTCAAGTTCAACAAATAAAACAGGCTTAACAAAATATAACACAAAGTTCAATTATAGCACCCAGTACTTAATTATTTTAGTTTTCCTATAAGGAAACTTGAAAAAGCAGAATTTGCTAACAGTGTACCTACTACTGAAATTGTGTGGTTTCTTAAGGCTAAGACCTCTAAGATAGGTAAAAAGCACAAATGAGATAAATGCTTGTCAAATGCTTATCAAATGATTTGTATAAAAAATTCAATAACAGCAAGTATAATTGAATTAAAATACATTATTATTAATGTAAATGAACAAATATGAATACTAATTATTGGTTTGTGAAAATACACTATTAAACAGTACAGTTAGTAAAAGTGATGCTCTGTTGCTGAAGACCTATGCTATGGAGGAACAAAAAGAAGATAAGTTTTTCCTTAAGGAGTATATGTTAGGAAGAAAGACAAAATTAAATGAATTAGTATTACCCAAATGTCCCAGTCCCTTGTAGTTTCTAAGTTCTGAGGTCTTCTCAGTATACATAAAATTCTTTAGGCTTTCTTGCTTTCAAGAGTTGTAAATCTAGACAGTGGCTCACTCATATAATTCTGACAACTCTGGAGGCTGAGATCTTAGCACTGAGATTTGAATCTAGCTTGGGCAGAAAAGTCTGAAATTCTTTTTTTTTAAATTTTTTTATTTTTTGTGAACACACTGTACAGAGGGGTTACAATTACATGGGCAGGTTAATGCGTACATTTCTTAGCAAACATTGCAGCTTCCTCCTTTGTTTACTCTTCACATCCCTTCCCAGTCTCCCGCCACACACACAATCCTCCCTGATTTCCCCCTCCCCCCCCCCCCCCCCCCCCCGCACCAACATTGTAAAGCTCGTTTTCGACATGACAACTTTATCTCCAATTAATCACCAAAAACGCTGGAAATGGAGATGTGGCTCAAGTAGTGCAGTGCTAGCTTTGAACAAAATAACTCAGGGACAGTGTATAGGCCTTGAGCTCAAGTCCCAGGACCAGCACACACACACACACGCGTGCGCACACACACATACACACACACATGCACAAAATCTAAGAGACAGTACCCAGGCCCAGGTTCAAAGTTCAATACTGGAACACACAAAATAAAGATGCAAACTTATTCTAGTTCATCATTAGTTCTGTGCAACATGTATCAAATCTGCACATGCCAATTGGACTTGAGTATAAGAAGGATAGACTTCGTTTCTCTTACAAAATGAGCATGTATGTGAACTCTATTCCCTGTTTATTTTCTCACTTGCCAAGTAGTCCACGTGATTGTTTCATTTTGTTATTACAAATTTATTGACTGATGTAACGATTCTTCAGTCCAAACTTCTTTCACAAAATTTCATCATGTTATTGTCAGACTCATTTTCATCCAGCCTTTTTCTTTTTGAACACTTTTTTCTTGCTTTATCTCTTTTCTTGTTTGGGTCTCTGCTTTGTCCATCAATTGTGAGCTTCTTGATAATGAAGTGAAGGTTTTCCTACCAGTTTCTCTGCCTTGGGTAATTTCATTCTCTCCATACATCCAGGCATTCTTACCTGCTGTGTCCTAGCTTGTTTCTAAACAAAGGATGAATTTCAATCTGAAAAGTTAAGCACCACAGACTAGAGTATGCACTGTAGTGCCACCATCAGATTTGTGTGGCAGGAGGCAATGGTCTCTGGTTAGACAAAGGAATTAGTCAAAATGATGCTTGAGTGCTAATATCTTAGGATATGTTACACAAGCAAGATAAATTTTATCTGCAAGGACAAAAACCAGCCCCTTGCAGGTTATAGAGTATTCTCAGTATACATTATTATTTTTAAGTACACTTAGACAGTTCTGAATTCTCCTCAGCAATTATAAATTATCACTTAGCTTAATCAAACCCTTGGATTCCTTCCCAGACCTAAATTAAAATTTACTCTTATCTTCTTTTTTTTTTTTTTTTTTTTTTTTTGTAAAGCCAGGCAGGATCCCCTGGACTCTGGCACTGACAGTGGGACATCTAAGCTAACTCACATTTTGCTTAGAAAATCCTCACTAGCTGCTTGGCCTGATGCTGGGTTAATTGCCGTAATTAGCTTTCTTACAATAGCTTTCTTAATCAGTTCTTGTGAAGAGATCTCAATTTCTTAATTTGTGGTTCCTTTCTCATCATATACTGACCTTTTAAAAATATATACTTTGTTCCCTTTGTTTTTTCTACAACTATTCTTTAAGGCTAAAAGAAGAGCTAGGAAAAAGAATCCCTCTGCTTTGCTGACTTTTCTATGTTGCTTTCCCAATATGATAGCCCTTCACGTCTAATCAAGATGGGTTATTTTGACTTTCTAAGTTTCTAATGGCTAGATTGTTCCCTGTTTTCCTCCCACTTAGACTTTCTTTCTAATGAATGCTTAATTAACATTGGTGTGCATTCTTTTGGATGAAGCTTGCCATTTTCAAATTTTGCAGTTCATTGAAATCCTCCCTGTAAAGAGGTTCAACTTTTAGTTATAATACTTAAAAAAGGAAGTGGTGCTGTGCTTCAAAGTGGTAGAGTGCTAGCTTTGAACAAAAAATCTCAGGGACAGCACTCAGGCCTTGAGCTCCATGACAAACCAAAATAAATAAATAAGTAAATAAATAACTCCAAAAAATCTTAAAAGAATTGTAGACATTGTGGAAAGCAGAAAACCAAATGTTTTTAAATTTTATTTCATTTGGTATTCAGACCAAGTTCTTGATGTTAACAAACAAGACCAATCTTCACATACCATTGTATCCTGTGATATTAATTTGTCATTCCTAGGAAAAGGTGAAATGAACCCAAGGTAATTTTCATCCATGAGTTACTTTTTTTTTTGCCAGTGTTGGAATTTGAACTCAAGGCCTGGGCACTGCCACTGAGCCTTTCTGTGCTCAAAGATAACTCTACCATTTGGCTTTTTTTTTTTTTTTTTTGCTTATGTGGTACTGAGGAATCGATCCCAGGGCTTCATGTATTCTAGGCAAGCACTCTATTACTAAGGCACATTCACAGTCCCCCCCCCCCCCATGAATTATTCTTCTATTGACCAATGTAGTGCCTTTTGCCCTTGAGATATGCTAATTATACTTTGATTCATTCAGAATATTCCTAAGATGTTTCAATGGTACTAAAGTAATGGTGTATAAATATACAAAGGTCCTTTGTGCCACATGTCAGGCAAAGCAAATTTATGATTCACAGATAGGGAGGAAGAATAAACAAACCTAGGAATTGTAACCAGCTGGTCCCTCAAGTCTCAGGAAAACTGCCGATGGTGAAAATGTGTCACGTAGACATGCATATCATAATGCAACCCAGCGTCTCCAAAGTACTTATTTCACCCCAGGTTTTATACCCTTGAAAAAAAGTTTGGATCATATCCTCAAATGGGCCTTTCAACTAAGCCCTTACTGCTCATCCATTTTGCATTAGGGTATAGTATCATTTCTGAAATCCATATTTATTCTGACAACTTCCAGCAAGTAGGTTGAGAGATCTGGTCAGTTAAGGCCATTTAGGAAAAGATTCTCCTACAAAATAATCTATGTGTGTGTTGTGCATTGTGTATATGTTCAATTGTATATGGTCTTTTGCATTTTATATTGGAGTTTTCAACTTCTGTTATCATAAAATAAGTATAAGGAGAAAAATATATAAAATGAAAATAAATTCTAAAGCATTGCATAACCCTATGGTCAACTAGTAGAGAGAAAGAAGGAAGGAAGGTGGAAGAGAGAGGTGAAGGACACCTGTTTGATTCAATGGGTGAATAATTAATATTTATGTGGATGTGAATTTCATGTGGGGCTTTGACTTCACTGAAATGTATCATTTTTATTGCTCATTTGGTCAGTTTCTGGATATCATAAAACTATTCACCAGAATCTTGTCATAATCAGTCTTCCTATCTCTACTTTTCCCCTCTCCCTAATCTGTCCCCCAGTGATCTATAAGGCAAAGGTCTAATTGGATATGGAACATATACACTTTTTGAATTTCCCTACAGCAGAAGAGCTGAGACTGTACAGGTGCAGGTAATATTAAATGGTAGATGTCTCATGTATGAGAATGAAGGGTAGACTATACAAAAGAGAGTTTTGAGCTATTAACAAATACATAATGAAGACAACAGAGTGAGCCAACTTTGGATCTCATGGCTTCAAATATTTCAATTATAAATTGAGTTTTGAGTGAGTGCTAAATTCTGTTCAGATTTACAACCTTTAATCAGGAAATTGGAAAATTATTATTTACATGGAAGTGTATGACTTAAACTTTAAAGATTATTCATCCTCCAATCACATAGTTCCTCCTCAATTGACTTGATAGTCAACAAGATACAACTCAGTAGAACCATACTGACATATGTAAATTGGAGAATGAACAAAAACAAATGAAACAGAGACACTAAGGATGCAGTAAAGTCCTGAAATTTTGTAACATTAGGATTATTGTTCATCAGCATTATTGTTATTTGGTGCTTATTATTTGAAAAGGTTGTCCACGCAGAATTGCAAATTGAGTTTGAAAAAAGTGAGTGCTTATAGTTTGCAGAGATTTTCTTTTGTAATTTTTAAATGCAAAGTAATAATTATTCCTGTACAACAAGGTCACTTATCCCTAATGGAAGCAAACATAAAATCACTGTTAGGAAATGATGCATTCTTCTATCCAGTGGAGTGGCTGGAGCGTGCCTCCGTTACCTTGTGCACAGCATACATAAGAGGGGATCGCACACTTAGCCTCTTAGCATGCCAGAATGCTAACTGCAGTTATCATTTAGGATCCCCGGGTTTAGTCATTGAAAAAAGAATTATACTAATACATACAGAGTACCTTCAATATAGAGACTTATACATCCACACTCTGTAGAATGAGGTTTCCATAGTTTATTAGACCACCAGTTTGTGCATAATTGAAATCAGAAAGCAACATACAATATGCAATGAGTTTATGATATTCACATTTCTCTCACTCAGTCTGAAAGAGCTATGATGTTCTTTATTTAAAAATATTATCTTTAAGTAGTTGTACAAAGAGGTTTCAATGCAACATACCGATTTATGAGTACAGTGCGTCTTGATTGTTCTCTTAGAATTGCAGTGTTCTCCGCTGTGCATCTGCTTTTGCCTGTCTTTGTCTCATGTTGCCTCTGCACACTCTTCTGCTTGTCTCCAGAGTGTGTCCATGATGATCTCTAGTTTGAGTCTAGATTCTTACAACTAAGTACAAGAAACCTCTCTTGGCTTCTGCAGTTACTCCTACTTTAGATCTTTGAAACCAAAAATAAATAAATAAATAAGTAAGTAAATAACACAATAGTTGATACATAAAAATAAAAGTATTCTCACCAGCTACCCATGAGTGGGTTACATCATTCCTTCTACTGAGTAATGATTGGGTATGACATTTCTTTGTTTTCATGGAACATACTGTTTTAGAATAGTTGTTGAGACAGTATTGGCAACTGCTCTCCTGAGTACTTTGTTCAGCATTATTTCTTTTAGTTTTGCCTATAACACTTTCTGATATATGTGGCGGGAGGGCAGGGGAGAGGTAGTGTGGGAATAGATCTACCCTAGCCACTACAAGAAGAGTTAATTCCTCCTTCAGGACAAACTGCCCACTAATTCTCTGGGGCAGAGACCCTGAGTATGATAGCTGAGGAGCAACATAGACCAGGCTTCTTAGCTGTCAGTATAAGATCTTGTTTTCACACCCACTGTCTTGTATGTTATTTATGTATCGAAGCTCAAGGACATTTTCCCTCAGACTCTTTCAATTACTCGTACACCAACTGATTTGCTTAGACTTGGTTATCAGGTTTTCTTAGCCCATGGCATTTACTTTACTGTCAGGTTCATTGCTGTCAGAACAGAAACAAGAAGTTAAAGTTTCTTGAAGTTGGGACTCATTTAATGTCAGACTGGCCATTTATACTTACGAACATTTAGATGGTTAGGTTTTAAGTATGCAGAAAATTTCCTTCATAATATACCATCTGCATCTCTGGTCATGACAAATAAGTAAAATTTCTGCAATCTCTGGCATTGAACAATTATTTAATAATTTTGCAAGAGTAACCTTTGCAATATAAATTAAATTATAGTCACTGTTGAAAATTAGCAACCAAAATTACCCTTCTAAAAATGTCCCCCCAAAGGAACAAAGTAGCCCGTTTTGACAGTCATTGTTTAAGCATGATCCCACAAGACTACATGTGGCATTTGTTATTTAAATATTTTTAATTCAGCAGGTCACCCAATGCTGGGGTTGACATTGGCTTCTTCACCTCTATGTTTTCATGAACCTTATTTCCCCAGTCCTGTTTGTTCCTCTTCAATGTAACTATGACAGCTCAGTCTTTCCAGGCATCTGTCTTTGCTCTTCTCTTACCAAGGAGCCACTTTACACAAAGTATTTCCTCTGTTTTAATGACCTTAATTAAATGGGATCTAAGTAGCTGAGGGATTACTACAGCATCACTCTTATGGAGAGAGAGTACGTCAAGTTCTATGGGTTCAAATCTTAAAATAATGAAATTTTCTCCCTATGGAGGATTAGATAATCCCACACATCAGAGTGCTCAAAGAAGAGATGAAAAACCTCTTAAGGAGAAGTGCAAAAATTACTTTGTGCCTCATCAATCACTTACAGCATATCTGGCCATTGTCACAAGCACGAAACCCATGGCAGATGACATTCATCTATTCAACGGATTCCCATGGAGATTTTGATGGAACATCACAACATTGCTAGTAAAGTCAGGCCATGCAATAATTCACAGTCAACACAAATAGGACAGTGGCATCAGTATGTGTTGCTCCCTAGGTTGGATGTTGAGCATAAATAATTCCATATGAGCTGTGTTTCCACCTACTCTCCTAGCACTCCAGGAAGAACATAGAATTACAATGAGTGACAATTACATAGTTAATGGTGCAATTTTTAATTCATTCTAAATTTTATTTCTTTTAAAATTCATAAACTTTTATGAATGAGCCATATACCTCAGTTAGTAAAACACATGAACATTGACTTGAAATATTATGATCTGAGATCAAAAATAGGAATCTTCCATTTCATCCTCAGGAAGAGGGCTAAGTCATGGAGGCTCATTGTTGGCACTTACTAAAATTGACATAATGATCCCAATAGTAGGAGCCTTAAATATGATACTTTTATTTATAAATACTTACTTTACTAAGTGTTATATATATATATATATAAGTATATATATATAAAGTATATATATATATACTTTATTTATTTATTTATTTATTTATATATATATATACTTTATTCAGAGCTTCATAAGAACACATATATCTGTAGTTTCATTGATAGTTTATTTTCTTTGTAAAGTACATGCAGTAAATTTTAATTACATTACTGATAAAGAAACAGGCTAAGATTACTGTATATCCTGCTTAATAATTGACTTTTTTGTTCAAATATTTGAATATAACTCAACATTTTCTATCTCTCGTGTCTATGTTCTTATGAACTAATATTCTTGAATTTAAGGGAATTGTTAGATCAGAAGTTATTCTACTTTCACATAACAAGCACTATTAAAAATAAATCGTATGGAATTAGAAGAAATAATTTATGATAAGAAATAGGATTAGAAGTAAGAAGAAAAGAGAAAAATACTTATACCTTTCATATGTAGAAGAAAGTTAGTAATTAAGACTCATAGGAATTATTCCTGGGGTGAATTTTTGACACTTTTATAAATGATCTAGATGAGGGCATTCACACAGATATATCTACTAAAAGCAGCAGACTCTAATAAATTATTCACTTTATGCACAATTTCATCATTCCCATTTATGAAGGGAATTTCAACATTAGGATGAATTCTAATCTCCAGGGAAAGCTGATTAGTTATGTGGTAGGTATATCCAAAAAGAGGCACATTTAGAAACACACACACACACACACACACACACACACACACATGTATATGCATACATATATATTCTATACATATAATACAAATTATGTTTAGTGTATCTATATACTATATATTAGGTTGAATTACTAAATTTGGAAAAAAAATACAAAATGTGTTGGGGATTTTGAGTAATTGATTCAATCACTTGTTGAAGCTAAATAATATTATAAAATACCCTGAAACTGGAAATAAAAAATAACTTAGCAATGTCTTTAACCTTAAGAAGACATGTTCCTAATTCAGAGTTTATAATATTGACTATGTCATAGAAATAAATTATCAGTTATGGATGCTGATTTGACATGAGGTGAATATAAATAACACATTAATGACAGAAGAAAGACATACAATGCCCTTGACAAGCTAATCTCTTTGGCCCAACACAACATAGTAAAAAAAAAGAATGTCCTGAAAATCGGCATTTAAAATTACATAATACATATTGTTATTGGTAATATGGTGGATGTGATTACATCTTACTTTGATCCTTCTGAAAGAAAATTTGGAAATATATAGCCAAATCAAAAAAATCATTTCAATTTTGTCTTTCTTAAAGGAATTTAGTGTAATGAAATAGCCAAGAAAATTATTAGTGTCTGACAAAAATATAGTGAAGTGGTCAAATAAAGCACTACTTTCCCATAGTAAAATACTATATAGAGATTTAAAAATTAATAAGCAATTCATCTATAGTCATGAAAGTATATGAGGGATACAGCAGGTAAAAAGTGAGAATTTTATATACTTTATTGTTATAAAGTTTATGAGTTTGTAGATATGAAAAAAACACTAATGTGTGTATAGCAATATCCAGAAATATAGTGATGGTTTCTCTGGTTGGTAGTTTGAGCAGTGATAGTTTTTTCTTTATGCTTATCTAGGTCTTTTAAAAAAAAAAATTATTGTGAAAATACTGTACAGAGGAGTTACAATTACATGGGCAAAATAATGAGTACATTTCTTATCAAGCATTGTAGCCTCCTCCCTTGTTTCCCCTTTCTATCCCATCCTCCCCCAGCCCCCCCCCAACCCTCCTCCCCACCAAAGTTGTAAAGTTCGTTTTCGACATACGACTTGTATGTCTCATTGTTGCAATGGGTCCATCTGTATCCCTATTTAAACGATTTGTTTTTTCCCTTTCCCTCCACAAATTATAACAACATCAAATACAGTGAAAGCAGGGTTATACCGTGGGGGAGGGACATACAAAGAAATAATCTTATAAATGTGTTAGAAGCAATCAAGTTTTCATAGCACAACATGTATTAATTTTATGATAAAAGTGCTATTGTAAAAATATAAGGTGGAAATGACAGTTATTTCAAGTTAATTCTTTTCTAGGTTGTTTGGAATACAGAAATGTACCACAATGTGAAAGAAAAGTTAGTAAAAATGATTGTAAGTTGGGTTGCACAGAGGAAAATAGAGTTAACAGGAGTGAGTAGAGAAAAAGTGTCACAGAGATGTAAAATCATGTGATTTTACAGCCTGCATAATTCTGAGCAAGATAATTTATATTTAAAAAGGTGCAGTAACTCAAGATCCCATAGAAAATTTGGGTATCCTAGGAGGATGAGTTAAGCTAATTATATCCAAATATTTGGAGGACAGTGAAATGAGAGAGATTTTGATGATTGCTATAAAAATCCTGAAAATAGATTTGGTCAAATGGGCTGAGTATTCAGAAAAGCTATTTAACTGGATGCCCAAACATTTAGGAAATTGTGTGACAGATTATTATAGAAATAAATAGGCTGGCCCTTTAATGTCCTTTTTGAGGCAAGGAATAACCGGCTCAAGACAGTATTCATAGGGAAAAGTTATTGGCTGAAGGTGATAGACTTAGGATCTCATCATGCAGAAGTTCAAATGCATGGCTCTGGTGATGCCCCTGAGATCCATGTTTCTTCTTCTTCTCATTCTGGGAGGTGCTTAGACATGATAAGGGATGTATAACACCCTGTAGCAACCTCATCCTCTATTCATATTGAAGGCTAAGTCCTCTCTCACCAACAATAAAACAAAAACCACAGACCCAACTCCCTTCACACAACTTGATCAAATGGGAGGGTGTTTAAAAGACTTTCTAAACATTAAGAAAACAGTTTAACAGATTTTAAATAGAAATATATGTACTTTTCACAGTAGGCCCTTTACCCACTGCTCCCTTTTTTTCTACTCCTGAATTCATTACCATGTCTGATGGGGGATGGGATATTGTAGTCAGTACTTCAATAGTTAAGGCTCACCCTCTCCTCAATTGAAAAAGAGGCATATTCTAGCATATTTCCTTGGCTGATGATATGCAGCCATGGATTCTGAAAGATATTTCAGGCTAATAGTTCAGGGAAAAAATGATAACTGGACAAGAGGCTGAAAAACTGGTGGATACCCATTACAACTAGCGTGATAAATGTAATTGGATGATCTCTTAGTTTCTTTCTAATCTCAGGATTTCTATGAGACTGCAAATTCACCACTGCAGCTGGCACTGAATTTTCAGGGAGAGATATATACAAAGATACATATTAAACAAACAGCAACAACTAAGAGTGCCATGCTGTGGATATTGTAAAGGTACTGAAGTCAGCAACAGTTTAAATCATAAATGCTCCTCCACAGTTGTGAAAATTTGAATTTTGAAAAGTGAGATTTTATCAGGTATCCCATGTGTTTCTCCCAACAATTCTTTCCCTTTATTTATTTTTTTTGGGGGGGGGTCCAGTCATGGGGCCTGAACTCTGGGCCTGGGCACTGTCCCTCAGCTCTTCAGCTCAAGGCTAGTGCTCTACCACTTGAGCCACAGCACCACTTCTGGCTTTTTTTCTTTTTGCTTATGTGGTGCTGAGGAATCAAATCCAGGGCCTCGTGCATGCAAGGCAAGCGCCCTACCACTGAGCCACCTTCCCAGCCCCTCTTTCCCTTTGTAGATATTTATATATTATAAAGAAGAAGCAACCACCCCATTAATAAATGAGCTAAAGAATTAAAGAGACTTTTTGTAAGAGTGAATCTGGCTCAGCTGAAGAGGATCATCCTACACTCACATGCATTCACACACAAAACATACCATATATACATCTGCCTGCAGGTGAACAAAAGAGAGAGAAAAAGGAAGCTATCTTTCCATAACAGAACCTCCACACATCTGAAATTATATACATTTCCATGTTCCCCAAAATGTGATTGCCCATAGATTATTTAGGTTTTGGAAATATCTTTCAAATTCAGATGTCCCTGAAAGAGTTAAGCCGGCTTCACACTCTGATTAAATTGCTTTAATGAGATAATCAGATCACCAGCTCTTTAGGGCTGCCAACTCAGCAAGATTTCTCAGGCAAATGTGCACTCTTCTTTTGAGAGTGGGAGGGGCTAAGAATGGCAAGCATTTGGGAGCTGCTGGGGCTTTGTGGTACACCGACAGACCACTTTATTTAGAAACATGATTTCCCTTATTTGCAATAACTAGTATATGTCTGAGACAAGCAGAAATGGTCAGATAAGTTGATGTTAAATGAAATGAACCCCAAGATAAGGACCCAAATGTTTTTTCTTTCTCGCTATTGTTTCTAACATATGTATAAGATATTTCTTTGTTGCTTTGTATGTCCCTCCCCCACGGTACAACCCCTGTTTTCACTGTATTTGATGTGGGTATAATTTGTGGAGGGAAAGGGAAAAAACAAATGGTTTAAATAGGGATACAGGTGGACCCATTGCAACAATGAGATGTACAAGACGTTATATCGAAAATGAACTTTACAACTTTGGGGGTGGGTGGGAAAGGTTGGTAAGGAGGCAACAATTCTTGATAAGAAATGTACTCATTATCTTGTCCATGTAATTGTAACCCCTCTGTACAGTATTTTCACAATAAAAAAGAGAGAGAGAGAAACATAAGAGGCAAAGGGAAGAAGAAATACACAAAATGATGGATTTAGACAAGGAGGTACATGCAAACAAAGACAGTTTTGTCTACATACCTGTCTACTTCTAGATAAAGTTGGACCCGCAGTCATTAATGAGCTTCTCCAAGTTCCTGTAGTTTCCCCAAAGGTGTGGTATCAAATTTACCCCCTCCTTTCCAGATATAAGAAAGATATAAGAAAGAATGAAAGACTAAACAACTGGGACAGGAGAAAGGAAGACTTATTATTAATGTCCTTGGCTCCTTCCTCTTTTCATTTTCAAAAGCATTTCATGTTATAAATCCTAGGATTTACCTTTTTTTTTTTTTTTTTGGATAACTACATTACCTTCCCCCACAACTCCAAGGGCAATGTCTTTGTACAAAACCTTAGTTCATTGCACTCTATGTGGTTCTGGTTGATGAACCTTAAAAGAGAGGAAATGGAGCTAGAAAAGGTCTAAAGAAGGGCAGATAAAATGATCAGGGGGATAAAAATAAGGGTGCTGTGTGAGAGCAGATTAAAATGATTACTTTTCTACATGCTGACCTCTACAAAAATTTGAAGAGTGCAGATAAAGTAAACACAGCCTGGACAGCCAGACCCTACAAGGCCTGATCTAAAGGACACCTGCTTAAGCTAGTGGGGTAAACAAGGGATGAGTGGAAGATCATCGTTGTTTCCAGGTGGAGAATACATTCAGGCCATGTGCTAAATGTACCATAAATACTTTTAAGCAGGTTGTGATGAGGCTGTAGTTGAAAAATTTATAAGGAGTCGACAAAATAAGCCAGAGAATAGTTTAGAAATGTTTGTTAATTTTTGGTGTGGATAACTTAAAACAGTAGTCTTCAAACTCAATTTGTCACTCAGACTCACTTGTTGGTACTTTACACTTATAGGTAGATTTCTGAAGTTTCATTTCAGGCAAATAATATTCTAGGAGTAAGGCACCGATGATTATATTTTACACAAAATTTTCCAGTGGACTCTGATACTTATGAGAATTAGGCACACTGTTCTAGAAGTGAGCTGCCCTCTCAGGGGCCTAACTCAGAGAAGGGAGTAGCATTCTAAGGAATGAGGCAGATTTGAATATAAATTCTGTGTGTGTGTGTGTGTGTGTGTGTGTGTGTTCAAACATGTGGGCAATTGTTGGGGCTTGATCTCAGGACATTGTACTCTTGCTTGGCTTTTTCCTCAAAATTGTTATGCTAGCTCCTAAGCCACAACCCTACTTCCAGCTTTTTGCTGGTTAACTGGAGATAGGATCTCCTGTACTTCTCTGTTCTGGCTAGCTTTGAACTGAGATGATCAGATCTCAGCCTACTGAGTAACTAGGATTACAGAAATGAGCCACCAGCACCTTGCCTGAATTTAAATTCTGTACCTATTGCTTCTTTGGAGGGGATTTTCCCAAGTTAGTAACCTTCTGGAGCTTGAATCTATCCTGTAATAAAATGTAAAAAAATTATCTGTATTGGTCCTAAGTAAATATTAGCTATGCATCCCTCTGCAGCCTTCAACCAAGTCTTCTGAATTATCAAGTGAAGAACCCTTAACTTGTAAGTTTATGAAAGTAAAACACTTCATGGGTTTGTGACAAGTGTTTGTGTCTGAGAAAGAATGAGAGAGACAGACAGACAAATAGATATGGACAGACAGAGAAAGAAGCAGGGAGAGAGCGTGGGGCTGGGGGCAATTTTTAAAAAGGTGTGTAAGTAGACCTGCTGTCTTCTCTCCATGCTAACTCATTGTCCTCCCGTCTGTCCTTTCAGTTACAGGTAAGATAGTGAAAGGAGAAACATATGTTTCACTTACTAGATTCATGGTGTTTTTGAGCTCCTTCATCAATATTTGCTTTTTTTTTTTCAAACTCCTGTTGAGACTTGTACCTTTTAAGATTAGTTTATTGATACTTCTGTGAAGTTGAAACTAAAAGGAAAAACAAATCAGTGGGGATCTCAAAATATGTGTGAACACCCATTGGGCTGGGGTTATACATTGGAGCCGCTGGTAGGGGAACAGAAGATTCCCCACCAAGTTGCAGCTCAGATCTAGAGGAAAAGAACTGAAAGCAGAAAGCTGAAGAATGAGGGGCAGGAAAGAAGGGGTTTCCTTTAGGAGGCATGCACAAGTGAGATAAATGCAGTCTTTCTGCTGTGTTAGTTGGAGAGCAGAAGGACGTGATCTGAGATGGAGGTAGGAGCCTATGGTGTGGAACCAGACCCTTGGCCCCGTTAACTGTTGTATTTGTTGTATTACCCTGTGAAATTAGTAGCATTTTTCTTCTCCATTCCTCATCTGTAAAACTGGGATAATAAGGTTTTTATTCTATTTTGCATACTAGTAGGGTTATTGTGATCATTAAAGTTACTATGGCTAAAACACACAGGATAGTGTCTGACATGGCATAAAAACTATGTAACTTTTAGAAACTGATCAGCTTAAGTCTTTCTAATATGAATATATCATATATTTCCTATTGACATATAGATGGTTTACTAAGGAAATGTTATTGCAAACAGACAAAATAGATATTTGATCAATGTATATCACATGTCTTTAGGACATGGGTTACAATAGGTAAGGCAAATGATAATATAATAAGTCCTTCTTCAATCAATTGGTACTAAGAATTTAACATAATTCCTTTTGAATTAGACTCTTAAAATCCTTTTCCCATCTCTGCAATGACTTGAGAGAAGCGGTATCCCAAAGATTTAATGAGGTTATGTCCCTTTTAACTGTCAAGTGCACCCCATTCTCTACACTGATATTCTTTTGAATTGCTGATAATTAATCAGGAACATCAGTGGTGAAATGTCACATAGATATCACTGTGGCCCTTCGATCTGCAGCTTTCAAAAGAGTTTTCCTCCCTGTCTGCTGGTCCTGTTGGTGCCAACCTTCCCTCTTATTAACCTTGAAGTCGTACAGAATAGACTCTCCTGTGATTTCATCATATCTCCCATCTGAAGAGATGCTATCACACTCCAAAAAAATAAATTAAAAAGACAACGTCACTCCTCACACAGCAGCAGGTCATACGCTTATTTATTTATTTATCCTCACAGATTTGTCCCAGAGATAACCGGACAGGATGGCCTATCACACACAACCATGGGCACTTCCCTGTAGGTCACTGAATATTCATATGATTAATTTCATATTACAAGTATCCTTGATGTTCCCTGTTTTCTGATAATCAAATTCCTTAATCTGTTTTCCTGCACAAAAGCTAGTCTTTCTTGAATTTCGGGACTCAGAAATGGTTTATTTAAATATTTTCTTCAGCTTCATGGTGGTGAGCTTGAATAAAAAAAAACAACTGGAGAGTACATTTTGACAAAAGCTTTTCAGTATCTCTGTAAACTGTGCAGTGTATAAAGGATCAGTGTATTACATATAGCAAAAAAAAAAAAAATCTCATGCATGTCTGTCCAAGGACTCAGTCCAATGACCAGCCTCACATGATCACAGGCAAAAGTGGTTAAGGCCATGGAGCTTGGTTCTATAATTTGGGCTTTCTCTCTGATATTAAAAACCTCCTTGGTTGCTTTTGATTATAGATATTCCTCTGTTTTCTATAACTACTTTACTGGCAAAACAACATGTAAGCTAACAAGGTGCTTTTATATTTCCAAAGCTTTGGATACTGGGTGTTTACAAAGCTAAGGGTCAAAGCAACTTGAGGAACAACCTTGTTGAAATCACAAAGAAGGACTTCCTTGTTGTGTTGAAATTTTAATAGCTTTGTAGAACCATGAATAAGCAGGTATCAAGTGTGTAAGGCATAAACCTCTAGAATACTTACAGGTTGGTCTTAGCAAAAAAAATTGATTGCAACATGGCATTGGTGCTTTGGTAAGGTTTTTTTGTTTTGTTTCTGTTTCATTAACAGAGGGAATTCCTTTTCCCTCAGAATAGCCAAATTCCAGAATCTATTTTTTTAAAGAATTAGGGACAGGGTTTTCATCTTTACCCCTCCTGTCATGGCCATTACTAGTGTAGATACTAGCAATGTAATGTATTACCTATAATGCATTACCACTTGCCTTCTCTGTATGGGAAATCCTATGGCCTATATAATCCTCAGAAATATCCACTAGTGGGGCTGGGAAGATGGCTCAGTGGTAGAGTGCTTGCCTTGCATGCATGAGGCCCTGGGTTCAATTCCTCAGCACCACATAAGCAAAAAGAAAAAAACACCGGAAGTGGTGCTGGGGCTCACGTGGTAGAGCGCTAGCCTTGAGCTGAAGAGCTGAGGGACAGCGCCCAGGCCCAGAGTTCAGGCCCCACGAACGGACCCCCAAAAAAGAAATATCCACTAGTATACAGCATATAGAGGCTCTCCTTCTTTCTCTCCTCTTGACTAAACCTAATTTAGTTTGGGGGCTTCTCATGGAATAAGTCATAAATGACAGTGTAATAAAGGATTAGATTTATATAAGATCCTTTCTAGTCTAGAACCAAATATACCTGTAGAATTATTGATTTATTTTTGTGTGTGTGCTAGTATTGGGGCTCAAACTCAGCATTCTTGCTCTAGTAATAATATCATACATTAGTTGGTAAATTCATTTTTCACATGTAAAATTGTCATGATAGATAATCACTTAGTGTACTTTTAGCACATAGTAGGAATGCCTTGAGAAATACATTTTCCAACCCTTGATTTCTAGCATACAGTATAGGAACAACTTCAGACACATATGTTCAAGTTTTCACATATAAGCATATATATACATACCTACAGAGAAAGAGAGAGAGAAATGCAGAGACAGAGATAGAGGCTGAGAGACAGAGACAGATAGACACCATTCTCCTAGCACTCTTGCTGTTAGAAATTCAGTATCTCAAGGGTGGTTTCATGTATTATTTTACCAGAAACAATTCAAGGTAACTAATTTAGGTATGGAAAAGCTATAAATATGTGTGAATCTACTTTGCATAACTCATAAAAATGAGGCTGTGTATGAATTTTTTTCTCTGTAAGAAATACTTCTATCTTCTGATTCACCATCCCAGCAAGTTAGGAGTTTCTTCTAATTGAATCTGTCTTTGTAAAAACTCTTGAAACTTCCTCAGCTCCAATGCAGAATATTGTAGGAACATGCATGTAGGCATGTACATAGTGTTTCTGAACAAAAACAGAAAGAAAAATATTCTCACATTTTCCTGAAAAGAGAATTTATAGGACAATCTAAGGATATGTAATGCTTTCTGCTGAACTACTGGAAAATTTCTATATCAATTTCTCACCAAGTTATTTGACCTTTATGACTTAGAAAGGATAGAAATATGGGCATGAAAGTACCTGGAGAGAGTGTTTACTTGGCAAGCACAAGACCAAGATCATAAATTCAAACCATGGTAGCTCCAAAAAGAAGGTAGAAGAGGAAGAGGAGGAGAAGGAAGAGGAGGAGGAGGATGATCAGGAGGAGCAGGGAATGAAGAAGAGAAAGAAGAAGAAGAGGAGGAGGAAGAAGCAGCAGCAAGCATGGACAGTAGGCATGGAGGTAGATTAGCAAAGTTAAGGTGGCTTTAAAAAGTCTCTAAAAGACAAAAATTTGCTTTGTGATTACCTCCACTGTGTTTCATTTTATGAACTTGAAGTAGCAACTTAAAAGTTATACAGAAGTGGTGCTGTGGCTCAAGTGGTAGAGCGCTAGCCTTGAACTGAAGAACTCAGGGACAGTTTCAAGGACCTGAGTTCAGGCTCTACAAACAGCCAAAAAAAAAAAAAGTTATACAGAATTTGGAGATTTTCTCAGGATCATATTAGAAAAAAAAATGAGTATAAGGTGTCAAAGTGTCTTGAGGTAAACTAAAACAAATACTTTATTTTCCTTTGTGTGTGTGTGTGTGTGTGTGTGTGTGTGTGTGTGTGTGTGTGTGTGTGTGTGTGTGCATGTGTGTGTGTGTGTGTGTGTGCATGTGTGCGCACGTGCCAGGGCTTGAAGTCAGGTACTGGCATTTTTACTCAGCTTTTTCTCTCATGGCTGGCATTCTACCACTGGAGTTCTACCTTTAGTCCAGATTTTTTTTGGTGGTTAATTGGAGATGCTCGCCCATATTTTTCTGCCCAGGCTGGCTTCAAACTGTGATCCTCAGATCTCAGCCTCCAAAGCAGCTCCTGGATAAACAGATCCTTTTGAAACTTTATGGCAACTGCTCAGTCCTTGTCTTCCTAGTAGAGGGCAGGAGAGGAGTGAATTTCTATTTCTCTAGCACCTTGAAGCATCCTTCCCCATCTTCTTTTCAGATAAATATTCTCTGGACCATTTAAGAAACACAACGAACATGTCCTTTTGATTATATCAAGACAAGAGTGCAGTCCACTATTAATTCCCCATTTTGTTCCTGGTCCAAACAGTATGAAAAGTAAATAGAATCTTATCATTAAACCTTGCAGTTGTGCTCTGAGTAATTTATCTAAATGATCTAGAAACTCATGTCTACACAGAAGCCTTTATGTGAATGTCTATAACAGCTTTATTCATAATCTCTAAGAAATTGAAAAAAAAACAAGATTTCCTTCAGTAAGTGAATGAATAAACAAACTTTGATCCATATGGTGGGATATTATTCAGTGATTAAAAAAAGAGCTATGAGGCCAGGAAAAAGAAATGGTGAGGAACTTTGAATATATCATGCAAGATAAAAGAAATTAGTCTAATGGATGTATATATTTATGATTCTGTTCTTATCACATTCTAGGGCAGACTGAAGTCTAGAGGGTCAAATAGATCAGTGGTACGCTGAGTTACATTTGTTGAAGGAAAAAATGTTGTGACTCACAGGAAAATGAAGCAGGATGTTTTCCAAAGAAGTGAAATTACTCTGTGTAATAGTACAAAGTCAGATAGACAATACAGTGCTTTTGTAATAGCTCAAAGAATTTACATCCAAAGACTGAAACTTGATAAATGTACATCAAAGAGTTATACAATTCTAGACTGCAGTAGATTTCCACTGTATTAATAACAAATATGAAAAACCTAACTGAAACAAACAGAGGCAAGGTGCTGACCTAAGTAACTGTAAATTAAAACAGAATATAAGTTCAATCTGATATATAGGTACCATATTTACATGGTAAGGTTGTTGTACATGTTAACTATTTTGAAACACTATACTATATGGAAAAAGCTAGATTTCCCAGCATTGAGTTTGAATAGGACAAGCAAGCAAGTTGTAATAGCACTCCTTGAGCTGTCAAGGTCCTGAGATCTGTTAGAGAAAGAAGACTGAAGAGACAAGTGGCAATGCAGTACAGTGTTCTTGAGAAGATTCTTCAACAGAAGACCACATGGCCAACACAGAAGAAATTGAAATAAACACAAGCATTTGAGTTAATAATAATTTATCAATGTTGGTTCACTCATTGTAACAAATGAACTATGGTATTCGCAGATATTAAACAATGGGGAAACTTGGCTCAGGGTACACGTGAAATCTGTGTTCTTTGCAACTTTTCCTGAAAATGAGAAAATCATCAAACATAAAAATTTCATTGTTTTTAAGTCTAGGACAAAAAATAAATGTGGAATTGGGGATATTCAACTGACTTAAGGAAGTTTCATGTAATTTTATCTTTCCAAGTGGAATAGAACATCTCTTGATTAGTGATTAGCATTCTTATAATGGGAAAAGGAAAAAGAATACCTGTAACTTCCTAGTCCTCAATTGCTCAGAGCTGATGAGATCTCAGCTCCCATATTTCAAGTTAAAGAAAACCTCACTCAAACCCCAATGACTCTGGTCAATTGTCTCTATCTATTCTCTGAACCGGAGATAGTTCCTCCTTTTGATTGCCATTCACCCTGTCCTCTTTCTCATTCTTCTCCATTAATCAATTCTGATTATCCCAGTGAGGACGATAAATTGAAAGTCCTAGACTGGCATCTCATTTACCCAGAAGACAGGTAGTTTTGTAAGAGCCCTGTGTGTTCCCCTGGGCACTGCTTTGACCCAAAGAGGCTGAGCTTTTAATGAGAGAGAGTTTAAGTCTTCCTCACTCATTCAACTCTGTCTTCTCTCTTGAGACCCCCCCCCCTCCATCGAGAGAAGTAATTAGGACCAATTGTGGTGATGGTTGGCTGCCTTTCGAAATTGAAGCCCTCTCAAGATCCCTGGAAAAGCTCCCCTTAGTCTCAGCTTCCTCACAGGCTATGGAGACACTCTCTGACAATGCTATGCATTATCTAGATTATCCTTAGAAGCTGTCCAATTGTTCACACTTGTTTGCAGTCTCTTTTTGTGTGTGAAAATACCATACATGGGCAAAATAACGTATACATTTCTTATCAAGCATTGTAGCCTCCTCCTTTGTTTCCCCTTCCCATCCCTTCCCATCCTCCCCTTCCCCTCCCCCACCCCCACGCTCCAAAGTTCGTTTTTGTTTGCAGTCTTATTGTGAACTTTCTTCTAAAGCTAAGAAAAGGTCATTTGCAACAGTGATGGGGGAGATTGGAGGAGATGAGGGAAGAAAAGGAAAATGACTCAGAGGATGAAATTATTTTCTTTAGAGATAAAGATGTCAATGGATTCAGGCACTATCAGTGGCCATAATGTGTATTATTATTATTATTACTATTATTGTTAAGTAGTTGTACAAATAAGTTGCCATTCAACAAAGCAGTTTATGAATAAAATGCATCTTGTTCATTTTCACTCCTTTCAATATTCTCACACATTCCTCCCCTACCCACTCCTATTGCTTTTCTTAATTTTGCAGGGTACACATTGAATTCTTGGCTGCCTTCTCTCGGCCTCATCTTCTTCATTTGTCTGGCCCTTTCCCTCTGACTTCACTCCACCTAAAAGTACCCATTTCCTGTTTCCTGCTGTTCATTTTTTGAACTTGGATTTTGTCTTTCAAAGGGATTACACTGACAGACCGCTGTAGTGACACTAGAGATACCAAGGTGGAATTCCATGGCCACCTGGAGTTTATCTGAAAATTTCTGAGCTGAGACTAGACTGTGTCCTAGGGGTGAAGACACCTGTTGTACGACTTGGGAAATAAAGGCCAGGTCATTATCAGATTGAAGGGAAGAAGGGAGGCCAAAACAAGGAATAATTTCAGGAAGTAAAAGTGAGGTTACAATTCCTGCTGTCTCATTGGGAGTTGGAAAGGCCTCAGGTGTCTACCAGAACAAGAAGGTACCTCATCCTTTTGTGAGTGGGTATATGGGTGAAACTAACCTGCCAGTCTTGGCCAGGCAAACCCATTTGATGGGTTGTAAAGGCTGGCCTGGGTCCCCCTTGAGGGGTGGTGGTGGAGCATGTAAAACATGCCCAAGAGGCACACTCAGCTATGGTGGAAAGCTGAGGGTGATAAAAAGAGTGGCTTTAAAAGCTGAAAGAGTGCCTTGGGCTCAATATGAAGTGAGACATGAACCTACTGTACAACCAGGTTGTAGCCTGGGCCCAAGGCAAGGCCAACGTATTTCCCATAAAGATCCATCCCTGTTTTCCATCGGTGCCACCCTTCTCATAGAGAAGAGTTTTTTTGGATGGGGAATACTGAGAAGCCAAGTCTGGGACCTGTAAAAATAAAATGAGATGACAGAGAAGACCAGACCTCCCTTGATCATTCTCAGCACCTAGACCAAAGGACAGAGGGAGATTCAGACAAGAGCTTGTGATTTTACAGAAACTGAAGGAACTGAGTTCCAGTGGCCTGTCATACACTACTTGTGTTCTCCCTTGAATCTACCATCTTTCGGTTTATATATTTGTATACATTTGCATACCATCTAATATGTTTATTTATTAATTTTTAAGTTAATTCTAGTTTCTACATATGAGGGAAATCATGCAAACCTCTTTATGGGTCTGATTTCTTTCACTTAATATATTTTTCCAAGACTTTCCATTTCTTTACAAATGGTACAGTATCATTCTTTCTAATTAACTAGTAAATTTGAATTATGTATATATACCATATTTTCTTGTTCCATTGGTCCTTTTTAAGGGTATTTAAGCTGGTTCCATACCTTGGCTATGGATGTGTTTATAGCTTTACTGTATCCTGATGTGTAATCTTTTGGATAATAATCTAGAAGTGGAATTATTGGAACATAGAGTAGTCAATGTTTAGGGTTTTTTTTTTTTAGGAACCTCCATACTGCTTTCCAGTGTGGCTGGACATGTTTACATTTCCACCAGTAGTGTATTAGGGTTCCCATTTGGCTTCATCCTCGTCAGCATCTGTTATTGTTTTCTTGATAATGTCCACTCTAACTTGGGTGAGGTGGAATTCATGATGTGTTTTAAGAACGTTTATTACTATGCAGAAATGGCTTTCCACAGGCTGGAATCACTCACACCAGACTTGTATCACTATATATTGAATACCTTAACTCAAGTTTGTTTTTAAATAGACCATTAAGTATCCCATGTCAGTTAGATAATAAAAAGCATTTAATAGGAATTTCAAAACACAAAACAAATGTGTTTATGTGTCATCTATTTTATCCCTGGAACAGGGAATCTTTGCTTCCTATGTAGAGGAATGATGTGCCAATTAAGTACTAACTAGAATGGGAGGCAACCACTGTTAATCTGCTTCAGATGATGGTTCAATGTTCATCCTTTTGGGGAGAAGAATGGGAATCAAAATCCATATTTTCCCTAGTCTATGCAATAAAGGAATTATACAGATATCTAGAAAATGCTTGATTCCTTAATAAAGTCCCAAGTGATGCTTGTTCTTTTCTTTTTTTATAAAAATAAAGCCATTAATATACTCTTATTTGGACTATAATATGTAGTTTCTTACCTCTAGATATGTGCTAATAAGTCAAGAACTTTCATTCATTGAAATAGGAGATGAATACTCAAGTTTGCTCAATTCATCTAAACTCTGAGTCTTATCATTTCTAGCCATAATTGTTTCCTTCAGACAGACCCCTGTTTATATGAAGTATTCACTAATCTTTAAAAAAATCTAAATATTTCCCTTTTCTTATAGTCAGTATCTTTTAAATTACAATGCTAACATATAGGCATTCCATCATAACTATATTTCTGGAGTTCTGGAAATTGTGCAATTATGTGCAGAAACCATTTGCTCATCATTTGAAGAGCATCTGTGTTTCTCCATGGTTGAACATTTCTGTAGTTTATAATTTCCATTTTGAAGCATTCTGTACATTAGACCATTATGCACTGGGCATGGCAGCTGCCTTACCTCTCAGAGTGTTATATTCTAAAATAGTAGGCTTTGCCAATAAATGGCTTAGAAGAAAGAGGTATGTGTGTGTGTGTGTGTGTGTGTGTGTGTGTGTGTGTGTGTTTGTGTGTGTGTGTGCGTGCACGTGCACATGTGCACGTGTGTGTATCTTTGTGTTAATTGTGATTATGTTAATCAGCTCATATCTCCTTAACGGTTCTTATCAGATCTCTTGAAGCTTATGAGATTTCTACCTGTCCAGGATTCCTCTGGCTTCTATGCCATTGCCCTTTAGTATAGGAACAGAGATGCTAGCAGAACTGGATTTGTAATAAAAATTCATTTGCTGTCAGGTAGAAAGGGACTTCTCTGTCAAACTGTCAAAATTCCCATTATAAATTTAGAAAAAGCAGTTTCATAGCTTTTAATATGTTGAACAATAGCCATAGCAAAATATCCAGTCCTTATTGCTGAAATTTGTAAATACTACCTTGTTGAAAAAGTGGTTCTTGTAAGTATAATTAAGGTACAGAACTTGAAATGAGATTACCTTAGCTGACTCCAAATAACCTGACTTGCAGTAGCGGCTTCTTATAAAACATGGGCCAAAGGTAATAATCCACACCCAGTAGGAGAAGGCAATGTGAAGACAGAGACAGTGATTGGAATGGAACAGCCACAAGCCTAGGAAAATTAGGAAAGCCATAAGTTGAAGGCTACAAGAAAGGGATTCACCCCAATTATCCCAGAGGTAAGAGTGCTAGATTTGACCTTCTAAATTGCCCAGTCTGTGAGACAATATTTCTGCCATTCTAGGCCAGAAATTTGTGGTACTTAGTTATAACAGCCAAAACTGAAACACAGCAACAAAAATCCTATAGTATCTTATATTTCATAAATATTATTCCACAGAGATTTATTAAATGGCCAGAATTCTTCAGACTCTTTATCAGCCTCATTCTTGGGCATTGTCGCCATCTCTTATCCCATAGCTGAACTTCTTCGTACTGTAGTCCTGGTCACACATGTGGCTACTGAATAATTGAAATGAGCTACTAGGACTCAGCATTTAAATTTTTAATTCTATTCAACTTAATTAACTTAAATTTTTAAAACTTAATATTTGATTCAGTTATTGGAAAACTTTTTAAAGGATTAATGGAAAAATTTATATACCTGCGTGTAGATATACTTTTTCAGCTGTGAATTTTATCAAATATAAATACACACTAAATATTTCCAGCAAAAGTTTAGCATCCAAATTGTGATGTGCTCTAAATGTAAACCATATGCCACATTTCAAAGCTCATTATGAAAATAAATAATGTGAAATATTTTAGTAAAAAATTATTTTGAGTACATATGGAGATGGTAATATTTTGAGTGTATTTTCTTAACTAAAATATAGGATTAAAATACACTGCATTCACCAGGCACTGGTGGCTCATTCCTGTAATCCTAGCTACTCAGTAGGGTGAGATTGGAGGATCATAGTTTCAAGCCAGCCATGGCATGAAAGTCTAGTTCATAAGATGCTTATCTCCAATTAATCACCAGAAAACTGGAAGTGGACCTATGGCTCAAAGTAGTAGAGCATTAGCCTTGAGCAAAATAGCTCAGGGACAGCTCCCAGGTCCTGAGTTCAAGCCCCATGACTTACAAGACAAAAAATTAAAAAATGAAAAATAAAAAAATTGCATTTGCTTTTTAAAAAATAAGGCTACAAGAAAACTTACATATATTCAAATATTGCATTTTATCTCCTTTGTTCACTTCTTCACTCCAGTATCTTCTCTACATAACTGGCATTTGACTCTAGCCAAAAAGAAAAAAGAAAAAGAACAGTGTCTTTGTTGCTTATATTCCTATTTACTTACCCAACTTGTCATTACCTGGGGAAAGACCATCACTTCTATTCTATATTTTCTATAGTTTCACAAATAATCAATGTATTAGTCCTTTTGAATGAAAACAGCCATGTTTGCAACACAAATTAAAAAATAGAAATAATAATACTATGTTCATTGGCTACCACATGTGAAAGAAAGTATCCTAAGCTTAGAAGTCTCCATAAAGAAGACAGCGTGTTGAATGTTGTTTGTAGCAGTTGTCTGAGTTTGAGGAAAATAGCCACACTGCCTTGAAGCAGTTCAGATTCAGAATTTTGGTAAAGATATCCCAGGCTAATTCTCATGGCAGTAGTTTTATACCTAGGATGAGTACTTTAATTTTTGCTTTGTTTTATATGTTTGAGGAATATCTGTTAATAATTTAAAATAACATTATTAGAAACTTACATAAATAAATGACTTTATTTTAGTTCAATTAATGGATAATGTCATTGTGGTTGAGTACACAGTGATTCTAAATTCCCTTATTATACTGACTATCAGCTACATCTTAAATGAGATTAATTGTATGCAATTATTATAGTGGAAACTAGCTTAGTAAAACCAGAATTATAAATACAAATAATTTTACCCACGAGCCTATACTGACTAGCTTATTGTGGAATAGGTATTCTGAGCAATATCCAATGTGAGTAAGAAAATGTCTCCAGTTGGTGTTAAAGGTAATCAGATTTTGTTTTGACTACTTTCTCTCTTGACCCCATATCAACTTAAGCATGCAAATGATTGGGTCTCTTCCTTGTCATGCCTGCTGGCTTTAGGGAAAATGGGGGAAAAAAAGAGAACTAACAAGTCTATCACTTAAATCACAAAAACTACAGGAGCTAGAAAGGACTTAATGGGTTCCTCATTTCACACATGTGGAATAATTTAGAGGCAAAGCCAGAACTAGATCAAAGGGTCTTCAGACATAAAATCTAATTTTCTTTCCGTTAAATCATACTTTTCCATTAAAAGTGATCTGGAAATGCCCTGGGCATTTACTTTTACATCATGTCCTAACTCCCAAAAGAGGTTGATAAAAAAAATGAAGGCTAGTCCTTATAAAATTTAGAAGTGGCATAGGGCTGTTCTGACTCAATTCAGCTGTATATTTATCCCGGATTCGTTTCTCATACTTTCCCCAGTATATTTGCTATTGTTATTAGGTTGGTATTCATAAAGCTAGTACACTGGACAAAGGTCGTTTCTACAATTTTAGCATGTATATCTACCAGTGAAGTTCCATGTAAGAGTTTAACTAATGGTCCAATGCTATGTCAAAAAACGAACTTTACTGTTTTGGCAGTGGGGGCGGGGGTGGGAGGGTGGAGGGAGAGTATAGTCGTGGAGGTGGGAGGGAAGGGATGGTAGGGGAAAAACAAAGGAAGAGGCAACAATGCTTGATAAGAAATGTACTCATTACCTTGCTCATGTAATTGTGACCAGTCTGTATGGTATTTTCACAATAGAAAACTTATTGAAAAAAGAGTTAACTAAGTTTTTACACATATATGTATATCTATAAATGTGTATATGTATACATTTCTAATGAACAGATTAGTGTATATATTAGTGTATATAGTGTACAAGGTTTTACAATTTAACGCATTTATTATGATGTTGTAACTTTAAATGTGTCCGTACTAGATTTTTAATTTTTGAAATTCTGAAGTCACAACACTGTTCATGAACTTTGCTTTTGAAGTACTATTTATTATATGAATTTGAACTAAGCAAGATGACACAGGCCTGGTATCTTAGCTATTTAGGCAGAGATCAGGAGGGTTTTGTTTTTAGAACAGCCTTAACACACACACACACACACACACACACACACACACACACACACACACACACACACACACACACACACACCAGTCTCCATCTCAGTAAACAAACCATGTGTTGTGGTATATGCCTATAGAGAATCCCAGCTATGTAGAAAGCATAGGTAGATTATGATCTGAGATGAGCTCACGGAAATAAAACATAACACCTTATAACTTCAAGAAATAAATATATAGCATGAATATAGTATGGTAGGAGGAAAAGAAGAGCACCAATACTCTACCACTTGTGGCTTAAGTGGTAGAACATTTACCTAGCCAGAACCAAGCCTTGAGTTCATATCCCAAGAACACCAGAAAAAAGAGCAACCACCTTCCATGTTCATGCTCAAAAGTTTTCAATGTATACACTAAAGTTCTCCAAATATTTGTTGTTTTAGGCCAATGATGTTGTATTGGCATATTCTATCTGTGGTGAAAACTAGATTGTATGATCATGTTAGTAGGTTTACCACTCTAAGTATATAACTGGAGTAGGAGCTATGTGTGTTCATGATGACTCAATCAAGATAAAATTATGTGATCTTGATGCTTGTGGCTACCTGTGAAATTTTGTGGCTACTTTCTAGAAATACTGTCTCAGGGCTTTGCATTCCTTTTATGGAAGGTCAGGATTACACTAGAATTGTTTACTTAATAAAGTTCTGTTTGTGTGTGTGTGTGTGTGTGTGTGTGTGTGTGTGTGTGTGTGTGTGTGTGTGTGTGTGTGCTGAACCTTGGAGGCTTGGGTGCTGATATGGGCCTGGACATTGTCCCTAAGATGTTTATCTCAAGGCTAGTATTCTACCACTTGAGTCACAGCTCTATTTCTGCCTTTTGCTAGTTAATTAGAGATGTATCTGAAGAATTTCTTAACTTCTCTGTGTTGCCTTTGTATTTGATCCTTAGATCTCAGCTCACTGAGTAGTTAGAATTATAATTGTGAGCCACTGGCATCTGGTATACTTCATCAAGTTTTAAGGCAATGTGGCATGTATTCACAGACATTGAGAAATTCATATTAACTATCAAGAATTAATAGCTATATTACTTTAGGAACTCAATAAATACAATGGTATGAGAAGAAGAAATGAAGGAAATAAATGACAAAAATAATAAATAAGCAAGGGAGAAGACCATGGCTAGAAAGTATCAGATTCATACATACAGGATTACTTAGCAAGTCTGTCTTTGTACTTAAAAGCCTGAAGTGTATGGCTGAGAATTTTGCACAATACATTTTTCATATGCTGTAGAAAAATGTCATAGAGAGATTGGCACAGTTAAAATCATTTTATGTTTGGTGTTTTTCATGAACAATATGCATGCATTCCCAGAGCTTTGTAAACAGTGAACATTGAATGTGATTTATGGCACTATTATTATTGTTGTCAAATTATTTGTGTATCAGTTGTTGAGTAAGGTTTTCACTCTTTGGAGAAGTTGGAGGGAAGGTATCTTGTCAAATAGGAAAGCTGCTTCTGGTACTGTTTTGGTATGTAAGATTAAGAAAAGCAAATAATAATAATAACAATATCTTCACTTAAAGAGTTATTATTTGATAAATATGTACAAATTTTATACCTGTGGCTTTGTACCCAATCGTTTGATGTTTTCCCCATGTATCTCTGTATTTTTATTGAGATTATCATTAGCCATTTTATTTATCTTTTCCTTCATTTCTTTATAAAGTGTATTTCAGGTCATCATACTTTATAGTCAGTTTCCTGTGTAGTCATTATGACAGATGACCTCTGAGTGTAGCTCTTAATGGACATGTAAACATGATATGTGAATACAAGTAGCTCTTTGTGATATTTCCCTTGTACACAAAGTTTTCTTCAAAGTAATAGCTAAAGCTTTTTGCCCTTTCCTAGCCCTCCAATCCTCAGGAGGTTATTTTCAGTGAAGTGCTGAGAAGGAAGAGTTCAAATAGGATTGATTTAATAGAGCTATGATGTGAAAAATCTCACAATAGGCTGTCTGCTTGAAATGGCCAATCATAGAAGCATTAAAATCAAAGTGGGAAAGAAAGTGGAGGCATCCCAAAGAGACACCGAATTAAGGAATGACAGTTCTGGCCATTCTTGTGTTTCAGAAATAAAAAAGTATGAAAGAATAAGAAATGGTCAGAGAAACATTTGAAGCAGACCTCATCTGAAAACCACAAACAGCTTCAGCTATAAATTTAGTGCAAGAAATGTTGTCATTAACTTCTCCTTGCCAATGTCCCAAGATATTAAAAGAAAACCTTCACATATCTTTTGCTTGTCTATCTTGTTCTTTCAAAGTATCCACTCTCTCTTTCTTAGATGGCTTTAATTTCTATAATCATAAGATTTTTTATAGTTAATATTTCAATAATATATGTTCTGTGTGTTCCTGTGTTAGTAGCTATTCTCCAAAGGTGTTATTCACATACATATTCTTTAGAGCTGTGTATCAGTACCTGAGTACTTTATCCTAAGATCAAGTCCTTTCTTTCTTCCTTCCTTCCTTCCTTCCTTTTTTTTCCTTCTTTCCTTCTTTTCCTTCCTTCCTTCCTTCCTTCCTTCTTTCCTTCTTTTCTTCCTTCCTTCCTTCTTCCCTGTACTGGTCCTTAGGTTTGAATTCAGGGCCTGGGCATTGTCCCCAAGCTTTATTGCTCAAGGCTACTACTTTACTATGTGAGCCACAGCTCCACTTGATGGTTAATTGGAGATTAAATGTCTCATGGACTTTCCTACCCAGGCTAGGTTTGAACCTTGATTTTCAGAGCTCAGCCTCCTGAGCAGCCAGCAGCACCTGCAATAATAGGATCTTTCTAAGAGGTTCTTGTTTAGGAAGGTTGATAATAATGGTCTCAAGCAGTTGAATTAAAGTTTTTTGAAATTGTATGAGAAATAACTAGATGAAATCTTAGCATTGATCTTGCTTTGATTGTGATAAGAGTAGAAGTGAATCATTGGATGGCAACCTTCTTTACAAGATCATGTAACCAAGTAATACAAATTTATAAATATGTACTTTAGTGACATGACCTTTGTTCCCTACATGTTCAGGAAATGTTTTTGGAAATCAGAATTTCCAGTGAATTTATGCATTTTTTACAGGGAAGGTGTGGGTGAATGAATGTATACATACAAACCTATGAGATTCTTTTCAGTGTAAGAAAATAAGTGGGCACAATCCTACCACTTCGAAAAGACTATGACTTGTATCATATGTAGCCTTCTAGTGTATGTGTGTGTATGTGCATGTGTATGTGCATATATTTATAATTTAGCATGATATCATTTGATTTATATACTGCCTGTATAAGAATAGTAAATAAGGAAAAGAACTGATTGGAATAAACATTTGTGGACAATTCTTTGAAGGTTATGCTCATGACCAAGATGCTGGGATATATGTTAGAGGGAGGGGTTATAACTGTAGATTTTTATTTTATTTTATTTTATTTGAGAACATACTGTACAGAGGGGCTACAATTACATGGGCAGGATAATGCATACATTTCTTACCAAGCATTGCAGCCTCCTCCTTTGTTTACCCTTCACCTCCCTTCCCCGCCTCCCCCCTCCCCCCACCCAATTATACCCCCCTCCCCCCCACACCGACATTGTAAAGCTGGTTTTGACATGACATTTTGTACTTCTCATTGTTGCAACAGGTCCACCTGAATCCTTAAACGACTTGTTTGTCCCCATCTACTCCACATGTTATACTGACATCAAATATAGTGAAAGCGGGGGTTACACTGTGGGGGAGGGACATACAAAGCAACAAAGAAATAATCTTATAAATGCGTTAGAAACACATGCATGAAAGAAACGAAAACATTAAAATACATATTTAAGGGTTCATTTTCCTAACATCACATTATCTGACCTTTTCCGCTTGACTTATACCTATACTATATATTGCAAATAAGGGAAACCATGGGACCTATGCTTCTTTGGGCCTGGCTTACTTCACTTAATATAATTTTTTCCAAACCTTTCCATTTCCTAACAAATGGGGAAATATCATTCTTTCTGATGGAGGCATAGAATTCCATTGTGTATATATACCACATTTTCTTGATCCATTCATCTACTGAGGGGCATCTGGGTTGGTTCCATATCTTAGCTATGGTAAATAATGCTGCAATAAACATAGTTGTGCTGGTAGCTTTAGTGTGGTCTTGTTTGGAAACATTTGGGTAAATGCCCAAAAGTGGGATTGCTGGATCATAGGGGAGATCTATGTGAAGTCTTTTGAGGAACCTCCATACTGCTTTCCAAAGTGGTTGGACAAGTTTACATTCCCACCAACAATGAAGTAAGGTTCCTTTCTGTCCACATCCCCTCCAGCATCTATAACTGTAGAATTTATGTCTTTGAGATGATAAAAGTGAATAGGATCCATAGAACTATCAGAATTGGATTTCAGCTGCATAAGGAATACCTTTTCTGTTGTAGCAGGAGGAAGAGATACATGGATGCAGATGGGAACAAGTAGGTCAAATAAACAAGATACCAAGAGACCCAATCTTTGTGACTTATCCTGGTGTGTTCTAAAGAAGTCCTAGGGAGAGAATTCAGTTGAAGAAAAAGCAAAGCTGTAGGGACTTTGAAGATAGGAGCAAGTATCAGCATTTTTCTTGATGAATAAAATTGAATTTCTGAGCATACTGTAGAATTACCAGACAGAGACAAGTTCTTGTTAGAGATAAATAAAATTAAAATGAAACAGATTAAGGTGGGAATTTTTTTCTGTAATGTTTAACTTGTCTAGGCACAAGTATAAAGAAGGTTAATGGTCAAGGACTTACAGAGCTTGAGTTTTGCCAAGTGATTCCAATGAAGAGAAATGAACGCAATTGCAAGGGAATGTCAATGATGATAGATAAGCAGGAAAGTGGAAAAAGGAGAATGAACTGGGTAGCTGGGAAAAGATGGTAGTGGTGGGAGTATATAAGCACAGGGGAATGTTTCAAAGTACAGTCAATGTTAAGAAGTGTAGTCAAAGGAAAGAATGTTTAACCTTTGCTTTCTGTTGGGTACAATGTCCAGAATATGTCCTTGCTCAGGAAATTTGTTGAACTGGGAAGTTACGGAGGAAACAGAAGAATTTAAAGAAAGGAGGAGTGGCTCGTTAATGTAGACATTGAATGCACTATGAATAATGGCAACAGTTGTGGAGAGGAGCTATGTGGTAAGGAAAGAGAGGAAGTGACAAAGAGATAGGGCGGTAGCTGCCACCAATAAGGTAATAGTGATTTATCGAGATGCTGCACATCTTACCAGCGTGGTGGTTTTTGTAAGGGGAGAGGATGGCAATGGTTTAGAAGCCACAAGGGGAAGCAAGGTGGACACCTGCCTCCCTTTCTGGCCTTGAGGTAATGGGATATATAGGAGAAAATGCAATCACGGTTTGAGGTTATTGCAGAAATTTCGTTCTCAGAGGAGAACTAGCTTTCAGCTAAAATAAGGAGGTTAGAAGAAAAAGTTCTGAGAAATGAGTGGTAAAGAGCTCGTTGGGAAGCGAGGGAAGATAAGGACTGAGAATGAGCAGAAGATAAAGTAAAAAATTTGGACATGAGTTCGGGTTCCTGGTGAGGATGACAGGAAGGGGAAGCCAGAGGCACCGGTGGTATAGCTCAAATGGATCTAAGAAGGAGTGTCATTAGACCGACTCCATGTAATTTAGTTTAGTCTGACAGGACGTTTGGGATTTCAGTTCTCTGGAGAAGTGACTAAGCTGAACCAGTACAGTTTACTCCATTGCTTATGTATGTGCTTCCTCAGAAGGCTTTGTTTGGCTAGCTCCTACTGGCTCATGCTTCTATTCCAGAAGGAAAGAGACCAAGAATGATAGTAAAAGGCTAGCCTGAGCAAAATGTTTGTGAAACTGCATCTCAGCCAATGTTTGAAAGTGGTAGTATAATATGCCTGTTATCCTAGCCATTTCAGAGGCTATGAAACTCACAAGACAATAGGCTGGATGGAAATGAACTTTACAACTTGGGGGAAATAAGTGGGAGAAAAGTGAGGGAGAGGGTAACAAGATTCAACAAGAAATATACTCATTACCTTGTGTATGTGTAACCCTTCTGTACATCAACTTGACAATAAAATTAAATAAAAAATATATTTGCAAGAACCACATCTCAAAAGGAAAAGAAGTGCAGTGTGGGGCTCACACCTGTCATCCCAGTTATGCGGGGAGGCATGACTATGAGGGTTGCCTTCTATGCTGGTGGAGGGCATCACTGAAGCACAAAGGGACTTGGATCTTGGCTCAAGAACTAGAGAGCACCTGCTTGGCAAGTGTGACACTTTGCATTCAAACTCTAGTACTTCCCCAACCCTAAAAAGATTTTATTTGAAGAAAATGTCATTTAGCTTGAAAATATTAAGAGTTCTTTTTTATATAGCTTGGTATGCCAAATTTGTATTATTCCTAGAAAATCCAGGGGGAAAAAACAGACAAACTTTTTAATTGAACTTATTTTTTTAAATTTTTGATCAACTTCTCTTTCACACCTAATGGTATATGTGAGCATAATTGGATTTAGGAATAGGAATTGGGTGAGAGAAAGCCAAGATTATCAGGAGACAGGTAGTCAGACTAGATAAGCAGTTCATTTCCTTTGTAAACCTCTTGTCAGGGTACAACATGGCAAACTCTGGACAACCCTATCCATTAGGGAAGATTTATACACATCAATGTCTATTCCAGGTTGAAAAACAGGTTGAGGTCCTGGACAGATGTGTCTTAATGGTGCCAATTCACATATAAAGTAAGACCTGCCCCCTTTCCCTCCTCTTTATGCTGCAGAACAAATGACAGCCACTTCCACAAACTGACATTTCATTCAATGGAAACAGCACGGATATTGAGACAGGCCATTTTATTCTTCCCTAGACTCATTATTTTTCATCATAGAGACCATGTCTCAGTGGCATCAGGCTCTCAACCACCCCTTGCCTCCTCCTCCTCTTTTTCTTTTTAATCCGAGGAAACAACATTAGATAATTAGAATGATTAGTGTTCTTTTATAGCTAAAATTCTTGAACATGTGTGTTGGCTGAGGTAATAGAATTTCCCCTCACATAATCTCCTATCTTCAGCTATGCTCTGAAATGTAATTTTCCTATTATGAGAGTTCAGTTCTCTCTTTTGGGGCAAAAATCTGAGCTATTTCTGAGCCTAAAAAAATGATTTCCTAAATCAACACCTGTCAAAGAAAGTTTCTTTTTTCAGAAGTGTTCAGGAAGCTCCTCTAATTATTATCACTACTTTTAATTGATTTCACTCTTTAGACTGGGATAATTTTGATGTTCCTTTCCGTTAGACTTTCTTTCTCTTCAGTGCTTCCTTGGGGAAAATATCCAAATAACTCCAGACCAGATTACATCATTATTAGCATCTAGAGCACTCTTTTATCTTCCCTGATCTGATCAGTTAAAGTGTTATTGCTCATATAATCATCTGCATTTATATACATCTGAGCATTAGCTTACTACTTGTTCATGTATATGGCATCTCTAGTATCTGACATGTATATGCCAAATGTCATAAAATGTTGATGTATATGACATATCTAGAATCTAGTACAGAACCTGGTATAATTTTATAGATATTACTGAATGAATACAAGCCACTTTTTGAATTTGTAAAATTAGTATTTATAAGGGTCCATCATGAATGTGAACATGAAGTCCATTAAAACTATATTGAATCACCTTCAATGGGTTCATTTATTTTCTAACCCTCAGCTGGTTTCAGCCTCAGGGATTGAGAAGCACCCAATGTCTGTTGAACTAAATGGGAGTTATTTTACAGAGAGTATCCAAAGTTAGAAGGGGGCAGAAGTGGAAAGTCAACTATTTCATAAGAAACTGCTTCAGAAAGCTCACTTCTAGTTCCTTAGATCCACCCTCTTTCTTACTCTATTGGGTCTGAAGAAGCTACAGAATATTGCTGTCTGAACCTGTATTTATTATTTTTTCCCTTTCATGAAAGGTTAGTGAATATTCTTGAGTACACTGATTTGGACCAAGAAAAGATACATCTATTCAGGTAATAGGCCCTTTTTCTGCCTTTATAAACTGTCCATTAAACTTCAAGGTCAGAATGAAATAGCTAATGCTCAGGAAATCACATCTGATGCCACTGTGGCAGAAAAAAAAAAAAATAGAATCCAAGCTTGTGGTTCATAGCAAAACAGCAGTTTCTCATAAAGGACAAGGTTGTTTCTCATAATGTCCAGATAAGCACGAAACAGAGATAATAGCTATAAAATCAAAATTCATGATAAAGCAGTTCAGGTGAACAAATGAGCAGTTCAGATTTTGCTTTAAATAAATTGTTTATTTATTTATTTATTTTGAGACCAGATCTCACTATATTACCCAGGCACCTACAGTTCATACCTTGCAATGTGATTTTCAGATTGAGAATTATGATAACTATTCTCTGAAGTTTTGCATATATTTTTTTGTGTATGTTCTGTGAAAAGTCAGTGCTGCTCACGTCACACACTAGAAAATCCAAAAAAAGAAAATAGTAAGGGTTAACTTTTGTTGGACAAAGTTGAGTTTGGGGAAAGAATATAAGGATTATTATTTTTTTTAATTTAATTTAATTTTATTTGAGAACATACTGTACAGAGGGGTTACAATTACATTGGCAGGATAATGCATACATTTCTTACCAAGCATTGCAGCCTCCTCCTATGTTTTTTTTATTGTGAAAATACTGTACAGAGGGTTTATAGTTACATGAGCAAGGTAATGAGTACATTTCCTTTTTTTTCTTTTTTCTTTTTTTATTGTGAAAACACTGTACAGAGGAGTTACAATTACATGGGCAAGATAATGAGTACATTTCTTATCAAGCATTGTAGCCTCCTCCTTTGTTTCCCCTTCCCATCCCTTCCCATCCTCCCCCCCCATGGTTTCCCTTATTTGCAATATCTAGTATATGTCTGAGTCAAGCAGAAAAGGTCAGATAAGGTAATGTTATGGAAATGAACCCTAAGATATGTATTCAAATGTTTTTTTTTTCTTTCATGCGATTGTTTCTAACACATTTATAAGATTATTTCTTTGTTGCTTTGTATGTCCCTCCCCAACAGTATAACCCCTGCTTTCACTGTATTTGATGTGGGTATAATTTGTGGAAGGGAAGGGGAAAAACAAATCGTTTAAATAGGGATAGAGGTGGACCCATTGAGACAATGAGATGTACAAGTCGTTATGTCAAGAATGAGTACATTTCTTATCAAGCATTGTTGCCTCCTCCTTTGTTTTTCCCCTACCATCCCTTCCCTCCCACCTCCTCAACTACACTCCCCCCCACCCGCCTAAATTGTAAAGTTCATTTTTCAACATAGCATTTTGTACATCTCATTGTTACAATGCATCAACCTTCATCCCTATTTAAATAATTTGTTTTTTTCCCTTCCCTTCCTCAAATTATAACAACATCAAATACAGTGAAAACAGGGGTTATACCATGGGGGAAGGACATACAAAGCAACAAAAAAATCACATGGTACCTTATACATACATTAGAAACAATAGCAAGCAAGAAAAAAACAAAACACTTGTGTCCCTATCTTGGGGCTCATTTTGCTCAACATCATCTTATCTGACCTTTTTCTATCATCATCATCATCATCAAAATTATTATTTGTGTTATTACTACTATGAGTATTTTAGGGTGAAGAGCATTGGATGTCTTACTTAGCAATGCTTAGGAATCTTCAAATGTCTTGAAGGGAAAAGTAGCATTTAAAAAGGGATTCAGTTCTTGAAGTTCCTTCCATCTCAGCCCCCTCATGTCCTGACTCCCTTGCTAATTCTGAACTTTAATTTCCATTTATTCAGTCTCACGAGACTGTCAAAAAAGTTGTGTGCTCCTACATTCCACGTGGGCTTTCAATCCTGTGCAGTTTAAACTAGCACATATTGAGGGAAAAGCAGTGAAGACCGGCTTCACCACCACAGGTTTTTCTGTTTTGGAATCTTTGATTATTAAATTCTGGCTGCTCTTGTTGTCTGTGATCCTTTTGAGTAATTTTTGTGTTTTATCCAACTCTTCTCGTTCCCAGTGGAAGCATTAGTCCATTCCAGGGTACTTTATCATAGTTTGAAGCAGAAGGCCCCATTCAATAGTGTGGAATAGGTGGAAGTTAGATTAGTTTCTGGCAAATGTGACTGAGATCTCAAGTCAGGATAGGTAGCTGTTGTATCCAGAAAATGACAATGTTGAGGTAACTGATTTAATTATTAAATATTTTTTCTTTTGCATTGAACCCAGGATATTTTTCATAGGGATCTTAATATGTTTTTGGAACTAGTGAGAAATGGGATTCATTTTAAAATACTTGCTTCATATATACCTTTTGGAAATATATAGAGAACATTGAGTAACACTGCTCTTTGTCTGCTAGGGATGATTGTTCCTAGAAGTCTGAAGGTTCCTTGAATTACTTGAAGTGGAACATTGAAAGATGGTGTGTTTATATCTGCTTTTTTTTTCTAATAATTTGGTATTGCCTCTAAACAAAGACCTCTCCAAGCCTACCATTTATTAGTTGCTTTTCTCTTTTCTTTTATGCCTCTGGTCTAATTCTCTTTCAGCAGTCATAAATGGAAGGTTCATTTTATTTTATTTTCACCCTATCTCTATCTACAACTAAAATACAGCATTGAACTGTTCCTCTGGTTGCTCCCAGATGCTATTATAAAACTGTTTCATCTCTTCACTTTCTAATATTGTCTTTCTTTTGCACTTTTAAAGGAAGAAGTAGAATGTTTTCCTGGTCAGTCATAAAGGTTTAATGCTGTTGCCTTTCTCTTAGAGGTCTAGTTATAGCCTCTACTTCTGCTGATAAAATGTAATCTTGTTTGTTTTTATGAAAGCCAGTGAGAAATGCTTTTTCCATTTGTCATGCTTGAAGTTTCTTTGAAATAAGGCAAGAGTCCAGCTTATTTTCTTAGTTAATGCTTTGGTACATTTAAAGTAGCTACTATCTATGTGCATGGATAATTATAATATTTTTAATAGTTTCACAATTCAAAGTGAGTTGGTAGCTTTTTGTTCAGATTTTTACTAAATATAATTCATTTATCCAGCATTATAAATGAAGCCATTTCTTTACCATCTTAGTTTCTAAAGTTGGTGGGATTAACACAGTTACAAAGATGTTGCTCTTTGTAAGGAAAACCAAAGACTTTACTGACCAGGAAAACTGGGTAGGCTTCAATAAGAAGGCAGGCTGTGTTTCTTTGTCCTTTTAAAGGAAATAGATTAAGAAGAAATACGGGAGGTCAAGGGAAGGAGATTTTTTTAAAAAATCAAGAAGTGCTAGGACTGTTTTACATTAAGAGTGGTTTTTGCTGTTTTGGATAAAATGGACCCATACCCAGCACTTGCTCTGTCACTTAGAAGATGAACCCCTGTGGGAAAATGATGGGCAAAGGACAAAGGCGAAAGATCAAAGACGAAGAGACAACTGGTGTGAAGAGGCTGTGGTTACAAGGCATCTGGGAATAAAACTGAGTGCCCTGCAGGATGGGATCAAGCCTCTTGTGAAATATTTATTCTACCAGGTCACAATTTAATTAAAAGCCTTTTTTTTTTGAAGAGGATATGTGTGTGCCAGGGAGATATTGATAAAAAAAATTGGATTTAATTCTTTGTTGTCCACAGAGACTTTACGGTTCTTGGTGATAAGGCATGAAAGTCTACTTTACAACCTTTTCCACCATCCACTTGGATGTTGAAGCACAAAGCTTGAATTTATACCACAAAGCCCATTAAATGGAAGACAAGCAGACTTTTATGGGATTCTGTGATGACAATGGGAGAACAAGGAAAGGATTGCTGTCTATTCACACTTTCTCCACTTTAATTACAATTATAACTTGATTTACGTCTTTATACATGCAAAAGATTAGATCTTTGGGGAATATATATATATATATATATATATATATATTATAGCCTATACTTGTTAGCAGTGTATAGCATTCTGCGTTCTTGACAATCAAAATAATTTCTAACTAGAATCAAGAAAGTACAGTTTGAAGTAACCTGTGTTTCCCATTTATTTAGATTTCAAGTGGTTCATTAATCTTATTGTCATAGTAGCTAAAATAGTAAGTGAATCAAAGCTTATCTTTCATTAATTTTATTTATTTATGTATTTTTATGCCCATATTGGGGATTGAATCCAATGCTCATGCTTTCATTTGACTTTTTCACTCAAGGCTGACATTCACCACTTAAAGCATATCTCTATGCTTTGGTGATTAATTGGAGATAAGACTTGGATTAATTGGAGATAAACATCTGACTTTACTGGATGGGTTGGTTTTGGCCATTATCCTCAATTTGCAGCCTCCTGAATAGCAAACATTATAGACAAGAGCTACTGGTACTCTTCCTTTGTATTTATTTTTAGTCAATGTATTTTTGGATGGCTTCCCCATAACATAGAATTTATTACAGACTTATGGAATACATTTATGTGAAAGAACATCTCTAAATTATTTTGTTTGAGACTAGATCTTTAATCTCAAATATATGTCCCCTATACCAGCTTTGCTCTTCTCTATCCACACCTTCCCCAGTCTCCTCTTTGTTCTATTTATTTCAGTAGTACTAACAGTACTTTCTCATTTTTAGGACCTCTATTGCAGAAACTCAGTTGTTTATTTTTATTTCCAATTTAGGATCTTTCCCAATCCTTCCTCCAAGAATATACATTCTTAGAAAGCAGGTACTACTTTGCATTCTCCCTAATAATTCTGTGATGAGAAACTCTTTTCTCTATAATACTCCTTTATTTCTTATCAACAGTCTTTACAATCTATACAACTGGAGTAAGGTAATTAATACAAAATTTTCTCTTAGGTAGCTAAAGCAAATATATAAAACATTTCTGTTTTCTAACATGTTATTTATACTGACTTCAACTGAAACATAAAAATATAAAAATTCCAGTCATTTAAGGAATATTATATGATATCTCACTCAACACACATATAGGATATTGAATCATAAACATATCTATCTTTTCATTATCATATTTTTATAACTATTGTTGAAAGTGTTTTACCTTGGTTAATTATTTTTGTGCCAGTCCTGGCCCTTGAACTCAGGTCCTAGGCAATGACCCAAAGATTTTGAGCTCAATGTTAGTGCTCCTATCACTTGAACTACAGCTGTGCTTCTGGCCTTTGGGGGAAGACAGCCTCATCATACTGAGGGTGGCTTCATACCATAATACTCATATCTCAGCTTCTGAGTAGCTAAGATTATTGTTATGAGCCTCAGGTGTTGAGCCCATCTTCTTTTTATGATGCAGAAAGGTTATGAGCATAGAGGAATCACCTCCCTGATTTCCCAACAGTGAGAATGATGGTAAGCGAAATGAACCCCAAGATAGGGACGCAAGTGTTTTTTTGGTTTCTTATTACTGTTTTTAACATATTTATAATGTTCTGTGTGATTTTTTTTGTTTCTCTGGTATGTTCGTCCCCCATGGTATAACTCCAGTTTTCACTGTATTTGAGTCTGGAGCCCTGCATCTTGTATATGCAGTTTTATGATATGGTGAGGGGAAGGGAAATAACAAAATGCTTAAATAAGGACACAGGTTGACCAATTTTAACAATGAGATGTACAATACACTGTTGAAAATGAACTTTACAAATTGAGGGGAGGATGGAAGGAGGAGTTGGGGAGGCGGGGAAGGTAGGAATGGTAGGGGAAAACAAAGGAGGGGGTAACAATGCTCATGTTACACTTACTCATGTAAGTGTAACCCCTCTGTATAGTATTTTTACAATAAAAACATATATCAAAGAATATCCCATTCACTATTCTCCACTGAGATTCTATGTGTGGCATTTTTGATCCACAAAAGTAACAATGAAGTGCATGTGAAAGATATAGTGGTCAAAGCTTAAGGAGAATGAGTGATTATAGTAATGAAACATTTCATCTTAAGCAAGTCGAACAAAGTAATTTTTGAAATACTGTAGAGTGCACAACTCCTACTCTTTCCTTTGAATGAAACACAAGGTTTAAATATCTGTGGAGGCTTTGTAACCATTAGTGACAGAATCCTAAGTTTGAAAGGTAGAGGATCATCAAGTACATACCTCTTTTTCCTACAACATTTTCTTTTGGTCAGTTGGGGCAGGGAGGCGGGGGGGGGGGGGGGGGGGGGGAGGGGCGGGGAAGGTGCTTGAATTCTGGGCCTGGGTGCTGTCCCTGAGTAATTCAAGATGAAATCTCTACCACTTGAGCCACAGCACTACTTACAGTTTTATGGCTGTTTATTGGAGATAAGAGTCTCATGGACTTTCCTGCCTGGGCTGGCTTTGAACCCCAATCCTCAGATCTCAACCTCCTGAGTAGCTAGGATTACATGTGTGAGCCCCCAGCACCCAGCTCCTACAACATTTGAAGTGAACAACAGGAGTAATTGAAATATCAAAATCATTCAGGTCTCACTGAAAAGTGGAGGAAATATATCGCATAGCAATCCATGGGAAGAATTTAGAGTGTCATCTGAGGCTGACTAAACAGAAGATGATATCATTTACTTATGCTAAGACCTGGAAACGTCTGTACAATGCATATAATCTAGTACTATCCAAGATAAATATGAACAGATTGAGTTAACGTAGAAGAAAGGTTCACATGAGGAAAACAATAAGCAGATTCCTGAATAGTGACAGGTTAGGCACTGCCTATCATTGCAATGGTTCTACATAATTATTCAGACTGTCTCTCTTTTCCTTCTCCTCTACCCACTTATTTTGTTTTCCTACAACCTACTCCATAGCATTAGTATCTCAATTATTTTCTCACTATTTCTGTCCAACCTTTCTTTTTATTTTATTTGTCTTGTCTCCCATTTTATACTTTTTCCCACTTCTCAAAGCAATGAACTTATTCATCTTTGTAATTTTTGTAATGCAATCCATTTTATGGTTATATCATAACACCCTGGAAAATAAATCTTCAGAAACATTTTTTCTTTTTCCTCGGAAATCAGATAGAAGCCAATGGGTGGGGGGATGGGCAAGGACTCGATGCAGGGTCTTACTCAAAATTGCTATCCTTTGGAAGTATGACTTTTTTTGTTTCCCTATGAAATCACCTGGGCTACTGAAGTGGTGACTTGGAGAGATCAAAACTGAACTCCTTGCACGAGAGATTTAAACTCTTAAAGTAGAAGGTATCCATCAGTGACTTTTTCAGGACCTGTGCAATTGCGTCCTAATTGTTCAAATGCCATCTTAAATATGCTAGGTCTAGCATACGTAGAGTGATATATTCCCAACTAGAGAATGATAGCATTTTATCTTCTATCATGCTACCGAAGAAAGTCATTCAGGCTATATAGATCTCAACTTAGCCTTTCCAGATACACGTGTTCGCAGACACTAGTGATAAACAGATGACAATGAAGCCTGCTACCCCACTACAGGACCTGATTAATGGCAGTGACATCATGACTTTTAAATATGCTGCTAATGCTGAACCCTATAAATAAATGCAAATGTGACATGTGAGTCCCATTAATCATTGATTTATAAAGCAGCATGTAAGCACAGTGGACCTCACCTCTTCTGTCTTCTTTGGGGAAAAAAGTCTTTCTGGAGGAGTCAGAGATGCTGTGGAGCCTCTTCCATTCCTCACCACTGTGTTGATTCTAGAACACAAGCATATCAATAGAATTCCTACTCTTAGATTCTTTCCAAAATTTAGAATCTTAGAGATGTGAATGCTATTTCAGAGAAAATTAAATCTGATAAATTTTCTCCATTCTATTCTCTTTGTGTATCTTATTTGGCCCAGAGAGTAAGGAATTAGATGAAATAAGCCATTTTTTCCATATTACCAACTAAGAGTAAAATACTGGAGGGTCTTTTTTTATGAGATTTGGGTATGGGTTCTTAATACTGTATTTAATACTTAAAATAAACTTTGCTTGTCCAAGGAATCCTTACTGGGAGTATCTCAGTTTGAAGGTTACTTCTTACTCGTAGATAAACAGAAAAATACATCTGCAGAGTAGTGTACGTATATGTACATACACAAGTGGTCACTTTCTTGAAAAATTATACCTTTTTATAGAATGGTGAAGTACATTATAAATGAGAATGAGATTGAAAATTTAAGAGTATATACGGCCACTTCCAAGAGCCAGCAATAGACACCAGTGATGGTGTTGCAAGGAGAAAGGTGACTGAAAATTTTAAATCTGAACTTCAACAAAACAAAGATAAAAGCAAGGTGCTTGGGTACCTCTCATTAAGAAAAATATATTGAGCACTCAGAAATTATCTAAAAGATTGGAGAGCAGAACCATAGGACCAAAATGAAGGTTTTATTTATTTTTATTTTATTTTGTAAAGGTGAATTAAGAGGGGTTTGTTACATAAGTCAGCTAATAAGAACATTTTTTTTGCCACTCCTGGGGCTTGAACTCAGGGCCTGGGCACTATCACTGAGCTTCTTTTTGTTCAAGGCTAGCACTCTACCACTTGAACCACAGTACCACTTCTGGCTTTTTCAGTTTATGTGGTACTAAGGAATTGAACCCAAGGCTTAATGCATTCTAGGCAAGCACTCTACCACTAAGCCACATTCCCAGATAAATATTTCCTTTTACACAGTGTTGCCCACTCCCTCATTCTCTCCCATATTTTCACCTCCTGTTTCCCCTCCTCCCCTAAGTTGCATAGTTAATTTCTAAAGTAGTGTCTAGTAAGCATCACTGCTCAATTGGTTCACCATTTCTCTGTTTCTGTGCTTCCCCTTCCCCTCCCCAAGTCAGGTAGATTTATATACAAGACAAAGGGTACAGAAATCAAATACAGGCAGAAAAGGAAATAAACCAAAGAAAGAAAAGGAAAAAAATGAACAATAGAAAATTGAACAGTATGATAAAAACCATCTTGTTTCTATTTCTTGGAGTTCATCTTGATAAGCATCATTTTATATGGTCATATGCACGTAGTTATTGACTCTTGTGATCCTTTCCTAAGAATAGCCTCCTTTGTTTTTCCTGCATGAATGTTTAGAGTGCTGTTTAATTAATCATATCCAAGAGTAATTATTTGTATTTTACTATCCATTGGGTTTACTTGTAGATTTATAGACACATTCTAATTATTACAAATGAGGGAAACCATGCAGGCTATGTTTCTTTGAGTCCAGCTTACTTTCCTTTGTGTAATTTTTTCCAAGTCTTTCCATTTACTTACTAATGAGACAATGTCATTCCTTCTTATGGAAGCATAGAGCTCCATTGTGTACATATTCCATATTTTCTTGATCCAATCATTCACTGAGGGGCATCTGGGTTGATTTCATGTCATAGCTATGATAAACAATGCTGAAATGAGCATGGTTGTGCTTGTGGCTTTAGTGTGCCTGGTTTGTGGTCATTTGGATAAATGCCCAGGGGTGGGATTACTGGGTCATAGGGAAGCTCTCTGTTTAGTCTTTTAAGGAATCTCCATACTGCTTCCCAGAGTGGTTGAACAAGTTTATATTCCCACCAACAGTGCAGTAGTGTTCCCTTTTGGTCACATCTCTGCCATCATCTGTTATTTAGTTTTCTTGAGAATGACTATTCTAATTGGGGTGAAGGAGAATCTCAATGTTGTCTTGTTTTGCATTTCTAAATTTTTGGAGCCAAATAATCATAGACTGAAATATTTAAAAATGGTAAGCCAATCTCTCAAATCTTTCCTCTGTATAACTTGATTATCTTGAGTATTTTGTCATAGAAACTGAGACTCTGTGCACACACAGAAACACTGATTGCACAACTAGGAAGAGATAGAGCATTTGTCAGTCTTACTGCCATTTTGGAAGAGTCAGCCAGGTCCCAAGCCAAAGGAAAGCTTTTCATGGAGACCATAAGCTTCTGATAGGTGCTCAGAACCCACAACTAGCTCAGGGATGTCTTTATGGACCTCTGTGGCAGAATATTCTGAGGCTTTTGCCCTTTGAGGAGCTTAGACTCTCCTATCTCAGTGAACTATGTCAAAAATGAGAGACTTGGGCTGGGGATGCAGCTCCATGGGGGAATGCTAAACATTTGTAAACATAGAATTTGCATATAATGAGGACCAGTTGCATGCTATTGGGAAGGGAACTTGCATGCACACACCACAACCTAGGTTTGAACCTTAGCATTGCAACAAGGGGATGGGGGAGATAATCAATGAGCTACTTTGCTTCTTTTTTTTTCACATAATTTTATCCCTTCCCCCCTTAATGTATCATGGGGACAGACAAAAGAGTCCCATTAGTGAAATGATTATGTGGTTCAAGGGTAAGAATGAAAATGTAAAACTGAGGACTCTCAGATCTGGATCTCTCTTGGCATTTTGCCAGGACATCAGGTAATGCACATGGCTTGGGTATTCGTGAGCATAAAGTGGAAAAAGCATCACAACTCATGCAATTTCTAGGTTTTCTTTCCACATCAATTATGTTAGTATGAGAATGTTAGGGGGAAAATATGTATCAAGAAGTGAATTATACTTATACTCTTATTATACTTATACTCTTCTAAAAATGTGAAGATAACTGCTTAGAGAAACAGAACAAAACAACACAAGACTTAGCAAGGAGTATTCTTTGGTAAGTGCCTCCTTAGTATTAGATGATTTATTTAAATCATCAATAAAACTCACAATTCTATAAAGGTAGGACTGTCCCCATTCATTTATGAGAAATTTAGGACCTCAGAACATAGTTAAATTGTTGTCGGATACAGAGTTAGAAGACAGTAGAGATAAGTGTCATCTCTATACTTGTCTGATTTTCTCAATATGCTTTGTTATTGTTACTGTATTTTCTTTGTGGAAATATATTTAAATTTGAAATGAGGCATCTGAGCTCTTGTATCATCAGCTATAGTGCATTCTGTGTACAAAGTTTGGGTCCGAACCAATGATGTAGTGCTGATGCCATGATCCCTAAGTTCTTGAGTGGCTCTAACATTCTGTTGTTCCATGACTATTCCTCTCAATGAATACGGTAACCTGGACTTTCTCCCCCACTACCCTTTTCTTTTACTTCCTGTTCAATCTTGCACTGACTTCCATTACATAGCTGTAGTCTTCATTTTAAATTCAGACACTCAGTAATGTAAAGGTAAAATAATTAGCTGTAGATGTAGAAATTGACATTCACTTCAGTATTTAGCCAGTTCTGTAGGTCTTCCACTGTAAGTAAAAGAAGTTGACCTCTCGTTCTAGGAAAAATACAAAAAGACTGGTTTAAAAAAGACTCTCTTTATTCCAAAATCTGCCTGATAAGAATGGGATGAATAGTGGGAATAGAAGAAATGTCTACAGGGCTGGGAAGGTGGCTTAGTGGTAGAGCGCTTGCCTTGCTTGCATAAGGCCCTGGGTTCTATTCCCCAGCACCACATAAGCAAAAAGGAAAAAAGCCGGAAGTGGTGCTGTGGCTCAAGTGGTAGAGCACTAGCCTTGAGCTGAAGAGCTGAGGGACAGCGCCCAGGCCCAGAGTTCAGGCCCATGACTGGACCCCCCCCCCAAAAAAAACCAAACAAACAAACAAAAAAACAAGAAGAAATGTCTACAGCTTGAAACATATAAGGAATTATATGTTGCCACATATGGCAGAATTTTGTATCCAATTATCTTCTTGGTTGTTAGCAGATCTTCAAGAAATTCACAACCATAAAATACTAAAAAAAAAAGAACCATGAAAAATTTTCTATTCTCCCATGCCTTTCCTTGCTCCTTTCCTTCCCTTTCCTTCCCTTTCCTTCCCTTTCCTTCCCTTCCCTTCCCTCCCCTCCCCTCCCCTCCCCTTCCCTCCCCTCCCCTCCCCTCCCCTCCCCTCTCCTCTGCTCTCCTCTCCTCTCCTCTCCTCTCCTCTCCTCTCCTCTCCTCTCCTCTCTTCTCCTCTCTTCTCCTCTCTTCTCTTCTCTTCTCTTCTCTTCTCTTCTCTTCTCTTCTCTTCTCTTCTCTTCTCTTCTCTTCTCTTCTCTTCTCTTCTCTTCTCTTCTCTTCTCTTCTCTTCTTTCTTTTCTCTTTCTAGTCCTCGGGCTTGCACTCCGTCTTGGGAACTGTCTATATAAGCTTTTGCTCAAGGCTGGTACTCTATCACTTGAGCCACAGCACCACTTTCAACTTTATATATTTATATGGTACTGAATAATTGAACCCAGGGCTTCATGCATGCTAGATAAGCACTCTACAACTAAGCCACATTCCCAGCCCCTCACATGCCATTTTTGATGAGGAAACTATGCCTAGAAAAATCTGGAACCAAAAGAAAAAATATAAAATTATTAATGATAACCATCTGTTTCAGCTTCAATTTAGTTCATAAATGAAATCCTGTAAAGTAGGCCACATAATAATTTTTATTGTGAAAATACCTTACAGAGGAGTTATAATTTCATGTGCAAGGTAATTAGTACATTTCTCATCAAGCATTGTTGCCTCCTCCTTTGTTTCCTTTTGCCATTCCTTCCCATCTGTCCCCAATCATATCCTCCTGCCCCCCAGCCAAAGTTGTAAAGTTCATTTTTCAGCATAACATCTTATACATTTCATTGTTGCAATGGGTCCACCTGTATCCCTATTTAAACAATTTGTTTTTTCCCTTCCCCTCCACAAATTATACTAACATCAAATACAGTTAAAACAGGGGTTCTACCATGGGGGAGGGACATACAAAGCAACAAAGAAATCATCTTACAAATATACAAGAAACAATCACAAGAAAGAAAAAAATTTGAATCCTTATCTTGGAGTTCATTTCGCCTAACATCAACTTATCTGACTGTTTCTGCTTGTCTCAGATATATATATATATATATATATATATATATATATATATATATATGCTAGTAAATTCAAATAAGGGAAACCATGGGACCTATGTTTCTTTGAGCCTGGCTTATTTCACTTAATCTAATTTTTTCCAAGTCTTTCCATTTCTGAACAAATGGGGCAATGTCATTCTTTCTGATGGAGGCATAGAATTCCATTATGTATATATACCACATTTTCTTGATCCATTCATCTACTGAGGGGCATCTGGGTTGGTTCCATATCTTAGCTATGATGAATAATGTTGCAATAAATATAGTTGTGCTGGTAGCTTTAGTATGGTCTTGTTTGTGATCATTTGTATAAATGCCCAAAAGTGGGATTGCTGGGTCATAGGGAAGCTCTATGTGGAGTCTTTTGAGGAACCTCCATACTGCTTTCCAAAGTGGTTGAACAAGTTTACACTCCCACCAACAATGCAGTAGGGTTCCCTTCTGTTCACATCCCCTCCAGCATCTGTTGTTATTAGAGTTCTTGATTATAGCCATTCTAACTGGGGTGAGGTGGTATCTCAATGTTGTTTTGATTTGCATTTCTTTTATGGCTAGGGAGGTTGAGCATTTCTTCATGTGTCTATTGGCCATCTTTTCCTCTTCAGAAGTTTCTCTTTAAGTCTTTAGCCCACGTATTTATTGTGCAGTTGTTTCTTTGAAGATTTGTTTTGGGGGATTTAATTTTTTGAGTTCCAGGTATATTTTAGATATGAGACCCTTGTCTGTTGTATGGCTAGTGAAGATCTTCTCCCAATCCGTGGGCTTTCTATTGATCTTGCAAGCTATGTCCTTTGCCATGCAGAAGCTCTGCAATTTCGTGCAATCCCATTTGTCCAACCTTTCTTTGATTTGTTGTGTTTCTGGGTCTCTGTTAAGGAAATTTCGGCCTGAGCCAAGGAGACCTAGGGTTTCTCCTAATCCATCCTGTAATGTTTTCAGAGTATCTGCTTTGACTCTGAGGTCTTTGATCCATTTGGAGTTGATTCTGGTGCAGGGTGATATATAAGGATCTAGTTTTAGTTTTCTGCAAGTAGTTAACTAATTTTGCCAGCATCATTTACTGAAGATGCTGTCTTTCTTCCATTCTATTTTTTTAGCTCCTTTATGGAAGATTAGATAGCTATAGGTATGTAGGTTCATTTCTGGGTTTTTAATTCTATTCCATCGGTCCTGGGGTCTGTTCTTGTGCCAATACCAAGCTGTTGTGATTACTATGGCTTGATAGTAGAGTTTGAAATTTGGTATTGATATTCCTTCCGCACTGTTCTTTCTGTTAAGGATCGTTTTTTGCTGTTTGGCGTCGTTTATTGTTCCATATGAATTTTTGGATTGCCTCTTCTATTTCCGTGAAGATTGATAGGTATCGCATTGAGTTTGTAGAAGTATTGCCATTTTCACGATGCTGATCCTTCCAATTCAGGAGTGTGGGAGGTTTTGCCAATTTCTAAGGTCTGTTTTGATTTCCTTTCTCAGGTTTTTAAAGTTTTCATCATAGAGGTCCTTCACTTCTTTGGTTAAGTTAATTCCTAGGTATTTTATTTTTTGTGGGGCTATTACAAATGAAATTGCTTTCCGGATTTCAGCCATGCTTTTCTCATTGTTGGCATACAGAAATACCATTGAGTTTTGAGGTTTAATTTTATTATACCCTGCTACCTTGCCAAAGTTTCAAATCAGCCTGAGTAATTTGAGAGTGGAGTCTGTGGAATTCTTTAAATACAAGATCATATCATCTGCAAAAAGGGAGAGTTTTACTTCATCTTTCCCTATTTGGATCCCTTTTAGGCCACATAATAATTAACACTATAGTGTAATGTGGGTAAACTCGTTAAGCAATTTTAGCAAATTTCTGTTTCTTCTCTTTGACAAAAATAGTTGTGAAATCAAGTATTGTATTTAGTACCTAGTGAAACATGTGATAGAGCCTTCCATATCACTGGGTTCTACTTGCAGGTTTTCAGACAATAATGGAACAAAAGTATTCAGAAATAATTGTGATGTCAAGAGTTGGTGACTCACACCTTTAATCCCAACTACTCAGGAGATTGAGAGCTGATGATTGTAGTTTGAAGCCATTGGTGGCAAGAAAATCTGTGAGACTCTTATTTCCGATTAATCACCCAAAAGACTGGAAATAGAGCTGTTGCTCAAGTGATGGAGCTTTAGCATTCAGCACAAAAGTTCAGGAACAGCAATCAGCCCCTGATTTCTGGCCTGAAAACTAGCACTAAAATGAAAGAAAGAATGAAAGAAAGAAGAAAAGAAAGAAAGAAAAGAAAGAAAGAAAGAAAGAAAGAAAGAAAGAAAGAAAGAAAGAAAGAAAGAAAGAAAGAAAGAAAGAAAGAAAAGAAAGATTCCAAACCTTTATAAACTGTATTCTTGTCATAGTTGTTGAAGGGTAAATATGAGATATTGAAAGTTCATCGATAGGGATCTTCCTTATCCTATTAGTTTGTTAATAGGAATGTAAAAGGGTCTATTTACTTTCTGTTTCAAGTGACAACTGGTTCTAGAATGGGAGGGACAAGGGAGAGATGATCAGCATGTAGAAATGGAAACAATGAGGAGGCTGGGTTTCACATTTTACAACCTGCCTACACTGATAGCGCTTACACTGCATAAGATCCTTGCAAAATATTCATTCAGGTTTAATATTATCTGTGGCATTGATTGCCAGCTGTGTTGAGAATTTGATTGCCATCGTATTTTCAGTGGAGATATGCTGGAGACAACTACTTTCTCATATCTCACTTGAAAGCATACTGACACTGTTCAGGGAGCCACCATTGACCTTGTGGTGGCAGGTGCTCAAGCTGTCATCAGCAAAGGGGCTGGCAAACACACAGCCATTTTTCTCAGTTGATTTCACAAATGAAATGAACTTGATATGGCCCATGCAGCCTCACAGCATGCTACCATACTCACCTTATTTGTCTTTAGATACGGAAAGAGAAGACACCCTTTGCTCTACCATACAGGGCTTTGTTTGAAGTCTGTGAAGACTACATTCTCAAGATATGACCTAGGCTTCAGGAGAATTTGGGGGTCCACCATCATTAATGTCATACATTAACAAAGTAGCAAAGGAAAGGAAGTGTTCCTTTACAGATGGCACAGTTTTCTGGGAAATTGATTAGTACTTGTGTAGCAAATGTTAAGGGCTGTGGACATAGAGGCAGGAAACCTTGGTTTTCCTTTCAGCCCTGCCACATTCTTGCTTTAGCAATTGGAAATGCTATTCAATGAGAATGGTCAGGATAATAAAGATAAGGTATCACAGTGCTGTGATTTGTAAAGTACATATTTAATGAATTATTCTCTCTTATTAACTCTGAATTTTGTAACATTATCCTCATTTTATGATTGAGGAAATAGTCTTGGATATGTGACTTGCCAAGATGACAGAGTCAGTAAGCATCAGAGCAGAAATGCCAGCCCTGGTCTCCATGCTATCAGACCCTCACTGTTCACTGTTGTTCTATAGGGACATTCCAGAAGCTTTTGTTGTGTACATGCTGTCTCTATACAACTAAATAGAGAACTTCATTGTATTTGCTTTGGGAATTCTTCTTTGATTAGGTCATTGAGTTATGTAATACATTTCATTGATTGCTTATATATATATATATATATATATATATATATATACAAACACATATGTATACATATACATATATATGAAGTACTCAATCGCTACTCCTTTTGTGAAGCAAGTAGATGTGAAGCTTATTTCCATATATTGACCTACAGAAAATACAAAATTTCACTGCCTCCCACTTCACATTAAAACTTGAAGAATAATTTATATATAGTGAGACTATAATACATAACTTGATTTGCCATCTTCAAAATTAATCTTGATTACCATAATAAAGTAAATAGAAAGAAGACTGGGCTGGTAAAGGAAAAAAAAAACATTCCCCACATTATCTATAGGATCTTCTTTATAAAGCAACGGATGTAGTAAGAAATCATTTTTTCTCACTTCTTACTTCCCAAGAGTGCACAGGCATCACATCTGTCACTTTTCAATGGGCAATTCAGTCTTAATTAGTCTTCCAACTGTATCATGGATCCTCAAATGACAAGCATGGATTATATTTAGATACCTCTTATATGCATCCTGTACAACTCCATCCATTACTCCCTCCCCGCACACTCAACAAACTCTCTCTCTCTTTCTCTCTCTCTCTCTGCTCTCTCTCTCTCTCAAAGACATTCTCAAGAGGAAATCATTCATTTGCAATTGTGTTAAATGCATTGGACAGTAAAATTAATTTTTGATAGCATTCAAGTGTGTGTTCATTTTTATTTTGGCACCTATCTAGTCATCTTATTCACAAAATGTTTTCAGATGTCTTTGGATAGTAAGGAAGAGTATTCCTAAGAACAAGTGATGCATGTTCTTTTACACTCACCTGTCCTTTGGTCATCTGATGGACATGGGAGGCATTCTTTCTAATACAATAGATCAACCACCAATTGTGCCTCATGCGGACTATTAGTAATGAGAACTCTGATGTAGGCAAACATTATTCTTTTTTTTTAATTTAATTTAATTTTATTTGTGAACATACTGTACAGAGGGGTTACAATTACATGGGCAGGATAATGCGTACATTTCTTACCAAGCATTGCACCCTCCTCCTTTGGTTTACCCTTCATATCCCTTCCCAGCCTCCCCCCTCCCCCACAATCCCAATCCTTCTCCTTCCCCCCCCACCCCCCCGCACCAATGTTGTAAAGCTCGGCAAACATTATTCTTGGACAGCCCACTTTTCTGGTATCCTCTTGACCCCTATGTGTTCTACGTGGTGACACTAGACTTTTTCCAATATAAAAATATATCTGCTTATTTCCCATCTCATCAGAGTAATACAGGCTGCAGTTCTTGCCAGCTGAATCTGTTTGTCTGTTCTTGAGTCATGGATGGCTACCTGAATCCTCTCCTATTAGAGAACAGTGACATAATTCACCGAGAATCAGTGGTATTTATGCATATGAGTGATCATTGAGCAGGCTCATTGTTTTGGGTCTAAATCTGAGTTTTCCTTGAGGAGTAAACCAGTGACAGTCTCATGTAACTTACATCTAGCTTGGAGACAGGGAAAGTTAATATTTTCCATGCATGATGTAACTATTATACTAATTATATGAAAAATTCCCAACATACCCAAGTTCTATTAAAGTTCTTACATGGAATATCTCACTTAACCACCACAACCACCATGGTAGATAAAATAATTCTACCAGCAAAACATCACTAGAGCTCAGGAAACTAAGAGTCATTGGTATTAAATTTAAAATAGACCATGGAGAATAAAGCCCACATTGATTTGATCAGTAGATGTCTGAGAAGGGAAATTCTCCAAGTACTTACACAGAAGAGGTTACCCTTCCCTATACCCCGCTAGTTGTTGTCTTTGCCTAGAGTTCCCTTTTGTTCTAAGTTATCCCTCTATTTTAACTGAAAATTTATCAGTGCTCAGCAGCTTTACTCGACTCCTGAGTTTATCTGCTAATACAGTACTTTCCTCTTTTTCTCACCTGATCTTATTCTGTCCAGCCCCCTTAAGCATTCTCATGGGACTTTGCTTTTATTTCTTTTGGGATACTAAGTACCGCTTACCCAGAAATATGATTTAGGCATTCATGAGTGACAGACCCAAGCTCTCTGGAATAGCTGAAATAATTTTAGTTCATTTTTCTGTCCCCTTTATAGCATTTAATATTTAGCAAATGCTCTGTAAAACTTTAATTGAGTAAGATAAATCATACTAAAAGGAACTTTTTAAAAGACAAAGACAAAATGAAATTGCCCGATGATAACTTTAGCCAGCAAGCTGGAATCAAAGAGGGTCAGATGTCTGGTGATCTTTAATGGCTGGCCATGATTAGCAAAGGCTATTTAGTGGGGAAAATGTGTTTTCCTTCATGAGATTTGCAGCTGCAATTCTTTTGCATTTACGGTGTCCTTATTGATAAAGTTGTCTTATGTTTTATGGAAGTGATCAGTTCCATTTCCATGGCTGCCCAGTTGGCTGCTATAATTCCATTGATGACCTCTCACTTATAGTGTCCTGCTTTGTATTCAGTCCTGTTCAAAAAAACTTGCAAAGCATCTAGTAATTAGATGAAGAGGCTGGTTTCAAGCATTCTATTTTTATCTCTATCGCTTGCCTTATTGTGTCACCTTGGACAAAACACTTAGTCTAGGCTTACATATAAGATTTTTCATTTAAAAACCATGTCTTGTGATAAATCTTCATTCAGACAGTAGAAAGCAATTTTCCTAAGTGCTTTACTTAATTGGTTTGCCTCCACATATGATCCTTTAAGGCTGTACTTACATATCCCATCATGCAATATTGCTGCCATAATTCCTTGCCTCTCAGGAAGGTACATGTCTCAGGTAATTTGTTTGTGGTTGCTGAGTTCATTCATTGAGGCTTTCTGTTTATTCCCAGTGCTCTACACCATTTAGACAGACAGCAACACACTGCTTGTTAGGAATATGGTCCTATAAAAATGATACTAGTTGTGCTATGCTATAAATGGTCACATATCTAAAGTCAGCAGCAATGTTTCTTTTTTTCTTTGTGTTTTTATAAAAAGTATTTACTTCAGTGATCACCCCTAGCATGCTGGTGACTAATACAGGGTGCATCTCAGTGGTATTGCTTCTCTGTGTCATACAAGGACCATTGTACAGTGTTAAAGAACACGCATACAGTTAGCCAGACACAAAGAATGACACCCAGGGACTGATGGGTGCATCTCTACCCCCACACCATCCACTTCCACTTCGATTCCAGGAAAAACAAATGGCCAGATATCAGTGATGGACCACGGAGTTTCTATTGGGAAATAAGATCCTTATCTGATAACAGAGTACAGAGCTTTAAAGGTAGTAGGCTTAGAAGAGGATCTTAGTGGAGTGTCTCTTCCATTACGTGCTTGCAGTGAGGGTGAAGAATTTCCTGGGAAAGATAAGAAGAGCATGAAGAGAAAGAAATAAGGAACCTGGTCTTCATTGTTTTATACATGCCATGTGTCTTCTACACCCTCATCACCACTGACACAGAAGGTGACTCAGCTAAGTCATCTGGAGGGTAGGAATCTTGGGAGACAGTTCGATGTTTTCAAGGAGATGGCAACTACAAGAAATGAATAGAACTCAATTTCCATTTCCTGTCAGCTGTCTGAAAGATTTGCCTTGATTATGAACTCTACGTGTCTTCCCACTTGTGTGAAGGGGATTCAGTGACGCTCTGTGATTCCCTTGTCCTCTGTAGGTGTTTGATATTCCACTGTCTGAATTAAGGGTAATCTCACAGTGACAAAGTAAGAAGAATCCGCCTGACCATAGCTATCTTCACTCCTGCTCTCAGAGTCAAGTAAAAGAAGGCTGTTGGCCATAGCAGTGACTAGTGAAACTTCCTAACATAGAGAGGAGAGAGAAGGCATCTCATCCATTTTGAGAGAATGAATGCATGAATTAAACTAAAGCAAAGAACATATCAAATGTCTTTTTGAAAAGACAATGGGTTACAAAGAAAGGAATGTAATCTATTACATAGATAGTCAACTAAACATCTATTTGTTTTTATGGCAGTTTTCAAAGAAATACCATCACTATATTGTTTAAGCATGCCCAAAACAGAACACAACACAGTTTGATGTTGCTATGTTTTAGTTCTAAAAAGAAAGTGGGGGGAATCCTGCCTGGATTTATGGTAATAGCAAATATTTATACTGCTCTATATGCTGATATATTTGAATGACCTTTAAATGTCATCTTTTTGTGAAAATGTTAAATATTTCTCTTCAGTTCACTACTTTTCCTTCTTTGGGTCAATTAGCAATATCACAATGTACATTCTGGTTCTGAGCTCATCCTGCAACACTGAGTGGGACCAATTCATGTATTTTTGTTCTGGGGGGTTGGCCAGTCCCCTTGAAATCACTTTGGTTAAATCCTTCAATGTCTTCATTTCTAAAAGATGACATTGGAAAGAGCTCATTGGTACCTGTCAACTATTTGACCTCAAGGGCTGATTGATGAGTCTATTTTTCTGACTAATGGAGTTATTTATTCTTGGTATGTATTTAGTCCTGTTCTTCAACCTGATGGATGGGAAGGTACATTTATTTGGACCTAAAGAAACTCTGACTTTTCCTAATATAGAGGATAGATATCTTGTAGAATGGTTCAAAAGGGTAAATAAGGCTTAACAGCCAAACTAAGCTAAGCTAAGGAGTTATGATTAGAACTGAATGTGCAGAATATCTTTACTAGGCAAAGTACTCTGCCCAGAACACTTTTTCTGAAAAAAAAAAAACCTTTTTATTAAATACATGAAAAGAACATTTTCCTCTCCAAAGAAATTGCTAGCTGGAACATCTACAGATTTTTATAAGGAGATATGCCAGTGTAATGTTTGTTGTAATTTTAAGTGTTCAGTAAAGTATAAAAATAATTTTTCCATCTCTGTATGATGAACCGCAGAAAGGGTAAATTTCTACTTACCTTAAGGAAAAAGAAACACACACACATGCATACACACACACACACACACACACACACACACACACACACACACACACACACACACACACACACACACACACACACACAGAGTCCATATACAATCCTGGGCTTGAACTCTGGACCTGGGCACTGTCACTGAGCCTGTTTGTGCTCCAGGCTAGCACTCCACCACATGAACTACAGTGCCACTTCCCCCATTTTTGATTAGTTTATTGGAGAAAAGAGTCTCATAGACTTTCCTGTGCTGGCTTTGAATCATGATCCTTACATCTCAGTAGGTACGCATTAGCCAACAGTTCCAGGATATTTTGAATGTGTATTAAGGTCACTAGATGTGTGCTGGTGGCTAATGTCTATAATTCTAGTTACTCAAGACAAGAGGTAGAGATATTTGAATCTGCTCAAAGTGAGCCCAGACAGAAAGTCTGTGGGACTTTTATTTCCAATTAACTACCAAAACAAGTTAGAAATGAATATGTGGCCTGACTGGTAGATCAAAGCATACCACTACAGCTCAGTCATAGTAGCCAGCCTCAAGTTCAGGCCTAGGGACCAGCACTAAAAAGTCATTCTGATCACTCTGTAAGTGATAATTGAACTGAAATATTATAAGAACGTTTGATTCATTCCCTCCGTCATTTAAAAATAGTCTAATATCTACAAGAAGGTATAATTAATGCCAGACGCAAGAAACTCATGAGTGCTATGAAAAATAAATCTGTTTGAGGGTCAGAAGATTAATCCTAACAGAATAGAAAGACAAGAAAGATGTTTGGGTCCACATCTTAGAATGTGTTTTAAGTAGGTGAAAGGAATTGAAAATCAGTAGTTAGATAGAGAATAGGAAGCCATTGATATGCTTAAACATAAAATTACCAGAAGGTCAGTTAGGAAAATGTATCTGAGGCCTATGGAGATTGAATTTAAAAATAGAAAGGACTTGAAATTATAGCTGTCAAATATTTAAAGAATTCAGTTGGCCATTTATGACTTCTAAATGTAGACAGTAAGCCTGGGAGTAATGAATTAGTGAGTAAAATAAGATGTTTTCTTTCATATAATGCAAACAATATGTAAGCACATACACATTCACATATAGAATACAGAGAGAAAAACAAAACAAAACAATGTTGTAATTGTGAGAGTATCTGAGAGGATTAGAGGGCATGGAGTGAGAGGAAAAGAGAGAGCTAAAGAGTAAAGAATAACAGAACATACTAGATGTGAGTGAAGATATGAAAATCTTCCAAATGAAACCCACTCAAAGCTGTAGGGTGCCATGGGGAGGGGAAGGGGGAGAGTGAAAGTAAATGAGGAGGAGGTGGTCAATATAATTAAATACTCTATATACTTGTGTGAAACATCAGGTTGAAAGCACCTTTGCATGGATAATATCCACTCAATGAAGTGAACGACAGCTGTAAAACAGGCCCTGTCTAGGTGTGTAGAGTCTGGGTAATAATGGAAAAGGGGAAGGACAGACTGAGATGGTGAAAAAGGTAAGTGTGGATGAATAGCTTTATGAAAAAAAGTATGAAATGGACTAAGGAAGCCTTTAAGAATTAGTTTGGGAAGGAGGTCAGAGGTCTCAGGAGAGTGACAGAGAAGATGAATCTGATAGAGTTACCTTGAATGCCAATACGGATGCACTAAAATTGTAGAACTAATTGGTACTAATACACAAAATATGGGAACAATGAAGAAGTAGTGAGGGATCGCGGTTAGAGAGAAACATAGAACATGTTTAGTCGAGGAAGCGCAGAGCATAAATCAGGGAAGACTCTGTATTCATGATCCTGAGTGATGAATAAAACTTCAGAGGTGATTGCTTCCCTTTGGCCTCTCCCGTGCATTGAGTATTGCATAAGTACAGAAATTCTCAATAGCATACAGGTAATTGTTGCTTCAGCTTAAAACATAAAACTTTCTCTCTCTATTTTTTAGCTTCTGAAACGTCTGTGATAAAGCTCATCTATACAGCCTCTGATGTGAAATCTTCCAGAACTATTTTCTGAAGTGTCTCATTGTTTTCACTATAAAAGTTTTAAACAATTTTGAGAAGTTTTTTGTTGTTTTTTTGAAGATAGATTTAAATATAGCTTTCTGACAGCTGTGTATCAGTTTTTTAAAAGGCTAGAGGAAAAGTGAGAAATTACCTAATTTAAAACTTCAATGTTAAAGTATGGGAACTAAGGCCCCAAAAAGTAAAGACATGTAAATATCCATAATCCTTCAGTGACAGACAGAAATTGTCTCATGGATCCTGAATTTGAATCTCAGGTTCATTCCACAATATATAGCTTGGATTTAACCATATACAGTTATAATTTTAAAAAGGCCATAACTTTAAAAAATACCAGAAATTACAAGCTAATTACAAAGTATTTAATACAGGATAAAATATGTTAGATCAAAATTTTTCTGATGAGAACTGGCTCATCTCTCTACACATCAAATGGTAGACACAGATTAAAGTCTTCATTTTAAAAAAAGTGGAAGAGCAATAAATAACATTAAGCAAGATGTGATAACACTAAGCATGATGTGGCAAGTATATCAGTATTTGTAAAAGCAGAAATTGTTTTGCATCATAGGCATAGACTGAGAGCATAAGATTACAAAAGTTCAATAAGTGTGGGAAATATGATTTAAAATGGATGTTCTTTGGAATCAGAAACATTATTTCTTCTGGTGTATACTTAACGTACACTGTGGTATAAATATTCCTTTTTAAATTTAAATTTTATTTTAAAGGATATGTACAAAGAGGTTACAGTTACATGGGTCAGGTCTTGAGTACACAGTGCCACCTTTTCCCTCATTTTTTCCACTTTTTCACCTCCCAGTCCCCCGACTTCCCCAAGTTGTATAGTTCATTTCCAATATAGTGTCTAGTGAGTATCACTGCTGAACTGGTTCACTGTTTGTCTTCTGATTTCTGTAATTCCCCTTCCTACCCAAATCAGATAAGCTTATATAGAAGACAAAGGGTACAGAAATTTAAAAAAAAACAGTGACAAAAGAGAATAGACCAAAGAGAACAAAGAAGAAATAAAAATAGAAGTAACTGCAAATAGTATAATAAAAATATTCCATGATTGATAGGTATTTGGCAATGGTCTGGTTTTCCATTATTTTTTGAGATGGTCAAAACATTGTTATTTGGTAGATTATTGTGCCTAATATGTAGTAAGAATGAATAGATCAATCCGGACAACAAAAGTGAGCAGAAGCTTTTGAATAATGGTGCCAAATAGTTGTGGGAAACAGTTGGCAAAGACTGGTAAGCTGTCCATTTTACTGATGACATATTTACATCCTTGAGGAATGCTTTGATGAACATGGTACATGCCTGTTAATTACGTAGGAGAAAAGGAAGAGTAAAGTGACCAAAGTAAAAAAGAGGTCTTGAAGAAGGGAAAAAGAGAGAGAAAAAAAAGAAAAAGAGAGACTAAGAGAGGGTATGAGGAATAAAAAATAGAGAAACAGACAGACCAATAGAATATAATTAAGGATGAGCATGTAAGAGGAAAACATCTTTAAAGAAGTTAGTATGCATTATTCATTCAATGAACATTTCTTTGTTGTTGTTGTTGTTGTTGTTGGTTGTGGGGGCTGGATTCTGGGCCTGGGCGCTATTCCTCAGCTCTTCAACTCAAGGTTAGTGTACCACCACTTGAGCCACAGTACCACTTTCAGCTTTTTTCTGCTTATGTGGTGCTGAGGAATCGAACCCTGGGACTCATGAGTGTGAGGCAAGCAATCTACCACTGAGCCACCTTCCCAGCCCCTCATTGAACAAATGCTTAAGAAATCATAGGCACTTACTTAGTGTGCTGTCTGTTTTGATACTAAAAGAAAAATGCACAATTTAAACTATACTAAAAGCATAAGATACACCCTAATCATACAGATTAAGAACATCAGATTCAGAATATAGACAGGAAATGTAAATTCATATTCCATGGGGGTCAGGACCTCTAATAATTCATTCCACAGAGTCATGTCCCAAATAGTGTGTTTAGATTGTTGAAAGGGAATAACTTAAGTAATAGATAGATACAATGTAAACTGCCAAGAGGATCTTTCTGGGCATTGGGATTATGGACTTCAATTTGCAAAAGAGGGTAATGATGTCAGGGTTAATTAAAACGCCTTTGAACAGTTCTATCTGTGCTAGAACGTGAAAGCACTCTGGTAGAGGAAAAAAGGTGTCTTGCAAACACAGTGGAGATAGAATGTTGATTTTAGGGTTCCAAGAAATCTTAACCACTTCCCTTAAAACTGCAAAGGATACAGGGACAAAAATATGTGCCTGGGTAGGAATTAGACAACCAGGCTATTAGTCCTAGCTGTTCTAATAATTATCTGTGTAACCTAATAGCACCTTTTCATTTCTCTGAGCCTTATTTCATTAAGAATGCTGGACTGCTGGAGGTTTAAAATAACTATGTAATTTTTTTCTTTTTTAAATAAGTTTTTATTGTGAAAATGCTGTATAGAGGGGTTACAATCACATGAGCAAGGTAATGAGTACATTTCTTATCAAGCATTGTTGCCTCCTTTGTTTTTCTCCTACAATCCCTTCCCTCCCATCTGCACAACTACACTCCCCCCACCTACCCCGCCTAAACTGTAAAGTTTGTTTATCGACATAGTGTCTTGTACCTCTCATTGTTGCAATGGGTCAACCTGAATCCCTATTAAAACAATGTGTTTTTTCCCTTCCACTCCCCAAATTATACCATCATCAAATGCAGTGAAAACAGGGAGAGGAAGGGACACACAAAGCAACAAAAAAATCATGTGGTACCTTATAAATATGTTAGAAACAATAGCAAGAAAGGAAAACAACACTGTGTCCTTATCTTGGGGTTCATTTCGCCTAATATCTGACCAGTTCTGCTTGTCTCAGACATATACTAGTTATTACAAATACGGGAAACCATGGGACCTATGTTTCTTTGGGCCTGGCTTATTTCACTTACTTCAATTAATATAAGTAAGCCAGGCCCAAAGAAACATAGGTCCCATGATTTCCCTTATTTGCAATAACTAGTATATGTCTGAGACAAGCAGACAAGGACAGATAAGATGATGTTAAACGAAATGAACCCCAAGATAAGGATTCAAATGTTTTTTCTTTCATACTATTGTTTCTAACATATTTATAAGATGATTTCTTTGTTGCTTTGTATGTTCCTTCCCCATGGTATAATCCCTGTTTTCACTGTATTTGATGTTGGTATACTTTGTGGAGAGAAAGGGAAAAAAATTGTTTAAATAGGGATACAGGTGGACCCATTGCAACAATGAGATGTACAAGACGTTATGTTGAAAAACGAACTTTACAACTTGGGGGGTGGGCGTGGGGGGGAGATGGGAAGGGATGGGAAGGGGAAACAAAGGAGGAGGCAACAAAGCTTGATAAGAAATGTACTCATTATCTTGCCCAAGTAATTGTAACCCCTTTGTATGGTATTTTCACAATATAAAATTTTTTTTCCAAGTCTTTCCATTTCCTAACAAATGGGGCAAGGTCATTCTTTCTGACGTGTTTAAAAGCAAGGATACACTCTTCTTATCCAATTCAAGTCTCATGGAGCTGGTGCAGAATGCTTAAAAGGATGTTCATGGTCAGAGTTAATCATTCTGTGTGACTTCCCAGACTATGACCATCCATGTCTGGGATTGTAGATCTCCTTTCCCCAAATAAACACACTCTGGAAAGTGAGTAAATCACAGTCCTAGAAATGAGAGTGGCTTTCCTAGCTTTCTCTGCAATTAGAATATCAACTTAGAATCTTTACTTTGGGAATCAAGTGTCTTGGGGCCAATGGCTTCGATTTTGGTCCCACTATAAGAAGTAAGTGGTACAAGTTCTTTTTCTCTATGGAAACAGCTTTCTTCTTCTTCTTCTTCTTCTTCTTCTTCTTCTTCTTCTTCTTCTTCTTCTTCTTCTTCTTCTTCTTCCTCTTCCTCTTCCTCTTCCTCTTCCTCTTCCTCTTCCTCTTCCTCTTCTTCTTCTTCTTCTTCTTCTTCTTCTTCTTCTTCTTCTTCTTCTTCTTCTTCTTCTTCTTCTTCTTCTTCTTCTTCTTCTTTCTTCTTTTCTTCTTCTTCGCTTCTGCTGCTGCTTCTGCTGCTGCTTCTTCTGCTTCTTCTGCTTCTGCTTCTTCTGCTTCTTCTGCTTCTTCTTCTTCTTTTAGTTTCCTCATATCAGAATCAATTCTAAAGTTAGTGGTTTAGAGAATTTTCCCAGGCAATCTTGAATTTTGTGCTTCAGTGTTTTCATTAACTTTGTGAGCTACTGAATTTATTTTGATCTTTAAGGCTTCTTTAAATTTTGTCCCTGATTTCTTTCATATTTCTTGAACGTGTACATCTTCAAAACTTTTGTAATATTTTTGTCTTGCCTATCAAAATTTCTAAAACTAGATAAAATCCTGTTTTATGTTATTTAAAAAAGCAATGGGAATTTTGGCTCTGGAGGACATGTGATTTCCTATAGTATTTAGTGTATTTTCTAAAATTCATTCACATGATCTTCAATTCCTAAAGAACAACTGTATCACATTTATCAGGAACATTAAAATATATCTTCAGACAGCTGTAGGCAATTTAAGTAAGTTTTCTGAACTTTTCGAACTGATGGATCCTTTTGTCACCCTCTCCAAAACTTTCATAACTGACCTCAGTTTTTACTATCTTATTTTGTTCTTTTGACTTTATACATTAGTGTTTTTCATAAAGATAGAAGCAACTTTAGAACAAATCTAATTGTGACTAGTAGACAGATCAAAGTCTCAAATGAGTAACACTGTGGGAACCATATGAAAAATTGTATGTTATACTTTAAATGGTATAAATGTATTGTTCAGAGAAAAAGAGAATCATGAAATAATAGCAAAAGTGACTCTAGGGAATTTATTAAAGAGAAAATATACTAATATTATTTGAGTAATTAAAAAGAGTTGGAGAGTAAGATGTTTCAAAGAGAGTTAACTATGAATGAAATAAAAATACTTTTATCCAGCACTAGGAGGCAGAGATTTTTATGGAAAAATACACTAAATTTAAAGCAAGTTTGATGGATTCCAAATCATAAACTGAAAAATAGAGGTTTGTGAAAGACAGAATTGTGCATTTCCACATTGCCTTTTCCTTTAAAAAGTTTTCCTCACAAATAATAAAAATTCTTACAACCACACCTTTATAAATATTATTACTTGACTAATATCAAATAACCACAATACTCCCTGACATTAAAATCCACCTGAATTTGTCAGGTGGATATGAAGACACCATACATCCATAGTACATGCCTTATAGGAGTTAACAGCTTAATGATAAAGGCTGCACTAACATACAGAAAAATTATTTATTAATAATACAAGGGATACAGCAGCTAGCTTAAAACACAGAGAACCTCTAGGTCTACAATTTTACACATGTTTGTCAATTTAACATATCCATGGAACACATAGACTAAGGAAATGAGTCTGGAATGATTGTACACAAAACATCTACTTTGAGTCCTATTTTGGAAAGCAGTGAGAGGCATAGAGGGATCAAAAATTGGAGAGCAGTACTGTTCAGCCAGGCATCTTACCTCATGGTATTGTATCTCACTGCATTACTATCACCATCATAATGTATCTGAGGGTTGAGGGAGCTCGCCCAGGCACCTGATTTCAGATTGTGTCCTGAAGCTGTGTTCATAACACCTTCACACCTGTCCATATATTCTCTAGCTACCTGGATGTGAACATCTATTAACTTGCTGTCGATAAGAACACTGTTTCTTGGGGGCACCAACCACACACAGCTTCAGTGCTTGCCTTCTAAGGATGCCTGCAGAAACACTCCTGTCTACTGAAGCATGTCTACTGATAGATGATGCACTTTGTTTTAAAATGTGGTTTTTGTGGTCATTTTCTCCAGCCCTTAAGACAACCTAAGAGCTTCCACTGATACACAGTACCTGACTCGCCTCACTCCCTTTGATATGGGGTCGAGTTTCAGTTGAACTACAGACAGTAATACTGGAAGGTAACAGCATTTTACTGCAAAAATGGATTTGTTTTGGAGGGTTTGTAATGCTTTATGCTAGCTAAAGCAGAAAATGAAATAGGTTGTATTATTCATGAGCATTGGCATACACCCACATAGAGATGACCCTGACCTTTACTCAGTCTCACCCTAATTTCTCTCCTTTTCCTTCTCCTTTCCATACACATATCAGAGGAATCACTTTTCCCTCCTCAAGGGAGAAGCCCTTAAAACTTTAGAAAAAGAGTCGGTGTTTGTACACCAGCCAAATGGCAATCGCTCAACCTCTGCCAAATGCTCGGGCTTTATAACAGGAGCATTGTAAGCAATCAGCTGTGCAAAGGGTGGGCCAGGATAGTTATATAGGCCACGGAAGATCATGGCAAGTAGAGGAGAGAGAGGAAATGAGGCCTTCCTGTTTTCTAGGATCAGCATTTTCCTGAACGGAACCCAAGATATGAATAAAATGACTCATGCATTTTAAATCAATGTAGGATTTTGATGAGAGGCGTGCAAGTGTAGAAGCATTCTGGTCTTGTGCAATTCAGAATGAGAAGAGAAAAGTTATGTGCACATGTTTGTTGACCAGGAGCAGAAGGCCAGAATACAAAAACAGAGTGAGGGGGAAAGTGTGTGAGATAGATAATCTTGACTAAATTATCTCAGAATCTTAGATTTCATGAGTGTATGATGACTCAGGTTCTACCATCGTGCCAAGGGTCAGTTTTGAGTGATGAGTAGATATTTTGGGATTGTTCACAAAGGTTTGGAAAAGAGCACTCTGATATTGTCAGATATATAAGGACAATAGCATAACCTTAAATCAAGAGATCAGAGGAATTTTAGATATGCCAAGGTATGCCAATGGTAAATTGAGTGAAAGTAAAGAAAAACAACAGAAAAAAAAACCCACAAAGGAACATGATCACATTGTGGGAATTGCAAGAGCATCACGATATATGTACTTGTATCCTATCATAAGTCAGGAAATCCTAGTATCTTTTGTGGTAGCAACTTTATCATTCAATTTTAAATCCTTAGCCCTCAGAGCAATCCCTTGTGTTCGTTCAAATCATCCTAGAAGCAGAGGCCATAGTAGAAATAGAAATATAAGAGATTTATGGAGACAACTGCCTGTGATGGATAAATGGTGGGAAGGGGTGGAGGTAGATCAGGAACACTCTTCAGATTGCAATGCTGACAAGAAAGAAGGAAGAACGGATTTTGTGTAAGAACTCCAGACTGCAGCACAGATCTGAGAAAAATCATGGTCAGTTAATGGAAAAGCCAGTGTTAGAGAAATCCAATAGGAATAGTGGGATAGAATCAGTAGCTCACCTGTGTCTGGGCATTGATCCAGAGCGGCTCAGAAATGATAATATTGGTAGAACCAGGCCAGAGGGAGGGTAGTCATGGCTGTCAGTCCCTTCTTGCTACAGGGTAGGTTCTCAAGAAAAGTCATCCGAGTCACTGTTTTTTTTTTTTTTTTTTTTGTCGGTCGTGGGGCTTGAACTCTGGGCCTGAGCGCTGTCCCTCAGCTCTTCAGCTCAAGGCGAGCGCTCTACCACTTGAGCTACAGCGCCACTTCCGGTTTTCTGGTGGTTTATTGGAGATAGGAGTCTCAAGGTCTCTCCTGCCCGGGCTGGCTTTGAACCGCGATCCTCAGATCTCAGCCTCCTGAGTAGCTAGGATTACAGGCGTGAGCCACCAGCGCCCGGCCGAGTCACTGTTTTTTAGGCCCCATACAAGTGCTCATTGCAGTTTAGTTCTATGTATTAAATGATCTAAAGGCAATTTCCAGAGACTTATTCTCCAACAGACACCATGATGCACGCATCATTTTGTTTCCTTTTTGTTTATGAAAAATATTGGCAAGAGAAGGAAGGTGGTATACTTTAATCACGTGTTTAGAACTTGCCATGAGAATGACTACAGAGTAGAAAGGTGTTCAGTTTCCTCCATGTCTTCTCATTTCCCCTTGCCTCAATTCCCACTAATTTCCACCAGAGCTGTCCGAGGAAGTTGCTTCATTTCCCTTCTGCTTGGAGTTGGTGCGTGTGTCTACCCTCCCTTAAATCCAGCCATCAAAGTACTAATTTTAGATGAGGTATGATTGGCTCACATTCTTGCCTAAAATTTAGCAGCCCAAGTTTCAGAATGAATTCTCATTCCATAAGGGGACAGACGGCCTTTCTTCCCCCATCTCCTGTCCTGGGTGTGCAGCTTTGGGAACAGATGCCCTTGGATGCCTCTGCTCTTGTACAATACTACCATGCAAGTCACATCACTCCACAGTCTATCTCACATACTAGATTGAGAACTTAAATGTCTGATAATTATTCAGATCATAATACACAGAGCTGCCTGGCGGAACTTCTAAAATAATATCGTCTTGGAATAAGAACTTAGCCACCCAGGACATCCATGGGTCTAAGCAGTCATGACAGAATCTCATGCAGAAAGCATGTAAGTATTGCTGTTATAAATCTTGGGCTAAGGGATTTTATGTATCTATGCCTGTAACACAATGATTTTCACCTATATTAAGGCAATAGATTCCTCAATAGAATAGAAAACATGTTAAATGTTAGTTAAACAGAACACGTTCAGATCCTTGTCTTCCTGCCCAGTCTCCATAAGGGATAGGATAGAGTTATTTAAAAGACACAATGATTTCAGTCTCAAAGTTGTATCATGCATGTTTTCTTTCCACTGCTTCTTTTATTTTAGTTCAGTGACTAGTATGCTTAATTGAGCTAAAAGTAATAGACAGGATTACATAAATGAAAAATGTTGTGTTATGTTTTGTGGGATGTTTAGAATCTTTCCATATGCAAGTCTTATGGTGTGGATTTTTTTCTTGTGCACATTGAGACTAAGTATACATAAGATTTCATGCCATTGCTTTCCCACTTCTGGGAACTTATCATCTGGGCACATTTTTGCTCTCTGCCTGGCATTTTCCATTCAAATACCACCCTATTTGGAAAGGCTTCCCTTGACTATTTCTACCCCTTTCCCCTCAGCCAAGATAGATCAGCTGCCTGCATTCTCTGCAGATATGTTCAGAAAGCTATGGCTGCCTGTCAAATATGTCTGCCAGGCTAATTTATTGTTTGTTATCTTTGGTTTTACTTATTTCTCCTTCCCAAATGAGCAATAAGATCTTTAAGGCCAGAAGTGTAAACTATTTCCTGGCATGTAGCATGATGCTTGGCATGTGGTATTTCTCAATTAAGGTTTGTTGAGTGAATGCTAAATAAAAATCAATCGAAGAAGAATATGTTTGTTGATAGTGAGGAATGAGGAAATCGATTGAAACAGAGCAATAATTTCCTTTAGAGTAGGTTCCATAAGTAACATAATTTGTCTAAATGGCAGAGTTGAGTACTAGTGAAAGCAAATTATCATTCCTCGTGATTTGTTAGTAGGCAGTGGGTAACATAGAAGCACACACATTGGGGACAAAATTCCAATGGCACTCAGTGCTTTCTCCTTTTCTATTTATTAGATTGACATTTTTGTTTATATGTGGTTCAGGGCAATATCAAAGAAAATACAGAAGCTTGATATAAAATAATATTTATTAATATTCTGTTACTCATTAAGATTTGCAGTCAAATATGTGCAAGAGTCACAAACATACTCCCTCCATGAAATTCTATATTCATACAGGAATAGACAGGGTCATACAGTATTGTTAACTCATTGTCAGTGTTTGTTTATACCAAGTACGCCAAATTTGCAAATCAAAGTGAATTTAGAGGTGGTTTAGAACAAACTGGTATATACTTTTTGAAGTCAAAGAAATGACACCTGGGAGAACAAATTGCCCTTTAGCTGTGACTGCATTTGATTATGATATAAAGTATTCTTAATCAAAACAGATGCCATTTTTACATATTAAATGGGATTTATTAACTTTTGAAGACTTGGAGCAATTATCAAGCCTATTCCTAGTACCAGGAACAAAGCCTTGAGGTAGAAACCACCCCTTTAGTGAATGTCACTGTTGCACAGATAAAAGGAGATTGGTTCAGGGAATGTGTCCTCTGGGTATATGGACAAAAAATATAACAGGCATTATAATACTCAGTGATATGTAAAATATTCCCTTGAGCTCTGCAGGCCTCAAAAGAAAGTTTTCTCATCCTCCTCTTTTAGTCCTCTCTTCTCTTCCCTTCAGAACTACTCTTCAGAACAGCTCTTCAGACCTGCAGGATGTGGGTAGGACAGGAACAGATTCAACATAAGGGCCTCATTCTGCATGGGATATGTGGTTTTAATTTTGGTTTTAGGCTGTTTTTTTTTTTTATCATTTTCACAGTGTGATGAAGACATTACATCTTATTCTGTCTCTGATATCTCCTGACCCTTATTTTCTGATTCTCTTCTTTTTCCCCCCTTATTCTGATGAGTAACTAAGCTGGAGGAGGGTTGCAGGAGTGGAGTGAAAAGTCACCTCTTTCAGGGTTGAACAGTTGCCTCTGCTCCATGTCAATCTGAGAACTGTTGACTTTATGTCTATTTAAATGTAACTACATCCAATTTCTTCTGCCATCTTCAACCCATGCTCTCCAGTAGAGTCCTTTAGAGAGCTTTTAAAAAGGCTGATGCCAGGCAATTTCTAAAATGAACTTAACCAGAATCTGTAAGTGTGGGATCCAAGTAGCAATGCAGGTTTTATTGTTCATGATCTCAGATGATCCTAAGGATTTGTAAACTTCATAAGATACATGTGGAAAGCCATACTTGAAGCAGTTGATTTCCTTTAGATGTGATGATGGAGTTGTGATATTTAACAACTAAAATTATATGAAACTGATTAATGCCTTACTTGACAAAGATTAGTAAATGTCTTTTACCAAAGAGTTGAAGTTACTTGTGTTCCCATGATGAATATAGTATGGGTGAGGACCTGGACCAAAAAAAATATTTTTATATTAAGCTACAATAGAAGATATTGTTTACTACCTCACCTTGTCAGCAGAGATGAATGGCAGGTTCTTGATCTCATCCAAGAAAGAATCCAGGGTCAGATACACGGAGGAGTTTTAAAAGACCAAAGTTTATTGAAACAAAAGCAAAAATGTATTCTCTATATAGAATTGAGGGGGAAGAACAATGTGACCAAGGAACCCAGAGACCAAAGCCCAATTTGACTACTTTTATGGGCTCTAGATTAGGTATATTCATTTTTTTATTAATAAGTTTTTTATTGTGAAAATACCGTATAGAGGGGTTACAATTACATGAGCAAGGTAATGAATACATTTCTTATCAAGCATTGTTAGGTCCTCCTTTGTTTCCCTTTATCATTCCTTCTTATCTCCCCCTGCCCATGCCCCCAGTATATTCATTTTTATGAATATACTTGTTGGGAGAGGTGTCTTCCCCAAGAAATTGAGACCTGAAAATGTTCTAAGAATATATTCCTAGAACTAAGGTGGCACTTGGGAAGATGTACATACAAGAAATCACAGCAATAAAGAGATGGAGATGGGTCTTTAGATAACATTTAAGTTTCTGAAATTCCTGATGGGAACTATTATCTGCCAAACCAAGAGGCATGTCAACCTTAACCCTGGGATTGCTGGCTATGTGGAATGTTTGGAGAAATGAATCCAGATGAACTATTGCGTTTGTACCTCAGCTCCTTTTGTTTTATTGTTCTATTTCTATGGAACTATGCTTTGATAAGACAAAAATCAATTGATCTTTCTGTGGGAATTTGTTGGGAGGGAAAATAAAAACCCACCTATTTCAAAGTAACTAAAACATCAAGTAAGGTTGCATAAGCAGATGTACTGGGGAAGTGCATTTTTTATTTTCTCTTTATATGGGATAAGCAGTGACATCTGTTCTTTAATCTATTAGTTTGTATCTACCATGTATGAACTTTTAAACTATAACTGAACAAAAGGCTCAGAAGTCCCATATGAATAATAGACTCTATTCTGTAACCTGAGTTTTCTCATTTACATATTAGACCAGCATGCTTATTTAGTATAGGCTCATTACTAAATGATTCAAAGCAAATACAATAGCACTTTTCCCCAATAAACCGCTGACTTTCTCAAATCTGGTCAGAATAATGTGGAGGAGCTATAGAAATGCAAATTAGGTGATTCTAAAGTTTTTGATTGAAATTTGGAATAACCCAGGTAGGTGCCTTCATCCTAATGGATTCCCTCACAGAATCAGTGGGAGGATTCACAGTGTGATGAATTTGGAAATGACATTGGCGCCCTCAAATTATCTGTAGAGAAGAACCCATTTTCTTTTTTTAAAGTTTCCAGTGCATGTGCATGATTCACTTAAGCAAAGTCTAATAAAAACAAATTTCTAAGAGGAAAAGAAGTACGCAAAATTAGAGACCCAATTTTTGTTATTATATTCAGAACATAAAGTTATTTTATCAAGATGAAAAAAAATGATTTTAAATACCAGCACTCAAGTTTTGTACTGAGTCTGTCATAAAGTGGTAAATAATTGGAAGACTGGAAATTTTCTATAACCCAAATTTTGAGCAATAGTTCTATTTTTTATAAATTTGGATAGCACTAATTCTGTGAGATACTAATTTGGTAGAAACCAAATGAAAGAGGTCTATGGTGATTTCCATGTAGGAAACAGAATAAAGTTTTTTTCTCATAATGAAATATCTTAATGTCTTAATGTCTTTGTTACTGGGATTGTGAATGCAAAAGAAGAATATAGCATATAGAATGCAGCTGTCAATTTCTTTTAAAGGGCACCGATGAAAAGATCTAGTTTTCAGTTGAAGAAAACAAAATTATGACCTAAATAAATATCTTCATTTTACAATTGAAGAAACAGAAATCTAGAGGTGTCAGGTGACTTGGCTTATGCTCAAATAATAATTACATTTGCAGTTTACTGAATAGTTAATTAAATTAAATCCATTTATAATAAATAACATTTTAATGGGGGTTTACTATATGCCAGGTACTCTAATGAGCACCTTCTAAATTGATAGAATTATTTATGGATGTATAATTCTTATCATCTTCTTTGGGAACCACCCTATACTTTCTCTGCAAACACATACCAAATTTTCCTATGTTAACAGTTTTTTGTGATTGAAGTTGTTCTGAGGTTTCTTTTGCTCTTTATAACTGAGGCAAGCCCCTGACCCCCCCCCTTACCCTGTTTATATTGTAGCCATCTCTGCTAAAACTGAGTAATTACAGTACAGAAGAAAAAGATTATCTGAGGGCATTTTCATTCAAAGAATATTTGCATTACTATCACTGTAGATCAGATGAAGTGCTTAGCATTTTACTAATGTTAAGTGATTTATATCAAGGGGTTGAGGTCCATTTACATTTTACTGATGTGGTGATAAAGAAACTGAGGCATGATACATGGTTTATGCAAAGTCACAGAGCTTATATCTGGTAGGCCTAGGTTTGAGATTAAAAGTTCTAGCTTCCATGTTACAACAGGAGGAAGTCTCCATCTGCTTCATGTGACTAATAACTAGTCTGGCTTAAGGTAAGAGCAAAGCACCCATGTGAATGAGAATTAGTCTTTAAAAATTCAGGTTTGTGATTGAATGGGATTTTAAATGTTTGAGAACTGCTTTTCTTTTTTATATTTAACTTATCTGAGTGAGAAAGTATTTTCCTCAGGAGATATGATAGAAAGGCTTAGCAAAGATAGTAAAAGTTGCATAGATACATTATCTTGGAGAAAGATGATCCTTAAATATGATCGCATCTAGAGTTTCTTAATTGCATGCTAGGAGTAGGACCAACTGTAGATTTTCTATAATAAAATAATGGTTCCATTATATAAGAACAGGGGTAAAAATTCTAATGAACAGAATTAACTACTTAAAGCTTTTTTTCCTGTGAATATTTTTCCCATTTATTCATTAAAACCGTTTTGTGGTGGATCTATCACGTGCTAAATACCATGCAAATGTTAGCAGTGACTAAAACATGTTCTCTGTTCCTATTCAAGTCAGTCTATAGGGAGAGGAGACTTAAAACACATAATCAAACAAACAAGGGCTGCATATTCTCATATAGCTTCACTGCAATGTATCATGAGGCAAAATATGACAGTATGTTCCTTCATGTAAGCATGTGTGTGTATGCATATTTTCTCAAGAACAACATGACCATAGATTGAAGAAATACTATCTTTTCCTCACTTTCACATTACATGTGAGCATGATGAGTATCCTGGAGTTTATGACTCCTACAGATCACAAGGTCAACTTTTCCTAAAACCAGGAATACTATCCATGCCACTTGGTGGATATTAAATCCATGAATATTTTCATGTTTCTAACTTCTAGGGTCACTGAGCTTTGTATTACCATCCATTCAAACCTGAACTAACTCAAGATAGTATCTTTTTAAAATTGGTATTGCAAAGACTATTTGATTTAGAGATGCTTATTACTGGATAAATTTTGGTTTTTAACCTTATGCTGTCTAAGAAATGCCTCACACAAGTAACTTATTTTAACACAACTGTTCATAAGGTATACATTTTAATTTTTAAAATGCAACAAAATTCAGCATAAAATTAGCCTGAATGACTAAGAACATGAAAGTACATAGATAGACCATTTGGAAGAAGTTGCCTTTGAACTCTAGGCTTGGCCTTATCTTCCTTTTACCTCCCCAAATATAGCCAAAATATTACATTAACATAAGCCCACTCACACTATTGTCTATGTTAGTACACCACTGTTCAATGTGTTCTATGGTTTCCATAAGCTATTTATCACAATTTCCTCAAGTTGTAAAGTATGGGATTAAAGCATCTTTTAGGTACTTATTTATTAAACATTGGGGTAACATTTTGTTTTATGTATTTATTATTATTGTATAGGTGATGTTAGAGGGGTCAGAGTTAAGTAAGTCAGGTAATGATTAATTTTTTTTGAACGGTATCACTTCTTCCTTCATTTTTTCCCAGTTTTTCCCTCCTGACCCTCCTCCCCAACGATTTTCAACATAGTATCTAGTGAGTATCACTGTTGATTTGTGCACCATTTGTCCTACCATTTCTGTACTCCCTGGTTACCCTCCCCCAAATAGATAAACTTGCAAAGAAGACAAAAGGTACAGGAATCAGACACAACAACAAATTGAGAAAAACAAACAAAAACAAAAAACCCTCCTGTTTCCATGTCTTGGAGTTCATTTTGATCAACATCATTTTATATGATCATATGCTGATAGTTACTGAGGCTTTGTGATCCTCTCCTATGAATAACCTCCTTTGGTCTCACTATGTGAATGTCTAGAGTCTTGTGTAATTTATCATGTCCAAGTGTATTTTTCATCTTTTACCATTTAGTGTGTTTACTTGTAGATTTATAGGCACATTCTAGTTACTCCAAATGAGGGAAACCATGCAATCTATGTTTCTTTGGGTCTGGCTTACTTCACTTCATATAATTTTCCAATCTTTCCATTTCTTTATCAATAGAACAATATGTCTTTCTGGTGGAAGCATAAAATTACATTGTGAATATATACCACATTTTCTTGATCAATTTTTCCAGTGAGGGGCATCTGTGTTTATTCTATATCTTAGCTATGGTAAATAATGCTGCACTGAATATGGTTGTGTGGTTAGCTTTACTGTGGTCTTGTTTGTAGTCTGTTGAATAAATGCCCTGGAGTGGAATTGCTGGGTCATAAGGAAGCTCTATGATTAGTCCTTTGAAGAACCTCCATATTTCTTTGCAGAGTGGTTGAACAAGTTTACATTCCCACCAACAGTATAGTAGCATTCCCTTTGGCCACATCCCCACCAGCATCTGTTATTGTTAATTTTCTTGATAATAGCTATTCTAACTGGGGTGAGGTGGGATTTCAATGTTGTTTTGATTTACATTTCTTTTATGGCCAGAAATGTTGAACATTTCTCCATGAATCTATTGCCCCCCTTTTTTATACTCCCTCTGAGAAGTCTCTCTTTAAATCTTTAGCCCATTTATTAATTGAGTTGTTTTTTTGAGGCTTTATTTTTGGATAGCTTAATTTTTGAGCTCTAAGTATATTTTAGATATGAAGCCCTTGTCTGATGCATAGCTACTAAAAATCTATTTCCATTCTCTGGGCTTTCTATTTATCTTGCTAGCTGTGTCCTTTATCATGTAGAAACTCTCTACTCTTCAATATAGTCATAGCAACAGCAATAAGGCAAGATAAAAACATAAAGGGGCTCCAAATAGGGAATGAAGAAGTAAAACTATCCATCTCTGCAGATGACATGATCTTGTACTTAAAGAACCAGATGACATGATCTTGTACTTAAAGAACTCCACAGATTCCTCACCCAAGTTACTTGAGCTGACCTGAAACTCAAGGTATAAAAAACCCACAAAAATCAGTAGCCTTTTCTGTATGCCAATGATGAGAACAACATTTTATTTTATTAGAATTAATTCTACTTTGTTCATCATAATTTTGTATAATATTCTATACTTTTATCTAGCATAATTTATTTAACTACCCAAAAATTTCCTTATTATAAACCATGCTACGATGAGAAATTTTAATAGACCTTTTGATGCACTGGGGAAATTTCCCAAGATGTGATGTGTAAGTTTCAAAGTAACAGAATCATGACAGTTGTAGCAAGAAAGTCAATGTTTCAGCACTGGGTATCAAGGCAAAAATTACCTGCCACACATGATGGTATTAGCTTTCATAGGTCATTTTCATATAGTATACAGTACTAGGATTGTTGAAAAATAAATAGATTTGGCAGACACTGAATGAAAAAAATAATAATAACCTGGTGAATTTATCAATACCCAAGTGAAGACATGAATACTTTGTGCCAGACACTGTTATGCAGAATGAAAATGATATAAATGAGACATAATGCCTTCTTTCTAGGAACTTACAGTCTTTAGAGTGATTTAGAATGATTTTCCTTTTCTTTTCTTTTTTCTCTTTTTTGTAAAGGTGATGTGCAGAGGGGTTATGGTTATATAATAAATACATTTCTTTTTGAATAGTGTTACCGCCTCCCTTGTTTTCTCCCACTTTCCTTCCCCTGACTCCCCTCCCCACAAGTTGTAAAGTTCATTTCCAACATAGCGTCTTGTGACTTTCACTGTTGCCTTGGTTTACCATTTGTCTTACCATTTATGTGATTCCCCTTCCCTTCCCCAAATCAGATAACCTTTTATACAATACGAATACTGTCAAAAACAGTGACAATGGGGTGAACCAAAGGGGAATAGAAAAAAATAGAAAGAAAAAAGAAATAATTGCATACCGTAAACTAATAAAACAACAATAACAAAACCCTCTCTTGTTTCCATATCTTTTTTCTTTTTTTCTTTTCTCTTCCAGTACTGGGGTTTGAACTCAGGGCCTGGGCTCTGTCTCTGAGCCTCTCTGTATTCAGGGCTAGCATTCTACCAATTGAACTACAGCACCCCGTCTGGCTTTTTCTGTTTATGTGGTACTGAGGAATTGAACCAAGGGATTCATGCATGCTAGGCAAGCACTCTACCACTAAGCCATATTCCCAGCCCCCCTGTTTCCATATCTTGTAGTGCACTTTGATGAGCATCATTTTACATGGTCATATGTACATAGCTCTTAAGCTTTTACTGTGATAAAGGGATAAGCAAGTACTCTACTACTCGAACCATATCCCTAGCCCTTTTTGCTTTAGTTATTTACGATAGGGTGCATCAGGACTAGATTATTTGTTGAGATGGAGGTCCCATTAACTTTCTGCTTGGGATAGCAGGATAGCTTTGAACCATGGCCAACATATCTGTACTTTCATTTTATTTTTATTTTTTTGTCAGTCATGGGGGCTGAACTCTGGGCCTGGGAACTCTCCCTCAGCTCTTAGCTCAAGGCTAGCGCCCTATCAATTGAGCCACAGCACCACTTCCGGCTTTTTTCTGCTTGTGTGGTACTGAGGATTTGAACCCAGGGCCTCATGCATGCGAGGCAAGGACTCTACCTCTGAGTCAACTTCCCAGCCCTATCTGTACCTTTTGAGTAGCTGAGATTATAGATAGAAGCCTCCTTGCCAAGCCCTAGTATCTTTTTCCATTCTCATGATTTAAAGCTAAAAGGCAGCAAGGAAAATAAGATAATGTACATGTGAAATCAGGGGCTAGATTCAAAATGGAAACAATATTTTCTCATGAAGGAAATGAAAATGTATATAACAGTTTACATTGTATAGTTCATCATATCGCAGAAGAATTATTATCAAAGAGAATAGACTGACCTCTAGTTTTATAAACTAAAGCATTTAAATAAGAATTAATTTTGCATAATAATCTTTGCAGTTTCTCAGTAAATTTCATCATTTCATATGACAATCCAAGTCAGAGGTATTAAATTAGTTGGAATAGATTATTTGGAAATACATTCTATTACATTGATTTTTTTCTTCTCTCTTCTCTCTCATCGCTGAAAAATATCTCATTATGTTATGTTTTAGTGATGATGCTTTAATTTGCATTTGGTCAAATAAAATGTGAAACAACCCTACCATAATAGCCACTTCAGTTATCAAGATGAAAATATAATAATGAGATGTTAAAATATTGTCCCATTTGAAATAAATGTAATTTAAAATACATGTCCTCTACTCTAGATTGTTTCCAGACACCAAATTGGAATACCTGCTTGGTAGCAAGATCCCAGTGACGCATCATCAGGGAGAATATCCAGAAATAAATGGAAATGGCTCATGTAAGAATAACAGGAGAGCCAGTTGCAATAGTGCATGCCTGTAAGCTTAGCTATTCAGCAAGCTGAGTATCATAACTCAAAGCCAGCCCATGTAGGAGAGTTCATGGGATTCTTATCTCTAATTAACCAGAAAACAACAACAACAACTAGAAGTAGAAGTGTGGCTCAAGGTGTGACAGCCTTGAGCAAATCTAAGGCCCTGAATTTAAGCCCCAGGAGGAGACAAAATTAAATTAAATTAGCATAAATAAATAGAAAAGCTTGATGGATATGGGTTTTGACTTTGTTAAGCAATGTCTTTGAAGTGATGTTGAACATATCTGCAAATGACAAGGACATTAGTTCACCCATCCCACAAATATAAAGTGTCCACTGAGCGTGTGATCTAGATACTTATAGTTCACCATTGGCTTGGACAAAGACAACTGAATTTTGTCCAGATGTGAGGAACTTTTAATTTTCAATAACCACAAAAAACCTAACAAAGAACACTTTATACCCCAAAATATGAAAATCAATAGTTTTAGTAGATATTTATTCTGTGATGAGTTCAGTAGCTGTTGTAAGTTGCTTTTAGATAGGAGGTAGTCATTATTCCCTGACATCTTTTTGGTTTAGATTCCCTTACTACTAAAGGCAAACAATGGGTTCTTGAGCTCTATAGAAGAAATAGGTAAAAAAAATTAAAACATTAAATATAAGAGAAAGGATAATATTTGCCTGATTGACAATTATGATAGACAAATAAAATTTTGTGTTCCCAAAGCTTACAGGTATTGTACTTTAACTGTAATGCACCCAATTACAATTTAAAATCTGCTTTGATTGGGCTACTGGTCTTATTTGATTTATTCATTTTTTTTAAATTTATACTTCTTGTTTTTTATTATGGCTTTTTATTTTTTGGTCATGGGGCTTGAACTCAAGGCCAGGGTACTGTCCTTGATATCATTCACTCGGGGCTAGGGCTTTACCATTTTGAGCCACAGTGCCACTTGCGGTTAATTGGAGACTAGAGTCTCAAGGACTTTTTGCCTGGGCTGGCTTTTTTTTTCAATAAGTTTTTTTTTATTGTGAAAATACCATACAGAGGGTTTACAGTTACAGCAAGGTAATGAGTACATTTCTTATCAAGCATTGTTGCCTCCTCCTTTGTTTTTCCCCTACCATCCCAACAGATTTAGTTATATTTGTTGAGATGGGAATTTTCAAACTCAGGGTCTCATGCATGCAAAGCAAGTACTCTATCACTGAGCCACCTTCCCAGCCCCGACATACTTCTCAGTCTTTATACATAATAAATTTTGATGAAAATTCCCACCTCAACAAATATAATTAGTTATATTTGTATAGTATTTGTATAGTATTTTCATAATAAAAAACTTATTTAAAAAAATGAAATTTTATTTTTACAGACTATGAATTTTAATTTTACAATCTCTTGAGGATCAAAGATTACAATATACTTATACAACTTTCCGAATGGTTTCTGCAGAGACTTTAGTCTGGCCTCCACAATCTCCAACATGATTTTTAGAAAGATCACTTCTCTTCAAATTGAACACAATAAAGAAAAAAGAACCCAAGGGGGATAAGGGATCAGTGGAAAGATTAAGGGGAAGGATGATGCCAAGATCTTTTGAGGCATAAAATCAAATTTGAAACACTTGAAACTCCTAAGAGGATGGGAAGCTAGGTATGATCTCTTTAAGAATACACACACACACACACACACACACACACACACACACACACACACACACACACACACACACACACACACACACACACACACACACACACACACACACACACACATTAATTGTGTGGTTGTTTCTTTGAAGGGTTTATTTTTAGGAGATTGAAATTTTTGAACTCTTAAGTCTATTTTGGATATCAGGTCCTTGTCTGATACATAGTTACTAAAAAAATCTCTCATTGTGTGGGCTGAACTTTCCATTTAGCTTGTTAACTATATCCTTAGCCATGCAGAAACTTATAACTTTGATGCAATTACATTTATCCAGTGTTTGTTTTATTTGTTGTGATTCTGAATCTTAGAAATGTCAACCTGTACCTAGAAACTGTAGTGTTTCCTTTACCTCTTCCTGTAATATTTTCATGGTTTCTGGCCTTACATTGAGGCCTTTAATATATTTTGAATTGATTCTGGTGTAAGGTAATATACAAGGATGTATTTTCAGTTTTCTGCATGTGGATTGGCAATTTTGATAGCATCATTTGTTGAAGAGGTTGTCTTTCTTATAACATATATTTTTTATTCCCTTACCAAATATTAGATTACCTGAGGTCTGTGGGTTCATAAGTGGTATAATGACTTAAAGGGACTACTCAGTAGAATTTTTAAAAATGGGCAATAGACACATGAAGAAATGTTCAACATCTCTGGCCAAAAAAATATAAATGAAAAGAACATTGAGATTCTACTTCATCCCAGTTAGAAAGGCTAATATCAAGAACACTAACAATAGGAAATGCTGTCAGGGATGCAGCTAATAGGGAATGAAAGCTTGTTGAACCACTCTGGAAAGCAGTATGGAAGTTTCTTATAAAACTAAACATAGATGTCCCAGCAATTCCACTCCTGAGCATTTATTACAAACAAGGCCACATAAACCTACTAGCACAACCATGTTCATTGTAGCATCATTTATGATAGCTAAGGTGTTGAATAAGCCTCATGACCCTTAATGAATGAATGTATCAAGGGCATGTGGTATATATACACAATGGAATTCTATGCTTCCATCAGAAAGAATGATATTGTGCTATTGTTCAGGAATGAGAAAGATTGGAAAAAATTAATATTAAGTGAAGTAAGCTAGACCCAGAGAAACATAGGTAGATAGAATGTGCCAGTAAGTCTATAAGTAAACACACTGGGTGGTAAACAAGGGGTTACAAATTAATTAACTGGAGTGTCATAGAGTCTATAGAGAACTCAAACAGTGTAATTCTTTTAAAAGACTAAGTCAAAGTTAAACAAAATAAGTACCAGGAAATGTGTACTTGCAGAAAGGGAGGGTGGGCCAAGGGGAAGAGGTAGAATAAAGAGGAGAAGGAGAGAAAGCAGACAAGAATAAACCACAGCACTGAGAACTATAAGGGTAGGATGGTGACGATGTTGAAGTGATAACACAGATCAAAATCCATTTTACCTGTAAAATGCCTGGTTAAATGACAAAAGGTTCAATATTTAACCTGAAATTGAAATAAGTAAGGTACTGGGTAGGTTAGGAAGGAAGAGTGAGAGTATTGAATTGGGTGACATTGATCAAGATGTGTTGTCTTCATAAACTGCTTTGGTGAATGAGAGCTCCTTTGTACAACTACTTAAAGATAATAATTTTTTAAAGAACACATATACACGTGAATGAATATGAGACTTGTACCCTGGTAGTGCTTGTGTATGTGTATGTATACATACTCATAACATATAAGTGATTCTTTTTTCTTTTCTTTTTTTTTTTTGGTCAGTCATGGGGCTTGAACTCTGGGCTTGGGTGCTGTCCCTATGCTCTTCAGCTCAAGGCTAGTGCTCTACCACTTGAGCTACAGTGCCACTTCTGGTTTTCTGGTAGTTAATTGGAGATAAATAGTCTCATGGACTTTCCTGCCCAGGCTGGATTTGAACCGCAATCCTTAGATCTCAGCCTCCTGAGTAGCTAGGATTACATGCCACTGGTGCCTGGCATATGTAAGTTATTCTATGCTTCAGGTCTATATAGGTATGTTCAGGATTCCCTTCTGCCCCTAAGTTGGAAAACAGTTAAAATTTTAAATTGATGTGTTCCAGTGAGGAAGCAATTCTGAGTGAATACTGAAAGGCTGAGCTTTCATTTCAAGAGTATCACTCATTATCTGTGAAAATTTGGTAAAATTACTTAAGATCTAACTCCCTTCTTGCTTGTTGAATAGAGTGGAATTCCTACCTTTTAAAGATACCACCAAAATTATAAATGAAACATATCCATAATCCCTGGCATATTACAAAGGCTGAGTACATGCTATATTATTTTTGTTTTCTTTTCTTTCTTTCTTTTATGCCAGTCCTGGGGCTTGAACTCAGGGCCTGGGTACTTTTCCTGAGCCTCTTTGTACTCAAGGATAGCACTATGCCACCTGAGCCACAATACCACTTCCAGATTTTTCTGAATAGTTTTTGGAGATGAGAGTCTCATGGACATTTCTTCCCAGGCTGGCTTTGAACTATGATCCTCAGAGCTCTGCCTCCTGGACAAATAGCTAGTATTACAAGCATGAGCATCTGGCACCCAGCTTCTTTTTTATTTTATATGTACTGTAACTGTCCAATCTTTAATTCACATGGTAACATACAGGCTCTAAAAGACAATCTAATTTAATAATCTGAAATGTTGTAACTGTAATTCTCCACCTGATATACTACTTTTCTTTCTGGATCTCCTGTCTTTTTCATTAAGGGATAGCTTTCACGTTGAAGGCTACTTATGAAAGAGAAGTGAAAAATAACCCTTACTGTATTTTTCTTTGATTGACTCCTCAAGATATATAGAAAACTGACATCTCCAAAGACCAAACTGGAAATTCTAAAAAGGTTACAACCATTAGCTAATGTAAGGCTTGAGCTTTGTTTCATTTTTTTCTGTAGATTTATTTATACCAACTCCACTCTCCCTAACCACAATAAATAAGAAATGATTGAGGTCATGTCTCATAGGACAAGAAGATATATTTTGTTGGGTGGCTTGATGATAGGCCAGGAAGACCTTGAATAGAAACATAACATTTTTATGGTTTTTTAGGTGTTATTTTTTTAACCATAATAGGAAAAACAGATGGAACCCCTCCTCCCTGGTAAAAAGCTATATTCTAGGCTACAGTGTGTTTTTAATTAATCAGTTGACATTGAATGAATGATAACCTTTGTTTTTAACATTTGACTTATTTCTAGCTCATCAAATTACCCATTTTGAATGTTATAATTTTTATTGTGAACCTATGTGGTTTTTGCTTAACTAGTAATTTATACATATAATCAGCTCTCATCTTGCAGAAGGCAATTATTCAGTCTAATAATTACTCAAGCTATTTGGTTTAATTTCCCCCTCCCTTACTTGCCCTTTATTGGCTATCCATCAACCGCTCTACTCCCAGAAAACAGAGAGGAGGTAGGGAGCTGATTAGATGAGTTGGACTTGAGGGTTGGAAAAGGTTGAATAATAAAAAAAATCAAATATAATGCTGTGACTGTGTTTTCAGTAGAGGTTATTTTTTCATTTTAGTGCTGGAAATAATATGCCACAATCTTACACACTATTTAAAGTCAAATCATAGTTACAGTAAACACCCCCAAACCTGAGAGATTGGGTGTATTGGTGTGTCTGTGAGACTGTATCTTGTCAGCACTTTATCTCCTTCATTGAAACCTCAGAATACTGAAGCTGCACCACCCTAATGACACTTACCTTGGATATGTTATTTGTAAAGATAGCTCATGTGCACACCTTTGGGAGGGGCATTTTGTCTTATTTCTTTCTGCCTAGTTATTGTGTAGAATTTGTCATGTAGGTTTAGAAACAGCATTGCTGCTGAATGAAAGAAATGATGAATGGATTCTAAGAAACAAAATTAGAACACGATTTTCATAGTTCTTTACATCATATAAATCTTATGATGTTATGATTCTAGTCAACATTTCAAAGTGAAAATATAGCTCTGTTATTTTGATGCCATTCTCTATCCTGAAACATACCAACCAAGTCCAAGTGCAAGCTCTGAGGTCAGAAGACTATGATTAAAGTACTATATATATCTATATATATCTATATATAGATATATATAGATATATATACACACACATCTATACACACACAACACATATATGTATATAAGGTAACATATATATATATAAATATAGATAGATAGATAGATAGATAGATAGATAGATAGATAGATAGAAAGATAGATAGATATAAATTTTAAAGGCAATGCCACCATTTAAAAACTGCCAAGAAATTTAAAAGGAAGGAGTAAAGATAAAGAGCATTAGACACAGTGAAAATAATTAGTTTATGCACATGTTGAATCACCTCCGCTTTATGCAATTAATGTACACTCTGTGAAATTTTTAAGTGCTCTTGTAATTCAGCAATGCATGCCTGCAGCTTTGGTGGAGGCTATGGCTGTGTATTAACATTGGCTCCTGACACAGGTGTTGGCAATAAAAGGAAGCAGTCAAAGAATCCATCAAAAACATGGAGACAAGTTTGATATATGCAGTTCATTGCTCCCTTGCATCAGCACTGCCAGTCATCTCCTTCCAGCTGTGGAGGATTTTTCTTTTCATTTTAGAGCGCCTACTACATTACTACATAAGCTTTCCTAATCTGACTGTCAGAAACATCTCAGGATGAGTATTGTACCTAGGGAAGATTGGCATAGCTTGTCCAAGGGCACAGTAAATGATGCCTGGGAACTAGCACACAGGTCCTTCTTATGTATGCAGTTATCTCTAATTTCTCGGTGTAATCCAGTTCAGGCAGATAGCTGTGCTAATGTCAGACCCTGTTATTACTGTTGATCCTTTACATTGTCATCTGGTTCTAGCTTTGCTTCTGCCATTAAACTATTTAAAAGCAAAGGAAAAATATTTTCTGAAGAAGGCAAAAATAACTGGGATGCTGTTGTTTTAACTTGGCTTTACTTTTTCTTGTGGATAGAACAGATGTGCACTTTTTTTTTCTTAATTCACAGACTCAAGAACTATAGAAAAAGGTAGTTCAGTAGAAATCAAGGAAGGGAGGGTAGGAGAAAAACAAAGGAGGAGGCAACAATGCTTGATAAGAAATGTACTTATTACCTTGCTCATGTGACTGTAACCCCCCTGTACAGAATTTTCACAATAAAATAACTTATTTTAAAAATTCAAGTCTCATTTGTGAACTGGAGAAAAAGAAATCTGAGTCATAGATTTAGTGACCCTTACAAAGGCCCAGTCAGCAATAGAGTAAGCATGTGATTCGATGCATTGTTACAGTTCAGTCTACTCTTAGGGATAGGCAGGAGTTTATCCCACACATGCTTATATTTGTATTTAGTTTTGTACATTGGTGGAAACTTCCATGAGTGTATTAGAGCAACATATGGAGGTGCAGCAGCTTCTGCATCACCTCCTCCGGGAGAAGCCAGACTGATAATAATTCTGATCCTGATCATCTGATCCCCTGATGGCTTGGGAATGGCTTGTGGGACCTGGGATCCTGGTTCTCTTCCACCCTGGTGATTCCAGGCTTTTTCCAAGACCTGTGGACTGGTAGGGACAGAGGGAGCAGGAGAGTGAAAGGTATACACCGTAATGCTTGCTAGTTGCAGCCATTCTTGTCTCCTTCCCCACCTGCTGCTCTGCCCTCCCTGAATCAGCACTTAGTAGCCGGAATAGCTTTGGTCTTAGAACGGCACCAATGCGATAACAAACACTGCCTCATTTCAGTATGATGAATGAAGAGTTTTAATGAAACTGGCCCAAACTGCTCTGGCAAGCTGCCTTATTTTTGTGTTTTAAATGGGAGCGATCCATCAGCCGCATGCATCGTCTGTCTCAGCAGCCCTCCCTGATGCGCCCTCCCTACCCATCCTCCTTGGTGCAATCTCTCTCCTCTTCCTGAGGAGATGTAGAGACGTGTTCTTATGGTCCTCTGAGCCTGACCAGAGAGATGGCAAACCTCTGTACCCTTACATCATGTCACTACCCACTGCTGATCCCCGCTGAGCACCTCCATGTCTCTGGACACAGGCCTCTGACTTCATTGACTTCCTTCTTCCTAGCCCAGGATCCTGGTCAGCTCAAGGTGGTAAAAATGTCTGGCGGGTATTAATTACATTTACCGGCTGTTTTGTCATTAAAGTTGCCTATCTCCCTCAAGCAAGGTTGTAAATCAAACTATGATTCATGACTTTTAAAACATTGGAAAAAATAAACACTAAAGGGGTAAAAAAAATCCTCCAGAAGTAATAAATACAAATGAAAGGAGGAGGGATGACATCTTAATCAAGGCTGGCAATCAGCTCAACATTTGACTGAACTGGAAACTAGAGGTTTGTAGATGCCATTTTCCCCCTGGTTGTTTATTTCAAAAGAAAAAGAACTCGTATGGAATTCCTTTCCTTTCTTTTGGGGTAGGGAGTTCTTTGTGAAACAGTGTATTGAGGAAAAAATATAAGTACACTTTGCATAGTTGTGTGACTGACAAATTGGGGTGTCATTAAATAGGAGTTTGAATGGAAGGAAGAGAAAAATAAGAGACAGAAACAAATATGAAAGCCTGGGACTCCCCAGTGAAAAGAAATGTTGTATAATCGTCATCTGAGTATCATAAGCCTAAAATTCATTCTTGTACATTGTTTAGTTTACCTTTTAACTAATCCTCAACTGTCAGTGTTACCGTAATAATGCCCATATCTCAAGCTCTCTGTAAATATTACAAGGCATGGAACTGATAAAACTAGGTCAGGCTCTAAAATAACTATTCTCTTCAAATCTATATCATTTGAAAACAGAAATATCCATCAAAATAATCACTGCACTCTTTTTATTTTGGTAAGTAAGCCTGAATGGCTCACCCCGCCTCCCCCCAGTATATGCTGTAGCCTATAAAGGATTAGCACTGTCTTTATTAGGCCTTACTCTTTAATGTGGGAGGGAAGTCCTCTGAGGCAAAGTGATGCAGAATGGTCCAATAAGTCTCAAAAATTCAGAGACAATGTGGGTTAATGCAATTGGGAAAGGCTTTATGTAAAAGGCAAGCCTCAATGGGGCCTTGAAAGGTAAAATGATAAGACAAAGGACAAAGGGTGGACCAATGCAACAGGGCTACTCACAAGACAATATGTTGGCAATGAACTTTACAACTTGGGAAGGTGGGGAGGAGGAAAGTGGGAGAAAAATGAGGGAGAAGGTAACAATGTTGGACAAGAAATGTACTTATTACCTTACTTATGTAACTGTAACCCCTCTGTATATCACCTTTACAATAAAGGAAATTTTTGAAAAGAATATTTGGACACATCCCAGGAGAGACTAATTTTAAAGAATGTAGTTTGTATAATGAACACGTGAATGGAGATGGATTTGAACATCACAGTGTGAAAGACAGATCCTTCTATAGGATCATCATCTTGCAAGATTTGACCAGCTGTAATGATTGTCACTTTTGAGGATGAGTGGAAGAGAGTTCTCAAGAAAACTCGCAACACAGATATTCCAGAGACTATATCTATCTGTTTTTTGTTTTGTTATAAAAAACCCAACCACATTTGGATAACTGGGAATTCTGAAAGAAAAGAGACAGAGAAAGACCACAGGCTCCTTTATTATTTTATCCTTCTATTTTGTTTCTATATAGTGGTAGTAAAGGTAGCAATCACAGAGTATTAAGACATAATCTCTTGGGGCTTGGGCCACTGGCCATATTTCTTAGCAGTTAACTTGTCATTATTCTATCTTTTTCCAGTGCTTTTGAGGATATTGGCTAGTGAAGATGGGCTGATCTATACTCAAAATAGGTGATGAATAAGAAGACCACCACTTGGGTTTAAAGAAAGATTAGGCTTATATAAGAAAATGCCACACACTGGGTATGTTCAGAAACAGAAATTCCTGGACTGGAAGATAAAAGTCCAAAAGCAAGTTATTTTAAGAGGTGATTTCTTCTAAGAAATGTGAGGGAGTCAGCTGGCTCCATGTCTTACTCCTAGCTTCTGGTGGTTTACTGATTGGTTTAGTCAGTGTTTTCTGTTTGGGGGAGATTCTTCCCTAATCTTAGCCTCATGTTTGCAAGTATTCACTAATTTGTGTGTGTGTGTGTGTGTGTGTGTGTGTGTGTGTGTGTGTATCTGTCTAAATTTTTTCTACCTATAATGATAAAAGTTCTTATAGCATTTGAGGATTTAAGGCCCACCTACTCTGCTCCAGTATGACCTCATCTAACTTAGCACACCTTCTAAGTACCCATTTCAAAATCAGAAGCGTACCATTGAGGTACTGGGGGCTAGGTCACTCAATGAACCCTTAAGAATGAGAACAAATAATGCATAATATCTCATTCTTTCCTGTCATATGAGAGATGAGGCTATTATTCAGAAGGACAGTAATGCAGATGCATTGAGTAGCTTATTTTTCTTTTTGTAATCATTTAAGTTTATATTTTCATGGATATAGGGACCAAAGAAGACCTCATAACAACCTTTCTATCATCCTCATCTACCGGCTTGCTGTGATATGGACTTCGTTTTCCGGGACAGAATGCACAGCTCATTATCCTCATGACAGACTCTGATCTCTTTCAGGCAGGCCCAGAATGATAGGGGATTGTGTTTGTGGCAGCAAAGGGAAATGGTAGCAACTAGGGTAAAACTCAGAGAACAAAAAAATAAAATATCCCTCTCTTGCTATATTGTAAGAAAACAAGCCAAAGATGTTCTCTCTGACTCAGTTCTGACCCACAGAAATAATAGAATGAGAACAACCATACTCTTGAAACTTCTAAAACAAAGGTACACATTCTAGATATCATGGTACTTATTAGAAAGCAATCATGGAATTTCCCAACTCATTCACATTGAAAAAATGGTTTTCAATGTGTTTGAGAGTAGAAAATGATATTTTCAAAACACATTTGTCTGTTGAACTGAACAGTCAAAACATGAAGCTGAAATAAGAATACAGGTTGACCCATTGTAACAAGACACTATGTTGAAAATGAACTTTAGAACTTTGAGAGGGGGGAGGAAGGAGTTGGGGAGGAAGGGAAGATAGGGGAAAAACAAAGGAGGGAGTAACAACGCTCCATAGGAAATGTACTCATTACCTCACTCATATAACTGTAACCCGTCTGTACAGTATCTTTACAATAAAAATATATACAGAAGAAAAACAAAACAAACAACAACAAAAACAAGTGGCAAACATTTTCATGATTTTCCACCAGGGGGTGCTCCCCCCAACAGAAAGAAGAATAAGAAAACTCATTTGACTGAACTGCCCCAAAGAAAGCATTTGTTTTTGCCAAAAATACAGAAACAAAGTTTTGTTTTGTTTTGTTTTCATTTGGGAAACGAGCATATTGGCTCATAAAATGAAGCTTGAAAAAGAGAAAAAAATTATAACATATATGTATGATTTTTAAACATACTTGAAGGAAGGTAAAACTGAGATTTGGCTCATGATAGGTTTGATTATTACAAAGTTGAGAAATAGTGTCCCAGAGAGAATTCTGAGACCATTTCCAATTTAAGAAATTTCAGAATGTTAAATGCAAATAGACAGAGAGAGAGAAAGAAGCCAATTCTCTTGACTCCTATAAAGCCCCTAAAAATGTGTGCTTTTCATAAAATAGACAGCCAAAACCCCTTAGAAACTATATGGGAATTACTATTAACAAGCAAGAATTCCAGGATCTGAGATTTCCCAGGCTCTAGGAAGTGCTGGTTTGATGTGTCATATAGCTGAGATTCTACTCTTGAGAGTTTTTTAATGCAAATTACCGACAGCCCTACCTTTTATTTACTAAGAACTTAGACCTATGTTATCAGACTCAAGCAATGAATTCACTTGAAGCTCATATATTTTTCTTTCAAATATACTTAAAATATACATTATGAGACTCGATGATTTTATAGGAGTAGTTTTATTTTCAGTTAAGAGATAATATCTTGGGAATCCTCCCTGACATCTATCAGAAAAGCAACTCAGTCATTAATTGCATTTTAGTCTCAGTACAGTACTTGTTCTTCATTCCTTTCCAAGGTTCTCAGCACATATAACATTGTATGGTGCATGTATGTACAGGTATGTGTGTGTGTGTACATGTATTACTGTGGATCAAGCTCAGAGACCAGCCTTCAAGTATTCTAATCCTTGATCTACTTGTGTTTGTGTGTGTGTGTGTTTACATACATATACATATACATAAATATTAAAGATAAGGATTTATGAACTTTACCTGGCTGGCTTCAAATTTGCAATCCTTCAGCTTTTGCCTCCCAAGTAGCTGAGATGATAGACATGAACTACCATGTCCATAATTTTTGCCCATAATCTCAGCTCAAGGGAATAGAAAAGAAAAGAGAGAGGATACTTAGATGGCTTACATTAACATAGAATTGAGTTTTCTTTGCTTCTCATAGAAAAATGCATGGATAATTCCCTTAGAAGCTCACAAATGGATACAATTTTTCCTATATGTACTGACACAAGAAAACGAAATTATCCCTACATTGGTAAAGACATTCTTTACAAGTTCAAAAATTTCTTAGTAACCATAATGCCACAGTGAATCACCTCATGGACTGGATCAATTCTGATTTCTAGTTTTGGCTTGTCATTCCTCAGGATGATTCTTGACAGTCAGTCTACATATCATTTATATATCATCACATGGAAACTCATAACCCTGAAAAAAGATTTCCCAATTCTCTTACCTTCTTGAATTCAGCTTTTCTAAAATCAGGGAAAACAAGAAGGGATCCGAAAGAATTAAAGGGGTGAGAATGTGAGCCTTAATTCTGTAAGCATCTGTCTGATGGCTGTGCTTTTTATAACTCCTGCTTAAATAAGCTTGAAAATAAAGCCATGGATCGGTGGGCTATAATGTATGATTACTGAAAATGTAACCCTGGGATTAGCTTAACCAGCCATTCTTCCATTCAGTGAACAAGCCTTACCCTGGGATCGCAGGCATATGCTGTGGCCTGTTATGGTTCTTCTAATTGTGGGTGTCTTACCCCCATAGGCTACATGGCCCTATGCATCAGTGGGCTCTTCATTGGAGGTCCCAGCCATCCCATATCCCTGCCACATGAGAAGCAAGAAATAAAATTCACAGGGATGGGTGATACTCCATTCTGGGGGGAAAAAAAAGTACAGGGAGCAGGAGTTAGGTTTTGTTTTTGTTTCTGTTTTCTTTTCTTTTTCTTTTTTTGTGCTGGTACTGAGGCTTGAACTCAGGGCCTGAGCTCTTCCCCTTAGCTTTTTCAATCAAGGCTGATGTTCTACCACTTGAGCCACACATTCATTTCCAGCCTTTGGGTAGTTAACTGTAGATCAACATGGAGTTTCCTGCTTGGTCTGGCTTTAAGCTGCAAACCTTATATCTAGGATTATAGGCACCAGTCACAGGTGCACAGCTGCCTTGTTTTTTGACCCTTGCATCACCTCTGCAATTATTTGCTCCATTATTTTATAGATTACAAAACTTGTACACCTTGAACAAATTAAATAACTTGCTTTGCAATCAGGCACCTGGTGTCTGGATGAGTTTTCATTTGATCCTAGATTTCTATGTCTTCAAAGCCATTCTCCTTCATGTCAAAGACATGTTTTATGGCCTCATCATGCACATTCATTTTCTTGTAAAAGTAGCATTTCATGCAGTGGTGTTGTGGGCTTATTCTTCATGTGGCACTGGATAAGTTATTTAACTTCTCTTGGTATTTGCTTTCTTCTTGGTACAATGAGGACAACAATATTACCTGGTGCCTAGAATTATGGGAATGATTAGTGAGTAAGTGCATTTGAAACAGTTTTCAGAGGGCTTACAATACTCCAGGCACTATATCAGACAGGTGTGAGAGAATATTACTGTGCAAATTGGACATTAGTGAAGAGCGGTTTCCTGAGAATACTTCTAAGAGAGGTAATACATCTGAATTACAAGCAGAGCAAGGAAGCAAGTTGATATGCTTACCTCCCTAAGACTGTGCCAAGAACCCGGGACCCCACCCAAATAGTCAGTAAACTAGATCAAGATGAAAAGAAATTTCAGGATGGTAAGTCTCATCCTCCAAGAAGTTGGCCAAATATTCTCTGTAGTTCATTACATATTCTCCTGTCTGTTCTTGCCTTTATGCCTGGCAGGATTGCCATGTGGTCTGTCTTCTTTCTCTGAAAGTGGATTTGTTGGAGGAGAGGAGGTGAACAGCATGGAAAAAAATGTTGAGAAGAATTGCAACAAAACAGAGAAGGAAGAGGGGGAAACGCATCATTACATCATGTATTTATCTACAACGTAAGAGGCTTCTTCACCATTCATGTTCAAAGCCAAGACTTTAAGCTCCGACTTCTCTTTGTTGTCATCCTTGCTGCCTGAGCTCTAGTTCTTTGCTTACTCAAAAAACAGATGTCGTTATCGACTCTCTTGATATTCATATTTGAAAGGAGGAGGAGGGAGAAGAAGGAGAGAGGAGGAGGGAGGGCTGAGAGGAAGCAGGTGGGGAAGGTATTGATAGTTCTGGTGATAAAGAGGTACAAAGATGCATCGCTTACCTACATATCTACCACTCTTTTTCTGATGCTTGAATGATGATGGTCATAAACAAACGTCTGCTTTGTGATGTTCTTGGAAGTGATCCTACCCACCTCAGTCCAACATCCTACAGACAGGTTTTCTCAGAGCCTGTCTCCCAACTGCCTCATCCCCAGTGAAAGCTAACTTCCATGTCACCTCCTTAGAACCACTGTCAATCTTCTGCAATAGTCACGACATTCTAGAAGCTTCATACTTCTACCTACAGAAGTACCTTGGAATATTTCCTTTTATCCCATAGGCAACCACATACAGAATTCTCTTTGATATCTGTAAATTTAGCTCAAACAGTCTAGTCATGATTCTAACCTTCCATCCTGACATGTCTATAGCTCTGCCTGTGTACATGGGCAAACAACACAACAAAAATCTATAGGAAAAAATCCCTTATTCTGTCTGAATTCTTTAATTTTCAGATGAGAGAACAGATTCCCACATGATAGCTGGTGGATGATCCCAAGGCAGATTTCAAATGTTCTTTAATGATTGTCTCTTTTTTTTCTCCTTTTTTTCCCTTTGCCATGTAACATGATTCCAGGTTAATACACTCGTTTGTTTTCAGTTTTCTGACACATTTTGCTGCCTAAAGTAACTCATCTTCATCTTAACCTCTGTGTGTGTGTGTGTGTGTGTGTGTGTGTGTGTGTGTATCCAGTTTACTCTGAGCAAATAGATTTGACTTTATATGGTATATTTTAAGAAGTTATCCTGAATATCTTTGTCAAGAGCTAATTTTTGGGAAACTCTTCCTTCCAAGAATATTCATCTTTGTAGCCAATACTTCAGGGGAATGATAATTTATAACTATATGAAATACCATGGAACTTTATATTTTAGGATTTATAGCAAACAATCAGTAGGATAAGAGATTTATTAAGTACTTTTTATGGAAGAACTTGAGAAATATAAGGAATGTCACAGTTAATCTGCCACAGATTGTAACAAGGAACAGAGAGACACAGTAGTAATGGGGAGGTTATTTGCTTTCCTCTAAACATAGGCATGATGATCTAGTAATGATTTTAGTATATAATGTATTTGTTTAGAATTATAATTATAAAATATAACAGCTTTGAGTTATGGTGTAAATATGGATTAGAATGTATAGAAATCTGTAAAGGTACTGTTCAAACTGATTCACATCTCCAGGCCATACCTGCTAAATAATCTCTACTGGCAGTATGACCCATGCTAAATTATCTTTTTTTTTAATTTAATTTTATTTTATTTGTGAACATACTGTTCAGAGGAGTTACAATTACATGGGCAGGATAATGCGTACATTTCTTACCAAGCATTGCAGCCTCCTCCTTTGTTTACCCTTCACATCCCTTCCCAGCCTCCCCCCTCCCCCCAATCCCAATCCTTCTCCTTCCCCCCCTTCCCCCCATGCACTGACGTTGTAAAGCTCGTTTTGGACATGACAACTTGTACTTCTCATTGTTGCAACAGGTCCACCTGTATCCTTAAACAACTGGTTTTTCCCCATCTCCTCCACAAGTTATACTGACATCAAATATAGTGAAAGCAGGGGTTATACTGTGGGGGAGGGACATACAAAGCAACAAAGAAATAATCTTATAAATGCGTTAGAAACACATGCATGAAAGAAAAAAACATTAAAATACACATCTAAGGGTTCATTTTCCTGACATCACATTATCTGACCTTTTCCGCTTGACTCATACATATACTAGATATTACAAATAAGGGAAACCATGGGACCTACGTTTCTTTGGGCCTGGCTTACTTCACTTAATATAATTTTTTCCAAGTTTTTCCATTTCCTAACAAATGGGGCAATGTCATTCTTTCTGATGGAGGCATAGAATTCCATTGTGTATATATACCACATTTTCTTGATCCATTCACCTACTGAGGGACATCTGGGTTGGTTCCATATCTTAGCTATGGTAAATAATGCTGCAATAAACATTGTTGTGCTGGTAGCTTTAGTGTGGTCTTGTTTGTAAACATTTGGGTAAATGCCCAAAAGTGGGATTGCTGGGTCATAGGGGAGTTCTATGTGAAGTCTTTTGAGGAACCTCCATACTACTTTCCAAAGTGGTTGAACAAGTTTACATTCCCACCAACAATGAAGTAAGGTTCCTTTCTGTCCACATCCCCTCCAGCATCTGTTGTTGTTAGAGTTCTTGATTTTTGCCGTTCTAACTGGGGTGAGGTGATATCTCAATGTTGTTTTGATTTGCATTTCTTTTATGGCTAGGGATGTTGAACATTTCTTCATGTGTCTATTGGCCATCCTTCTTTCTTCTTCAGAGAAGTTTCTCTTTAAGTCTTTCGCCCACTTATTTATTGGGCGGTTGTTTCTTTGAGGATTTGTTGTTGGGGGGTTTAATTTTTTGAGTTCCAAGTATATTTTAGATATGAGACCCTTGTCTGTTGTATGGCTAGTAAAGATCTTCTCCCAATCCATGGGCTTTCTATTGATCTTGCTAGCTATGTCATTTGCCCTGCAGAAGCTCTTCAACTTTATCCAACCTTTCTTTGATTTGTTGTGTTTCCAGGTCTCTATTCAGAAAATTTCGGCCTGAACCAAGGAGACCTAGGGTTTCTTTATTAGCAGTGAGGCTCTAGAATCCGGTTTTTAAACAACTACTATAGTAAATTCTTCCATATCTAAGTTCACTTTGATCAAATCTGATATTTTCCCAACAGCAAAATAATTCTATTAAAACTAAATTTATCTTCAACCATACTAGCATAACTGAATAACTATTTGACAGTTATATATATATAGAGAGAGAGAGGGGGGAATGCTTTGTGATGTTCTTGGAAGTGATCCTACCCACCTCAGTCCAAACTCCCACAGGCAGCAGGCAGGTTTTCTCAGAGCCTGTCTCCCAACTTCCTCATTCCCAGTGAAAGCTGACTTCCATGTCACCTCCTTAGAACCATTGTCAATCTTCTGCAATAACCAAAACATTCTAGAATCTTCATACTTCTGCCTATACATTGTACCTTGGAATATTTCCTTTTATCCCCCCCTCTCTTTCTCTCTCTCTATAATCTCCCCAGTTCCTGATAAAGTCCATTCTAAAAATTTTGTTGGTAAGAAATTTCATATTAAAGATGGAAAGCTGTTACGATCCAACCATGACTGTATCATTTTTCCCTGGAATCATATGGTAGAGATTGACCTGAACAGTGTAGTCAGTAGGAATTGAGAGACCTACTTCCCTAGCTGACAGCTTGAACCTTGGAGATCTCAGCTTTCCAGTTGACTAGCTTGTTTGTACTTGTACAATGCCTCTCACATTCTGCTGAGAGTCTGAGGAGAGTTCAAGGGGGCAGCAGATATTACTCTGCTATGAATATCCTGGTAGGAGTGAACTACAGCAGTGCCAAAACGTAAATATCTTCATGCTGTCCAATGGAAGTATCAGACAATCTAGACATGTAACTTTAAATTTTCTAGTAGCCATTTTTAAAAGGTGGGAAAATAGGTAAAAGTGATCCCCACATTTCACAATGCATATAAAACACTTCCATTTCAACATGCAAATAAAATAAAAATACTAGTAAGTGATTTACCATTGCTTTCTATAGCAAGCTGTCAAATCCCAGTGTGATTTTGGTATTTATGGCATGATTCAGTTGGGACCAGTCACATTTCAAGCACTAAAAAGCACATGTGACTAGCCATTACTGTAATAGGACAGCAAAGTTTGAAATGAGTAGCATTTGTTTAAATAATTATTTTAGGTACTCTGAATTAGAACTGATACCAAGTATAACTTAGGGCACTGAAAAAATATGATAGTTGACCTCATAATTACTAATATAAAAATATTCTGCAAGGTGATTTAAATTTTTAGTAGTGTCCCCCATTTTTAAATTTTATTTTATTGTAAAGATGTTATAAATCCAAATTTGCTTTCACTTTATTTACATGAACTTGCCTAAGTGTACACACACCCACCCCCCCACACACATACAATTATACACATACAATTATAATTATATAGACACAATGTGTGTGTGTGTGTGTGTGTGTGTGTGTGTGTGTATGTTGTGTGTTTAGTAGGAAAGTAGGAAAGAAGAAGGAAGGAAGGAAAGGAAGGATGGAAGGAAGGAAGAAGGAAAAAGGAAGGAAGGAAGGTAACTCCAAACAATTTTCAAGTGTCAAAGGGGATTTTGCTCTTCAAGCTTTAGCTGTATAAATCAATAAGCCCTTATCAGGCTCAATAATTCTTGGACATCTTTGGTTTCTTTACTTATTCGGAGCCATGGGAATCTGTTGAAAAAAAAAAAACTCATGGCAGAGTCTGAACCGAGCAGCCAACATGCTGTTTCTGAGCAAGGGTGCTGAGATGGTAAGGAAAGGGCTATTTCTAGAGATCAGATTGCTAGAGAGCTAATCAGACTTTCCATGGGTAGTGACAACCAGCAATTTATTGTGACGTTTCTCAGCTCAAGGGAACAGCAGGGTGTGACAGAACAGTTTGCCTCAGACAGACAGACAGACACACACACACACACACACACACACACACACACACACACACACACACACACATACACACACGCACACACACACACATACACACATCATAGTTGCCTTTGAAATAATAACAATGATGTTTATTTCTGCAGAAAAGAGCAAGAATTCACATAGTTTGCAATGCTACCCTGGGTAGACACAGCTGCCAGTGGCAGATTCTCTATTGGACTCATCTTAACATGTGGAGGTGTCTTTTGCAATCTGCTTTTGACTGCTTTGGTCCTAACAAAGGCAGCATGCCAGGGCAGGGGGAGGGGGATTTCCTCAGAGGAAAAAGACCTTTTATTTTCTCTTTAAAATTGTGGGGAGTAAAAGGGCGGCAATACAATGAGTAAATACAGTACTTAGTCACTCCGGGAGAGCCTCAGCTGCTTCCCACTATTGTTCTGTATCCTAGAGAGAAGAGATGGCAGAGAGAACAGATTCTAAACCATTAGCTATTTTACAAATTAAAGCCATCACATTAATTGAGCTAATTAGGAGTCCATTTGAGCCTATAACATGCCAGTTGTTCCACTTAGTTTCATTGCTTCTTATAAAAGGTTGTCAGCAGAAACCTCCACACAAGGATATCACAAGACTCTTTGCTTCAAAGGTTTACCAGGGAAGGGATCTTGCCTCTTTCTTGAAGACCTCCAAGATCATTCCATTCCATTCAAATTAATTTTGTTGTTCAACGATTGCTTGGTACTCTATGTATAGGCCTGGATGGATGACTTTATTTAAAAAATATTTTATTGTAAAGATGCTGTACAGAGGGTTTTACAGTTACTCGAGTAAGGTAATGAGTGCATTTCTTGTTAAGCATTGTTACCCCCTTCTTTATTTTTTTCCTACTATCCCTTTCCTCCCCTCCAACCCTTCTTCCCCCACCCTGAAGTTGTAAAGTTCATTTTCAACATAGTGTCTTGTGAGTCTCATTGTTGCAATGGGTCATCCTGTGTCCTTGTTTCAGGATTTTGTTATTCCCCTTCCCCTCCCCAAATTTGATAAATGTGTATACAAGATGCAGGGTACCAAAATCAAATACAGTGACAACAGGGATATACCATAGGCGGAAGCACATACAAAGGAAACAAAAGAGAATGACATAGTTCATTAAAAACAACAACAACAAAGAAAAAACCCTGGTGTCCATATCTTAGGGATCATTTCACTTAGCATCATCTTATATGGTCATATGTACATAGCTTTGAGCTTTTCTGCTCGTCTGATAAATGTATCCTAGATGAATGATAGTTATTGCATTGTAAGGGAAACTATTACTTTTTGATGGTCACTAAGAAGCATGGCACTGCCCTAAAACATCTAGGACTACTACTAAATCAACAGCATGAAAAATCCAATGGAATCCTGTACTAAGGACAACTGAGGAGGTAGAGGACCAGAGGACCCCTATCTGAGGGTAACACTAGGAAAAAAGTTAGCAAGACCCATCTCATCTAATTTCTGGGTATGGTGACACACATCAATCATCTCATCAATCTAGGTAACATAAGTAGGAAGACCCCAGTCAAAACCAGCCCACAAATAAATGCAACACCCTTTCTCCAAAATAAGTGAAAGCAGAAGGTAATCAAAATGGCTTAGTGGGCCATCTTTTCAATATATAGTACCACCAGAAATAAAAGATAAAACCAAAAATGAACAAATGATAACAAAACAGATAGAGAAAGAATCCAATGGATTTTCCTCTAGTAAATATGCAAACTAATATCTCCATTTAAGAATAACCACATATGATTCTAGGCACCAGAATGTAACAATGAACAAACATGCAACATACTCTCTCAAGGAGCTGATAGTCTACCTTGAGAGACAAGTCTTATGTCCTGCATCTTGTATATATATTTTTTCTAATTTGGGAGGGGAAGGGAAATAGCAAAATGCTGAAATAAAGATACAGGATGACCTATTGTAACAATGAGATGTGCAAGACACTATGTTGAAAACGAACTTTACAACTTTGTGCGGGGGCGGGCAGGAGTGGGGGAAATGGGGAGGGAATGGATGGTAGGGGAAAAAACAAAGGAGGAAGTAACAATGCTCGATAAGCAATGGACTTATTTATTACCTTGCTCAGGTAACTGTAACCCCTCTGTACAGTATGTTTACAATAAAAAATATAAATAAAACCACAAGAAGTTCATTATAATTTAAGAGTATAAAATAATCATATCAAATTTATAAATGAACAAAGTAAAACAACTTCCAAAACAGAAATACTCTAAGAAACCAAATGGAAATTTTAAAATAAGATCATATATTGTTCAACTATTAAATTGGAAATAACTGAAAATCTTTGAAACATGTCTACTATGCATTTGTAAGCAGTGTTAAGTTGTACATGCATGCCCTTTGACAGTAAGTTTGGAAATAGAAAAGGTATTATAAATGTATTCTGCTCTGTGACAATCTACTTCTGAGATCTTGTTCTGGAGAAATAAATCTAAGTACGAAAAAGGAAATGTAGTCAGGGAACTATTCACCAATTTGGAAATTAGAAATGCTCTTAATGTCAAAAAATCAATGGTGAGAAAATAGTAATTATAGTACCACATGACACTAGGATTAGCCATTCCCAATCCCAATCCCACTCTATTAAGAAAATTTCTTGATAGAGTGGATCTGATGAGCTACATATAGAGATTCAGTTCACCAAAAATTCCCCTCACTCCTGTTCGAGGATCTGTTTCTTCAAGGGATGCTTCAAATACATGATCATATTTTCACTCTATAATATCTAAGCAGGGCTGGGAAGGTGGCTCAGTGGTAGAGTGCTTGCCTTGCATGCATGAGGCCCTGGGTTCGAAACCCCAGCACCACATAAGCAAAAAGAAAAAAAGCCGGAAGTGGTGCTGTGGCTCAAGTGGTAGAGCGCTAGCCTTGAGCTGAAGAGCTGAGGGACAGCGCCCAGGCCCAGAGTTCAGGCCCCATGACCGGACCCCCCAAAAAAAAAAAAAAATCTAAGCAGAGAAGTAGAGACTGATATTTTCACAGACTGTGTGTCAGAAACTGTTCCATGTGTTTTCATTCCTGATTGTGCTTCATCTTGTAATAAGATATTCCTTAAATTCATTTAGCTTAATCAGTACAGTAACCCAGGAGCAAATGGATCAATACCACTTGATGAAGGCCTTCCTAACCTTTTCCAAAAAGTCTTCAACACACACTAACATATGGATGGAAGTTAGCTTAAATCTGTAATTAGTGCAGTGTTTGTTTTTTGTTTTAGTTTTCCTCTTTTTAGGTGGTTATCACAGAAGAGAATTTTCTGGAAGGGAAATGTAACCCTTTTAGATTTGACTCCTATGAGACTTCCATTCATGACTGTTAGGGTGATTTGTGATATTAATGCCTTCAATCCTGAAACCTCACAAGGCCCTGAGAGAGAGTATGATTTTGTTGGTCTGGGATAGGGTCAAGATTCAGCATTTTTAAAACTTTCAAGATTTCTGAGTAGGACATGAGGGTAAAGTCAACTTCATTCCCAAGACAGTCCATTGTAAAATACAGAAAATGGTATTAGATATCTTTGTTCCCCTTTTGTTCCATACTAAGAGAGTAAAAGACAGAGAGCAATTAGCTTATTTCCATATTTCTACTCACAGAGGGATGTGGATTCAGATGATTCTTGGCATATATTACCCCCACCCCTTTAGAAGTATCATGCATCATTTCCCCATTCCCTTCTCAACGAGATAAATGTAACTATCCCTGAAACACTTTTCTTCATTCTTGTCAGATATATTAGCCTGCCACATTTTCTTTTGTTCTTCTGTCTTCACAGGCACTTCAACATTAGCTCATCATCTACTGGAAGAAAGTGAAATGTTTTGAATTCTAATTTCCTCCAAGATATGAGCTGTTGCCATTAAATAATGTAGACTATTTTCCAGAAATTATGAGAAATTATCCACATCTTTTGCTTATGTGTAGATGAAAGGCATGTAATGTCACTAATGTTTTAAGATATATATTTTCAGAAACATGGTTTCGTATTTAAACAGGCCAGTTATGTTTTTCTGGCTGTAGACTATATTAGTATCTTATACCAGGTTTTAAAGTCTTAGGAACTGCAGAGATGACTACAAAGTCATCTTATTACCTTACAACAGGAAAATTCCTTCTTCCTGCTTTTAGAAAAGTCATTTGGTCAACAATTATTTAATAAATGTTAGGATAAGGAATATGTAGTAGAAGGAAAGGTTAAAAAAAGCTTCTATTCCTGGGACTGTACACTTTAGCAAATATTCTTTCAGATCAAATTCCTAGAATAGGATAGACTAAATATCTTGATTTTAAGTATAAAAATATTCTAAAGTAGGTGACTAGATAGTTTATGAAAATAAATATAATAATGTATGTTAAAATGTAGGTCTCAGCTTATTGGTATTGCTTGTACATATGTTTCAAAATTTTTTAATGTTGGAAGTTTTTTTTTTTAATAATGAAATGTTGAAAGACAATGTTCAGGAGGAAACAAAATAAGTCCTTCTAAATAAACATAAATATTTAAGCTTTAAAAAATACTCATCAGCCTAGAAAACAATGTTTCACCCTGTAGTATAGTGAAGGGATTTCTTTCAAAATATATAATGTGAATGTAAGTTCTAAAATACACAAGTTCCTCTGTAAAAGAGAAAATATAGAAAAAATAGAATAATGACTAAAGAAAAAGGGTCACAAATAATACTAATAAAATTCATGTGAATTACAGAATGATTTCTTTAGGGTTAGGAATATTAAACAAAAATATTTCTTTGATTTTTTTATACAATGTGATTTTTTTCTTGAGTGCAAAGGGAAAGACAAAATTTTAAATTAGCAAGACAATGAGAGAATCAAGTGAGAATATATGTCACAACCCTAAAAATATAATTATTTCCTTTGATTTAGTTATTTTAGAAATGGCTGTTAACAAAATTTTGATATGATCAGATACGTACACACTAAGGCATCTTAAACCTTGTCATAAAGGAGCCAAACAGGAAGAAATTAAATAACCAATAAGAGAAAAGCAGTTAAAAAATAATACTGTTATAAGCTGAAATAATGCGCAGTTATTAAACATTTCAAAGAATATTTGATCAACTGTGGAATTGTATATGATATAACTTTACAATAAATTTACTATATAGAATTCTACAAATTAAAAATTATAGTTCTATGGAAAGGTGTGATTTTCATTGAATGTTTTCTAAGTTAGCCTGTATAATTTTTTCCATGAATGTTATCTATGGTTCATTTAAAAATATTTCAACAAGCCGGGTGCTGGTGGCTCACGCCTGTAATCCTAGCTACTCAGGATGCTGAGATCTGAGGATCGTGGTTCAAAGCCAGCCCGGGCAGGAGAGACCAGAGACCATGAGACTCCTATCTCCAATAAACCACCAGAAAACCGGAAGTGGCGCTGTAGCTCAAGTGGTAGAGCGCTCGCCTTGAGCTGAAGAGCTGAGGGACAGCGCCCAGGCCCAGAGTTCAGGCCCCACGACCGACAAAAAAAAAAAAAAAAAAAAAAAAAAAAAAAATTTCAACAAAAAATACATACAATGAGCTCAGAAAGGACTATAAAATATTTATCCCAGTTACTTATTATGTTATCTTATGTTATCAGTGCAGATATAGCACTTGATTCTGTATATCTACATGCACATTAAAGTATGCTATTCATTACCTATTTTTGTTCAATTGAGAAGGCAAAGGGAAAAGGTAAAATTGATTTCAAACCATAAAGTCCATATATATCTTCTGGTAATTTAAAAATTAAAATGCTGGTTCCACAAGAATAGAGGCTAGCCCAGTAATGTGTATCTATACCTACTTTTCAGGTAAATCTGATGTAGTTGATTCACAGACCATTGTTTAGATATATAAATATGGATAGCTATCTATATAGATATATGTCTAAATATCTATATATTTGTTTGGTTAATTTTTTTTTGTGCATGTGCCAGTCCTGGAGCTTGAACTCAGGGACTGGGGTCTGTTCCTGAGCTTTTTTTTTTTAATCAAGACTAGTAATCTACTGCTGGAGACACAGCTCCACTTCTGACGTTTTTAATAGTTAGTTGGAAATATGAGTCTCATGGACTTTCTTGCTCAGGCTACCTTCAAAGTGTGATCCTCAGATCATAGCCTCCTGAGTAGCTAGGATTACAGGCCTGAGCTATAGGCTCCTGGCATTTGCTATAGTTTTGGTAAAGCATTTGCTATAAGTAAATCAATAAATATGCTGTGATAAACATAGTTGTGCTGGTAGCTTTAGTATGGTCTTGTTTGTGATCATTTGTGTAAATGCCCAAAAGTGGGATTGCTGGGTCATAGGGGAGCTCTATGTGGAGTTTTTTGAGGAACCTCCATACTGCTTTCCAAAGTGGTTGAACAAGTTTACACTCACACCAACAATGCAGTAGGGTTCCCTTCTGTCCACATCCCCTCCAGCATCTGTTGTTATTAGAGTTCTTAATTATAGCCATTCTAACTGGGGTGAGGTAGAATCTCAGTGTTGTTTTGATTTGCATTTCTTTATGGCTAGAGAGGTTGAGCATTTCTTCATGTATCTATTGACCATCCTTCTTTCCTTTTCAGAGAAGTTTCTCTGTAAGTCTTTTGCCCATTGCACCCAAACTGCGAGAAATGTTCTAAGTTACTGTGGTTTGGAGCCCTGTCCTAACCAATTCCTCTTTCGTTGAATGCATGTACCAAATACCCATGAAAACTATTTACCAGACTGGACTAGCAGTCATTTCATCCTATTTACAAAGGATGATAAGACTTTATCTTGACCTGTACAAAGAGGCTAAAAAAATTCTGATTATCTTTATGATGTTCATTGTGTTTAATGGCTTTATTCATATAAAGAGAAACAGATAATTAGTCATGACTGTATTAATTAATCTCTCAAGGAGATATGAACTTTAGCATATGCAGCTGTGAATTTACAAAGCTGCATGTTGATATGAGCAGAATGAGTCAAATAAATAATCTCAATGGAGAGAAACATAGGAAAGCAAAAACTGTGGCATACACTAAAGAATCATTTCTTATTTTTCTTATTTGGCAACACAAACTCTCTGTGTGTGTGTGTGTGTGTGTGTGTGTGTGTGTGTGTGTGTGTGTGTGTGTGTGTGAATTTAGACCATTAAAGATTTTGGTATAAGACCTATTTGGAAGAGTAAGAATTATCCTCTATTTCACTGAGAGGTCTTGCTTAATAATTAATGCATGAAATGTGTTAGAGAAGTATTTAACATAAATAAAATAAATGTGTTAAATAATGAGACTGTCATAAATATAGCTTGGCACTACGGAAAGTGAATCCTCAAGTGAAAGGAGAGGAAGATTTGCTGGTCCAAGTTTGTACCTTTATAATTTCAACCTGTAGACAGTTGTTATCAAGATTCACATCTCTAATTCAATGTTTGTGGAGATTACAGTGTAAATCTCTGCCACAATGAGCTGGAGGGAGGACAAGAGGTCTGCATAACGTTGCATTTGGTAAGATGAATGCATTCAGTTTGGAATTGGAAAGCTCCTTGCTGCCTGAATCAACCCACACAGGGCTTCCTTTTGAGTCATAATCAGGTAACAGATAGGTAATGACCACAGGGAAGAAAAATAAATGTTTATACACAGAATAACACTCCTGGAGTCAAAATTTCCAGGAAAAAGGGAGAACTATCTATTGAAATATTGTTCCTTATTGCTTTAGCATAAAACATTATTTGTTCGGTAGTAAAGACAACATATCTGAAAATATCAGGACCTGAAATACTTATGAAAGCTTCCATGACTTGTGAAGTTGACCTTTTTTTTCCCTAATCTTAAAGCTTAAAATAACTGAACTGAAGCCTACGTAAGACCTAACGTATACTGACAATGAACTATACAGGTCCTGAGGGCCTTTTAGGAAATACAAACACAACTGTTACCAATGCTTGTTTCTGAACCACTATTTTTGTGTTTATTTACCCAGCACAGATGTTATGGCTCATTGAGAACCAAATGAGTTGTGTAGGTGGCCATGTTTTCATGGTCAAAACAGCTCATGCAGAACAAAAAAATGTTCATTCCACTGATGTTCTCACCCTAGGATCGAGATAGATATAGGAAAGTAGTTTCATTCAGAACATATGGAGAAATCATTGTATATATGAAATACTAAGGGATACTAAGATTATAGGCTCTAGTCTTATTTTAAACAAAGAACCTGGTAGATTTTTATACCCTATCAAATAATAACATGACCTTTACAGCCAGAGCATAGCAGTGAGATCTTTCTAATTCCTTTTCTGAAGCCACATATGGCCAGATGTAAACTTCCCCCAGATCAGACATTTATAAGCATGGTAGTCAGAGAAAGCCCCGAGCTTCCAACTGGAGATGGGGTAAGAGAACATTTGCCTGTGATTCCTGACAGAAGGAGACTTTTTGACTCTTTTTAAACTTACTAAGCTCCTTCAACAGCTTGGAAGGATGCAGGCTGGAAGAAACGACAATTAGAAAATGCGGAGACCATATTGTGCCCAGTTAGAATTTCCTGGATGAATGTTGTGGTTTGATTCAAAGGAGTTAACAGGGAAGAAATGTATTTTCTTTATGGCACCAATGTATGCTTAATGTCTCAATGACACTGAACATAGAGAAGCTACACACATGTCATTGTATCCCTATTTAAATAAGTAGAGATGTTTTCAGAATTGAATTTTCAAATGTGATATATATATATATATAACTATATATGTGATATATATAAAGTTATATATAACTATATAACTATAATTATAACTATATATATGAGCTGTTAGCTATGTACTGAATTGTCAACTGTTTCATTGACATATTATCATTGCTACTTTGGTTTAGACCATGACATTAGTATCAAGGCACTTTAGAATTTCCTCCTAAACAATGATTGAGGAAATTCCCTGTATAAGAAAGAGTACCTAACATGAAGTCTACTGGTCTGAGACCTGCAAAAGTTTCCTTCTGCCCAACCTGGAGGCTGGGTGGAGGACTTGGATATCTTAAATGTAGTTATATTCTATACCCTCTTCCTTCTTTCTTACTAGTAATCCATATCTCTTTTCTCTTCCTGAGCACATATTTTTACTCAAAACCAATTTTCCTTCCTTCCTTCCTTCCTTCCTTCCTTCCTTCCTTCCTTCCTTCCTTCCTTCCTTCCTTCCTTCTTTCCTTCCTTCATTCCTTTTTGAAAGAACGCACTGAAGTGTCAGTCTCACATTATTCTTTCTACATGTGGCCTATGCATAGACTAGAATCTCTTGTACTTTCTAGCAGAGCCTTCCAACATGATGGGTAATTTTTTTCTTCTCATGGAAAGTATGCTTTCAACTAGTCTTTATAGGATTCCTGATAACACTGAAACTCTCAATCATTGATTACTTCCTTCCATGAGGATTTCCTTCAACCTCTCAGCGACTCATAGTGTCCCCAGTTATACTCCAGGCCATTTTTCTCTCATTACTCACCCTCCTCCCTGCGTGATACACAGTCACATTTGTTATTACAGATTTTAATATTTGCTTTGCACATTTGTATTCATTTCTCTTCCTGACTCTTACACCTGCCACTCCATGCCCCATGCATAGTGGCTGTTCAGTAAGGAAATGAACAGATGACCTAATTCCTTGGTAGGTCTCATGAATGAATCTCTTTATTCCCCTTTGGCATTCAACCTCAGCAAACAAAAATAAACACAAATTAAAAATTGAAATGATTTACTCTCTTATTTTTAATTGTGAAAATACCTTATAGAGGGGTTACATTACATGGGCAAGATAATGAGTACATGACTTATCAAGCATTGTTGCCTCCTACTTTGTTTCCCTTTACCATCCCTTCCCAGCTCCCCCCCCCCAAAGTTGTAAAGTTCGTTTTTCCACAAAACAACTTGTACATCTCATTGTTGCAATGGGTCCACCTGTATCCCTATTTAAACGATTTGTTTTTTCCCTTCCCCTCCACAAATTATGCCAACATCAAATAGAAATTGGAAAGACTTGGAAAAAATTATATTAAGTGAAGTAAGCCAGGCCCAAAGAAACATAGGTCCCATGGTCCTTATTTGCAATAACTAGTATATGACTGAGACAAGCAGAAAAGGCCAGCTGAGTTGATGTTAAGTGAAATGAACCCCAAGATACGTATTCAAATTTTTTTTTCTTTCTTGCGATTGTTTCTAATATATTTATAAGATGATATTTTTGTTGCTTTGTATGTCCCTCCCCCATGGTATAACCCCTGAAATGATTTACATCTCATCTCTGTAAATAAAAATAATAATGAGAATAAGGAAGAACATTTCATTCACTGTATTCCAGTAGGTGACACATACCTTGTTTCATTAAGCAAAACCAAAATGAACAAGAATAAAGAGAGGAATATTTTGAAATACAACTTCTAGATCCTTGTTCACACGGCCATCTTCCAAAGTCTAGGGACAGAGCTTTCTGAGCTAAGCAGGTATAGTCATTTCCTTTGCAGGATGATACCATTTTCCTAATTAATTAACATTGGGCCATGCATAAAACCTGAATCTATCCCCACACATACATCTACAACTCCAATTTTATCAATGAAGAAACAAAAATGCAATTCAAGAAAAGGGGTTAAGTAATAAGTGGAGAAGAAATTTTAATCATTATACAATATGTTGAACAGTTGGTAAGTGAAAGTCAGAGAGTGAGATGGATATAGTTTGTACAGATAACACTGTTCTGAAAGCAAAGGAAAAATCTTAATTCTATGTCAGAATGAATTTTCAATATAAGGAATCAAGAGTTAATTCCTTCCCTTGTTTTGACCCATATTGCCTTCCATTTTTCTAGGCACATTCATATGGTTGTTGACTTATAGTACAATTTTCCCCCCATTCATTTATTATCAAGTCAAATGCCTTGATGATTTTCTTAAACTACTAAAATGGGAAGATTAATTTTATTACTACTTCATTATTCAACTTCTGCAACTCTCTATCAAGGAAGGTGAGAAATTCATGGGCCAGTGTTTTGTTATATAACAGCCTTCATGAGTACAGTGTTGGATTGCAAGATAGAAATAACTTTGCCAACATCTGGGGTAAAACAGCCACAACAAAAACAAAACTCATATGGCAAAATCAAATGCCCTCCATAGTATGGTTTTATCTTTTCGAAAAAATGAAATGGGAATAGTGTCTATGCCATACTCTTAACTGGTAATTTTTAGATAAATGACAAAGTAGATAGAAAAAGTGTTATATTAATAAAAATCATTATAGCACCACCAAATATTTAGAATCTCATTAAAATACCCCCATCTTTATCAAAACAGTAGATATTAGCTGTAACAAATGAGTTAAGCTGGTTACACCAATAGTTTCAAAAGGGTATGTGTTAGAAAAAGTAGTATAATTTGTTAATTATGAGAATAATTATTAGATTAATCTCATAAAATTGAAGTCTTTTAATCAAATATGGTTACCTCAGCAAATGTTATCTCAAATAGGGTTCATATCACAAAGAGATCTGTGTCCTATTATTACATTATTATTATTAGATCAGATCATGGCTCCCTATCCAGCCTCACTTCTGTAAAAGGAATAAAAAGACTTATCCACTAATTTATTCACCCAACAAACACATTTTAAGATATAGTGCTATGTGACAGATTTGCTATTTTTTCCAGGGCCATATTGATAAGGAAAATGAGCCATATTCCTTCCATCATTAAAACAGTTTAAGAGGGAAATAGACATTATCCATTTCATCATACTAATGAATTCACTCTTCCAAATAGAGCCAAACTCTGAAAGAAAGCAATGTGGTACTGTAAGAAATAATAACAAGCTGGGTGCTGATGGCTCATGCCTGTAATCCTAGCTACTCAAGAGGCTGAGATCTGAGGATCACAGTCCAAAGCCAGCCTGGACAGAAAAGTCTGTGAGACTCATATCCAATTAACTACCAGAAAACTGGAAGTGGTGCTGTGGTTCAAAGTGGTAAAGCACTAGCCTTGAGTGAAAAAGTTCAGGGAGAGTGACCAGGCCCTGAGTTTAAGTTCCCTGAGAAGCAAGCAAACAAACAAACAATAAATAAAATAGAAAACACACAACAAAAAAGAAATTGATAGCAGAGAATATGACATTAGGGGTCAGAAAAAGTGTATGAAAGGCATTGCATAATCAGCTAAAATCCTAATAAGCAGGACTGGTCTGGAGAAAGAGTGAGGAGCAGTCTAAGTAGAGAAATTGTATACAATATGTGGGACATTTCTTCCACAGAGGGTTTTCAGCATGCTTAATGTTATGGAAGGCAGAGGGAAATATGCTTTTGGGTATGAAAGAAGAGGGAGGCAGGTTTAACTATGGAATATCTTCTAGGTTCCTCTGAAGACTTTAATCTATATCATAAGAGTAATGGAAAGTCACGGAATGGGTTGTTATAGTGGTGCTTGCAAAAATGAACTGAATGATGTCAGAATGATAAATAACAAACCAGCAAAAGATGCAAATAGTTTGGACAAAGTTGTGACCATGTTATATAAAAAGAAGTTACCATATTCAAGACTTATCTGTGAGTTGTAGCCTACATTGCTTTATGTACTTACTGAATATTAGTATGCTCTTTCTATACGAGTGTTTCGAACAGTTGAATACATACAGTCATAGGCTTCAAGACACTCATAGTTCTATTGAGTTATCATCTTCAAAATAGTCACATCTATGTTCCAAGAAAGGTAAACAGAATTCTTCTTTGTATGGATGTGATAGTTATTTCTTCCACTGGCAGAACACTTTATTTTTGGAGCAAACCAGTATCCATTGTATTTTTTTCCCAGAGAGCTAAAAATGTTCTTATTTTGTGGAAGACATAGCTATTATTAATGTCTTGAGAAAAGTGACTGATTTTTGTGGTTTATTTCACAGAAAGGCAGGGCTGGATATAAGAAATGATTGCAGAGGTGTAGTGTGCTTAATATCAAATTCCAAGCACAGGCAATAGCAAGATAACCACAAAGCCATAGGACTTCTTTATCACCATGCCAGATAAGGAAGCAAATTCCTATTTAGGTTTTCAAATACGGGTGGAGCTCCTTGCTTAGTTTTGATTATTTCTGGAAACAGGAAGTTGCATTTACTGAGGTTTTTCATACTTTGCTATTACTTGCTAGTGACTTGTACAATCAACTCAAGATAGAGATAGTGGGGTGTTCTTAGCAGACAATTTATCGTGAAGATGGGTTCCCATTCCTGATACCCAATGTAAAGTTATAGTCCTAAGTAGTAACTGGACACAAGCTGCCAATAATAATGTATTAAGTACACAAAGACTAGACTGCATTTCATCTTTTCTTCAGAAGTATAAATGTTATCAGTAAGAAAAGATATTTTTCTCTGGAAACCTGGATATGGTTGGTGATTTTGGAAGATAGCTGTATGTGTCTCACTAAAACACAGCTGGGGTATGTTGAAATAAATTTCCTAAGACATTATTTTTTATTTAAACAAGCACTCGTGTGTTTTATTTGGCCAAAACAACATTCTTATTGCAAATTGAAGATGAAGTGGGTATAGATATTTGTAAGATTCAGTTCTACAAGTATTTAACATTATTTATGATATTGGTCAGAAAAGATGATTTAGTAAAAAAAAAACTGTAAAAGAATGAGGTATCTATATTCTGAAGGAGTGAAAAACCTAAATTAATATCATTCAGAATACCTAGGGCAATAGGGTAAATATCACTTGCCTATTCCCAAACGTCACTAAAGTTTCTGAGAAATAAGTTTTATTTTTATAGGTAGTAAGGGCCTTGAAACAATATGTAAGTCTTAAATGTGCATTTTCCCTGTGGACAGTTCATTGCACTAGTAAAATCCCTCATTTTACATACTATTGTTTATTAACTGTGCACTCATTATAATACTATTATTGCCTATATATTTCATTACAATTGGTTCTTCCTCATATTGCCTATCAGGTATATCTGTAACAAAATCTATTTAGAGTAAAAGCATTTGATAACTCATATGCTGAGCAATTAACTTCATTTGAAGAGCTATAGAATATTGAATAATCCTAATTAAATTAGATATTTGTTAATGATATTTAGGTGAAATTTTGATATTCTACTTGGACAGTTTTTAACCTATGATCATTTACCTTGTTAAAAAAAATCAACCTAGACTTTTTGTTTCCACCAAACATTTGGAGGCAAAGTTTGGACCAAACAAATTTTGAAGAATTCACTTCTAATAATGGAATATTTTATTACATAGCATGATTTAATACGACCAGTGAAACATGTCACCATGTAAGTGGGATATGCAGTTTAGCTACAAAATTAGGACCAAGTTTTTATCACCCAAAATAAATGAGCTAATAATGAAAATGTTACATGTTTCTGATAGGAGAGTGTTAATAATGATGCACATTTCATCAACATACTGCCAGTTAGTCGTAATAAGACAACTGCCAAATAGAAAATAAATCTTTAAAAGGGGAAGGTAAAAGCCCCTAATGATGTAGTAACCAATCCATTGAATCTACTTTCTCTTTAGCTAAAGTATCCAGGAATGGAAGAAAGATTTTCCACTTTTCATGGGGTTCAAAATTGTTTCTGAATATGTTGCAACATGCTGAGATACATTTCACTTACATTCAAATTATAAATAATGCTAATGAGAAAATATTAACATTAACTCTGATAAGAAAATTATAAAATTGTTTTTTCTTTGTAGCAATTAATAAAACTGTGGCCAGGAACTGGTGGCTCAAGCTTGTAATCCTAACTACTCAGGAAGCTGAGATCTGAGGATAGCATTTCAAAGCCAGCCCAGGGGCACTGTAGTGGCTCAAGTGGTAGAGCACTAGCCTTGAGCTGAAGAGCTGAGGGACAGTGCCCAGGCCCAGAGTTCAAGCCCCACAACTGACCAAAAACAAACAAACAAACAAACAAACAAAAACTGTGAGGAGTGAGGAGTGTCTTATCAACAGAATAGAAATGATCATTTCATGGCTTATCAGATTTAAGAGTCAGAAATTAGTTTCTAATCCTCAATACTTTTGAACATCTAAGCAAAACCAAATAAAACATAGTACCAAGTTTCCATTCAAAATAACTATGTGAGACAAATCCATATTTGGACATAGTTCTATTGATTTAAAAATTATTGGTAGTGCATTTTTACAATTAGTGTGACATCCTATTTTACCCATTATAAGAGTCTTGGACAATGTTCCTATTACAAAAGACACAGTAGCAAAAGAAAAGCACAACTATTTAATGATAACACAATAGCTTTCAAATATAAAAATCCAATGGGCTAAGGAAAATTATTTTATGCTTGTGTTCAGTGATGAATGGACATTAATATAGAAAACTAATTGGACTAAAAGGTAGGATTGAATGGTAACAGAAATGGAGCAAAGACACTCAGCAAAGCTTGTCCAGATTTCTCTTGCCTTCTCTGTGTTCTATTCTTTCCTCTAGAGTGTGAGGCAGAACTTCTTTGAAATAAAAGGTCTTCAGAGAAGCAGAAGGGAAGAGTGGCTTTTATATGCTGTATGGGTTTCCTTGGAGAGGAAGATCTTCCTTAGGGAAGAGGATTCTGCTCTGATCACTTGTTTTGGTAGGCAAAGAGGGCCAGGAAACAGGAGAATAGGACAAAATCAGAAAAAAATACTTTTTTCTTCTTTCTCTCTTCCCCTTCAGTTCAATGTACTCAGCTTGCCACAATACTGTATTTTTAGGCATCATGCTCTGAGACCCAACCATCCATTAGTGCACTTTCTAGTACATCTCACAAATAAACAAGCAAAACCTCTAACATAAAAAAGCTGAAATCCTCAACCAAAAGACTAAGCATGGGAAACATAGATAAAAATGTATACAAAAAAACAACAAAATAAACAGTGATATCAAACGTTTCCAAATGAATTAGTTTTTAAAAGGTTGGTTTATTAGAACCTGTCATTGTATTACTTCCAAATAAGCATACAAAATACCCAGATCAAACTGAAAGACTATATTTTAAATTTTTTTTTTTTTTGTCGGTCGTGGGGCTTGAACTCTGGGCCTGGGCGCTGTCCCTCAGCTCTTCAGCTCAAGGTGAGTGCTCTACCACTTGAGCCACAGCGCCACTTCCTTTAAATTATTTTTAATCAAAAGAATCTTGAATTCTTCATTTAAGTCCGTAGGAGAAACTGTTTAGGTTTTACTATGAATTATAAATACCAGAATGCTAAATCATCTGGTTTGGGTTTTTATCATTATTTTGTATCTCTTCCTAATGACAATAAATTGCATGTAGTAAGAAAGCATCTGGTAATGAGGTCTTCATAAAATTAATAGAAGCATAGTCCCCCTCCCCATTCCATTGTGTCTTTTCTCATGCCCTAAGAAAACTATTCTCTCATTTCTGGGCAATACTGGACATAAAGCACATAGATACTCACAGCCTGCTCTCTGTGGATGTGGTGCAAATCCCTGCAGAGCAGCCCTCTTTCCCACACAGTCTCCCTCAGCTAGTCAACACTGGCATCAGACCAGGTATCACACTGCAGACTCCACCTGCTTCCCAACTGCCCTGGCAGAGGTCTTAAACTGGGAAGGGTCTTTATCTTTCACCAACAATTAATGCATAGCTTTAATCAAAATCTGAACTCAGGCTACAATATCTTCTAAAGTGGCCTGCCAGGAAGTAGTTATATTTAGTAGATAATTTTCTCATCTGTCTATTGAACGCCAAACATTTTGACACAATTTTTTTTCTACCAAGAGTGCATTTTAGGAGAGGATGAAATAGAGAAGGAAGCTAAGGAAAACCTACTGCCCTGGAACAACAAATCCATTTATTTTTGTGGATTACATTACCTAAAATTTCCAATAATAAAGTCTGTTCTTGCCCATTACAATTCATGTCACCTCTCCTCTTCTAAGCAGTAGATACATTCATATTAGCCCTGTGGCAAGTCTATTTTGCAAAGAAAGTTCTTTATATCTGTTCCTCGAAGCAGTTACATACTGTGTTTGCTACTTATATGAGCATATGTGCACTTTGGGCTTGAAAAGTTTGGGGCTAAGTTGCTGATGTGGGCAAGTCACACAGTCAGCTCATAAAGCCTTAATTAAACAAGCATTGTGCTTTCTTAATTCTAGTCTACTAAAATCTACAACATCCCTTAGGATCTTTTAAAATACCCAGCAGAGCCTGAGCACCTCATTTAGCAACCATTGACTTAGGCCAGTGAATTGGATGGATAGTTTTGGATTCAATTACTTTGAAATAAGGAAACAAATAGAAGTCAAGTTAATTATCATATACCCTTAGTTGGGATTCCTTTTTAATTTAGAGAGAGGGACAAGAGCAACCTATGATCAACATTATTCATAGGCTTTCAGATACCAGGGCTTTCACTTGGTAAATAGTAATTTTCCTGCTAGACCATCTCTGCCCCCAGAAACAAAGGCTTCAACATTCATGGCAACAGCATCATGTTCTAAAAGAAGATGCCCTGGTGTGACACACTTTGACAGTTTTCATAAAACCTTGTCTAGAGTTAGAAGAATCAGTGAAGTACTTGCTACTGCAACAAGCACTCGTGTGTGAATTGAGCAGCAGTATGGATGGATGCACTGATAAAAGCTGGATTGGAAGTTCCAACACATTATGCTAAAGTTAGGGTTTCTTTACATATAATAAATTTATATCTCTATATTGAATAGATGTACATACATCTCTGCTTATATATATATACAGAAAATTACTAGATACTTTTAGGTTTGATAAACTTGGTGCTATAAAATTTAATCAGATCTGAAAAGTATTGCTAAATAGGGCAAGTGCAATATCTAACAGTCTCAGAAATATAAGTGACATTTGCTCTACCTACAGGTATTAAGAATGGTAGGACAGAGTGTATTAAGAATGGTAGGACATCTGGGTGCTGGTGGCTCACGCCTGTAATCCTAGCTACTCAGGAGGCTGAGATCTGAGGATCATGGTTCAAAGCCAGCCTGGGCAGGAAAGTCTGTGAAACTCTTATCTCCAATAAACTACCAGAAAACCAGAAGTGATGCTGTGGCTCAAGCAGTAGAGCTCTAGCCTTGAGCTGAAGAGGTGAGGGACAGCACTCAGGCTGAGTTCAAGCCCCATAACTGACAAAAGAAGAAGGAGAAGAAGAAGAAGGAGGAGGAGGAGGAGAAAGAGGAAGAGGAGGAGGAAGAAAGTTAGGACAGGCAGTAATAATATTTTAAATCCCAGCATGGCTTGCTATTCAAAACACATATATGAGTGAATGTGATAGATAGGGCAAAATGGATTGGAATTCAGAATTAGCATCTATGGAAACTCCCCCCACCCCATATAACTGACAAAAGTCAATAAAAACATATATACAAATACATGCACGTACACACACACACACACACACACACACACACACACACACACACACACACACACACACACAAATATAGCTCTATATCCAGAGATTTGATTAGATAAGACAGGTAGTACTTTGTCATTTACACAGTTGAAAGCTTAATTATATGCCATTGGAGTCAAATTTGAGGTTAGTGTTTCAACCATTGCTCTGATAAACAAGAGGGATTGAAATCAATAAAGTGGGATTCAATAAAAAATAAGAGATTCACTAAAAAGTATGGAGATGGAAATGTAAGCTATAATGGATGTAGGCTATAATGAATGATAAATTGAGTATAAATGTACAATACAATGGTGCCATATGAAATCCCAGACACTGTGTTAGGAGTACATTAGTTTATGAAGCATGGATGAAATAAGAAGTAATTATTTTGCTCCGTCAGCACTTTTTAGGTCTCAATTGGGTAACTTTTCAGTTTTTGTTGCTTAGTTGAAAGAGAATCATAGATAAGTTAGAATCAGTTCAGAAGAAAGCAACAAAAATGATAAAAGGCTTGGAAAATGATATCTATAAGGCAACATTAAAGGAGCAGGCATGTTCAGACTGGAAGAAAGATAAGAGATGAAGGTAACTAGTTAGATATAGGAAGGAAATACTGGAAATGAGAACCAGGATCCGTTATTCCCACATGACTCTACATTGAGTAAGTGGATCTGAGCCGCAAAGATAAAACTTAGTTGAACTATTAACGAGAACTTTGTGAGTAAACAACAGTTTAGTACAGAAACAAGTGAGCTTCAGTGACTATGAAAACTCAGTTAATACATAATTTTTGAATTGCCAAATTTGGAGTTAACTCTTTTGTAGTATTGAGTCAATGGAAAGGAAATAACACAACTTATTCCCAACTCTATACAAATGAAAACTGAAGAAATAATGCTGTTGTTTGTGTATCACCCGACATAAATAAGTTAATCTATGCTTGAAACTGAATTATTATTAAACATCTTTTCTTTGGTCTATCTAGTGTCATGATGAAGTTAGCAGAACTGTGTGTTTTTCCCTTAAATACTATTCTACTTTTTAAAATTCTTCATACTCTAAATAGATTCAATTCCTTTATCTCAGCTTATGTCATGATTGATGAGACTAAGTGATGTGAACAAGTTTTCTAAGTTAAAATGTTATACAAAGACTTTTAAGAGGTTCTGGTGTGTTAGGTTTGATAAACTAAGGTAAGTAAAGTATTTGCTGTGGGCAGAGTACTTCCATGTGTACTTCCCATGGCAAGACCTCAGTCTTTTTTAAAAATTAATTTTAGCTGCATTTCAGATCGCCAGAGAATTCAATGACCATAGTCATTTCCCATGTAAGCCTAGACACTAAACAAATTAAGATCAGTTGCCTCTTTTTGTAAAAGGAAGATAATATTTCCACTCATAAGAATGAATGGTAATAAATTCTATATATGCAGAATTCCTCATGGAATAGGTACTTAATAAATGAGTGTTGTCCTTTCAAACATTTTGAGCGTCACTGTCCTGGAGTAATTCAATGGTAGCCTTCCGTTTCTGCTATCAATTGGTTTTATTGGAGTCCTATAAACCCTTTTTTGTCAACATTTTTCTATCCAGACTCAATGTTGTACTTTTTGTATTGATACCATTTATTGTCATGAAATTGAACCATACTGAACACAGACACGTAAAGAGAGGAAGGAATAATAGACACATAGATACAGAATTTAGAGAGTTATGGTTTGGGCATGGTTTGCAGTGTTGTTGCTTGAGGAGCTTGACCCCTAGATAATATTAAGAGGTAGCAGGATGTTTAAGAGAGACAAACAAAACAAGGGTAGGAAGCATTTATGTCAATGTGTACAGTGTTCTCTAAAGACATTACTGTTTATGGCCATTTAGAGATCTTCCACCAAGCAGCTCTCAGAAGAGCTAAACTGGGGTTACTAGAGACCTAATTTGGTCTTATAGACCTGTGTGCTAAATAAACTTCCTTTCTTTATAAACCACCCAACTCCAGATGTCTTGTTATTGGAAAAGATAATAGATGAATAGCAGGGATACTCCTGGGTCTTTATTTATCTTTTATTTCACAGAGTTTAGTTTTGTACTTTACCCAGTGCTTCCATATATATGACCAGCAGATATTATCAGGAATTGGATGTTTCAGATGATAAGCTTTATATACAATTTCATTGCCAACATCTCTGATTTCTAAAATTGTTATTTGGAGTTTGTCTTTGTTGTGATCCAGTCTCATTTCCCAGCAGGAGTTGGTTGGCTGTTCCCAATAGTGTTTACAAAAAACCTTCCCAACTCTTACTATGCACCTGAATATGGTATTCTGACTTTGAACACCCTGAGTATAGCCTGGCCAGTAAGAGTCAGGTAAGTTCTTTGAGGAACAGGACATCTTCAGGCAGAAGGGAAGACAGAGAAGGTAAAGAATTAAAAGAGACTTGTTAAACAGGTCACTGTCTGCTAGACTGTTTGCAGTAACCTGTTTGCTGTGCACCCTGCTCACATATCATCTAACTCCATTTAGTCATAGATATTTGCAATCCATTTAGAGTTATTATTTTGTACTTCTATGGCCCTACATGAATTCCCATTTACCTCTGAAATAAATCCATTTTCATTTACTATCGCTTAGAATCCCTCATCATTATATATATATGTATATATATTTATTTACAGTATATATATATATATATATATTTATATACTCAAATTTGTTTTTAAAAAATAATTATAGTTCTTGCTGTTGAAAGCAAACATTCTTTGACTTACCTTCAGGTCCTCCAGCACATCATGTTTTTCTTATCTTATAGACTTCAATATACTTTATGTTTTTTGATTTTTTTCTGGGATATTTTTCTCTGGCTATTGCCTGCTATCTCCTTAGTCACTAAAGGTAAAAATGTAAGGTTACCTTCTGAACGGATACATTTTCATTTCACCTCTCTTTTTAGGCTATAACCTTTCTATTGATCTGTACCTTATTATTAAAAGTTTCATTAGCATAGTATTCCTTTTAATTCAACTAAATTCTTTGTGATTAGCTAATCTTTCTGTTTGCTGAATTTTCATTTGATTGTAAACATTGAAAATCTATGTCTTTCAGAGGTAGTGTCATACTCTGCTGCCTTGCAGAGTGCTTGGATATCAGTAGGAAATGATAAGATGATATGTTTACATGAGAGTTTTAGCCTTTTACCTTAACCATAACTATCCATCCTGCATGATATATCCAGTCCCTTGCTGGCTACAAAGCTCTTCTGTTTCTTCTTTGATATTGGATTTTGTCATCTGTGATTTCATTACTCTTCCTCAAATAGACTGGCAAACCAAGAGCAAGAAACAAACTCACTGCTTTTTATTGTTTCAGAAATCTTTTACTAACTAATGAAGTGCCATCTCTTTCAATATTTTTAAGTGTAAGGTGGCTCACATGACTCAGATATAATAGCTAATTCAAACCTCCTTTTTAATAATACTGGGGCTTGAACTCAGAACCTCATGCTTGATTGGCTGATGCTCTATCACTTGAGTCATACTTCCAGCCCTGTTGTATTTGCTGTTTTTTGTTTTTTTACTGGATATTTCAGACACAGAATTTCACAATTTTTTCTGACTGATCTGCACTTAGATCTCAGATGGCAGACATAAGCCATCAGCTACCAGTCCAATTTTTAAAATCTAAATTCAAGTAACTAATGGTATCAATTTTCTGGATATTTTATGATGACTCTTCATGGAGAGTTGTACAATTAATATAAATGATGTAATTTCTTCTGCAGCAAAAAGAAATTCTCATTTGTAACTCCCCAAATCAGCTGGAGATATGCAATAGTTTACTACGCATGTGAACAATGAACTGATACCTGGAGATATTCCTGGTTCTTATTACTTGGTGTCTAGTGAAAACTAAAAGGAAAATTTGCAAACCAACTCATCTTTTTCTTCTAGTTTTACACATCACATATGAATATTTCCTCTGTTATTTACTGTAAATAGAATGGCAGGATACAAATGAAACTAAGGGACTGGGAACGTGGCTTAATGGTAGAGTGTTTGCTTAACGTGCATAAAGTCCTGGGTTCGATTCTTCAGTACCACATAAACAAACAAACAAAAGAAAACAAATAAAAGAAATAAAATTAAAAATAAAACTAAGAAACTCAGAATAAATGCAGTAGAGTGCTGTGCGTCATTAGGAATGAATATAAAATGCTGCTTTCTTGTATAGCCTCTTAGAACTAATATGTTAAATAGCTTATATTTGTATAAAATATGGTATAAATATAATTTTATAATGCTCAGTACAGGTAGCAGATAGGTAAGTAGAACGTTAGTAAATATCTATTAATGCATTTGTTTATTATAATTTTTTAAACCATGAAAATTACTATTATTTCTTTAAAACATATTATGGATTTTACAGAATAGATTTATGTGCTGAGATTTTAATTAGGTTAGCTCTACCCCAAGTTGTACATCTAAAGGTATCTGTCTATTGTACAATAGTAATCTCTTTATAAAGAGAAATAATTATTTTTATTGATCCCTTCTGATGAATTCTTATTCAGTTTGGAAAAGCAAATACTATTTTGTGAATAGTATTCACAAAATGCTATTTTATAACAACACTTATACACAAAGCATAATTATGCTCTATAATTTATCTATGGGAACAAATTAAAACAGTGTTTTTATTTATACATGATGGGAACTTATTGGAATCCCAAACTCTAGACACTCTGTGTCATTATTTATGAGCATTTGATTTGATTACGCATTTGATAAATAATAAAACCTTTATTCAAGATATTATATTTTGGTGTTTTTTTTTACCCCAAGCAATAGTAGTAATAGGAATACTAATTTACATTAGTCATGAACTTTATAGTTTTTTTTGCAGGTTAAGTTCCATTATTCTCCTAAACAAGAGACTAAAATATTTCCCAAATTTAAAAAATAAAAATGAGTTACTAAGAAATTTTGTCAAGTCCTATGCAACATGCTGAAGGAAGTTAAATTAGACTTTTCCATATTTAAACTACTGCCTCTCATGCATGTAGATAGTCCAGTGACTTATATTAAAGAAATATTTTTGTAATTGGGTATTTAAGATGCAATTACAATAATTCATTGAATTTGTAATTTGTTTAAAGGACACCATGCTTGATATAATGTATCATTGTCATACATTATAGTTTGCAGTAGGACTGTGATTTCTAAGATAGGAGGCTAAATTGTATATATTTCATTTGCACAAATGGGGAGACAAATGCACTTATAATCACACAGTAAACCTATCTCATTCAAATGTAAAACAAAATAAAATAATATATAGGGGATAGGAAAACAAATCTGATTCTTTTAAAAATAAAAGGGATTGAGGCTACATAAAACTAATTCTGAATGAAAAGTCATACTTTGCTTAGAACTACCAAAAATAGATTTATTCTCTTTATTCTGATTAGATTCATGGATTTGAGGGAAAAAATTTAACTAAAATAACATTTGTGTGAAAAATCATCAGAAATGAAGAGATAATCATGGCCAGTAACTACTGCCAAAACTTTAGATTTATCACGTACTCCATATTGTGGATTGGAAAAGTGTTTTATAAATTGTTATAAAGACACATTAGGAAGTTACCACTTATATGTGTTCAAACTATTATGTCTATCAAAAGAATCTTCAGGTCTGGTGTATTTGGCTCACGCCTGTAATCCTAGTTACTCAGGAGACTCAGATCTGAGGATCACAGTTGGAAGCCAGCATGGGCAGAAAAGTCTCCCTGAGACTCTTATCTCTAGTTAACCACTCAAAACCAAACCAAACCAAACAGGAAGTGGCTCAGAGTGGTAGAGTGCTGCTAACCTTGAGAAAAATAAGAGCTCAGGGACAATGCATGCCCAATGATTGACCAAAAAAATTTTTTTTAATGTAATCACTGTGCACGTGTGTTTATCCTGTATGGCTGTAATTTAGCTAGCATTGTCTACTTAAAACATTAATGAGGTCCTGTTATAATCCAATCATGTTTGCTTTTTCTTACTCTCACAAGTATGTTTTTATTTTTGCTTCCTTAAAAAGATCTAAGACTTAAGAACTTTTCACCTCTTTGTTCTATCAAATGAACTACTTCCTTCAAAAATGACTAAATCAGAATCATCTCAGTGAAGTGTGTATAGTTGTGGCAGTAGAAGGACTATGTTGCATTCTGATTGAGCTCTGCACAGCAATGTAAGCATTTGACATAAACCTGGTGCTGTAACCTGTGCATGATGAAACTGAGGTCTTCAAGACCAAAGGAATTAGAACTGTTTATAAATACACAAATACACAGTAATCTCTAAATGATAAATGAGAAGATGATTCGTGGTAATAGTGACTGGCCAAAATTATCATTTCATTATTGACTACTTCTCCCACGAGTGTTATTTTCGTTGAAAAATTTTACCCCAAATCCAATGAATCTAGAATAAATAGAACAAGCTATTTCTTATTGAAGTAAAGTGGAATAGCAATCTCAACTACGGGACTCCAGTTCTGCTGGGAGCCTTAATCAAGTCTGTAGATGTCAATGAAACAATACCTTAAGGCCTCTCCTTTAAAATAGATGGCCCCTCAAATTATTGATGTTGTAATACAACTTCCTTTCTCTAAATATTACCATTCCTTCCATTAGCATCCTTTGTCTTTAGGTGTAAAAAATATGCTTGTCTACATGATTTAAACATGTACACTTTAAATCCTACATAATTCAGTGTAACAAGTCAATACTGCATACACAAAATAACAAAACATATAAATTTCCTTGTGCTTCAAGTGTTACGCTAGTTTGCCTAAAGTAGAATAGGAAATAAATTGAGAACACTTATTAAATACTAGCATAGTTTCATTGAATCACATAACAGAAAATGTATTCCCTCATCTGATCTCTAAAGCTATTCAGTTGTGTTGAGTTATCTCAGTTTGGTACTAGAATGACCTTAGCAACTTTAAAAGCACTTGGTAAGTCCCACTTAAAAACATATATGAGGGGCTAGAAAGGTGGCTCAGTGGTAGAGTGCTTGCCTTACATGCATGAGGCCCTGGTTCGATTCCTCAGCACCACGTAAGCAGAAAAAGCCAGAAGTGGCACTGTGGCTCAAGTGGTAGAGCACTAGCCTTGAGCTGAAAAGCTAAGGGACAGCACCCAAGCCTAGAGTTCAGACCCCACAACCAACAACAACAACAACAACAACAAAAAACACAAAAAAACATATGAGCAAAGAGCTAAAGCAAAAATTCAGTTCACACTGGTATATAGTCAGATGACAATACTCTTAATATTTTACATTTTTTCCATAAATCTATATCAAGTGATACTTCATTGCCATGTATAACAATAATATAATTTTGCAATGTTAATAAACACAAATATATATTCAAAATATTTAATTAATAAAGATGCTATGTTCACATAGCAAATACTGTGAAAATTGAAGGGCTAAAATTGATAAAAATCTGGTTCTTGTAAATGTTCTTTGAAATGCCCTTTTGTGTGTCATCTCTTGCCAAACATGCTGAATGTTAAGAAATCTTGCTCAGTAAGTTTAATGAGCACATTCTATCAGAAACTAAACTGTTTTAACTCACTTTAGTCATTGATTCAGAGTTAAATAAGTAAGCTAAGTTTCTTGGAGCACATGAAATTTTTAATCTTCTTCCTCTGACAACCATTTACATTCTGAAATCTATAACTATATTTCAAAGAGTGACAGCTTTATACCACACAATTCTAGCAATAGTGTTTCTTTCTTGTAATTTCAAAAGGCTTTATAGCCTAGAAAGTTGATGCCTGTAAATTTCTTTATCATCAATGGGTTCTGCTAGACATGGGGGAATTAGGTGAGCTAATAGATGCAGAGTAAATAAACTTCTAAGATATTTAGGATTTGTACTGATGGTAGTAGACTGGCTTAAGTAACAGAAAAATGTTAACTGTGCAATGTACTTATTAAGTTTGAATAATACTACCAGCTAATCTTTCTAAAAATTGTTTCATTTCTATTCTTGAGGGTAGTCAGGGTTGAAGTCAACAATTGACAAATTCAATGTGATATACATCAAAATCCCAACATCACTCCTCACTGAAATAGAGAAAAATTCAAAACTTTCATATAGAACCAAAAGAAGTATCCAAATTACAAAAGCAATTGGGCAAAGAATCAGTCTCTTATCAACCTTCCTGTGAGTTATCAACCATCTGTGGTTTAGCTTTACTTGCACAGTATCCCGTTGACCTTTTGCCTAATCTTCACAGCCATTCTTTCTAGCAATTGGCTTGTTCCCAAATATTCCTTTTTACAAGAAAGTGCATCATACTGGGATTACAGCCCATTCTTGGTGAGCTTGATTTAAATAATTTCATTTGCAATGAATTTATCTACAAATACTTCTGCGTTATGAGTTACTGGGGATTAAGTTTTCAACTTAAGAATTTAAAGAGGATGCAACGTACCATTAGCTAAGTAAACTGTACATGATGCTTGATAAATTTGACAGGATTCCAACTGACAAATCTGAAAAGTGGGGGAAATTTGAGACTAGGGAAAGAGAAGAACTTTTGATTTACGAAAAAGTTATAGTAATGTGACTATGGAATGCCTCAGAGCTACAAGACAGGCAATCCGGAAGAACATTTTGAAACTTCTCGGGCAGGAGTTGCCCATAGGGACAATTTCTTCTTCTTTGAGGTTGTTCAGGGTTAGCTCAGTTCAGTACTAGGCCTTTCCCCATCGAATTAGGTCCAGCCATCTTATACAAGGTGATCTCTTTTACACAAAGCCAGCTGATTAGAGATGTTTATCACATCTGCAAAACCCTTGCACAACACTACCTAAATTTATGCTTTAGTAACTAGGCACTAAGGCCTGTCCAAAACTTACACACAAAACCATCCCAGGAAGCAAAAGGAAGGTACAAGAGGCTCAGGGATATAGTCTTGGGAAAACTATCCAGTATTGACAGTCTGAGTGGTTCCTGTTTGAGAAGCTAGGTATATACAAATTTTCATGCTATTTTGTTCTAACCTGGGACCTTTGGCATATTTCTTTTTCTTTTTTGCTTGCTTTAATGCAGTGTCCTCTCTTCCAGTGTATGTCATGGAGCTGTAGCTTCATTCTTCCAATTCAATTTTGTGTTCTCTGAAGAAAAAAAATTGCCCAAAGCAATTTTCACCCCATCACACACTGGTAATCATTTTATTTTTTCTGATTATGTTTCCTTCTCTCTTTCAGCTCTTCGGTAAATTACGTAGTACCCTTTATTCTCCTTCTCTCTTTTTCTGTCTCTCTGTGTGTCTACGCTAAGTGCCAGCTGTCATTGCTTGGCAGATAATTACCATTTTACAAACAGTATTTAGGGAAATGACATCAGTTTCTGAATGTAGGCTGTCATGGCTTATTCACAGGGCTTTCCTCTGTTAACCACCTTCTCTGTGTACAGCCTGGTAGAAGCTATGGGGATTAAGGGGAGGGGAAAAGGGAAGACCCTTTGGCTCCAAGCTTTTGGAGAACAATTACATCTCATTTGTCACTGTTAGTCTGACAACCCTCATTTCACTCTTCCCAAATTCCCCTTGCCACATTCTGCTTTTTTATAGATAAATAAATGAAATCTCCTGTGAGTTCAGCGGACTAGCTCCCACATTTGCAGTTTTGATGGCTGGAAGCAGCTGGTGGGTAAAAAGGCAGAAGGTGCTAGCTTCTGTCCTGGCTCACAGTACCAAATAAATAATGTAGGTCTTTCTTTGGGGATGTTATTGACTGTTAAGTTTTTTTAAGGCAAAATATTATAAATCACAAAGTGTGGAAAACCCAATTCCTTATTATGAAAGACTCTGTTGAGTTCTTAAGATCAAGTAAATAAAAACATAGTATGAGAAGCATATCTATTAATTTAAGTTTCAGGGTCAATTGATGTCCTGAAAGTAGCACTGGATTTCAACCAATTCTACATTCTTCCTTAAGAAAGTAAGTCATTGGATGTAATCTTAGCTACTCAGGAAGCTGAAATCTGAGGTCAGAGATCTGAAGCCAGCCAAAGCAAGAAAGCCCCATGAGACTCTTTCTTTTGAATCAACTACCCAAAGTCTAGAAATGGATCTATGGCTCAAGTCAGTGGTAGTGAGCAACACTTAAGGAAAAAAAAAAAAAGAAGGGTGAGTTCCCAAGCCCAGAATTGAAGCCCTAGTACTGGCACCAAAACAAACAAGTGAGCAAACACACAAATCAAATGAGAGGTAAGGCATTTCTCCTATCTGGTGCTAGTTTCTCTGGTAAAATAACAATAACCACAAGAATAAACTTTTTTATATCCGACACTGATCCAGTACTTTACGTAAATTTCTTAAACTCTCAGCAACCTGATTGATGTCTTCTATTTTCTGTATTTCACAGGGGAGAAAATAAAAGCACAGAGGTTACATGTTTACTGGATGTGATTATAGACTAGCTGGATATGGAGCCTATGTTCTTAGCTACTGTGGAAGTAACAAGCCTAAAGAAAGAAGGAGTGAGGAATAATAGGGCAACATATGCATATTATTATGCTTATCATCTGACGAGCCTTCAAAATATGGAACACCTCTTTTCCCATACCCCATGCTGCCTCTGTGGGATCCAGGCTCTTGCAGTCTTCTGTTTTAGCATCAACAAAAAGAGAGGGTTGTATACAGCCCTGCACAGCTTACTAGCAAAGATGTGTTCTGAGAAAAATGGTTTTAGCCAGTTTTTACAAATAATTGGCTAAATAGTACAGAATGAACTTGCACACATTTAGTTGGCACAGGTGTGTTCTCTTGATTCAATCAAGAAAGGTGGAAAACACATGAACAAAACTGCCACTGGTGTAATGGCGTACTCTATGGCGTTCTATATGACACTTTTCTTTGCTTCATCCTGGGCTTTGAACTCTGGGCCTGGGTATTGTCCCTAGGCTCCTATTGTTCACGTGAGCTACAGCACTTCTTCTATTTGTTTTTTTTTTTTTTTTGGTGGTCTCATGGACTTTTCTGCCTGGGCTGGCTTCAAACCACAGTCCTCAGATCTCAGCCTCCTGAGTAGCTAAGATTACAGGCATGAGCCAACGGCACCTGGCATCTGACACTTTTGCATAAGAAGAGGTACACTGTAATACTGAAATGTATAGTATAGTGAAGACCTAAACCACTTACACTAATTCATTATCATAATCATTAAGTATGATACCTTGCACATAATGAAGTACATTGCATTTTTACAAAACTGGGAGTACATTAGGTTTATTTTCATCTAAATCACCACAAACACTATAGTACTATGTGGTGCTGTAATGTTACAATGATCACCATATCACTAGATGATAGGGGGTTTTCAGAGCCATAGTAATACCATGAAACCACTACAACATATGTGACCCCTCAACCGACTAATACATTGCTATGCAGTGCAGAGAATGAGATTTGGAAAATGCTTACTCCCGCAAGACTGATAACTCATACTGGAAAGTTCCTGGTCCCTTCAAGGTCTTAGAAGAAGGATTCTGTGATAGCAGCAAATTGAGCTGAATAGCTAACACTTCGTAAGGTTGAATTACAATTTTTATTCAATCACAGAAGTGATCAGAATGAGCAAGTATCATGAGTTCAAGCTTCTGGCAGATCATTTGGTACAATTTTACAGTAGGAAATACAGGCAGTTTCTGACTCACTAATTGCCAATTTACTACACTGATGTCTATCGTAATAACAATGTTCTAGCTTGTAGAGCTGCAGTTCAGAGAGAAGCATTTGTGGCCTGAATCCCTTCTGATGGTGATCAACATGTTTTTGCCATTTTGATTCCACTGGAATTTCACATTTGCTGTCTTTCCCATCACAGCTGAGCCCGGTCTTCTTCTTGTCTTTTATTTTTAGGATGGGATCTCAATCTGTAGCCTAGACAAAGTACACAGAGGTACTCCATCCTCTGCTTCCTGAGTACTGAGATTAGTCCTGTGCCACTATACCCTCTTTTTTTGTCTTGCTTCTCTGTTATTTGTGTCAGGATTGTACTAAGGAGAGATGCATTTCTGTCAGTGAAGCTGGAACTGCGAATGAAATTGGTATGGAATAAATGTGATACAATCAGCTTTAGAGTTTATGCTTCTATGAGCATTTCCATTTATAGGTCTAATAAAAACTGATTCTAAAAGAGCATTTCAGGTCATGAAGACAGAAGGTCCAAAATGGAAACCTTTGGAGCATAGAGCATGTGTGTATTTGTGTCTGTGTGTGTGTGTGTCTATGTGTGTGTGTGTCTGTGTTTGTGTGTGTGTGTCTGTGTGTCATATATCATAGTGTGATATTAGTATGCTCAAAAAATTCTGTCAGAACTACAAGCCTGGTTTGGAGCTAGGAAGCTTCTTCCTTATTTCTTTCTTTTTTACTTTTTGTCCCAGTCCTGGGGCTTAAACTCAGGGCCTGGGCACTGTCCCTGATCTTTTGTGCTCAACACTAGTACTCTACTATTTGAACCACAGCTTCACTTTTGGCTTTTTTTCTGGTTAAATGGATATAAGAGTCTCTCAGATTTATCTGCCTAGTTTGGCTTTGAACCTCAGATCTCAGCCTCCTGTGTAGTGGGGATTACAGGCATGAGCCACCAGCACCTCTCTAGAAGCCTCTTTCTTAAATGCTGGTAAATGTGTCAATTTTTGGATATAGATAGGGCTTCAATTCAGTCATTTCATGTTAACTTTTCTTCACTACAAACTGGAGGTAATAATTTCTTTCTAATATCATTATGACAAAAACAAGGCTTCAAAAAAAGAGATAGTTTTATTAGAATTCAATGGATAATAACTAATCATTGTTATCAATTGTGCCCTTATGAAATTACTTCTTCAGTGAATTACAAAGTTGCATTTCAAATAAATGATTTCTATGCAAGGCATTTATAACAACAGTTTTTGTTTTGTGTGAAATATTTTTTTTTTGTTTAGCCAGTCCGGGGCTTGAATTCAGGACCTAGGCACTGTCCCTGAGCTTCTTTTGCTCAAGGATGGCACTGTACCACTTGAGCCACAGCACTACTTCCTGCTTTTTCTGAATAGTTGATTAGATGCGAGTCTCACAGCCTTTCCTGTCTGTCCTCCAATCTAAGATGATAAGATTACAGGTGTAAGCCATTGGGCCCCAGCTGATTTTTTTTCTAACTTCCAAAAGGTTTTTATGAGGGGGTTACAATTTAATATGTCCATATAATAACTATCAGAGGCTTCTTGATCAGAGCCATCCTTTCTTTATTCTTCTCCATTCTGTCTGTTCCCTATGCACTCCCCAGAATTATTTCACATTTCTCACTTCGTTTATCACATATGTATGTTTGATATTCTGGTTATATTTGTCCTTGTTCTTTTTCATTCATAGACATCCACTAGCTGCTACCTCATTTAGTTCATTTCAGTTTCCTGGTATTTTTACAAGTTTGAGTTATGCTTAAGTTGTTGAAAACATTACTTTTTATTTACATTTTTATTTATGAGATAACGTAGGAAGATCTCTGGCTTTAACAACTGAGTAAATGTGCATTCTCTTAAAAAAAAAAAAAACCTTCTATTTGCTGTTCTGGTAGAGATTTGGTAAAATCTCCATACTATTTGAGTTTACCCTCACCTGTATACACAAACACATATCCATATATTTGCACAAATGACTGTCCCCAAACTTGCCATTTTAATGCCACCTTTCTATCTTTTTTATCTGAAACACTAACTTGACATCAGTTTTTACTAGGCATCAAAAATAAAGAAAATGTCTCTAAAACAAACACTGTTAACAATATCTTTTGCACCTAGGACACAGAAAGACAGAGAAATGGGCCTTTCTAGTCTTTTTCTATTAACACATAAACAGTATGGTTTTAGCTAGTTAGCCAGTTATATGGAGATGTTGGGATGCGACAAAGTAAAAAAAGTGATAATAATAATAAGTGAGTTTGGTATTGGGAAAAGAAGCGTTACGTGCAAAGGTGAATTACCTCCTCACACTTATGCCTCTGGCAGTAAAGACTATAAGCCTGAAGCTAGTGCCTTGGGTATTCATTATCTACTGATTCAAATTTTCTCTTTATAACCTTTCAGATTATTAATGTATGACTCAATAACAAGAGGTCATAAGGTATTTGGGCTAAAATAATCACTGCATTAAATCAGAACACCCATGTTCTGAGGAAATATTCCATTGATGGGCAGAGTTTTTACATCAGTGTATGGCTAGAGGAGGAAGATGAGGTATAAAAGTGAAGTTATTATTTATTTATACTCCATCTAGTTCTAAGTCAATTATCTGATCATACAAATAAGAGTGCCTAAAAAGTAAATAATCTAAGTTTTGTGAAAAGAACCTTAGAATATAGAGATACACATACATATTTATAATCTAAGCTTAACATTTTTAGGTTTATATTCCATATACTGAAGCTTAGAGAAACAAAATTGGATGAGAAAGAACTACTAATGAACTGGTAAATTATTTCCCGCTGCCATGTGAAGTGATCATCTGAGTATAATGTTGACAGGCACCATGTTAGGGTGGAGAGGAGAAAAGGATATCTACCTGTCCTGTTTCTCTCAAGAGTCTTGCTGGACAAATGCTCACACTGTAGATTCACAGAAACCACGTGCCACATGCAAGCTTATGAGCATGGCCAAAAACTGAGATGTGCTTATCAAGGTGAAATGAGAGCTGTATTTCTTTAGTGTGAACCATTTAATGCATCTTTTTAATATTTTTGTGTCAATTGAAATAATGTCTGTGCATGTGTGTGAATGAATTAAGTTAGAAACAGATCTATGGAAATGATCTGCTTTTTTTTGTCGGTCATGGGCGCCTGAACTCTGGGCCTGGGTGCTGTCCTTCAGCTCTACAGATCAAGACTAGTGCTCTACCACTTGAGCCAAGCACCACTGCTGGCGTTTTCTGCTGGGGAATCGAACCGCAGGTCTCATGCATGCAAGACAAGCACTATACCGCTGAGCCACTTTCCTAGCCCCTGATCTGCTTATTTTTACTTTTAAAAGCTATAGTACTAGGAAGAACACAATTAGGTCTGTGGCTCTCATTGGTTGTTTGCATCATATTTCCATTGGAGTCACATGGACTCGGCAGCAATTCTAGGCACTAAACCCCACGAAGGGTTGGAAGCCAATGATGGAGTAAAGACGGCCAGTACATTCCTGTTGTGTGTTTGATGTGGAGTCAAAGAATTTCTTTATAGTTATGATAAAGATCCAAGTAACTAAGAATTACGTTACCAGATTCAGAGACCATATTAGCGACATCAGTGTATGGAAAGAAAAAAATGTGGAATTTTTTACATTTCCTCTCACACTAAGCATATTCAGAGAGTTGAACAAAAGGCAGCAAATAATTCTACCTCCACTATGTATTCCCCTATTCAGAATGAATTTACAATGTCTGAATATTATTCTAGCTATTTTTCTAGCTCTGAGAACAGAACTCAAAGCCTTGCACATGCCAGGAAAGTGCTTTTCCACTGAGCTAATTCCTCACCCCCTGAATATTATCACATTTATTTGTTATTGTTGACCTTTTAACTCTAGGAAAATTTTTTATACTTTTATATTACTTGAGGTGCAGGGAATTGAATCCAGCTCCTCAGGAATGCTAAGTAAGCATATTACTACTGGGCTTTATTTTGAGATCCTGTTATTTAATTTTAGATGAAGGTGGCCATTCCATTGGGTTCATATCTCCTCAAAGAAATCATGGCTGCTGAAAAGAGACAGTGATCCATTTGCATTTGGCGAAGATTGAGATTGACATTATTCGGTAGAGAGAAAAAGTAGTTCATTTCTGGACTCAAATCTGTCCTTGCTTGCTTGTGTCACTTAAATTCTCTAAGTCTCAGCTTTTTCATGTGCTTCAAGTTCTCATATTTTCTGATTATCTGAACTATACTGAAAATACTTGGTGGTGATTGATAACTTATTCTCTGCTTTCTTTGGTAGGATAACCTATACCAAATTCTCTCCATACTCCTGTCTACTGCTTGTTTTGTCTTAAATGCACAGATAGTGGGCATCTACTTTACCCACAGGCTCTATGGTTGAAGAAAGAACATTTAGGTGATCCCTTGTCCCTCTCCAGTCTCAATTCTCCAAACTGGGCCTAAAATGGTTGCTATGGCAACAGGATTCCTAGAAATGTGGTATGTCTCTTTTAATACATCTTACTTTGGGAAACCTATAAAAACAATATTTTGTATTGTACCAGTATACAATTCATTTTAATTTAAGGCTGATGCCCGTTAGAGTGGTGTGTGTGTGTGTGTGTGTGTGTGTGTGTGTGTGTGTGTGTGTGTGTGTGTATCTGTGCCCTCAAATCTCCTTTACCTTTCAGAAAGAAGGCATTAGGTACAGTGAGGTGTAAGGAAAGAACAGCTATATTAGAAAGATACCTGCAGAGCTGTCAGTCTACAAGTATTTGACAGTAGGAAATTTCTCTGGCAAAGAGGAAAATCTCTGAGAGATTCAAAGATCTTATTGAAATTCATCCTGCGCATTGCCATTCCCTTACAAAGGCCCCTTAAGCTGAGACAGTGGATGAACACAAGTCTCCCTCACTGGGCCAGCCCTGACAGTCTTGGCACCAGTCTTCATATTCCGGCTGGCTCTCCTGTCAGCCACTGTGCCTGTGGGAACTCAGAGGCCTGGGGAGAGGCAGACTGAAGGTTGTTCTCAGGGCCTTCTGAATTCTTGGCTGGGCTACAAGCTGTTTGCTCAATCAAATTCCCTCTGTGCTTGGGGAAAAAAAACTGATTTCAAATTCACTTTAGGATTTAAAATCTATTATATCTTCCATTTGAGTTCTTGGCACACTTGAAGCTCTCTTCCTTTAATCACCGTCTACCGATATTCAAGTACCACTGGTGGATTGACCAGCAAGATAGCTCTCTGCAGCTAACACCACCTGAGAGCGGATTGCTTTTATTGCTTTCCTCATCAACTCTTGCTATTTTCAGCTCTCATCTAACTCCCTTCTCACACACCCCCTTTCATGTTCCATCTCACATTGTTTTTGACATATGTCTTTATACTTTCTGTTTCATTGTTCAACATACATTGTTTGAAAGCAGTGATTAAGGGCCCAGAGATCTACGTTTTCTGTATTCTGTGCTGATGACCTTGAAAAGGAATGCTTTGTTCTTCCCATCTCCTGACCAGAAATTGGTAAACCTTTGTAAGATATAATTGATTATATCTAAGATGGCAATGAAATTGAATAGGTCTGAATCTTCACAAAGTGCCTCTTCATCTAGCGATGAGGAAATCTGGTTACTCTTGCTAGACTTAAACCTAAATGCCTATGTAATATAAACATGGAGGGCATGGTAGCCACTGACTTAAGAACGAACACCCAAACTTAGACTCCAGCAATCAAGATTAAATAGGAACAACAACAACTTAAAATTATATCATATGCATATATAGCATATATATGTCTTTGCACACGTGTGTGTGTGTGTGTGTGTGTGTGTGTGTGTGTGTGTGTTTGGCTGGGATCTAGCTCATTGGAAAAATTCAAGAGTTCTATGGTTTGATGCATAACACCACAAAAGAAAATTATACAAATAAAAACACATACATACATATGAATATATCATTTATGTAGAGTATATATTTATAAGTATTTATACCACCTACCCATCTATTTTCCATTTTCACATATGTGCATTGAATATTATGACTGCTTTGCCAACCCTGCCTCTTTCCATTGTCTGTGACCCTGTTTTCACCCTTCTCTGACAATATATTTCCCAGCCTCTTGATATTTATTTTAATTTTGTTAAAATGGAGATCACTTTTTCAAAGGAGTTGCAACATTGGAATGTACCCCCTGCATACACTATACTTTACATGTTTGTGTATATATGCATATAGCCTGTGTACATTTACATATATTAAGTAAACACAGAACTGTTCTATGATCCAGCAATACCAAAAAACTGCAAGTCAGGTTACAGTAACAGCACTTGCTTACTCATGTACATTGCTGTAATATTCACCAGAGCCAAGTTATGGAAACATCCCAGAGACCCTCACTGAACAACTGAATCAAGAAGACGTAATATTATGTATGAATTGTACTCATCCACCAGAAAGAATGATTACTATATCATTTTCTAGGAAATTGATAAACCTATAGAAAATTACCATCTCATTTAAATAGTTTTAGTATTATTATTGAAAAGAGCTATTTAAAAAAGCATGATGTTTTAGAGCCTCTCTCCTGCCTGGCCAGAATGCTTTTGTTATGAGAGCAGCCTGCCAAGGATAATGACACTTGGTCCCAGGAAGAGGCAGGTGTGGTGAGTATCAGGGCTTTGTAGATGATTAGTCACTTAGTGAGATACTCCATGCAAACTGCTCAGCCAGTCTCGACTACAAATTTCTGAGCAACACTCTACAGCTATACATCAAGAATGACATCTCTGGGGATAGGCATATCTTACAGGTGATATATTATGTCAAGATGTCTGTAGCCCACCTAACAGTTGCTGCAGGGAATGCCGGCTACATCACTCCATGAGAACAAATTACAAACACTCTAGAGGCTTAATTTTTTTTTTTTTTTACTGTCATGGTTACTGGAGGGAAAGCAACATCCTGTTCAATACAAATGGTCCTGTGCAGAATCTTTTTTGAAGTCATTTTCAAAGTACAGAAGTTATGTTTGAGTGTATGGCAGACCTAATTATTTCCTTTTGGGCTGCAATTGTCAAAGCAAGTCATTTTGGGGGGAATAGATTTGTCTCTAAGCAGTTGTTTCTAAAGTGAGTTCTGTCAATTCTCTATATGAAATATTATTGTTCCCATTATGTATCATTTAAATTGTTTAATTCAGTAAACATTTTACAAGAGCCTATTATCTGCCCAGAGCTGTGAATGTGTGAGCTTTGGAGAGGAAGGAGATGCGGCTCTTGGCTTCAAGAAGTTAGCAATCTAGTGAAAAATCAGACCTCTCAGAAATTAACTCTGGCAGAAAATGACGTTCTGGAATGGTTGTATGAAGAAAATAGAATAGAGGCCAATGGGGAGAGGGTGGTTTAGTCCACTCCCAAGGGTCTATACAATGTTCCCAGGACTTAAATTGGAAGTGGGATTTGAGGCTTTGAAGGATGTTGTAAGATTTTTCCAAGAAACAAGAGTAGGAGGTCAGTGCAGCCAGAATTTTGAATGTAGAGTTGAAGGCACAAAATGGACCAAGACTTGTGTGGAGTAATGTTTGTGAAATAGGAGAAGAAAAGGGAAGAGGAAGTGCTGTGATTATAGTGTCAGGTGGAGAATAAGCAGCATGGTAGGAAAATGCCAACTGGCCATGTTAGGAGCATCCATGACGGTGAATGACCAGCTGGCAGCCAGTGAATCTTCCAAGACTAAGTTAGATGTGGGACCTGGGTGAGTATGGCACTGGGAATGGAGCTCAGGTCTTACGCTTGCTGGGAAAAATCACTGTTTCATTCCCTCTACTCTTAGTCCTTCTTGGTTGTTCTTGTTTTGTTTTGTTTTAAATTGGATGGCCAAAACTTTTCCTAGGCTGACTTCAAACTCACAGTCTGCTTACTTCTATTTCCCCAATATCTGATATTGTGTGTATGGCCCATCATACCCAGCTTTTTCAAACATAAATAATTTTATGGCTTGTGAGGAATAAAACAGATGTAAGAAGAGGCTGAAACTAGAGAAACCAATTGGTAGGGAGTGTGAGAGTCTACACAAAGGGAATAAAACTAGGGATAAAGATAGGAAGGAGAAAAAGCCAGAGACACGTTAGAGGCAATGTGAAGACAGCGGGGTGATTTTTACACTGGACAAAAGAAGAGAATTAGTCATGAAGTGGCTTCTTTAATGTCTTCTGATTTAGATGATGATGTAAATATTTTTTGATTTTTTCATTAAAGAAATTAATTTGTTATATAAAGAAGTTTTAATTCAACATGTTAACTGTTATAATTTAAAACATTGAAAAGTAGATTATTTAGAGGGAAAATACATTTAGCTGAGGATATTTGTAGTTTTTAGGTGCTTATGGGATACCAAGAGCAAAAGATCAAGAAGAGAAAGTACAGGATCCATAAGAAGCTGGCCAGGACTAGGCGCACAGATTTTAAAATCAGAATATTTGGAGTAACATCTCTGGTAGCAAATGGGAATACTGAAGTGTTTACTATCAGGTAAAATGCGTTTAAAAAAAAGAAAAGAGAAAGGAAAGAAAGGAAAATGAAAAGAAAGGGAAAAGACAGAAAAGAAAATGGAAAAGGAAGAAAAATAATAAGGACTTCCACAATCCAGCAAATACCCTACTCTGTGAAGAGCAGGTAAAAGGAGAAGGATGTAAGTAGAATGTCAAGGAATTGGTTTTATGTTATTTTTTTGTCAACTTAATCTACCCAAACATGCACAATTTACAGAGGGAGACAGCCCAAAGCAAGCAGACCTGCATTACATCTCTTCATTTATTACTTGCTTTCTGTGGGATCTTGTACAATGACATATCTTTTCCAAACTTCACTTTCCTCATCTGTAGAAAAAGTTTTGACAGGAAGATGAGTGGGGGATGAAGGATGTATGTATATAATGTATCAAGACCAGTTGACATTCATAATAGGCAGAATAGGTCCCAAGCTATGGAGAGAAGTAGGTTGAGTCTGAACATCAGTTAAGAAGATATAGCAGCCGGAATCTTGGTGAGTAGAACAAAGCCCTGGAACTTCAAGAAAGGAAAAAGGACTTCCACTTCTTTCATTACTGCAAAGGGTAATGTTCCTATAACAACAACAACAACAAATCACCAACGTGGGCCATTTTATAAAGAAATGATAGTTATTTCTCAACTTCTGGAGACTTTGATGTCCAAGATGAAGGAAATGGCAAGTTTGATGTCTGGTGAAGGATCAGTGAATGATACTAAGATTGTACTTTAGAGTCTGCAACTTCAGGTGTATCTGTAGAGGGGACACTCCTCACATGGTAAAGGAATAAAAGAGATCAAATTTCCCCCTGGAAGGCCTTTGAATATCGGCTCCAGCACATGCATGAAGGAAGTACCATGGGACATGAACACTCCCCATGATGTTCTGCTTCCCATCACGGTTGCACAGGGGATTATGTTTGAAACACACTGATGTTTGGCAAAGATTCATGCAAACCCTAGCATGTACCCTCTGAGATCAGTCCATGTCGCTGACCTTTTGGGCGAGTTATTTACCTGTGGTCCAGAGTGTGTGGCTGTATCAGCACTGACAGAACTAATATGATGAATCAGTAAGTGCTTGAAGCAATTTCTGAGGGTCTTATATGGCCTAGGTACTGGGGAATACAGTGAAGTTAAGAAAAGGTTCTAGACCAGTGCCAGTGGCTCATGCCTGAAATCCTAACTACTCAGGAGGCAGAGATCAGAGGACTTCAGTAGGAAACCAGCCCAGACATGAAAGTTCTTGAGATTCCAATCTCAAATTATCCACCAAAAAATCTATCATTGGTGGAGCTGTGTCCCAAATGTTACAGTGCTAGCTTTGATCAATAAAGCTCAGGAACAGAGGCCAAACCCTGAGAGTTCAGAATTGATGAGAGAGAGAGGTGGGAGGAGGGAGAGGGAGGGGAAGGGGGAAGCAGAGGGAGGGGGAGGGGGAGGGGAAAGGGGAGGAAGAGGGAGAGGGAGAGGGAGAGAGACAGACAGGCAGGGAGACAGACAGACAGAGACAGAGGGAGACAGAGATAGAGGGAGTGGGAGAGGGAGAGAAAGAGGGAGGAATAGAGGGAGGGAAAGAGAGAGGGGAGAGGGAGGGAAGGAAAAAGGAGAGAGGGGAATGGGAGAGGAAAAAGAGGGGAAGGAGGAAGAGAGGGATACCCTCACTTGAAGAAGTTAAAAGCAGTTAGAGAAAAGAGGTGCAAGGCGACCATGATTAGGAAATCATGCCAGGCTCATCATTTGAGTGTTACCATAAGTCAGGAACCAGAGAACATGAGTAGCAGATAGGAGAAAGACTAATACTCACTTCAAACTTGAACTAATGGTTTTCTAGAAGCTCAGAAGAAAAGGGAAGGAAATATCAAACTCAGAGATTAAAATGGAAGAGTGAATAAGGGAATCTAAATTTCATAATTTATCTCTGCGATCACAAATCCCCAGTGAAGCAGAAAATTAAAGCATGGAATGAAACCAAAATGGAGAAATTCCCCTTTGGACGGCACAACCTCTCAATTACCTAGCAGCATCTTCCTTTGCCGTAGTACTGCGGTCAAGATCTGCTGTACGTTTCTATCCACAAACACTCAGAGGCAATGATCAGCATGTTGCCCGCATTGTGCATCTGAGGCCTATGTAGCATCTCATGATGAACTTCAGGGTACTTGGGAACAGGTAGCATATTTATATCAATGGGAGGAAGTCCCCCTCTTCCATGCTCCTGGGATTTGAGACTGATTTAAGGAATGCCAGGCATACTATCTCAAGTACTTCTTATGATAGATTAACTATAGTGTCCTGAGGCCATCTAGGGGTAAATGTTTTGCTTATCTTAGGACAAATATAACATACCCTGGATCTATAAGTCCTGTGAGGATTAGCACATTCCGGTAGCCTCAGATGATCAAAATAAGATCATGGAACTAGCCTCTACCCTTCAGAGCATCTCATCTTACCACTTTCATAAAATTTAATTCCCTTCTTTAAGGCTCAGTTTCTTCATCAGATCTTTTTGGACATATACTTCTTCACAGAATTTCTTTAGGAGATTTTATAAAGACAAAATATTTGAAGGTGCCCAGCATAGAGTCTGGCAGGTGGTCAGTGCTTAATAAATATTGATGGACTCTGAATCTGAAATGCTTCATCCAAGATCTTGCTATGCTGACATTTGCTGTCTGGCTCATGTGTCCTAAATGCCAACAAATCCCAGATTTCAGTCTCAGCCTAGAATTTTCTCTAAAGTCCAGATTCACATATTTCTCTGCCTATGTAGTATCTCTTCTGGATTTCTTAATAAATATCCCAAGCATAAAATATCAAAATCTGAACTCTTGATCTTCCCCCAAACACTCATTCCCCATTTAGCCTGATTCTTCTCTTCCTCCTATTCCTTACCTGTGGAGGAATCAACTATAATTTATGACTCTCTCTTTAAAACTTGCATAATATTTAACAGCTTCTATCTACTTTTACTACAACCACCTTTATCAAAGATACTGTTGAACATTTGTCTGTGGTACTGTTAGGCCTTCCTAAAAGGGTCCTCTCTTTTAATTCTTGACCCCTTATTAAGTAATCCTTAACAGAGCAACCAGAGTGATATAATTAAGCATTTAGAAATAAAATTAAGTATTTTAAGTCCTAGCACATGAGTGTGTGCTCAACTTTCTCCCCAACTCATCTAGACCATAGGAAAAAAGGTAGATGGAAAAGCAAATTAAGGTGGAAATTAAAATGAGATAATACAAGGAAAGGAGCAAAATAATTACATCTATTTAAACATAATGAAGCCTAAGGCAGAATCATTGAGTTTGGCTTCTAAAAAGTGAATATTGTTTTTTTTTAATGCAACTTCAATGGTAAAGGGAAATCACATCAATTTATACGAGGAACAGCGAGTATGATCAGAAATTAAACCAAGATCCACTGGATGACTTTTTAAAGTCTGCTAGTAAAATGACTGGAGGAAATGAAATCATAGCCATACACAAAGTGAGCCCCAACACCATTCTTTTTGATGAATGTTCCTATAGATAAAACCGAGCAGTGTCAGGAGTCTCTCTATTATCTTTGCTTTCTTTCTTTCTTTCTTTCTTTCTTTCTTTCTTTCTTTCTTTCTTTCTTTCTTTCTTTCTTTCTTTCTTTCTTTCTTTCTTCCTTCCTTTCTTCCTTCCTTTCTTCCTTTCTTTCTTTCTTCCTTTCTTTCTTCTTTCTTTTTTTTGGTCCAGTTGTGGGGCCTGTACTCTGGGCCTGGGCACTGTCCATCAGCTCTTCACCTCAAGGCTAGCGCTCTACCACTTGAGCCACAGTGCCACTTCCGGCTTTTTTCTTATGTGGTGCTGAGGAATTGAACCCAGGGCCTCATGCATGCAAGGCAAGTGCTCTACCACTAAGCCACCTTCCCAGCCCCTTCCTTCCTTCCTTCCTTCCTTCCTTCCTTCCTTCCTTCCTTCCTTCCTTCCTTCCTTCCTTCCTTTCTTTCTTCCTTCCTTCCTTCCTTCCTTCCTCCCTCTCTCTCTCTCTCTCTCTCTCTCTCTCTCTCTCTCTCTCTCTCTCTCTCTCTCTCTCTCTCTCTCTCTTTCTTTTTTTCTCTTTCTCTTCCTGGGTCTTGAACTCTGGGCCTGGGCACTGTCCCTGAACTCAAGGCTAGAACTCCATGACTTGAGCCACAGCACTACTTCTGGTTTTCTGGTGGTTAATTGGAGATAAGAATCTCAGGGACTTTCCTGCCTGGGCTGGCTTTGAACCACAATCCTCAGATCTCAGTCTCCTGAGATCTCTCTATTTTCTTTCTACTCTAAGTTCCATTTGATTTCTGTTCCATTTGACTTTTGGTTCAGTTTTTAATGTTCAGTTGGACTATCTTCTTGTGACACATTTTGTCCCCAAAGATGGCTTGTATCTATTTTGTGTATCCTGCATAGTAGTTCTACCTTACAAGTTCCACTCCACCCCTTCCTATCTTTGCCTGGCAGTCATCATCAAGTGGTAATTAAAAGGATAGTTACCTTTTTCCATTAGAGATAAATGCAACCTGGAGGAAGAAGGAAGTATCCAGTAGAAACAAAGCCAAATATGTGAGAGAGAAAGGAGGATGGAGGATAAGGAGTTACAGAATATGACTGAGGAATTCTGTAGAAGCAAAACATGTTTCTTAGGAAAAAAAGTCAATGCATTTTAGCATTTGTGAGCTTCAACTACACTGGGAGAGTACCTTGTAAAGACCCCTTAGCCAAGTGACCTCCAGTAACACCCCTAGAGTCACTTCCAACATGGGACCACTTCTTCAGGGTCATATGTCCCTTGCTCTGATGACCTTTCTCTTCTTGCACTTTCCCTCCTCCCTCCTTCTGAAGAAAAGACCTGATACAAGTTGTCTGGCTTTTCCGTGGATCAGCTTGCCCTGCTCATTGAAACCAGAAGGTTACCAGAGTCTCAGCCCAGGTCTAGCAGCACAGAAGCGGTTTGCAATTTCTGTTTGTGAACCATTGACGTGAAGCATCCTAGTAAGAACCATTGTCCCATTCTTACAAATACTGTTTACCTGAGCAAATATCAGATTATTGCACTTTCTTTCACCCTATTTCCAAACTAAAGCACTTTTTTTTTTAGTGTAAGCTGGGCTACAGGAAAAAAGAGAGTGAGAGAGAAACAAAGAACATTTGTCTTTGCTGTTCCTTCTGGTCCATTTTATTGCCAAAGATATCACTTAGAACCTCCTGTGATTATGAAATACCTTTTGATTCTTTTTCTTTTTATCCTCCGTTCATTACCTGATTGTTGCTGCCAAGATGATTTTGTTCTGGACACACTTATCCATAAGGCACTTGAGCTTCCTGCTCTTATCTTCTCAAAGAGCACTTCCAGTAAATGCTATAATTAAAATGCACAAATTAGCTTCATCTGAAATCATCACAGCTCAACATTCAAGTTCAAAGGTGCCATGCGCTGAGAATTAGAAATTGTTTCCCTTAGTGCAGTGCATTTCTCAATCATAGTTTTTGTGATTATATTAAAACATAAGCCTCATCACATGATAAGTAAATGTGAAGGAGGCTGACTTTTTTTTCTTAATGTCTGTGATATTTCATAAAGCACCCATATTAGGTTAAATGTTTATTTCACCTAAGTAAAATACTTAGGTCTCCTGGAAATATCCTCAAGTTGTTTATGTTGTCAGGAGTTTTGTTTAGGGTCCTTGATTCTTGAATTCCTATGAGCAAATATTTCAAGCAAGACAAAAACATAATAAATATTTAAATGTGTTTAGAACAGCATGGTTTATTAAGAGAAGGAAAGGTATTTTTTTCAAAGTGAAGATTCAATCATCCCAAAAAGGATATGGGGGACACAATTTTATGTCATAGCTTTACTGGAGTTTAAGGGAAAGTTTTAGAAAAGTCTATGACTTTACTAAGATACCATTTTTTTAGTCAATTATATCTCATCATAAGCCCTACTATACTTCTTTAACACACATTTTCCTCTTGGTTTTGTCCTTTTCTATTTTCATGAAATATTTTCTATTTTCTTGAAATTATCCTTTAAGATAAAACCTTATTTGATCATGTACAAAAAATCTTTCTATTTGAAAACATATCCTCTGATTAATAAATTTTCTCATGTATCACCATAACCTATAATAATCCATCAAACATTAACACAATATTTTTGCAACTTCCCTTTAGCTTTTCAGTGATACCTTTACCTGTCCATTTCCATTTTGGAACAATCCTTTGTTGTTTAGGACAAAAACTTATTTACATAGGAAATCTTTTCTCATCTAAAAATAGTCCCTTTTTTTAAAAAAAAATCTTTCTTTATCTCCTTATCTCCTACTTACTGACTCTTTCTTTTACCATGTTACCTGTTGACACATAATTACATATAATATGCATACTTTACTTTCACATGGAGTTTTAAAGGAGAAACTTTATACCCCCCCCCACACACAGACACACAGACACAGACAGTCTTTCACATGAATCTAAGAGTTATAAAATGTTTCATTCCAGCTAAGACTGGCTAAGATAACATCTTCCAACCAAACTTAAATAGTAAAGCTATCTTAGCATAAACAAGAAGAGGGAATGGGGGGGGGAATATTGTGTGTGTGTGTGTGTGTGTGTGTGTGTCCCTAAAATTTACATGTTAACACTGTAGCTGAAGTTTAGGAATAATTGATGAGTAATTGTTTGGTCTTTGTAGACACAGGAAAGTGGACAACTAAATCTTTACTGTGTGCAAGTTTTACAAGACAGTAGTCTAGAAATGATTGTGAAACTGTAAAAATACCCCTTGTATTGATAAGGAATTGGAAAAGTCTTACCAGAGCAAATTTAAATCATCTGTTCCTGAGTAGAGGTAGCTTGTCTTGGCTTGCCAAAATAATGTCACCAGTTTTGGATCATGGGGTATGGGAAAAAACCATCTGGCCTTATTACATGAAGAATAAACACAGAGGAAAATTAAGCAAGAGCAGGTTTCTTGAAAACTGCTGTTCAGTTTCTAGGAAACTGAATAATGTGTCATTAACTTTCAGAGAGTGAGCTATGTGTTATCAATGTCTTTCACATGTTGAATGGGGTCTATTCTTGAGTGCCTAAATGGTCAGACTGTGGTGGTTAGTTTTTGTGAGTTCCAAAGCTGTGAGTTAATAAGACCCTGCAATACATTCAAAACCACTCTTCTGTCAGCACTGTGGGATGTGATTGGTTAGCAACATCCAAGCAATGGTTCTCAGCCATCATATTTCCTAACTCCCTGCCCAATGTCACCTATTTTAATGACACATATATGAACTGTCTATCCTTTCTCTGAACTGCTATGCTTAAATGGATACAGACTTCTTATTAATGTCATTGTCAAAGATTCCTGAGATGACTAAGTTCTTCATTAGTAAAATGCTATTGGATAGTTTCCTCTTGGTTTTATTTTATTTTCTAGGGAGTAACATTGCTATGAAGCTTGAGTGCAAAATGAAATCAATATAAACTCCCTACATTCTCTAAATTTATAGTTCCACTTGTGTTTGTGACAATAAAGTCACTCAGCTCATGGAGGTGCTTTAATGTCTTCATTCTGTTCTAATGGTCGAGAGGTGGAGGATTCCTGGCAGAGACTTGTGTTTTTCATCTTCTCTGTGAAAATACAATATGGGAAGGACAATTTTATGGAGATGTACTTTCGATCAAATACAGGAAATATCAAAGGCAATTAAATCAGCAGGATATATAACAAGGTGTGGCATGTTGAAGTGTGGGAAATAGATGGTGATTCTGTAGAAAAAGCTTCAGAACTCTTATGTTGAGCCTTTGTAATTCTGATGGAACTTTTGAATGATCTCTGAGTCTAGCCCCAAATGCTAGATAGACTTAACCCAAACTGGTAAAGCATACTCACATGTTGACTTGAATACTCATTTAAAGTTTGGGACCAAAATATGAAAAAAATAGAAAATTAATACTGTAAAGATATTCATGAAAAACTTATTTATGTTATTCAAGGAAACATTGAATAAGGATTTCAGCATATTCCTAATAGAAAAATTTAAGTAATGGATATAAATGAGGTTTCCTTATATAATGAGCTAAGTTCAAGCAGGATCTCTAAATTGAAAACATTCTGGTAGTGATTATTTGAATTATTATGAATTCTTATAAATCGAAGATGTCTTTCACTTTTAAGTACATGCATAATTCAGATAAAACTGACATTGACGGGCTGGATCTCCTGAGGTTGAATTTGTGATTCTGATTTTTTTTCATTATCATCAACAACTTAATTATCAATTAGTATTTATCAATTCCACTAATATCCATATCGTAGCTCATTTATTCATCAAAGAAAACTTGATACGGCTTATCACATTTCAAATTATTTACAAGTATTAATTAAAGGCTTTTAATCAGTGTTGAATATTGAATTTATTTTTTTAAATATGGTTTTGTTTAGAAGGGGTTGCATTTGTGGCTTTTCCCTAATCTTCTGTTGGTATATATATTACATAAAGTTAGTAATACACCCCACCCCATATCTACATAATATACATAGAAACAGTGCATATATAATCATATGTATAATTGTACATATAATGCATATATGTAATTATATATGCATTATATGAATCTATACAATTGTATGCATATACTAGATATATGGTGAAATGACAAATAACCTCTAAAATGTAATAGGATATATGAATGTATTTGTGTACATATATATGTATATATGTGTATATGTACATACATAATGTAGATATGTAACCATTTATATATGTAAGTACCACATGATATACTACTTATTTATTACATATATGAATATGAGTGCCTTTCCATGGCTCTTTTGCCAGGGATGTGTATTGAAAATGTAATTTTTTAAAAACATGTATACTTACACAAACCTATACCATACATCACCAGTGTAAACAATGTAGAACTACATGCAATAGTGTGAGTAAATTTTGGAACATTACACCAAGAAAAAGAAACACCATTCCAATTATACAAAAGTACATAAAAGACAAAAGTATTTAGTGGCAATAAGAGTCAGAAAAAGAAGAAAATGAACGGGAGAAGATGTGAGTGGCTTCTTAGATGTCACCATTTAATATCAGTTAGCAAACATCTATGAAGGGTTTTTGCTAGATGTGTTAAATTTATGATAGTGTATCTAGCAGTACAATTACCATCTTTGCCTTTCTAAAAAAGGTTATGCTTTTGTATACATCATGATTTTATGTATCCACAAGCCTTCTATATCTTATGAAAATATTTAGAATGTAATTTTAGTGTAAAGTGTAAAAATTTCTGATCTGAAATCTCAGTTGACTCAGAACTCTGCTCAGATCCCAAACAGAAACAGGAAAATAATAAATAAAATACAGTTTAATAATATCTCTTTTTTGTGTGTCTGGAGACTTGTTATGGAACAGAGTTTGTGCATCTAGTAGATGTGAAACAAAAATAGAAATGGAGTCTATAATCCTAGCTACTCAGGAGGCTGAGATCTGAGCATCACAGTTCAAAGCCAGCCTGAGTAGAAAAGTCCGCATGAGACCCTCATCTCCAATTAACCACTCAAAAACTAGAAATGGCATGGTGGCTCAAGTGGTAGAGCATTAGCCTTGGACCTGACCAAAAACTAACTAAAAAAAAATAGGAATGGGATTCAGTTTTCTTTCTATCAGACCTTGATTATTTTGACCACTCTCAATAGAAATGTGTATCTTCTGTATTAAACATATTCATTAAAATTATTGTATCTGGGGCTAGGAAGGTAGCTTAGTGGTAGAGTTCCTTCCTTGCATGCATGAGACCCTGGATTCTATTCCTCAGCCCCACATAAGCAGAAAAAGCTGGAAGTGGCACTGTAGCTTAAGTGGTAGAGCACTAGCCTTGAGCTGAAGACTGAGGGACAATACCCAGGCCCAGAGTTCAGGCACAATAACTGACTCTCTCTCTCTCTCTCTCTCTCTCTCTCTCTCTCTCTCTCTCTCTCTCTCTCTCTCTCTCTCTCTCTCTCTCTCTCTCTCTCTCTCTCTCTCTCTCACACACACACACACACACACAATATTGTATCTGATTAATATATCTATATTAGTTCTGAAGAACTGGGACAGAATTGAGTACAAAGATCATAGAAAAAAATGTACTCAAATAAAAACAATTTATATATTGATATATCCATGCATGTGATTTATAATCACTTTTCCTAAGCTACAACCTGTTATATCTCAAACTTGGTTTTGACCTAGTTCCAGCGTTGGTTGGTTTATGATTCTAATTCCAAATGTCATAAATTATTCCTTGACCTGACCACATTTATTGGGTAGTCTATACTTAAGGGTAAAGGCTGGGTTGAATAGTTCAAAGACCAAAGTCTTTTTACAGTAGAATGAGAGCAAAGACAGTGGAGAAAATAGTAGACACAGTATTCAAGTCTCACACATAGCTGACTCTTCCTGTGTTATATCTCTGATTCATGTCTAAGAAAGGTCTAACTAAATCTGATAAATGAATGTACTACAAATGGTAAAATTTGCCAGTTGATGATGGTCACTAACCTCCAAATTGACTTTCATTCCCGAATTGAATTCATAACATCAAAAGAGTGGTTTTCTACAGGTTATATACTCTTAACTGTGTGACTTTAGGGAACCCCTTGGTTAGATAAGGGATAAAGGCTGCTGCACAACTAGTTTCTCCAAGTCTTAGCTAAATTGTTTTTAACCAAGTCTCTGCATGTTTCCTCTAATGTTCAATGAGGAGCAGGTGAGAAATCAGCAAATAATCTATGATCTTTAAATTTTCTATAACCACTGCATGCAAAACTTCATACCTTCTATCATTTAAGGATTTGGAATAGTTTCTTTCCTATGGTAGGTTTTTTTAAATTGATTATTAGGTTGGTTTTATGGGAAATCATATCTCAAATAATTATTATGAACTTATAAGACATAAAAATAAAATTACAATTATAAACTTATGGTTTGGCTAATGTCAATCACATATATATGAGTCAATTTAATAAAATAATATTTCTAGCTATAAACCTGAAATCTTACATGCAAATGAAAACGTTGGGGGGGGGAATTTCTACTAATTTTAAATATATCAATTACATTTTTTCTTAAGTTTTAGCAATTACCCTAATAGGAACAAATAGGGTAGACTCCCCTACTGTTAATACTTTCATTTTCTGTAATTTCAGCAGTGTTATGTAAAATATAAATATAACCCAGATGCCCCTCAGTAGATGAATGGATCAAGAAAATGTGGTATATATACACAATGGAATTCTATGACTCCAAATGGCATTGCCCCATTTGTTAGGAAATGGAAAGACTTGGAAAATTATATTAAGTGAAGTAAGCAAGGCCCAAAGAAACATAGGTCCATGGTTTCCCTTATTAACAATAACTAGTATATGTCTGAGTCAAGCAGAAACGGTCAGGTAAGTTGATGTTACATGAAATGAACCCTAAGATAAGGATTCAAATGTTTTTTCTTTCTTGTGATTGTTTCTAACATATTTATAGGATGATTTCTTTGTTGCTTTGTATGTCTCCCCACCCCCGCCACGGTATAACCCCTGTTTTCATTGTGTTTGATATCGGTATACTTTGTGGAGGGGAAGGGAAAAATCCAATTGTTTAAATAGGGATACAGGTGGACCTATTGCAACAATGAGATGTACAAGATGTTATGTCGAAAAACAAACTTTACAACTTTGGGGGGGGGGTGGTAAGGAGAAACAAAGGAGGAGGCAACAATGCTTGATAAGAAATGTACTCATTACCTTGCCCATGTAATTGTAAACCCCTCTGTACGATATTTTCACAATTTAAAAAAAAAACATAAAATAAGGGAAGGAAAATGTTGTACACTGAAATCACTAAATCAATAGTAAGCTATTGTTAACAATATCTTATTGTGTCTAACATCAATTTAACTGCAGTATAGGCATGAATGTTAAAAGAAAAATGTAATATTTAGAGTTTGGTATTAGCCACACTTTTAGGCATTAGCTTGGGGTCTTGGATCAGACCCTATCCACGCGGGATAAGAAGGGACTATTGGAAGTGGACTGAAGACACTAATAGCTCAGTTTTGTACATTATAAACATTGTGGTCACTGTTTTCTCTGTCATCCAGGAGTCTCATGTGTACAGAGTCTCTAACTTAATTCACTAAAATGTTCTGACAGAATGTGTGTTTTTTTTTGTGCTGGTGAGCCTTCATCCCTTCTGAGTCTGCTATGTTATCAGTATCTATGACAAAAGCAAAATGAAAAGGTCAAGGGAGAAAAAGACAATTGTTTGGGAAAGTATTGTATTTCTTCCTTGTTAGTTTATTATCTAATCCATTGTCAGAAAGGTTCCAACCTACTTTGGCGCTTAGTTGTTCTGTAATTAGACAGTCCTCAGCCTTGGCTCTAAGCTACTCTTCTGGGACTTCCACTTAAGACTCGGGCAATACTCTAGGTTTCCAGCATCTCTTGATATATAATCACTGGATGGTATGAGAGCCAGTGAAGAAATATAATAGCTACTGAGGGGCTACTTTATTATATCCCCCTGATAGGTATTTTAATATGGTTTATGACACAAATGCCTGTGAGAAGTTACTTTTAGCAAAGGTTTGCATACTGGAATACTTTATGGGACAATATTTTTAATGTAGCAACCTCTTCAAGCAACTCTAATCCTAGGCATCTAGATTTCTGCCTATGGCTGGAACTAACCAAGTTTATTAAAAATTTAATTCTGATTCCATTCATCATCATTAACCCAAGCAATTGGCCAACATATTTTAATGAGGCAAATCTTAAAGATTTAGGAAGCAACTAGCAATTCTTCAAGACACAAGAATAATATCCGCAGTTTCAGAAAATTTGTGTCAACCCAATTTACAGGGAATAAAAATGTCATGAATCAGATCGTTTGCAAAAAAGTATTTTGTGTCATACTCAATCTAAAGACTTGCAGTTGCTAAATGGAAGAAATGAATTAAGATTTATCTTCAATAATTGAAAACATTATCTCAATCACTTAATTGAGTCCTTCAAACAAATTGAGATTTCACTGAGGCTCTCATCTTTAAAAATAGAAAACAGACTTTTTATTTAGTCTTCTTTGGTGCATTACTTCACATGTATTATTGGATGGGATAGATTCTGGACTAATGCTTGTGCATAAAAAGAAGGGTGTGTTTCACATGTTTATTCCCATGAGATTTCCGTTTGGACTTTCTTATGCTCTCGTTAATGGATACTTAAAGCAAAGTGGTACCAATTTTGCTTTATTACTTTAATTTCTTTAAAAGTGAGTTCTATTCCTCCTCTATTTCCAGTTCAAAGGCAGCATAGAGTCTTAATAAACTTCAAATGTATTTGGATAGCTGATAAGTTTAATGATCTCATCAACTTAAAAAATAGCGAGGGAATGTAAGTGATCTTCAGAATAATTAACAGGGCAATGATAGGAAAGGAAAGAATTACAGAGAAGACACAGTGTTGCCCTTATTTCTGCCAGTATGTCTACTGAGCAAATGTAATCATTATTTTGCCTTTGTTATTTGGAGGCTCCATTTATCTTACATCTCATCCTAGCAGTTGAAAATAATTTACCAGTGTCACATTATTCTCTCTGGCCTCTATATATCCAGAAAGCAAATGTTTGCAACTAGATTGGCAGGAAGAGAAACTACAGTCATGGCTTAGAATGTAGCAGTTTAGTGATGGCCAGGGAATAATTATTATGGAAGCAATCATGCTTCTTCAAATGAAATCACCAGTAATCTAAAGAGCATGTTTTATCTTTCTAGAAATGACTATGCTTTTATTCTATACTATGGAAATATAATAAATTGATATTTTCTTTATTGAAGGCATTAGTGTTCTTAGTTGTAGTCATACATAAAAATTCCCAGTGGCATATTAGGGAAAGGGGTTGAATTCCTGAACATACAGAGAAGAATTGGATTTGTTTAGAATTGTCAAGTACATGGTTACAATATAAAAGGTAGACCCACTTTTGGTTGATTTTTTTTTAATGTTTTTTTTATTGTGAAAATACTGTACAGAGATGTAATGATCAAGGTAATGATGATCAAGGTAATGAGTACATTTCTTATCAAGCATTGTTGCCTCCTCCTGTCTTTCCCCTTCCATCCCTTCCCTCCCATTTCCACAACTACATCCCCTCCCCCCCCTGCCTAAATTGTAAAGTTTGTTTTTCAACATAGTGTCTTGTGCATCTCATTGTTACAATGGGTCACCCAGTATCCCTATTTAAGCATTTGGTTTTTCCCTTCTCCTCCCCAAATTATACCAACATCAAATAGAGTGAAAACGGGCTTATATCATGGGGGAGGAACATACAAAGCAACAAAAAATAATTACATGGTACCTTATAAATATATTTTATTGTAAAAATAGTGTACAGAGGGGTTACAGTTACATGAGCAAGGTAATGTGTACATTTCCTATCAAGCATTGTTATCTCCCCCTTTGTATTCCCCCTACCCTCCCTTCCCTCCCACCTCTACAACTACACTCCCTCCATCCCCCCCCCCACTTAAATTGTAAAGTTCGTTTTTCAACATGTTGTCTTGTACATCTCATTGTTACAATGGGTCAACCAGTATCCCTATTTAAGAATTTTGTTTTTCCCTTCTCCTCCCCTTATCACTGTTTTGAAATTGTTATGACTCACTAATCAACTTCAGTAAGGGAGAGTGCTCCCACTCTGCTAACTGTGACCAATTATCTACAAGGATGATATTTCTTGTGGCACCAGGTAAGAATGTGAGAAGGATAATATTTTCCATATTTTAATAATGAGAACACTGAGATGGGAAATATTTTCACAATATAGTAGAATATGTAAGTGGTGCGAGTGAACCATCTGATTTCAGACTGCACTTCTAAGTTCCTAGATTCTACGTATGATTATAAATGCATTATACCCAAATCAGCTATTGTTATTCCTACTTTTCATTTGCCTTTGGAATTTATATTACTGTAGAATGAAAGCTAAATGTCAAAAATGTTAGAAATTGCAGTGCATTGAGGTACATTTATACATTTGGTTTGGCTGATTTTCTCATTCTTATTTTATATTTAGTTTTGGCAAATGTTAAATCCTCAATAAGCATTCCATGGAATTGTTTTCTATAATCAATGCATAAGTGCAGTAAGTTGGGTATGGCATACAGTGGGGTATATAATCTCTATCTCTATCTCTGTGTGTGTGTGTGTGTGTGTGTGTGTGTGTGTGTGTGTGTGTGTGTGTGTGTGTGTGTGTGTGTCTGTCTGTCTGTCTGTCTGTATATCATCTATCTGTTTTTAGCCAGGTTAAGTCAGATTGTTCTAAAGTTTGAGATTATATTACATACTTCAGTAGTACCAGCAAGTGGGCATTTTATTGGGCATGAAAATTGCCATTAACTGTCAATTTGTCTTTTGAATTGGGCTTTAGGGCACATATGGTGAGAAGAAACTGTTTGTGTGAACTTCTGGTATATAGAAATTGGACAGGTGCATACAACTCTAATCCAAGTGTTTCATTAATTGTATGTACGGCCATCACTGCTATGAGAGGAACCCATTGCTGAAGAAGTTTTGTTTCAGGCTCAGTGTAGTGAGGCATACATTTTGTACTGAAGCAATTATCTTAAACTCATGTATGGTGGAAAAATGCCAAGGGTTTTAGAATTTTCATTTCCGATTATATACTTAGTATCTGTCAAATTGCACATGTGCTACAATGAATTGGTTTACATAATTTCAGCTACCGTTTTCACTATCTTAGTATCATTGTCAACATTAATATCCTTCCCATATGCTTTAGACTAATTTTCTTTGTTTCTTGCATTAATAGAGTTCTTATGAACCCAGGAAAATCTAAAACTAAATGATTTTATATGCCTTAAATGAATGAATAAAAGTCCAAGTCTAATTGGTTATTTATATACTTGGGTGGCAAGAAAGTAAAAGAATTCCACTCAAATAAACATTAATGCAGTCAATTGCTATTTATTGAGCAGTTTCAGTTGACCTATATTAATTAATGTATGTAGAGAGCCAAAGACAGAATTTTTAGAGTAGAGAGAGAACAGCAAACAGAAACTAAATACAGCACAGGAAGTTCAATAACAGAAGCAGAAAGCTTAAACTTTCCTGGATGCTAAAATAATAAATTCAGAATAGATCTCACATCACCTTGTTTTTCTTTTGTGTGGATCTACAGGCTTGAACTCAGAGCCTGAGCACTGTGCCTGACCTGTTTTTGTTCAAGAATAGCACTGCACCGCTTGAGCCAGACCTCTGCTTCCAGCTATTGTGTGGGGTAGAAGGCAGAGATTCGGGGTTTTTTTGGGTGATAAGAGCCTCAAGGACTGTCCTGTAGAAGCTGGCTTTGAACCATGCCTCTCACATCTCAGCTTCCTGAGAAGCTAGGCTTCTAGGGGCAGGGTATGAGGCACAAAGGCCTGACTTAGGTTACCTTTTGATGTTGCAACCATGAAAGAAGAAAAAAATGGCTCATCCTTGCTATTTAATGTGTTCTCATGATAAAGGCATTCTAGAAGGAATTTAAGAGACTTAGCTATAAGCAAATCTAAGCCTAGTTATGAAGGGATTTCTCTTTCTGTATCTTCCTCTCAGAGCTCCAACAGGACACTGAAGTTCTTGAGCTTTCAGTTGTATACAATCTGAATGCTGAGAGGGAGGGGCACAAAAGCACCAGAAATACTAAGGCTGTTGGGAGAGGGGCAAGGAGAGCATCAGTCTAAAATGGTCACAGAATTTGGGGGGAGAAAACACCTTTTGAGCCTCACTGGTTTCTGCAACATGCTGCCTTTTTTTCTTTCACAAAGACTAAAGAGACCCTTCAGTTTCAGAAAAGAGTGAATTGGAGAAACCTAGAGCTTTTCCCTTTCACATATTTAAAGCTAGGATGGCCATTCCATCATTCATCTAAGAATATTTGTTCTGCTTTGTTTGTTTGCCTTCCAGCTGTGATGAGAAACATCTTTACCTTTGGGGTAGACACTAGGCCATTTTTGGAGAGAGAGGCCAGAGAACATTAAGAAGGCTATTGTCACTGCGTCCCTAAGCACTTTTTATTGCTGACAGTGAAATTTCTCTCTTCAAATTGTATCCCATCAGCAGACTTGTCCTGGGATTGTTTATGGTGAAGAATACTTGGATAGCACATTTCTATTCGAAAATAAAATGGAAATATTCTATTCCTAAATTTTGGCACAAAAATAAATTGTCCCAAGCCATATTATTTTAGTGATTTGAACTTCCACTAGTTCTAATATCTGAATCCTGTCATTACCTTTCATGTCCCAAAAAGTGATTGTTTATTGTCAACAATTTTTTAAAGCATCTGTACCAAGCTTATGTCTTTTCCACACTTTATAATCACCTTTTCTATTTCTTTACTACCACTATAATAAGAAGATATGAAAAATGATATAAATCTCAACTGGTCCTTCCTTGATATCAAATATAGTCCATTTCTAAAATAATTGCAATGTTCTAATGATGCTCTACTGTTCATATCTACTTAAGATTATAAGCATAGTTCAGTCACAAACCTGTGTTTGTTACCTTATTTTAACTTAAATTTCTTGGCATTTCATTGTACAAAGTATTAGTGGGTTTTTGGTCAGCATAGTTTCATTTCATTGTATTGGGATTCTAAACAACCAGAAGAAAAGAGATCTATCACCATAAAAGTAGGCCATAAATAGTCATGTGTTCATGGTGGACTGTTATAAAAAGTAATTGTGTAGATATATGGCCAATATTGCTCTAGTCATAGTGTAGGCAAGCCTCCAAATCATCATTTTGAAATGATTTTTTTTCTTTCCTTAATCCTGCATCTGCTGATACTATAATTTTGAAAGCTGAAGATGAGGTTTCTTCACTTAATTAATATTTAATTAAACACCAAAGCAGTATCATTTGTTGTAGACCATAGGTATAGCACATGGAAGAGTTGTATATTATATCAGGTGGTTATCACTACCTTGGCCAAGTAAATATTTCGGAAGTGAAATAGTTTCCTAGTTACCACTGGAAAGTGTATTGAGTACAAACCAGAGATCATAGAGTAAGAAACTACATGAAGACTGCAGAGGACCAGGTCATGCCAGAGCAAGATATGAAGGTGTTGCAAAATGACATAATTTCCTTCTTTTTTTTTTAGACACATACTAAGTTTTGACTTCTTCTGCAGTTCTTAGCTATATCTTTTAATTTCCCCATAATTCCTAACAGCCTCTGATATTTTAATGAAGGTGTGAAATACATTTGTATGTTTATATGTGGGTGGATATATTCATACATTATATAGAAGTATGCAGTTTTAATATTCATAATAGAACACAGAGAGACATTTGCATTTCCCTTGCCACTGTCTCTACAAAACACTCTGGCTTACTCCCAAACCAGGCTGATGTAGCTCATTGTGGCTTATCACGTGGTATCGTACTTCAGCAGGTTGTTAAGAAATACTGGTTTAAAATGTTTTCCTGTTAGGTGCCCATGGCTTATGCCTGTAATCCTAGCTACTCAGGAGGCCAAGATCTGAGGATCACAGTTTGAAGCCAGCCCAGGCAGGACAGTTCTCACCTCCAATTAACAACCAAACCAAACCAAACAAAAACGCACAGAAGTTGAAGCATGGTTCAAGTGGTGAAGCACAAGCATTGCACAAACAAGGCTAAAATATACTACCCAGTCCTTAAGTTCAAGCCCCAATGTGGACATAAATTATTTTTAAAAATGTTTTTCTTCTGGAGAGGCTGATGTTCTATTTTTTCTGGCCATTCCATCTGAAGCTATTCTTTCAAATTATCCCAGTGGCACTCATTGGGTCTGTTTAGGTACATGGATGAGTACTGCAAAATAATTGTAATTTCACCATCTCTCCGAACAGAGTACACCCTCAGGCCAAGTGGTAAAATACCACCTCCGCCAGCCCAGACATCCATCATTGTAATGAGCTGCAAAATCAATCTGTAATTGACAAAAGCATTTTTAATCAAAGCATAAGGCATTTAGAGTCTCCAGACACTGACTTTTTGTCTTACGTCAGTATTTACTTTGCAGCAGGACGGGAGAATTTGATTTTGTTCAAAACCATGAATTATGGCTAAAAAGCATAAAAAGTATTGCTTATAGAATTTCCTTCCATACCCATATTCTCCCAAAAGTAAGATGGCATCATCTCTGAGTTCTCTCATGAAACAGCAGCTCAGCAGCTCAGCTTTGCCATTCATTTTAAGGGGAAAATGGGACTTGATGAATGTTTCTGCTGAAGCTCTATAGCAATTGCTTCTCTACAACAAAACAAACTAGACTTCAACTCAAGCTCTCACTGTGAGGGCAGAAATGTGATCTAAAAGACTACCTTTATTTTTTCTTTTCTTTTCTTTTTATTGCCTATACCTTCCAATTACTGAGATCTGTTTTTAGGAATTCACAGGTATTTAGAAACTATCCCCTTAATAGTATCGTTCTTTCTTGGACAAGTTATACTTTTAAAAACATAGTGGTATGAGATATTTTAGATGACTACCAATAGAAAACTTTTAGTCATTTTCTAAGTCATGATAATTATAGCCATTGGCAACATATTTATAGATACATGCAATAACTTTCTGGGCATGAATTCTTATGTTTGTATGGGATGTGCTCCAGATATTTAGTATCAACTCTTCAGTTTGGGGACCACATTAGTATCATCTGTTAGAAAGCAAGGCTCTTGGATATTGAGCCATACCCTGAATCTCCTGGGTCTTTGGCTGTGGTGTTTATCTATGAAGAGGAACAGCAGCAATATCTGTCACAAAGAATATTTCCAATGGAAATTATCCAGAGCTTTTGAGAATAGCTAAACCACAATTTGTACAGTCTAGGTCCTCATGTTTGAATTTTATGTTCGTTGTGGTTGTGTGTGTGTGTGTGTGTGTGTGTGTGTGTGTGTGTGTGCACTTGTGTGTGTGTGTTTGGTAAGTCAGAGCTAGCACAGCATATGTCAACTAAAATCCTTGAAAAATCTTATATAAATGACTTCAAAATTTCCAGGATCACAAAAACTATTTTAAATATTTCTTTACCTGCTTTCTTGTTAAAAAAAATTGGGATCTTTCTAGAAGTAAAGATGTGACTCAAGTGCAAGAGCATCAGTCGAGTAAAAAACCCAAGCAAGAATATAAGGCCCTGAGTTCATGCCCAAGAACAAGAACACACACACACACACACACACACACACACACACACACACACACACACACACACACACACACACGAATATACACAATACCAAAAATTATGCAGAATCTAATCTTTGTAAATTAACAAATATTAATGATTGACTATTTAGGGAGTACCTACTCAATATCCAAATCCTAAGCATAGAACTAAACCAGGCACTGGTGGGTAAAACCTGTAATCCTAGCTACCCAGAAGGCTGGAATTAGAGTATCAGGCAAAAAAAAGTCTGTGAAACTCTCATCCCCAACAACCTACTCAGAAAAGATTGGAAATGGCATTTCACTCAGGTGTAGAGCACTTGTCTTCAGCCAAAGACGCTAAGGAACAGTGCCCAGGTCCTTAGTTCAACACCCCTTCCCCCCTCCCTCTGACACACGCACAAATTAGAACTAATTTTCTCAATAGTGCTCTGAGTCAGATCCTACCACTATTACAGCTTTCAAAGTGAGGAAATTGCAGATTCATAAACTGGCATGCCTTTTTCATATCATGTAGCTCATAAGTAGAGGAAATAAGATTGAACACAGGTCATCTGATTTCTCATCCCCAATTCTTAATCTCCTACACTCTTGGAGGATCAGTACATGAATCAGCTCATGCTGTCTATCATTTTATAACTGCGTAATGCCCTCAACAAACCCATTCTCAGATGTTGGTCCAAGGACATATTGAGCAGTTTACTTATATGTTTTTACTAACATATGGGCAAAGAAACCAATTTGTATCCTTGGTTGTGTTTGGGTTTTGTAATCTAACAGAATAGATATTAATAATTAATATTGGAGCTGAATAGCACCAGTGGTGCTGCTGTAGATCTCTTAATGCTTTTGGTAAGAAGAGGTACCATATTCAAAACAAATGTATTTGTCCAGATTAAGCTTAATTTTTCCCTGAAAATGCAATGGTTGAATTGAACAGATATGAGAGTCTAGTTGAAATAAAGAATACCCATAAGTTGGTGGGAAATCTGTAACTTGTTTAGAGGGAAGTCTAGCAACACTGAAATGAAAAACGAAATTTGTGTATGAGGATACATGCTTAGAAGCAAGAAGAGCAATCTTTCTCTAGATTATGTGACATAACACCTGTACACACTTAAAAAGCCATAATTTATATGGCTATTATTTTTCAGAACCTTTTATTTTAACTACTATGCCCTATAAATACAACAAGGAAAATTATGGCTGCTTGTCCATACTTCAAACTTCCAAAGTCCTGACTGACTGCCACAGTAAGAGGCTTCCTATTCTCCAGAGTTGAAACTTATATATGCAGGCACTCTTTAGAAACAAAAATACTATTTGTGGTACATATGAAAAAGTATTTCGTGACCCAAATACATATAACTAGCTAATTAGTATTTTAAAGAAAGTTTTTTAAGTAAATAAGTGACAGTTAAGATTGCTTTTCCTCTTTCTGTGCTTATAGCTGGAGGATTTTGTGATTTTAGTTGATGACATCCAACCATAATTCTATCATTTTTCAAATGTAGTTTATAGATGAAAAGTCCTTTTTTGCCTGCAAATATCACGTGCTTCTTTTGAAAAATACATAATTTAGCAGCATATATGTATTTTCAAATCCTTGTTATTGATGATAAAGTAGATTGGAGCTGTAAAATGCTTTTATCTTATATAAAGACTCCATTATTTATATGTTAATTTTGAAAATGATGTCAACAATAATATGGTATCTTCCAATAATCATTCAATGTGTGCCTGTCTGATCAGGATTGAATAAATACAGATTCATATCAATATAAATATGTAAGTAAAACAATCAAACTAATCTCAGTGAACACAGCTCTATTAGCTACTGTGATAATCTAGGTTCAAACTATTTCTCATTCCCCCCCACCCCCCACCAGTAGTCAGGTTAAACCATTGCATAACATGGTAAAAAGATTCTAAAACAAAATTTAAAGAAAGCCATTTCAAATTCCAGAAGATATAAAAAGGAAAAAGAAACCAGTATATTTTTTCTCAGTGAAGATAAACAGTATGGTCCCTATGTAAAATTGTTATTGGAGTTGACAGGAGTTGGAATTCATAGCCACCTTTTGACCTGACTTAAATACTCCTTAATGGCATTCAGATCAGAATAGCAATAAAAGTAAAGGCCAGAAGCCTCCATTGTCAGTTCCAATGGAGCCAGAACTTGCCCTGATGCATGTTACCTTTCTCTCCTAATATTCATCTGAATTGGTAAGGCGTATTAAGATTTGCAGCACCTTTGCTGCTAATGAATTGATCACAGTTTCTGTAAGCATTAAAGAGTATTTCAAAGGCAACTCTTAACTACTCTATTTAACAGAAGGAAGATATCAAAGCCAAAGAAAGTCAAGCATATTAGAAATTCGTCACATAAATTTATTTCTTATATGTATTTTCAACTCCTTCCCTTTTCCATAAACAGACTTAAATCAAACTGATAACGTTGATGTTCAGAAATTATAATATAGATTAGAATAAAGTTCAGGAGTCTGGGGGTTCAATGCCATCTGACAGAGTTTTAAAAATAAGCTAACACACAATAAAACAGAAAGCAAACTCTAATTGAGCCCCATCTTTAGTGTTTATAAAATGGTTAAAATTCTTTGCATGTGATTTTCTGTGGTATGATAAAACAGTAAATAGTACATTAGCAAAGATATTATAAATACATAAACCAAACTCTTCAGACATGTCAAGTACTTTGTAGTTTTTTTAAGGGTAGCAATAAATCAAATATATTATTTCATGCATCTTTTAATATCATGCATTTTTAATAAGGCTCTGCAACACACGTATACTTGAACTACCTGAGATGATCTTATTTCTATACTTTCTTGTCCAAATCATTCTGACTTTCCATTCTTAAGTCTTTGTAGGGAGTCTCCAGAGTACAGTGATATTGTAGATAGAGAGCTGTTTTGACATGTATAAGATCCAGGTTCTGGTCCCACCTGAATCACTAGTGAGATGTATAATCTTTGAAAGTGTCTCTATTTCTGTCTTGGTTTTCCATTTATATAATCTTGTGGGTGGAGTAGTTAGTACAGTTTTGTTATTTTCAACACAACTCTATATTTCCACTTTTTTATGGACTGCATATGGAAATATTTGATTTATCAACTTACAATTAATAACTTTCTCACTTTTCAAGTTTTTAGCTTTTTAAATATATTTTATTATTATTGTAAAGGTGTTGTACAAAGGAGGTGCAGTTACATAAGTCAGATAATGAGTACATTTCTTTTTGACCCATGTTACCCCTTTTCTAGGTCTCTCCCAGTTTTTTCCTCCTGTCCCCACTGAAAAGTTGTGTAATTCATTTTCCACATACTGTCTAGTGAGTACCACAGCTGTACTCACTAGGCTCACTCTCTGCCCCACCTTTTCTGTGCCCTCTTTACCCTCCCAAAGACAAACTAGTAAATAAGACAAAAGGAAAAGACAACATACACAGCACCACTAACAACAAAAATCTCCTCTCCCAATTTCTTGCAATTCATTTTGATTAATATTATTTATATGTTCATATGCACATAGATATTGAGCCTTGTGATCTGCTCCTATGAATATTGAATATCCTCCTTTTGTGTCACTGTGTGAATGTTTAGAGACATTTACAATTTATCATTTCCCAATATATTTTTTTCACCATCCAGTGGATTTATGAACTCCAAGACATGGACACAGAGGTTTTTCTTTTTTGTTGTTGTTGTTTTCAATGTAGTATATAATATTTTTCTCTTGTATGTTCTTCCACCTATGGTATATACCATGTTGTCACTGTATTTGATGTTGCTACCCTGGCATTGTACATATGTTTATTTGAATTAGGGAAGGGAAGGGGAACAAAAGGACAAGGAGGGAACCAATGCAACAGTGACAGACACAAGACAGTATGGAAATGGTCTGTACAGCTTTGGGAGGGTTAAGGGGGAGGAAAATCAGTGAAAAATTGAGGGAAGGAGTAACAAGGGTGACAAGAAATACACTCATTACCTTACTTATGTACCTGAAACCCCTCTGTACATCACCTTGACAATCAAAAATCATAAATACAAAATAGTTAAAATTTATGAAACATTTTTATATTAAACAATTCCTATACTAAGAAGAAAGAAAGAAAGGAAGGAAGGAAGGAAGGAAGGAAGGAAGGAAGGAAGGAAGGAAGGAAGGAAGGAAGGAAGGAAGGAAATGTGAGTGCTGGTGGCTCATGACTATAATCCAAGCAACTCAGGAGGCTGACATCTGAGGAATGTAGTTCAAAGCCAGCCTGGGCAAGAAAGTTCTTGAGACTCTTATCTCCAACTAACCACCAGAAAATCAGCACTGTGGCTCAAGTTGTAGAGTGCTTGCCTTGAGCTGAAGAGCTCAGAGACAGCACCCAGACCCAGAGTTCAAGCCCCATGACTGACCAAAAAAAAAAGTGTGGTCTATAAACATAATGAAATTCTACTCTTCCATCAGAAAAAAAAATTGTACACTTCATAAGGAAATTGAAATACTTTGACATAATTAGGGGAAGTAAGCCTGAGCTATCAAGGATTTTTTAAATTAATTTATATTAATTTATAAAGAAGACTTTAAACAACAGAAAGATCACAAAAAGTTGCAAGATTAGTGCTTATATAACTCTTTAAAAAGAAATAATATATTTCTACTATTCACTTGATAGATTACAGATTGATTTTTGATCTGTTTTACTATGAAAACCTAAAGAGGCAAAAAAAGACTGAATTCCTAAGGCCTTGTCCAGTTCAAATATTCTATGACTCTTATATGTTAGACTTGAGCCATTTAGGTTCTGCGTCGGATTTTTCTTTACTATTGAAGTACCAGAGGTTGCCATTTGAGTTTTGTCACCTAACTTTAATCATATGTAACTTCAAATCTTGGGCCTATTCATCTAAGTAATGACATGAGAGAGATGATATCATTAGTTAAATGACCTGGGTAAAAGTAAGCACAAAATAAGCTTTATGGCACTTCCTCCAACCATTATTACCATCATTAAGACTTTTCTCAGGAACTAAGGTTTTAGGAGTAAGCGTTCCTGGCAAGACACTAGAGAAATTCAAACATCTGGAGGCTTTCACTTTTGTTGCAATGTTAAATGCCTTAGCTTTGGGTTATCTAAGCTATAGTTTAATAATCATTCTGTTCTCGATTCACTCCATCAGAATTTACCTCCCTTACCTGCCCTCATTCTTTCTCACACACTGGACTTTCAGGCCAATCTAAAGAGCTTAGTGTGATTATTCACACTATTCCTACACAAAGACATAATCCCATGCAGATATTCAACCCACTATTTCAAGCCATGATCACAAAACTGAGTTCCTCAATGGCGCTCTAATTTTACCCTCATGGGACATTCTCAATTTGTAGCACTTTTTTTTCCCTACCATTTTTCTCCACTTCTCCCAGTTGCCATTTCACTTACATTCTCTGTGTGATTACCACCATGTTCTTTCACCTACACAGACACCAATCCCCTCCAGCATGAAATGTACATCATTGTCATCGTCTTATCCTAATGCCTTGTGCTACTGAGTCACATGGTTAGTATTTCTAAGTCACTAAATGAGTATCATTCAACCAAGAAGGTTTAAGTTTTAACTGATTAGGTTAGCATGTTTTAGAATGGAATCACTCCACAATGGTGTACTTATTCTGTTCTGATTATAATTAAAGAAGAGCCATCAATTTAACTTCCTGTTAATCCTATTCCCCACTTGGGCAATTTTGTTAACAAGAATTTTCCAATGAAGCAAAAGAGAAAATTTGAGGGATTAAGAAGAAAAACACATGAGACTCATACTGCTTGGGGAAAATGTTGATGTCATTTTTTTCCTCTAGATACTTGTTCTGCCTTCCAGTTTGATATGGGGACAAGTTTTTCATTTTATCCTAAGACTCTATATTATTTTCATCATAAATGAAAGAAGATGCAAAGGAAGGAGACAGTTCACAGTTAAGATCCTTTTTTATGGAACTGTGGTGACAAATTCATAGTTACCCTACAAGAAGATAATGCTAAGCACACAGGGCAGCTGAATGGCCACGCTGGGTCATTCTGTTCTGACATGTTTTTCTTCCTAAATCAGTTTGATTTTTTTTAATTCTTCTTTATAATTAGGAAATACGTTTAATAAAGTATAGAAACATAGTTTAAAAATCATTCTAAAGAAGTAATTAAAATCTATACAAATATGCTATCTTACTTAGGAACGTAATAAAATTACAATCCATCAATTTTTAGATCCTTAAGAATGTGAGAAAGAGGAGCAATAAAACATTTCTTACATTAGCAGTCTTGGGATAATTCTTCTGTAACTTATTAAAGGAATATTATCTTTCTCACTGTGTTTTTCCCTCAACCACTTCAAGTTGGCCTTATGCTCAAGTAAAGTACCTGAAAATCCAAGGAAAAAAAATAATAGCTTTCTCTTTCCTGTGCTCAAACTGCACTGCTCTTACTTGGACTAATCTGGTCCTGACTGAGCATCACCACCATAGGAGTGGCTAGACTAGATGTGTGGGCTCTGGAGACAGAGCCTCTTGTTCATACTTCTTCCGTAATCCCTGGTGGGTAATAATAGTTTATTAACCACATTAAACTTTAGGTTTTCTCTTTTTTATTGTAAAGATCCTCTTTACAATGCAGTTAGGAAAAGAATCTGTCTTGTAGGGGTGCTTTGAAGTTTAAATGAGATGATGTTTCACTAAGTGTTAACCTAATCATGGCAACTATTGTGACTTCAATCAGCTGCAGTTACTCAGGTCATTGGTCCCCTCTGCTCTGAAGTCTTTGTTTGGAGGAAACAAATGTCTGTAATCACAAGTAACTCAGACTGAGACAGAAGCTTTAGGAAAGTTAAAGAGAGCTAACCAGGATTGAAGTTGAGTCAAAAAGAATGAGAAAAAAAACAACAGAGGGGAAGATTGGAATACGAAGTATGAGTGAACAGAAGGGAAGGCATTAAAACACAGGAAATTAAGGAAGAGATAGGTTAATAGGAGAAAATGCAGGAAATTATCAAGTAAATATCTGGAGAAGCTTTCCTCCTTGGTAGTGAGTGATATAGATGCCAAAAGAAAAAGAAATGTGCCAATATTTTAGAAACTTACTAATGTGTCTATACAGCCTACAAACAATAATAACCAGGGGAAAATAATATGAAGCCAGTAAAATCTTATAATAAATAAATGGAGGGAGATAGTCAAAAAATTCAAACTTTGCTACTTCACCATTCCTCCAGGAAATGTATAACCTATAAGATTCCTCAGGGACTAATGGCATGACCATGAAAATATTATTGACAAAGACAGAACCTTTCGTTTTTCAGACTTTCTGTAGTTGACAAAAAAAATACTAGCATACGTTTCTGTTAGCATGTCAAAAATATCAAGGAAAATTATATGGATTATAGAGGGATAACTTGAAAATAACAAATGTTTTTATGTTGCGAATTAAACAATTTAAGTATCCTAAGGCATTTCAGAAAGTCCAACATGTAAAGAAAGCGGCTCCCCTCAGAGGGATGAATAAATTTTTCTCATTCTTATGTTCAGAGTTTTGGCTATTATTATTGCTAATCTTGAAGTTAGCTGTTTTTTTCAGCTTATCATTTTTAGCTCTCTGAATATAGAAGTCTCCATCTTATATCTTAAATCATTTATAATGTTTGTAATTCATTGAAATAAGATGATTAGACTTTTATTTTTTCTAAAAATGTGAATCATTTATAGTTTAAAACCAACCCTTGCTGACACCTGGACCAGCCTTTATGATACTGGCTTAATTTTACCTCAGTTGGAAAAGGAGAGGCAGAAGCTTTTAATTATCTTTATTTTCCCATACTTTTTATTTTATGTTTTTTAATATTTACTTTTATTGCAAAGCTGATGAACAGAGGGGTTACAGTTGCATAGGTCAAGTAATGAGTACATTTCTTGTTTTCTCCCATATGTGTAAACAATTACCTTGGTCAGAATCCCTTCCTCAGTCCTCTCTCTCATCCTTTTTTCACTGTTCCATTTTCACACAAGTACATAAAGTTTTTTTTTTTTTTACCATATTTGCCTTTTGCTTCTCCACCTGCTACTCTTGTGAACAATGCTCCAAAGAACATGAATGTAGAAGGCCCTTTACTGTATCCAGATTTAGCTTCCTGAGGGTATTACTAGATTGCAGGGTAGTTCTATTTTTAGCTTTTTGCAGGCCCTCCATGCTAACATCCAAAGTGTTTACATTAGCTTACATTCCAACAGCAGTGTCTAAAAGTTCCTTTCCCTGTCCATACTAACCAGCATTTGCCATTGTGCTCTTCATGACGAACATGTTGATTATCTTTATTTCTAGATAAGAGGTTGTCTTGAATTTCTGCTTTCTTTGTATCCTCACACCCTTCTCTGCAAGACCCATATGGAAAAATCAAAGAATTTATATTTCAGCAGCCTTCTCAGTTTTGGGCTTTTGGGTTGTTTGTTTGTTTGTTGGGTAATTCCATCTTGGCCCTCTCTAGCATGAACATTTTAAAATGGACTTTTAAATAAAAGCAATAATAGAGATATCTGCACAATATAAAGAAGTTCCAGATTTCTCAATTCTGAAATCTTCATGGGAAACCTGAAACCAACATATACATACAATGATACAAGTTCAGAAGTTTTTAATATTTCCCATAACATTCATCTAATATTCAAGCTCCCGCTCCAGAGCTGGTGGCTCACACCTGTAATCTTAGCTACTTCTGATGCTGTGATCTGAGGATCATAGTTGCAAGCCAGCCTTGGCAGGAATGTCTGTGAACATATATCTCCAAATAACCACCAAAAAGCCAGAATTAGAGCTGTTGCCCAAGTGGTAGAGCTTTACCTTGTGGGACAGCACCCAAACCCTGAGTTGAAGCCCCAAGACTGGCAACAAAAATTAAAAAACAAAAACTCAAGCTCCCAACAAATATTAGAATTTATCATTCTACTTTTTCTCAAACCTTTTGGGCTTAGTATTAATTCTTTAATTATTATTAATAGCTGCATTTTTTATTTGGAAAAAATTGTGTACCTATCTTACTTAAAATGAATGTGGAACTTACAATTTTTGGCTCAATATTTCAGTCTCTTTGTATTCATTCTTGCTACAATCCCAGTTTCCTCTTGGCCAATTGCCTCAAGATAAATTTTAATTGATCACAGCATACCAAGAAACATACTGTGCCTGAATTAATGCATTGGTAATACATAGCACACACAGACAAAAATAATCCTTCTTATAACAGCATTCAGAGTGGATGTCCCTTGCCTGATTTTGTTTAGTTTGAAAGCCAGAACTTTGACTGTAATACAAAAGGAATAATCATTCTAGTTATTTTTACACTGAAAATCAAAAGGCAGATTCTCTTATTGACCCCCATGGAAATGTCTGAGTCATTTGGTAAGAATGATTTAGAAAAATTTGAAATATTCTTTACCATAAAGTTTTATGCATATCAGAAATGTAGGGGGGAGATTGTCCAGCTTTTTTTCCCTCTTTTGGGTGTAAATTAACAATTGATGATCAGCTGATATGGAAATTGTGGATCTTCATCTGTGGACTAACATTCAGGTGAAGATTCTTGACCGTCCACTCTTGTACTAGAATTCTTGTTTCTCCCTTGAGGCTTCATAACAGAGTTTTACCTCTTCCTTGTTCACTTTTTCAAAATATATTCTTGAATATTGGTCTATTTAGGAGATCTATATAAGACTTCTGCTCAATCTTTAATCAGGAATAGTTCCTGGCTCATATAAGATCCACAAAACAAACTGGAACATGGTATATTGACAATTCTACATGGCACATAGTGATGCTATAAATATACAAAAGATTTGGCAGAAAAAAAGTTTCCCCTACCTGTCCAACAGTTCAAAGATTTTAACACTATTCTCAATGATAACTGCCTTCTCTATTTAAGTTCTAATGTTGGAAAATATTTTTTGTTGTTTTATTTTTGTCTGTCTTGGGACTTAAACTCAGGGTGTAGACACTGTTTCTGAGCTCTTTTGGCTCAAGACTAATGCTCTACCACATTAAGACACAGTCCCACTGCCAATTTTCAGGTAGTTAATTTGAGAAAAGAGTCTCAGAGACCTTCCTGCCTGGCCTGGCTTTGAACTGCAATCCTCAGATTTCAGCCTCTTGATTAGCTAGGATTACAGGCCTGAGGCACCAGCACCTGGCTTGGGAAGGAATTATTCAAGATTTTTGGTGGAATGCTCTTTCTGCTTAGGTCTAAACTGAAAGTGGATTCCTCATTTCTTCTATGTGCTTTGTGTTTTGCAAGTTAATATTAAGTAGTGCAGTGGTAAAGCTGAATGGTTTTCCTTAGTATCATTTCATGTTGGGTATGAAATAGATCAAACACAGCTATGAATGCTACTCTGAAGATGACTTACATCACTGAATCACTTTCATTAGCAGCATTTTTGAGTGTGAAAGACAAATCATCATTCCTAGGGCAAAGTAGTTCCATTAAATCACCTATAAGCTAACTACTTAAAGATTATTGCTATTTATAATATTTTGTTATATCACCTAGACTATTGATAAATATGTCTGCATTTCTTAACAAAATTGAATCCAATTTGTGGGCAGTTGCATAAGCTATAACAAAAATCTATCAAGAACAGATAATTTAAAAATTCTCCTGCATCTTTTGTATTCTTTGAACTTTTGTGTGCTTTGACTTTAACAAGCAACTCTTCAAAACATAGACTAAAGTAAAACCAAGGAAAAATACCAGATGTCCATGTTGCTTGAGAGCTGTGTATAATGATAGCCCAATTTAGGTAGCCTATTTCTTCAACTAGTTCCTGGGTACAGTTCAAATTGATTCTCCCATTAACCCAATCAATTTCTGAGTAGAAAAGAGCACTTTTCTGCCAAAGGACAAAATATTAGAAACAGAAGAAGTGTTTAAAATAATAGATGAGTAATTTTAATGTAAGATATAAGAGAATTTTCTTTAATATTTGTATTGTTCCATGTTTATTTGCTGATAATAGAAATTTCCCTGTTCCTTAAGCAAGAAAGGCTCTATCAAAAAATACATTCTTATACAACTCATGGGCTGAGAAGAAGAAATAAATTTTACCCTGGATTTGCAAGGAAGAATTCTAAAGACAAAGCTAAGCCATCATGCTACAGGACAAAAAAGCTCTGGTCTAAAACCTGCTATATTTAGAAAGTTTTTGTTACTGCTAATAGAATTATGGGCTAAGTCTCATGGAAGACTTTTCTATATAGCAGTCCTTAATCTGCTTTCCAACAGGTCCTCAGTAATATTGCTGCTAAATAATCAAATGTTACCATGCCCCCCCATTCTACTTTCCAACCCCAAATCCTACAACTGGAGCAATCTAAATTACACTTGAAAAATTTACATACAAGGGAATTTGAAGAAAGGTAACTTCTTTGTCATTTTAGTAATCTGAAAATGTGTACTAGAAAAGTCATCAAATTCATGTTTGGTATCAATCGATAGCTACAACAAATGGTTATTGAGAACATTTAATTTAATGTCTTCCTAAGAATGATCTTCACCTTGCTTGATAATAAAATATTTTTAGACTAATTTAGACACAACCTTTTTTTTTGGGGGGGGGGTGTCAAACTAGAGATAAATCTCAGCCCAAATCTGTTTTCAGAGGCTTAGGGACCAGGTACTCACAATTAGGTGACTTTTCAAAGCAATGTCTCTTTTGGGTTATTTATTAGTATTGCCTCAAGAAGAAACTCAATATTGCTAAGATCTAGATCTCAGTCTTTGGACAAACGATGAAAACTGTATGAGTTAAATAGTTGATATCCTCTAGATTTCTTATATTTTAATCTATGTGAAAGAATATATCCGATGGATCTTTAATGTCTCCCCCATTTCATAAGATTATTTGAGGCAAGAATGGGACAAAATTAAACAGTCAAATTGCCGTTTTCATTCTCACTCTTACTCATAATAAAGTTGGTGATTTTCCTCTCTACATTATAAATGAAGAAACTTACTTCACTATAACTATATGAAATTGAAAGGTAAATATTTTGGAAGGTAAACTTAAATTTCAGAGAAAGCTGGGCTGCCAGTCCTGTGTTTACTTTGTGTATTGTTCTTAACAGGAGATGACTGTAGGACCTATCACTGATAGACTGTATGTTGTCTGACTTATTTTTCTGCTATAGAATAATTGTAGACTGCAGCGGAAAAATTATAGAACTACAAGCACCATTTAAATGCATTCTTTCTGGAAGTATGGTAGAAGAAAGTGGAGGCCCAATACAGGCTGATGAGGAAACCTCTTGGGACCAATCAGCCGTGTCCCATGTAGACCTTCATCACAAGACAGAAGAGAACCTGCTATGCTCTGCGTGGCTAGGGGTTCAAAAACTCTGTAGCTATATAAATAAGAGACACTTTTCAGATGCTTCTTTGAAATGATTAAGCAACAAATCTCTCCTTTTGAGTAAACACTGACATGGTCTTCAGTGATGTTTTCTTGACTCTAAATCTCTCTTTTGTAATTCTCTCTTGCTGTAGTTCATGAGGTTACATCATTTTACTTCTTATACTCCGTATCCTCTTTCTCTCTCCTTCTACCTCTCTCTCTCTCTCTCTCTCTCTCTCTCTATATATATATATATATATATATATATGTATATATGTTATATAATTGATAATTTCTTATTTTTTCCTTTGATGTCAGTCCTGGAACTTGAACTCAGGGCCTGGACACTGACCCCGAGCTATGTTTGCTGAAGACTAGCACTCTACCCCTTGAGCCACAGCTCCATTGCAGCTGTTTAGAGGTAGTTTATTGGAGATAAGACTCTCATAGACTTTCCTGCTCAGGATGACTTTGAACTGTGATGCTCATATCTCAGCTCCTGAATAACTATTATTACAGGCTTGAGACACCAACACCTCCATTAGTGCCCTTTCATCTGTCACCAATATCTATTTCTGGGACATCAGATGATCGTTTCCTCTTATTCTGATAATCTTTTCTTCTTTTCAGCAATGTCATTCCTCATGTTATGTGTGGTCCTTTAGAATTCTGTCCTGTAATCTTCTCTATTAGTAGAGTCCCTTTTTTGTCCCAGTACTGACCATTGAACTCAGGGCTTTGAACATGTTTGGCTTGCTTGTTCATTTTTTAAATGTTTATTTATTATTATTTTTTTATTTTTTATTGTTGGTTGTGGGCTTGAACTCTGGGCTTGGGCACTGTCCCTCAGTTCTTCAGCTCAAGGGTAACACTCTACCACTTGAGCCACAGCGCCACTTCCTTGCTTGTTCATTTTTGATTCTCTGCTTCTACTCTGGAATTTTACTAGTTATTTTGGTGATGGAGTTTCATGGGCTGTTTTGTCTGTGCTGACATTGAACCATAGTGCTCCTGAGTACCTAAGATTATAGATGTGAACCATTAAAGTTCATGTTTTTTTAAACAAATTTGCAACTGAAATTCAATCAGAATTTCTTTTGTCCTTTATTCTATACTCACTTATTGGGAATGTAGTAACTGTCAAACATTATGAGAAGTCTTAAGATCAGAACTGAAAACAAATACAGTTTCTATCTTCATGGAGTTCAACCTGATTACAAAGCCATCCTTCTCCTATCTGTACTTTTACATATAGTCCTGCTAACTACTTGTCTTTTAGAAGACAAGATAGATTGTTCTATGCCTGATAGGAGAGAGACCTCGGAAGGGGAAAAAGTTATTTGCAGGAGGAAACTTCAATGAAGACAGAAGACATTAACAAATGGGAAAGACCAAGAAACAGGTACCAAAGTTTTGAGATGATCTGAGAAAATGTGTGATAAGTGGGCCTTTAGGAAGTGAGGTAAAAGAATTAAAAATAGTTAAGAAATCTTTGCTTTGTGATTTCCTTATGAAACTTTCAAGTTAGAATTACAGAACAAATAGGAATACTAGAAAAAGACTTGCAGTTTGGTGTTTAGTTCAGATATCTTGGGTGAAATTTGCTTTGGTTGGCAAGTTCATTAAGAACTTTTTAAATTATAGTTATTACTATTGTAGAAAGTATGTTTTCAAGCTTCAGAAGTGTATATTATTCCTGTGTTGAACTTGTATCTATTTTATATGGCTAATGCTTTGCAGGCTAAAGAGGTCATAAACTAAAATTTGACCCCAGTGTTAGATGAGAGAGACAAGTAGAATGTCATTGCAGAGAAAGGACCATCTGCAGCTGACAAAATTCCTTAGGTGAGCTAGAGCAATAATTCCTCCATATACAAAGTCTCTTTTTATCTCCTGGGTCTGTAATTGGAGTTTTTTGGTTGTGATGTAAAATTGTGTGTGCATACAAGGAGATATATCAAGTTGTAAATGCTACCCCAAAGAGATTAAGAGTCATTATTCTAAATATATGTTAAACATTTGCTGTTAATTTCCCTTTTGCTACTCTGAGCAATTAGCCATTTGGAAACATACTAACCTGGTCTCAACCTTAATTTGGGAAATTAAGAGAAGAGAGGTGTTTTCAAGCTTGACTTTAATGTTGAAGAAGTAGGGATATAACCAACCCAAGTAGGATACAACAATATTCTCTTAAAATGAAACTCCAAGAAGATGAATCAAAGGTACAGGTGTTTAGGCCAAGTGATTAACCACTCCCACTCCCTGAAACTGTCTTAGAAACAGAGGACAGTTTTTATCTTAAAGAATTTTATCTGTGGGCTGGGAAGGTGGCTCAGTGGTAGAGCGCTTGCCTTGCATGCTTGAGGCCCTGGGTTCAATTCCTCAGCACCACATAAGCAAAAAGAAAAAAGCTGGAAGTGGCGTTGTGGCTCAAGTGGTAGAGCACTAGCTTTGAGCTGAAGAGCTGAGGGACAGCGCCCAGGCCCAGAGTTCATGCCCACTACCGGACCCTCTCCCCCCCAAAAAAAGAATTTTATCTGTTACCAGAACAGAAAGCCAGCTGTTTTCCTTGTAAAGTTTGTCAGGTATTTTTCCCATCAAAATCTAGCACTGTAAACTGAACATCTTCAAAACCAAATTAACAATTAATACTCCATGTCTTCAAATAAGATAGAAATAAAACAGCACTGCTTATCCCAAACATTTTTAAATTTTAATTTTATTGTCAAGGTGATCTAAAGAGGGATTACAGTTACATAACTAAGGTAGTGAGTACATTTTTTGTTGAACTTGTTACCCACTCACTCATTTTTCTCCCACTTTCCCTCCTCTCCCCCAAGTTGTACAGATTATTTCCAACACATTGTCTTGTGTATATCACTGTTGCATTGATTTTATGCCAGTTTTCTGGTGGTTTATTGGAGATACGAGTTTCACAGATTTTCCTGCCCGGGCTGGCTTTGAACTGCAATCCTCAGATCTCAGGCTCCCAAGTTCCTAGGATTATAGGTGTGAGACACCGGCACCCAGCAGAATCATCGTATATGGTCATATGTGTATAGCTTTTGAGCTATTCTGCTCATCTGCTAAGATTATCCTAGACATGTACTAATCATTTCAAATAAAGGAAACCATGGGAACTATGTTTCTTTGGGTCTGGCTTACTTCACTTAGAATGATTTTTTCCAAGTCCTTCCATTTCCCTACAAATGGGTTCCATTTTCCTACAAATGGGTTCTGATGGAAGCATAGAATTCTACTATATATGCATATACATATATGTGTATATGTGTACTACATTTTCTTGATCCGTTCATCTACTGAGGGGCATCTGGGTTGGTTCCATATCTTAGCTATGGTAAATAATGCTGCAATAAACATAGTCGTGCTGGTAGCCTTAGTATGGCTTTGTTTGTGGTCATTTGAGTAAATGCTCAGAAGTGGGGTTGTTGGGTCATAGGGGAGTCCTATGTTTGTCTTTTGAGGAACCTCCATACTGAGTTCCAGAGTGGTTGAACAAATTCCAGACTTCATATTTCTATCACACTTCTACATCTTCTTAGACATAACAATTTTTACATTTTTCTCTCATCTTCTATAACTCCACCTTTATTCACTTGTTTACCTTCCTTTACTTTTCTTTAATATTATCTCCATGATGATTCACCTAAGAGATTCTTTGTTTAGACATCAACTCAGACTTGTCCTTGGAAGAAAGAGAATTTGAAAATCATTTTCTGCTTTTATCTCTGAAAATTATGCTCTTACTTAATGTAGAAAATGAAATTCATTTGACAATATTAAAAATAAAAAACATTTTAAAACACAATAAATTTGAGCATGGAGTGGGGTTGGGGGAGCTCATGCCTATAATTCAAGCAACTTGGGAGATTGAAATCTAAAAACAGATTTGAAGCTACCTCAGGCTGGAAAGTTTATGAGAATTTTAATCTACAATTAACCTTCAAAAAACTTAAGTGATAGAGTGCTAGCCTCTAGTTAAAAAACTAAAGGACCTAGTACCAGCACAAACACACACCCCCAAAATAATTTCAAAATTAAAATATAATGAAATCATGGTTAAAATCACTATATATTATCTCTAATATAAAAAAGTAAATTTCTGGACTAAAGAAAGTTAAGTCTCAACAAACAAAAATTAACTCTTTAAATATTTCATCTTGAACTCCTGTAACTCAATTACCTTAAGACTGATAAAATTTCAAAAATATAAAATCAGAAGTTGACTTTGGATAAGAATTTGGAAACCAATGCCTTGATTTATATTATTTATATGGATGTAGGTTATAACCTAACATTGCACTCTTGGTCAAATTATTTTGCCTCAATAATCCTTGTATGTCTTGATCAGAAACAACATAATATGAGGCCATACATTGTATTTTCTGTACAAAGTATAGATAAATACGTTTCAAATGATTAGATATAGGATTAACATACAGTAAGATGCAATAAAGGCAGTATATAATCATTATCACATGTAAGTTCATATTCTTCTTCCTCTTATAGCTTTACCTTGGTGACAAGTGATTTTCTTAAATGCATGTGTTGATTAATTAAATTAAGCCTATGACTCAGCTGAGTTATTTATGTTTTGGGGGATGATTCATTCCTTAATTCCTATAATGAGAAGTTATTGCTATTTTTCAAATATTTATGGGGAGAAGCACACTTCTAAAAAAATCTTTTTTTAAAATTTCATTTTATTGTAAAGATGCTATACAGAAGGGTTACAGTTACATGAGTAAGGTGAGTACATTTCTTGTCAAGCATTGTTACTCCCTCCTTTGTTGTTCTCCTGCGATCCCTTCCCTTTTTTACTGAACTTTACTATACTAATTGCATGAAGTTTGACTATGTGACTAATTTCAGAAAATACACTTCAATTTGGCTTTCTGTGACTTGAAAATGAATGAAAATTTTCCTGTCTGACACTTTTTTAGCAAATCACCTAAGAAATCCCCTTAAGGCAAGACTGCAGATAAGTTTTCTGCACCAGTGAATTATACATTTCCTCATAATTAAAAGGGCGGGTAAAACCTCCTTCTACTACATCTCATACTCAACAATGTTTACCTGTGCACAACCTAAAACTACTAGCATTTTTTCAACAGTGAATAAATTGTGGTTTATTAAAAATATTCCTTGGTATGAAAAAAATCATGAAAACAAGACTTTTATAGCTCAAAACACTTGGCATCCAGGACAAATGTTGGAGGAGTTCAAGAATAATAGCCTTTGATTGTTTGGGGAATGCTAATAGAGTTCAGTGAAAGACTAGACAAATAGTAAACTTGTATGGAATAGAAAATTTATTCATTGAGACTTCTTGAACATATACATATATCAGTAAAGGAGAATTATACATGCTGCATATTGCATGTGTCTTTAATTGAAGTAGAACATAAAGAGAAAAATTAGTAGACTTGATGACATCTCTTGTACAACTGATGCTTTCATGTGGATAAAGAAAATATAGAAAAGGTGGCCATATACACCGTAACTCATTTCAAATGCCTAGACACAGAAGTGCTAATGCATGAATGGTTTGGATTGTATTATGAGAAGCTCATAACCAGGCTCTTCCAAGATATGGAAACTTGAATTCATCCAATTCTCACACATTCATTTGAGTTTAATTTCTTCATCTGTGATAACAGATTAGGGAGAGCACCTGTCTAGCATGAGATGTTTCATCCAAGTAGTTGCTACAATTAGTAGAAGATATCATACACTGAAGTGAATGAGCTTTTTAAATGGAATATAGATAATATCTACACATGGGCACTCTCTCCCTCTCTCTAATACAAAAAGAACTATGGATTTATTCACTATTATTAGGCATTTACACATAGTCAGATCTGATGGTAAACAATTCTGTTTAGGGATGCAATGTAAATGCACATTATCTGCTCATTAAAACTAAATGAATAAAGCTGTGTGTCAGTAGCTCATGCCTGTAATCCTAGCTACTCAGGAGGCTGAGATCTGAGGATTGCAGTTCAAAGCCAGCCTGGGCAAGAAAGACCATGAGACTCTTAGCTCCAATAAACCACCAGAATACCAGAAGTGGCACTATGGCTCAAGTGGTAGAGTGTTAGCCTTGAGCTGAAGAGGTCAGAGAGTTCATGGGCCCAGAGTTCAAGGCCCATGACCACCCAAACAACAACAACAACAACAACAACAACAACAAAAAAAAAAAACAGGAAAAAGAAACACCTAAATCAATAGATGTCATTTTCTTAGTATGCTTTGTTAAAATGATCCAGAGATGAATCTATCTAAAATTACTTTTCAGGGCATTGCTTAAACCAATGACTTAACTTGTATTTTCCTAACCTCACCTACAGCCTTTTCTAAAAGTATAAATGCCAGTTTTATATGCATCTGGGAGAAAGCATCACCACACTGAGACTACGTACACAGGACACTAAAACTAAATAAAACAGGTGAGCTCAATAGTCACAAACATGTAAGATCCACTGAATTTCATTCATTCCCAAATACAAAGCAGTGTTTATTTCATCTGTGATCATGATGATGCTTTTAGAAAGAAAATTTTCATTTAGAATGTTAAAATATGTAAAACCCTAGTATAGGCTATAACCATTGCCTACAGGTCTAATATAATAGGTACTGCCATTCGGACTTTAATTAAAATCACAGTATTTGAGCCTAAAAAGACTAGCATCATAAATCAGTGTTCCAACTACAGCCTTTATTGTTGATATTAATATCTGGCATTTATTAAGGATATATTATGTGTTAATCATTGTGCTTTAAAAAAGAGTAATTTATTTCCCTCTATAATCTTATGAAGCCAGTAATATTGTCAGCCTTTGGTATAGATCAAGAAAGGCTTGAGAAGGCTTAGTGGCTTGTTTCAGCCCCACAGTTCATAATTGGCAGATATGAAATTATGTACAAGGTTGTCTATCTTCCAAGGCTGCCCTCTGATCCACCACTCCAGACTGCCTCCATGAAACTGAAGTGTCGGTGGGAAACCAAGTTATCTTTCATACCAGGTGTTCTTTAGACTTCACTGTATTTATTTCTACTTTCCTCATAACCTCTGTAATCATCCACTTATTGAGTTGCAGCTCACAGTGTGTGCGTGGGAGGTTGCAGATAACATGCCAGCGGTCTGTGCTCTTACTCCTGCTTACCAGCTGTTCTGGCACAATATTTATTTGCCCCATAAATCCCAGGCTGTTCATATATATATATATATATATATATATATATATATATATATATATATATACCCACCAATTGACAGTTTGTTTTATTTTTCTACTGAAAACACTGGAACATGAAGTATTCTTTAGTCGACACTCACAGACCCCAGATAAATAGAAGGGTAGACATGAAACCTGACTCTGTATGGCAGTAGTTAGAGGAGTATCTGCTCTAGTAATAGAAAATCCCCTAGAGCCTAAAATCAAGTCTACCCTACAACATGTTACCAATGACTTTCTCCACCTTCGTCCACATAGACAGTGATTATTCGTTTAACACAGGGATAAATGTGCCAGTTAAGTATTGGAACCATGTGACACATGACAGGCATAGCAGAAGGCCCAAATGATGGCCCCCACCCACCAATAGGTGGCAGGAAAGCTACTCATCTGGTAGAAGACACTGATCCTTCTTACCTCCTTCACTGTTATTTCTCCTCTACTTAGAATTCGACCTTATATAATGTTTTAAGGTTTGCAATAGTTACACCCTCATAGACAGTTTAAGTCACTTCCCTAAGTCTAGAAGGCTGCAGGTCAGTCTTTAAAGCATACTGCTTTGGAGTTTCTAGCAAAAATAGTATGATTTATCTAAATCCTCCCTGTTTCATCGTTGTCTTGATTTGTGGAATAATTATGGCTCTCTTGTTAGTTCATTAATTTTCTTTTCCATTAACTGCTCTAGTTTTTTATTTTTTTGACAGTACCTTCTGGCAGTAAAAATGCTAAATGTAAAATAATTTGGGATTAAGAGGAGGTCATTCAGTGTCATCAAAAATTAAGTAGACCTGTCTCACTTTAAGATGAAATATTTAAGGCAACACTTCTGGTTACTAAATTACCAGGGAAGCTCTCAAATATACCTAATTCTCTTAAGAAATAGTTGGTAAATTAGGGATAATAGGTGATCAGAGACAATAAGACACTGGTCACTCCTTTTAAGTAAGTACCATAACTACTGTCTGTTATTTACCATGTCTCTCATCTAACTGTCAAATTCCTTTGAACATGCCATACATCTGTCTATCCTTGCCTCCATGTATTTTGATTTGTTTATATGATAGTAAAACAGTTGAAAGTCACTGTGATCCATGACAATTACCCTGTTTCCATGCCAGCCAGATCTTGTATTCTACTTTAGAAGCAAGAATAGAATTGAAGTGAAAATGATTTAAATAGTAACCATCTCCAGTAACTATTGGGCAAGCATGAAAATATTTGAAATTAGATACTGCCTTAACATCAGCAAATAGACACCAACATACATACTCTTTTCCTGTTTTCATAACTCTGTTCATGTCCCAGTGCCTGGGAGACTTTATGATTTCTGAACAATTTTTTTCCTAAGTTGCACTCAATTGAGTGACACATATATATATATATATATATATATATATATATATATATATATATATATATATTTAATGGATGCTTACAATAATATTCATGTCTAGTGTGCTACAGAAATATATTCACCCTGAAGACACTATTTTTGGCAAGACATAGATTCCAACTCAGAACTTCTTACTAGATAGGCTAGTGCCCAATAACTAGATGCACGCCTCCAGTTCAGCATTTTTACCAGTAATTTTGGATATGAGTCAAACTTTTCTACCTAGGCTGGCTTCAAACACTATCTTCTGGATCTTATAGTCCTGAATAGCTAAAATTATACTTAAGAGCCACCAATGTTTAGCAAGATACCATTAGTATACTTAGAGTTGTCCTTTTATTTTAGAATTAAGAGTTTTGGGGTAATACTGACTATAACAATAATTTTATGATTATATAAATATATGGGTAAAGCTATTTGAACCTAAATGCATATTATACCAAATAATATATAAGTAAAAATAAATATGGCATAGAAAATTTCTTGATGACATTTAAAATAATGGCTTCTAAAAATACTTAATCAGTACCTCTCAATTGTCTTGGGTCATATTTGGAAGTTGTCCAGTTACAAGTCGTTATGTCAAAAAACGAACTTTACAACTTTGGTGGGGGGGTGGGGGAAGGATCGGGTGGGAGGGGAGTATGGGAAGGGATGGGAAGGGGAAACAAAGAGGAGGCAACAAGGCTTGATAAGAAATGTACTATTATCTTGCCCATGTAATTGTAACTTCTCTGTACGGTATTCTCACAATAAAAAAAAAGAAGCATGCCATGTGTCTATTCTCTACCGGAAGTTCAGGAGATACTGTCTCATCTTGTCCTAGAAGAGAAAATTGTAAAACACAGTCTTGAAAGTCAGAAAGCTAAAGTCCTTCACACTGCTAATGGCTAACAAAGTGACTATAGCTCGTTCTAATTGCAAAGGAAATGATGGCACAGTTTAATGGGCTCAAAGCTGAAGAAAAAATAGCCTAACATCAGAACAATGGCATATGGAGATGATTTGAAAGCATGGAGAAGTTTAACTAGGGAGAGAAGATCTTAGAAGGAACAGGGAAATACAGTGGCTGCCTTCCTCTAATGGAAGGCATTCACTGAAAGACATTTGACTGGTTTTTCAAGGAAGGGTGTGGAGCTAGGGCAGTGGAGTGAGAATTACAAGGAAGAACACCCTGCCCCAGTGTACAGAACTTTCTGACAAAATGATCTATTTTTAATGCAATTTGTGGTCTTGTGTTAGAATGATGTCTTTTTTTCTGGGCATATTCTAGCAAATAATGTGTCTTTCTAAAAAGAGAGTGTTATAGACCACACCTGGGTTAATTTGATAGAGTTGTCATAACAAAATTCCATATATTAGGTATCTTAAGGAACTGGTCATTGTTTTCTCAAAGTTATGAAGGCAAAAAGTTCAAATCAAGATTTCCACAAGCAAAACTTCTTCTGAAACCTCCCTGGCTTGGAAATAGTCATCATCTACCTGTCTTCACAGTCTTTCCATCATAGGATGAATGCATTCTCAATACCTTGATTAGCAAGGTATCAAGATACCTTTAACTTAAATCACCATCATTCCTTTAAAGGCCCCTTCTCTAAATAAAGTTACATTCTCAAATAAAGTTGTTGTTGGGGAGGGAAGGGAAAAACTAGAATTTACTGAAGTATGTTCCTTTGTAGAGGGTAAAAAAAAAAAATCCTGAAGTGAAGGATTGGGTTAACACTATGAATACCCTGCTCTAAGTTAATTCTTACCACCAGAGGGGTCTCTTGGCATCTTTCTGCAAATGCAGGGTTAGCCACAAAACTGTGCTCTTTGGCTTCTGGTGAATGTGGAGAGGATTGAATTCATTATAATATTAAATAGATCAGGTGGAATTAGCTCTCTGCAGAGAGCAGCTGCTGGCTCCAGCAATGTTGTGACAGGCTCCGCCAATTATGCAATGCAAATATAATCATCTGACTTTCACCATTTCCAGGCCTTGACAAGCCCTGCAAATCTGTTGGGCAATTTCTTCTGATCTGGTCCCACACATACAGGCTTGACATTGCCTATCTCAAAGGCCAGAGCACAATGTGTCTGACAGTCACTCAAGACTAAAACTAAAGTAAGAGAAGAGGTTAGGACCTAGAGTGATCGAGAGAGAAAAATCCAGGCGCATGTGTTCATTTTGCTTTTATTAATACAGTTAATATTGATTTAGCTACTGGCTATGTTGACTGAATTTTGCTTAGAGCAGCAGAGTGAAGGTGGGCTGCAAACAACATAGCACCCACTCTATTATTGAAGTGGTTTAATTTTGCTGAGTTTGTGCATGTGTGATTTCATAACAGTATATTAGCTTGGAACTATAATGTACTTTTTATATGTCAGAAAGTACTAGGAAAATGAAATTTTGGCTTTTTTGGATTATATAGGTGAGGAGTAAGTTGAATTCAGTTAATAGAGAGCTGAAATAAAATGAGGCAACCATAGAACAAAGTGAACCATCAGAAGGTTTAAAGAAAATAATTAAACCATGTCCATATAAATGTTAATGTGTATATAAGGAAAATTGCCCAATCAGAAGGAGTAAGTATAGATTCACAACTTGTTTTCAAATGCAGTCATTTAGGGAGATTGGCAGAGAAGTTACCTATACATGTAGGTACAGTACATCTTTCTCCAATTCCTTGTCCATAGATGTTTAGATGATTATGTACACTTGTGAAAGGAAACTAGGAAGGCTTCAGTGGAACCAGGTCTTACAATCAGACCCAATAAATGCCACTTAGAACCTCTCTTTTGTGAAAAATCAATTGTGTTATATTTTTCCTATGCCTGCCTGTTTTTTCTTATATGAAGTTGCTTCTGGAAATGTTTTATGCTTCCTTTGTGTTGCTATCTCAAGAAAATGTTAGAAGAATAGAAAAAAAGACAGATGGTTTGTGAAAAGAAGAACATACTCCATCTAGTCTTTACAATTATTCTCTGTGATTCAGACAGAGCTTGTATAAGCAGTGTCAGAAGCGGAAGTCTGCATTTTTGAGATTCCTTTGCATTGAAAAGAATCCTCTACATCCTCTACACTGGACCACCTGTCAAGAAAGCCTTCTGATGAGCAGGAAGATGCTAGTCTGCTTATGTTATTAATGAGAAAAGTGGAATCATTCAATATTCACATCATCCCAAGCAGCATAGGAATTTTGTCCAAATGGTCTTTTAATGATATACTCTGCACATACATGCTTACTCTCAGTGTGGGTGTCTTAGACAAAGAAGAGAGGTAACTTCAATTCCAGGAGTAAAAAAGAACTGAGAAGCTACAAAAATGCATTTAGGTTCCTTAAGGATATCTCATCAAGGTGAATATTTATATCTGGTTATATGCCTCCTATATTTATGGACATTTACTGAAAATAGTGCAGGTTACATTCTATAATTTATCTTTCTGATCAGAATTTTTAAAAATCCATATAAAAGTTGTGTTTCCAGTAAAAGCCTCATTTAAACATAATGCTACATTCAAAATGCATCCATCTCTTTGTTCTTCAGTGCCATTGAATTATTTTGTCCCACTATGTCTGATAGTAGCACCATCATGATTTCATGGTAGCTTATACAAATGAGTTCCTTCTTATTTGTTGTTCCAGTTTCACTAGAGTATGTTTAGTGTACATCGTTAATATAACAAAAATTAAAGAATTAAATAGAGATAAAGAGATGACCATGATGTGATTCCATTTCAAGGGGGAAATCTATGCATAAGAAAGCTTATGTTGCATGTTTATGCAAGAGACCATAGACTGGCTGTGGCAATAGATAGATATGTAGGTAGGTAGGTAGGTAGGTAGGTAGATAGATAGATAGATAGATAGATAGATAGATAGATAGATAGATAGATAGATAGATAGATAGATAGATAGATAGATAGATAGATAGATAGATATACTATCTGAAAAAATAGCAAAAGCAAAAAGAGCTGTGTATGTGTGTGAGAGACTCAATTGGTTGAGCATTAGCCAAGGACAAAGTGCTCAGTTCAAACTGCAATATATTTTTTAAAATACCATGGAAAAGAATGTCATATATTTTGAAATCCAGAGTACATATGTCTTACAATGGGAAGGAAGGTGGCCATCAGGCCAATCAGTTGGTTTGGTTTGCTGTTTTAGTATTTTCCTGATCAAATGTATTCTTTTTTTTGTACAATTTTTAAAAGGTAAATATATTTAATTTCCTTTCCTAGTGGTTACATGTCAATATTAGCTGAGAATTTTATAATTTGTTTAGTACTACTGTTCTTCCTCCATGGCCCTTTGAAAGACTTTGTTACTAAAAATCCATCAGAGAGCAAATAGAACTTTGGAAGTGATCATCAAACAGTGTCAAAAAACTAAAGTTTGTGAAAGATAGATGGAAATAAAGGAGTAGAAGAAAGGTAAATTTCCTAGGGAGAGGAAAACAAATAAGGGAATTTCTGCAAAATGCTCAATTTTGAGTTTCACACTAAAGATAAATACGGTTCTTATGTACTGGCTAGAAAAAAAATAAAATGTGAAAAGTTGTTTGTTTGTTTTTTTCCAATTTCAATTTTCTGTTTCAAATCCACTATGCTGTGACATGTCCCTAGAGAACCAGAGATGATGCTGAAGGTATAGCAATGCAATGAAGCAGAGCGCATCCTCTGAACTGTGTAACCCAGCGTGCTCCTTCAACATGAATGTTGCCCTTGTGAGCTTTCCAGTTTACTGACCTGTTCTCAAATACATGTGCTTTTACTTGAAGATCTTCTGATGATCTGTTTGGAGTAAATTTGTAGCTCGTTTCTTTCTCCTCCCAAGTGCTGATAAAAGGAAAGTAAGCAAACAGAATATCCCCCTCAAATAATTCGCCTCTCCTTTTCTTTCTACCTCAATATTAATTTCTGTCAATCTCATTTCAGTACTCATAAAAAGATAAACAGGGCCAAGAATTTAATGGCATAGTTTTGCTAGTGTTTGTGGGAAATAAATTTGGCCTATATGTCCTTAGAAGACTGAAAATGAGCCAAAACAGGAAAATGACATGGGAAGGAACGACAACAACAAAATAAGGCTAAGTGACTGAAGGAAGAATGTTTCCCTAGTGCTAGGGCATGAGTTATTACTCAGGTACCCTAGCCCTCGTTGGTCCTTTGTGCCAGTTTTGTCAGCATCAGTGTCCACAAAGGACTGGTCTTAGAGTCAAACTCAAAGCAAGAAAGATGTAACAATAATGGAGCTGATGTTTGGTCAATCGTTCAGAATATGTGGAACATGCTCTGGAGAGGCAATGATTAACTGAAATCTACCCTGTCTTTCTTTAACTGATTTAAATATATTTCCAGCTTTAGCAAAATAAAAGCTACCATTAGCTAAGTCTTCAAGGAAACAAACAACCTATCCATGTGATGCAAAACATTGGAGCAAATCAAACTTACTTCAAATATTGTATATATACTTGATAAGGTTATTTTGTATCTTATAATTGGATGGTAAAGTAACATTTGGAGCAGAGGATAATTGTGAGAATTAGCTAATGCTTGATATATACATAAAAATGTGATATAAAAGGACTAGGGATGTAGCTCAACAGTAGAGACTTTGCATAGCATGTGATGCCCTGACGTCAATAGCTATATGTAAGATATACTCTCTCTCTCTATATATATATAATTATATATACACCCATTCATATGTGTTTATATTTCATATTATTATATATACCTATACACATGATATAATATAATATAAATAATAGGTATTTAATATATATAACATTATATATAATTGTGTAATGTAATAGGACATTATGATAGGGCAAAACAATGAATCCTGGTGGTTTATTTTTTGTTTGTTGTCTATTTTGTGGCACTGGGAATCAAATCCAGAGTCTTATCCAAGCACACACCATGGAACCACATCCCAAATCATCTCTTGAGTCTTGATGTCAGGACACCATGTACATAGTTATATAACTTCTGCTTCTGCTTATGGGAGATTGTCAGTTTTGATATGCAATTCTTTCTTCAGAATATACTATTTTGCAATCTGAAAGATACATTCTGTTGCATCTTCTTTCTTTTTTTCTTTTTTTGTTGGTTGTGGGGCTTGAACTCTGGGCCTGGGAGCTATCCCTCAGGTCTTCAGCTACCATTTGAGCCACAGTGCCACTTTCGGTTTTCTGAGTGGTTTATTGGCTTTGAACCATGATCCTCAGATCTCAGCCTCCTGAGTAGCTAGGATTACAGGCATGAGACACTGATGCCCGGCTGCATGTTCATTCTTAAGGAGCCTAAGACCACTGGTGTATGTTGGTGGACAAGTAAATAATAAATATTTCATCTGTATGAGAGTATATATGTTACAAGAGCATTCCTTAAGAGTCTTGTCATATTAAGATCGAAAGAAAATGCTGTTGGGGTTTATTTTCAGAATATATGTGTTTTATAATGTTTTGCTGAAATCTTTCCCTTTTAAGTAGATTTATGATATAGAACCCCTAAATACTACCTGGGTGTTCTGATTGGGTATGTTTTGTTGTTGTTGTTGTTTTTTAAATGATAAATGACTATCAGAACTGAATAAATTAGTGACATAAAACAAAACATACAATATTGCCCCTTTGTGAATATCCTAAGACAAAATACTGAGGCAGAAACACACACACACACACACACACACACACACACACACACACACACACACACACACACACACACACAATCAGAGCTATGAATTACCAGAAAGAATATAATAGTGAAAAACAGGGCTGATATTTTATTTTTTATTTTCCCCTATTTTCCTTGACCCCTAGAGAATACACAAATAAAATCAATTAATGGGCCTTGAAGAAGAATCACTTTAAACTGTTCAATTAAACCCTGCAATGCAGAGAACAGAAGTGGGGGGGGGGGGAAGAAAACAATAAATACATCTTAAAAAATGGACTTGTCAGAGGCGCCAGGGTCCCGACATGCACCATTACTGACGGATCGAATAGCACTTCCATTAACACCATAATCTTATAGACTCCACAGGCTGTAAAAAAGGGATTTACTTTAATCAGGTTTGGTTAAGGCTGATTCTGAAAAGCGCTACAAGTGAAATAAAACATGACCTCCACCTCTTTGATTTTTCTCTAGCACTGGTTTCCTAGTATATAATTTGCTGTCCACCGATGGGTCATTTTTAATGATTGTGATCTGTTGGTGCATTTCTCTCTCATTTTTGTCATGGAAATCATTAATACAAACCTGAAATCTTCCAACTATTTCCCTTTGCCTAATGATTTCATTTAACAATTGTCACTACCTCCAACGTAGTTCTTTCAGGCAATTACTTAATCTAGGCCTTTCTAAAGTTTCCAGAGAATTTTCATAAGTCTGGGACTATGGGTAAATGCTGTGTGAAAGAAACCTAGCTTTTTTTACATTTTATTTTTTAACATTGGAGTCCTTCTCAGGGCTTTTATTATGCTAATGTACCTCCAAGGGGTTAGGACAGGCAGTACTGACAAAACATATGTGTCTAAGGGACATTTTTAGGGCCTCTCAGTAGATATAGTCCATTGCAGCCACTGTGAAAAGCATTGACTTAGGGATGTTTTATTTATCTCACTCAGTAAATTCCCTACAATAATTTGATTGCTGCCTTGTTGATAATAAGCATTCACCCAAAGGGTGACTGGAACAACTTTGGCAGGCCAGGTGAGATGAATGGTTATTAAAGAGACTGGAAAGTCTATAAATCTAGAAGGTGTCAGCATCACCTTTTCTCACTGCTTTTGGCTTCCTCCCTCTGCCTTCCCAATTTATCAAAGACACAAGCTCAATATCAAGTTGGATTTCTCCTTCCTCCCTCACAGAGGAAGAGATGTAGGATTAGTAATACAGTGGTAGAGTACTTGCTGTGTTTTCATTATTTTTTTATTTAGTATATATATTTTTCTTGTAAAGATACTGTACAGAGGGGTTAGAGTTACATGAGTAAGGTGATGAGTACATTTTCTATTGAGCATTGTTAGCCCCTCCTTTGTTTTTCCCCTACTGAGTAACTAGAATTACAGGTGTAAGACACTAGTTTCTGGCTAATTTGAGTCTCTTATCTCCCATTAACCACCAGAAAACTGGAAGTGGAGCTGTGGCTCAAAGAGGAAGAGCTCTAGCCTTGAGTTTTAAAAAAAGCTCAAAGACAATGCCCAGACACTGAGTCCAAGCCCATGACGGACAAAAAAAGTACTTTTTATCTGAGTTATTATTTACCTTGCCTGTGTGTACATTTTTTATATTTAGATGATATATGGTTTGCTCACATTTTAATTTGTAAGAATAGTAAGGCGCACCAAACGATGACTGCTTTACCAGACCACATTTGATGTGGACTAGGATAATTGTAGCTCAGTGCTGGTTGTATAAGTACAGCCCTCTGTTTGAGTATTCCATTTGCAATGTAACTGTGCTTTTATCCATTTAGTGTCTAACTGCTTTTATCTATTTAGAGTTATGTGTTCTAGGATTAGATTAAAATTGTCTTTCCAAACTAAAATAAGTCTGATTTCTTTGTCATGCTGATGGTTTTATCAACTGGAGAGAATAGAGAATGAAAGACAGGGCTGACTGTGTACAAGAATACCTAAGAGTATTCTGCTATAAGAGGAGGTAGGAAATTCTAGATTAGTTCCCCAATACATTGTTTCGAATTATTTCTGTCCAAATTCCAAAAGACCAAAGGATATCTCAGAGAAGTGATTAAAATTAGGTTAAAGAAAAAAAAGACAAAAAAAAATGAAGAAAGACCAAATAAGAAATCCTCGCAGGAGAAAGAAATAGGAAAATACATAGGCTTCTAGAAACCGGTTGATGGTGGAAAAAAAAAAAAAAAAAAAACACCAGGAAGAGTCACAGCGAGAAAATAAGCAAATGTGATAATACTTGCATAATGAAGGCGCCCAAGTTAAAGGCCCTAATGGAAGATTTGGTCATGGAATTGCAAGGTTAATTCTAGAAGCATCTTTAAGCCCTGCCCCACCCCCAAGCATAAAATTCACTTTAAAAAGCTCCAATTTTAAAAGCTCCCTAGAGGTATGTAATAGAAAAGGGCTTTTAAATGCTATTTCTATTTTTCCCCCCTGTTTTCCTTAGGGACTGTCTCATAGGGATGATTTATTGTCTATTATATTTAAAGTGACAGAGCCAATTTTGAAGGCCTGCTGCAGTGGTACTACCCTCAAAGTACTTGGGATTGCAGAAAATACCTTGTATATTGCCAGTCAGTACCTGGCTTCTGTTTGGCCTTGGGCAGTAAGACTTACAAAGAAGGAATGAGAATCACATAGGCCTCCAGTCAGATAAGTAGAAACAAAGTCCCACTCTCATATAAATAAAAGTAGCTCTTAGAGAAAAGAAAAAATGTCTTTTCATTGTCAATGTAAGTGAATAAGTGGTTCTCTAACGAATAATAGTTTTGTTTGGGACTAGTGGAACACTTCAAGTGCATAAGATTCCTTCAGTACCTCTGGTTTCATTTCTTTTGTTCTTTGGAGCCAGTGAGAGTATTGACACATGCAACTCAATTTTGATTCTGACCACTTTCATATTTCATTCACATCATCAAGAAAGGCTTTCAGTTTACTTTTTTTTAAGGCAAATAAACACAGCTTCTTCATAAAGAGGATCAAGAATCTCATATCCTATAAGTCAATAGGAAAGATCTCACTTTTGTTTATTTAACAAATACAACATATATACTATATCCAAGGTACTAGATTAAATGCTTTACACTGAGTCAGGTAATCATAGGATAAAGGAAAATGAGGATGGGAAAAAGAGAAGAGAATTTAAGAATAAAAATGAGTTCCTTAACTCATGCTATTTCCAGTGTTGACTTTTAAAAACTCAAGTTATAATCAACATTTCATGTGTAAGATCTTTGAGTGGCACTGAGTCATTCCATTTCTTTTGGGGCTACACTCAGAATCTTCATTCCCTGAGTACCTAGGATTATAAGTGTGAGCCATTGGTACCCAGCTCATTGTTTGTTTTTCACTGTTTTTAATCTTTTAAGTAAAATAATAGCAAGTTAGAGTTACATTCATGTCATTAATGCATCATTTCCTTAGAAATGTTTTTCTATAAAATATTTTTACAATAGTTATGGTCTGTGTATAGATTTTTATGAGCATGTATATTATATTTCTGTTTATGACTGTCTTTGAACAGATAAATTTCTAGAAACAAAATATATTTATAAAGTAACTTGGCCAAAAACCATTAATGTATATTGCCAGGGTAACTTCCCTTCCATATGTCCATCAACATAAGTCTTGGAATATATTCATATGCTTTTGGATGAGGTTAAAATATCCAAGTATTTTATATTAATAATTGAAAGTGAATTTTAGCCACATTACGCTTTTTTAAATAATACCTCTATGGAGCAGAGGTGTGGTCAAATGTTAGAGCAGCTGCTAGGGAGCTAGTCATCCTGAGTTCAATCCCCAGTATCTCCTAAAAGGGGGAAAAAAAAAAAAACAAAAAACAAACCATTGCAATAGTATCATTGTTGGAGTTTTACTTATTGGCACAATATCTATATGTGATATATTTCCAACAGAAAAAAACTAGGCTAGAGCAAATATGAATGTGAAATTTACTCAGTTTCTTGGCAACCAAAAGAGAAGTTTGTTAGCTATTTATATTAACACATAGGAGAGAACATAGAAATTCTCCAAGAGAGACAAAGAACATAGAAATTCTCCAAGACAGACAAATATTTTTAGAGGTATTCTAAAATGAGTTTTTATGGAATCCTTTTGTTTTGTTTTGCTTTGTCTTGTTCTTTAAACAATCTATCCAAAAATTTGTTATCCTCCTGCGTTAGTCTCCCTACTGGCAGGATTACAGATGTGGTGATATTCAGTTAGATTATGGACTATTAATGAAAGTGTACTTAATACTAGAACAGATAATAACTTGTAACAAATCCAAAACAAATGCTTTATTTTGGAGTTTTGTATCTCTACCCTCAGTGAAGAAGATCATTAATATATAGACCAAATAGCTTTGTGAAGGATTATGGTTGCATACGCCTAATAACTTTACAGTGATAGGCTTATTCTGATGTGAAGACAGAATTTAGAATACCTACCTGGTTATCCTAAATACTTAGGCACACTTCTAGTCTTCACAAAACCAGTGGACAACTTTACAGGTGAGAATACTGAGGCTCAGAGGGCTACGAAGAGAAATTTCCCAGAGATCACCACTGGAAGTTGCACTTGAATCTAAGATTATATTTTCAGTCCCTAGGCTCTGTTACTTCCTTATGCTTCAAAGCAGAACTGCTGAGTAAAGAGGTACCATTAGATTTCCATTAAAGGCAATCAAGAAAAGCAGATGAGAAGAAATTAGCCAGTGACTTTTTCTTTTTTTTTCTTTTTCCATATCAGACCTATGACATAGGCTTTTCTTAAAATTATAGAAGGAAAGTTTTAACTTACTGTTTAAGGAGAGATAGGGGGATGGTTTTCCCCATATAGTTTTTCAGCTGTGTAAGTTTTTTTTTTTAATTTCCCGTTTTTCCCATTCTCTTTTTGCCATCGATTGAACTGCCATGTGGAAAGGAGAAGTGTATTTGTAAAGACAGACATCTTTGTTCTGAATCAAGAAAACATGTCTACTGTAATTCTTATCTTGTGAAAAATGTGCAATACACCTCTTCTACATTAACTAGGAAAGCAAGTTGATGCTGAATGTGTCATAATACTCATTGTTAAGTGTTTGTTTAAATATTTTGAGTCTCATGGCTGATTGTCATCTCAAAAGATAAAAATGCTATTTTGAAGTACACATTCATTCTGAGATAATCTGTAATATATCCACATATGCTATTTTTAAGTACACATTCATTTTAAGATAATCTATAATGTATGCACAAAGTCATTTATGTATTAATCAATTATACAACTTAATAGTTATATCAGCTCCTTGTGACTTTCCAACTTTTGGTCATTCATCCTTGCCCACTACCTTGCAATGAAGGAAAGAAAAAGGAATAAAGGATTATGGCAGAACCTTTAATCCAGGTTGTCAGAGGACTTAAGTTTGCAAATACTGGGTCATCATTAAATTTTAGAAGACCTGCATTTACAACACTGTATCTTCTCTTATTAATAATTGTAAGACATCAACATAATAACACTCAGTTTTAACATGTAGACATTATAAAGGCTAACAACAACCAAATAAATATAACTAAACAACATACTTATCTCTTGTCTATTAACACATGCATTGATTTTTTATCACCAGAGTTTTGAAAGCATGGTCATATTCACCTAAATATCTCCATTTGTGTTTTTCCTAAATTAAACAGCTATTATTATAGCTTATATTCAGATAGGCCCTACAATGTTTCAGGAACTATTCAAAGTCTTTATACATGTCGACTCATTTAATAACCATAATAACACTAGCAAGTCGATAGATTGATATTCTTATTTTACAGTTGAAGACATATCTCTAATGAAGAGATATGACATATACAGGATTTTATATCTAGCAAGTGGAAGAGATAAGACTTGAATGAAAGCAGCCCATCTCTGCTCTCTGAAGCACAACTCTTACAATTCTGTCACATATAATATTTTTATAGTAACTATGTATGCCTATATTCAGTTTCTTAATCCTTTTAAGACTAATATGTGCCCTCCTTCAACTCTATTTCTGCTACCATAAAATTACTTATCAAATTTATAGAAGGTATATTGAACTCTATTAATGTACTATTTTGCTACATTACAGTTTATTAGAAAATCCACATATACCAAGACTAAGCATGTTTCCTCTCAGTATATAATTAGTTATAAGATTCTCGTATTGTGATAGAATCAAAGAGGTTCAGAATTAGAACTGAGCTCAAAGTCAATTAGTCCAGATGTGTGAGTCTTAACTGACACATGAATCTCTTTTATGGGATGTGTTTTGGCCTAGTTTCTTTTGAACCTCCTCTATTGTCAAAGAACTCACTAGATATTACAAAGTTCATTCTACTTGTTAAAATATCTTTTCCTTAGTGTCAAAGTCTATGTCTTTGAAATTTCTGCCTATTGATTTTTATGGGTCCACTCGAAAAAAGTCCAAATGTTTTCTTCATTTAAAATAATAAGACTATTAAAGGGCCTGGTTATTTTCTCATTATCTTTCTCAAATATGGCTGCTCTTTCTTGGTCCATTCCTTAAATCATTCAACTGACAAGGTCCAAGTCTTTTTCACCATCCTATGTAATTGGATTGATCTAAAATTAATTAATATTGTTAAGTGTAATCAGAGTTAAAATATATTTTTATCAATACAAAGACCACCATGAACTGTCCCAGAATCATAACTACCTGTTCATGTCACTAAATTTTACATTACTCCTAAGAGTATATCAACATGATATTTGGTTGGGCTTGCAATAACTAACTCACATGTAATATTGTAAAGTTTCTCTCACAAGTTAGTATTTATAGTGAAGTAATTAAACAACAGAATATGATTGTCTTTTCATGTGGTTTAAAATAACTTGGAATTTATTTTCTACCGTGGTTCATTATGAAAGTTCATTTGTTCATAAAATTTGAGAACAGTTTTCCAAATCTTGCTCTCTCTATATAAAATGTATGCATATTATATATACATTTTATATATGTATAGACATATATTTAAAGCATATATATTTACATACAGAGAGATATATCTAAGTTATCAGTAAAAATGTTGAATAACACTGACCTTAAAATGGAGTAGGCTATTCATCTTTCCTTTCAGGATGGTGTCAAGTCACTGGTTAATATTTCTATTAAGGGAATTATTTAGTTTGCACTCCATCCTATGATTTGATAATTGATTTGAACCACCACAACTTTTGTTCTGTTTCCTATATACTATTTACTCCAACATCAGATCTCCTTTAAATACCAGTCATTTCTTATTTTTCTGCAGTTTGAACAAGTGCAGGAATTCAGATCTACAGAAAATATGGAAATAGAAAACCGAAGTACTAATAGCCTATGGCATTTTAAGTCTACGGTCATATCCTTAAAATCGTACCTTCTTCTTGACATAATGTTACTTTGAAATGAGCTTTTTGCCTGCTCTGATGATTGTTATGCTTTGATAGGGAACTTCCATTTCCAAAATGATGAACAATCATTTTCTATTAGCTATTCCTTTAAGTACTCACATGAAATACTTAAGTATCAAATTTATAAAAGTCTTTGGGCTGTCACCACTCCAGTCAAAACATTCCCTGGAATTATTATCCAAAGGTTCATTCACTGTGAGAGTACAATGTCCCTAAATACCTCTATCATCTTCTGGAAAATGGGGAGATAATAATGAGTAAAAGAAACCTCTTATTACAAAGTAACAACAGCCATGGCCAAAGTTTAGACACGAACTTATAACTAATCCATGTTTTTGTAATTGGACGGTTATATTCCCTCTCTGTCATTTTCCCCTCACAGAGGTGTTCTGCTGTCTCATTTCCTGACCCTATTGCAGATGATGCCTCCAAATGCATAAGTTGTGCTCTCCAAGTTAAATACCACTATTTCCTGTTTATAAATGTGTGTGACATTTTATCCAAAGTGTTTTATTAATTGCATAAGCTGGAGGAAGAAGATTTGAATTGGTTGACAGGTGAGTTAATTTGCATGAGCCTTAGAGTCTATGAATAATTCTCCAGATCTTGTTTGTTGCTCATAAGGAAGGCAGACTCTGATGTCCAGCTTGCTTGATGAGTGTTGAGAGCACTGGGGTTCCACACTCACCCGACCCCCTCTGGCAGTATCAGATACCACCCTTGCTTTGCTTGGATCCCTTGAAGCCAGGAAATGCTTTGCATGTTCTAAATGCTATGTGATGCTTCTTTCCTTAATCAAGCTAAGCATCACTGTTTCCCCCAATCACCCTCTGCACTTAATTGACCAATAGAGCTAGACATATGGAGGATCGAATCACAAACCCAAATCAGCAGTTGTCAGAAGAGATTAATTCAAACAGGAGGCAGCAAAACACTTGTTTTTTCCCCCTCACTCTGTGCTCATTTTCAGCAGTCTGATGAGAGGAATGATTATTAATATCTCCAGCTGTGCCCTCAGGCAGATGCCAGGAACTTCAGTGAACTGCTTTCCTCTTCCCTAGTTCCCTTAAGTCTTTCTTCTAGAGCTACCTTCTGGCTCTGTAGTTAACCAGGTGGCGTTGGGGTGAGTCTGGCACATTGATGCCTATGAGTCAAATCCAACCTGCAGGGTTCTGTTGGGAAACTCTAGCCTCTCAGCCACACTGAGAGCAGTTTCCTTCTCTGACTCCTGCTCAGAATCAGATGAGAGGAGATGAGTGAGTACATGCTTACTATCTAATTTCTCCTCTGTTTACTTCTCAGTCAGTCAGTTGATCTATCAATATGTATTTGGGTTGCCTTTTAAACTTTTTTTTTAACATTTTAGTCCTTTTCTAGGCTATATGCAAAAAATAGAGAAACAACACATAATCTTTGATCGTGAAAATAATATAAGGAAGAACACAAATTAATATTTAGCAAATATGAAATGTTATTCACTAGCTTAATAACACAATGCATATAACAGATGTTGGATTAAGCATTATAAATTTAGAGCTTTAAGTGAACTGCTTTGTTTCTCAATCATTAAGGAAGTGAGTTTTTTCAAGTGACAGTACAAATCAATCTGGCTTGGAGAAAAAAAGAAATCTGCTGGCTCCTGTGTTAGAGAAAGGAGTGAATTCCAGTTCCAGGTACAGCTGGGTCTAGAGATGCTCTCGTGGGCCCATGACCTCTCCACCTGTGGCCCACCATTTACAGTGCCTGAATGGTTGCGAAGTGTCATAATTACAACCTGGCCTACATACAGACAGTTAGGGAGAGAGGGAGTTCTGCTTTTAGTCTTTTTTTAGTTGTTTTGAGCTCTTACTCTTCCCAAACTGTGAAGTCCCATGGGGTAGAGAGAATGTAGACTTAGTAAAAGAAAGCGTAATCTTCCCTAGACATTAGAAGTAAGCCATTAGAACTCAAAATTGGTGCACATCCTTACTGTTAATCTTATTTAAACAACTGACTCATTTACTCTGGAACTTTATTATATCTCCTATAAGGAGAGAGTCAGATCTACTAATATCTCTACTGAGGAGTCAATGGTCTTAGTATCTGTAGTTTTAGAAATTATGTGTATAACCATAAACACCATGTCAATACTAACCAGACTATTTGCTATTAAGTATAGAAATTGGATTCATTGCTCATCCTATTGTCCAGCTCAAAAAATGTATAATTTTTTGAGGGAGAAAGAGATAGTGACAACTAGGGTTTGAACTTAAGGCCTCATAGTTGTTAGACAGTTACTTAAGCATTGGATCCATACCCCAAGCACTTTTGTTGCTTTAACTTTATTTTCACATTTTGGCTGGACTAGCCTTGGACTGAGATCTTGTTAAGCCATGGCTCCTACATAACAGAGACCATACTAAATGCAGCACCATGATTGGCTTGTTTTTCTGAGATCTTGCACAGCATGGTCTTCCTGATCTCTGACCCAAGTAGGTAGGATTATAGATGTGTCCCACTATATTCAACCCTTACATATAGATTTTATAATAGAAAACTTTTAGATTTAGAGGAATCACCTTCCTAGTTGATATAAGCCTCAAAAATATGACATCCTGGCTTTCCATAAAGCCCTTTTCTGGTCTAAGAATCTCTGTTTCATCACAGAAATGCACTAGTATACAGTACATCTCACTGTGAGGCCATGTCACTCTCAGTGGGACAGATGCTTACCCTGCTAGAATGTACAGGAAAACAGAGATGAACACTGGCTTCAGAGTCCTTCAGAGAGGGCTATGATGGTACTGTAGAGGAGAGTGATGGCTTTGAAAGGTAACTGAGGAAGGAATACCTGATTCGATTGGGTAGCCATCATCCAGTCACTGTAACTCCAACACTTCAGTTCCTATTGTGAGCTAGAGAAGGGAAAGACAGCAGAATGTGCAATAGTAGAGCAAACTGTAAGAAGAGTGCTTGAGGCAAAGACATTAAGATTGTCAAAAGGAAACAGAAAAATACTGGTAGTAGATGAACTTTCAAGAGCAAGTGTTAACAGTAGGGGATGATTTGGGCTTGTTGAATGAGTTGCTTCATTTACAGCCCTTACTTTATGGTTGTAAGATTGTTATTTTTTTTCAGTGTGCTAGCCAAGGAAGAGCTTCACATGCTGGAAATGGTAGGGAGAGGCTTTATATTCCAACAGCAACTAATAGATAATGATTGTGACTAGGTTACCAGTGCCTGGAATATAATTGTTGCATGGGTAGTGGGTAAGCTATACCATGAGGTCAAGAGGATCCATAGGCTGCATAGAATGTCTCTCAAATTTTGACTTACATTATCTTTTCATCTTACCACACAATGTGTAGCATTAATGAGAAGAACAATTTTAATTAAGAGGAATTTTATGTTACCTCAAAACAATTCTTAAACAATTCATAGTCCTGTAATCTTTATCTTCAATTTTAACAGTTTTCTGGGGAGCAGTCTTTTCAATGCAGACTTCTATTGCTCCCCAAGTATCAATACCAGAATATAAGAGAGGAATTATTCATTGAGAAGAAGATCCAGCAAGCAGGTCAATAGGTCAATATTGCTGTTTCATCTTTTTTTTCTATTTTCACATAAGACTTGTCACACATGTGTTTCTTAGCATATGTCAACTTAAGATACATTACTCTATATCACTGTTTTTCAAAATATCATTAGTTATCAGTTATCAGTGTCTAACTTCTTGTTGAATATGCAAGTTCTGTCTCTACTGGAGTTAAAAATCATGGAAAGCCCAAGAATATGACTTTTCTATATCATTAGGTATAGGTATGTGTGTGTATGTGCATGCATGTGTGCATGTGTGTGCCCTTATGTGCCAGTACTAGGGTGTAAATTAAGTAGCTGTGAGCTTCCCTTAGCTTTTCTTCTCAATGCTGACACTCTAGCACTTGAGCCTCATTTCTAATTAGAGATAAGATTCACTTGGACTTTCCTGTCCAGGATGGCTTCCAATTGTGATCCTCAGTTTTCAGTCTCCTGAAGGTGACTTGATAAATATAGTAAAATGCATGAATGTAAATTAATCTAGAGCATCAATGGCCAGAATGCATGCAATGTAAGTCATCTATGTAATTTCAAGTTCCTCCAGTAAGCAAATTAAAAGATAAAAAGCAGTAAGTGAAGTTGATTTTAATAATATATTTTATATAATTTAACACACTTAACATTATCATTCTAGTATAGACAAATGCAAAGTAGTCAGATATTTCATATTACCCTTTATATATAACATTTTCACTTTAGAATACTTAGTATTTTCACTTTAGAATACTTCTTAAGAATGAAAGAGACATGTCACTGATGGAAATATTAATGTTATTCTAGACAGTTTATGTCTAGAGAGTTCTGGTCTTTATGTTTTGAACACAAACTCTTGTTATATTCATATTTACATGCTTTGTAGCTTTTATTTATCATAGACGATATAAAGTTTCTGATTCATGAACTGATTAAAATAAATGGTCACAAAACCCCACATTCTGTTAGCCATGTATCTATAAAATTCAAGCTAGTAACTTTTGATTACATAATAAATGAGATCATTATATTAAGCCTTTTTCTCCTCATCTAAGGGAAATTTCTCTTCTGTCATTAAAAACATGATTTATTCCATGGAAATACATAATAAGAACAAATGCTCTTTCAATACTCTAGTAAAATCATGAAAAATGAATTTTATGTGGTAATAACCATAATAACAAAGTTTATCAAGCACCTATTTATGTCAGATACTTTGTGATACTTCTTTTCATTTATTCACTTGGCTTAGGTCAAATATTGTCTGATAGTCTTTATATAATTTGTATCATTTATTCCTTCCCCCTTATAAAATACATATAATTTTCCTTATTTCCCCCAGGTAGGAAATGGAAACACAGGCAGTTAGATAACTTGTCAAAGGTCACATAGTTATTAAGTTTTGAAAAACCATGTACCATGTTAAAATCATGCCCTTTTGATGTCACCACAATTCCTAGGGTTTTAAAAAGTAGTTTTAGTAAATGGAATGAAGTTGTTTTCTTTGTTGCATCAGGTTTTGTTTGACTGCGAGGTGCTATACTTCCCCTAGGCACCTAACTTAGTCAGAAACTACTTTGACCAAAGTAATTCCACATGTATGTAGGTATATAGGTAAACTGTAATGTATCTCCATGGCTTTGTAAATTCCCATATCCATATCTGAAAGGAAATGTTAGCAAGCAAAGAGCAGCTTTCCTCATCTTCCTGCTCCTTGCTTTCTTATTTCCCAGACCGTTGATTCTTCAGACTAATTTTGTCAGCCTCCACCATTTCCCAATTTGCATGGTGAACTGTGAAATCTGAGCAACCTGAATGACAATATGTTTTCCATCCCCCCTGCCTTTAAGTGTCATGGAAATGGAGATAAATGAAATCCTAACAAAAGCACAGACCCAGTCTGAGAGTCAAGTTGTACCTATGGGGGAAAAAGGCCATGAGCACATGCTAGGGGAAGGGCTGAGGAAGGAGGAAGGATGTGGAGGAGTGGAAAACAGCTGTCTGGTAGAGATGCACAGGTGTATGGGTACTCATTAGGTTCCCATAGGCTCTGTCATTAAGCCTGTGGCAGATGTTCTGGAATGTGACTAGCACAGTCACTGGGGAGTCAGCAAAGGAAGCTAAACATTCAGAGCACTGGTGTAACACTGCTGGGCAAAACGTTGGTGAGTTGCTCCTTGCCAGAGTGGCACCTGCTCTTGTCTCCTTAGTTTGTGGCATATCTGTTGAATTCTTCCTTGGCAGCTTCATCATATCTCAGAGGCCTAATTCTGTTCCTCCACAACTGGACATGAGTTATTTAAGACAAAAAAATCCCCTGGAAAGAGAAGCAACAGAAACAGAAACTTTCCATGCTCAAAAGCTATAATGTCGTTCTGGGTCCAGAATCTTGGAAAGCCTGTTTAATATTAACCTAGCTCCAGAAGCCCTTAAGAAATTTTTAGATGAGGGGTGTTGCATGGGCTTGTAGAGCTTAAATTCTAATCTTGAAAATCATGTTTGAGACTAGAATTTTTCTCAAACAGACTATAGGAGGAAGATGTATCAAAAACCATTTTTTACTCTCCACAAAGTGATAAAAATATCTATGTTACTAGCCTAAATTGAAAGGAAATTGCTGTTTCTTTATTATTTCCTTTCAAATAATTGTACATCTCAAATATCATACCCTGGGATTGTAGATTATTATACTTCTGTTCATAGAACAACCTTTTAACAATGATAGGTGAATATTAATTTGGTACACTGACAAGTTTAAATGGGACATGAACTTGCTATCATGGAGTTAAAAATACTGAACTCATTGAGTGTTATGTGTTTGTTTTAGGTTTTAGTCTTTAGGCATTAGTAAAATCCTCAAGCATTAAGATAAGACTAGATAGATCTTAGTGATTATGTTTTGTTCAAGAACAACCCTTCTGCAAGTCAAAATATGGAAGATATTTTCCTGCTACTTCCTTTTTAGAGGATTTTCAAATGACATGGCATCTAAGAAAGTCTTACTTGTGTCCATTACTGAAATTTGTAATAAAGTATACCAAGTGCTCCAGGAAATAAAATTTTGCTATTTGCCCCTAAATCCTAGTTTGAATTCCTTATATAAATTTAGCAATGTTCTGTGTCTAACTCTCAGCCTTCCAAATATGAATCTTATCCATGCTTATTAAACACAGAAAGCTAACAGTCAAGAATAAAACTCACAAAAGACCAAACTATTAGCCAAAATTCCAAATTACATGTTTACAGCAATATAAGTATCTGAATGTTAGAAATCAACCTCCTTATGCTAATTTATATGATACAGAGAACTGAAAAGAGGATGGTTATATGAGCAGTTCATACATATATGCAGATATATGTGATATTTCTACTTTAGATTATAGATATTTTCTGAGGGCTAACTATATGGTACTTTCCAAATGGCTTGGCACATGTCAGCCTAATTGCTTTCCCAACAAACCTTATGGTGCACCCTCTTATACTCAATTACATGGGATAAAACAGTCACAGAGTTGGAAATAACTTGCACAATGTTGAGTAATATATACTACTTAGAATTTAAATTAACCTCATTATAGATCTTGACTGTTATAATGTACATATACTTGTCATTAGAATTGTCTGGTTTCTAAAACAGAGACTATATTTTAAGCCATGTCTGGTCAAATTTTGGTCTTTATTTACATTCTCAGTTATCCTTGATTATTTAATTTAGGGTTTGCTATGATACATAATCATTGTTTGGAATTTGGATTATTAAATTTCAGATTATTTCTTTGTTGCTTTGTATGTCCCTCCACCACAGTATAACCCCTGCTTTCACTGTATTTGATGTCAGTATAATTTGTGGAGGGGAAGGGGAAAAACAAGTCATTTAAATAGGGATACAGGTGGACCCAGTGAAACAATGAGAAGTACAAGTCATTATGTCGAAAACAAACTTTACAACTTTGGGGGCAGGGGGCGGGGAGGATTGGGTGGAGGGTGAGGGGAGGATGGGAAGGGATGGGAAGGGGAAACAAAGGAGGAGGCTACAATGCTTGATAAGAAATGTACTCATTATCTTGCCCATGCAATTGTAACCCCTCTGTATAGTATTTTCACAATAAAAAAATTAAAATAAAAAAAATAAATTTCAATCAGCATTACTTTATCTCATTCACCACAATGGAAGCTACATACAATTCTCAAAAATTTTGCTTACATATTTTAAAATAGTGTGTCCTGATTTCTTGGAAACCATTTGAACGTAGGCTTCTTGGAAACCTAGTGAACACACACTGCTCCTCATTAAGCTAGTTTCCTTTTCAGAGTTCAAAATCATTTCCTAGTCATCAGTGAATTCTATACAATTTCTCTATAGTTACCATTCCATTTATGGAAACCCCTGACACTCTTGTCCTAAGGAAACCATTAAATATTTACTTCTCCCAAGAGTAGTCTAACTCCATGTCTGATTGCAGTCTTGGCAATAATTTTTACCACCCATAAAATTTATTGGTAAGGATAAGATATTTATTAAGTAAGATAGTCTTTAAAATCTAGTTAGGAATATAAAATAAGAAAATCCTTTCTAGTAGTTGGGGTGTGTGTGTGTGTGTGTGTGTGTGTGTGTGTGTGTGTGTGTGTGTGTGTGTGTGTGTGTGTGTGTGTGTGTGTGTGTGTGTGTGTGTGTGTGTGTGTGTGTGTGTGTGTGTGTGTGTGCGTGCGTGCATGTGTGCGCGTGCACATGTGCAGAAGTCCTGAAGTCCTGATTGGTGTCTTCCTTGTTCTGTTACTTCTTGGGAATATCAAAGAAAGCTCCACATGCCTTAGTTCAATTTGATTTGCTAACGTGAGTGAAGTTGTCCTTTTAAGTGTCCTAGATTCAATTTCTAAAGCGGATAGTTTATCCTTGTCACTCACCTCTATACTGGGCATCTCACAGATTGCTTTCTGGGTCTGGAGTCAATATAAATTTTTAAGTCAATATAAATGTCACATAATCAGAAGTTTGATGGAATGTGAGAAGAATCAGATGCAATCAAATTATTATTATTGAAAAGGGCAATTGTGTTTGTGTGTTTTACTTTTGACACAGAAATATAAGATCAGGTTTGATGTGTGCTTTGTAAGATAAAGTGAACTTCTTAGAAGAAGACTCATAGCATAAAAATACTGTTGTATAGCAGCTTCACAAGATCATTCGGTATTAATTTCTTACATCCAGATAAATAGGAAAAAACACCCTATTTTTAATGGACTTAGCAGAATTTTCTTTTCAGTGTCTAACAGTTTGACATGTAAGCATCATTTGACTTTTTGAAAACCGCTAGTAAGAGTATTTAAGGTGAGCTGTATCTGCAGAGAATCTTAGGAAACCTGTTTCTCATCATACAGGTACAGAACCTAAAACTTGCGGCAACTCTGACTGACCATAGTTTTGTTCTACTTTTTTATGCAACCATAATATAGTTTCTGTTTTACATGACTACTATATCACCTCTGAGTATTTGGAATCCATCATAAACTATGATATTGTGACGTATTAGAAACTATTGTATTTGCTTTAGCAGGTAATCAACACATTGGATTCCCTTAGATTTGGACAGTGGAATATGGTAGATCACATTGGCATTTTTAAGTTTGAGTTTAGATTACTTCAAATTATAACAGAAAAGTCTACCTTTTCAGGAACACTAGTCACATTTAGATGCTAAAGAGTCACATGTAGCTAATGGCCCCAGGACTGAAATCAGTGCAGATTTTTATACGCTTTTTATCTTTACCCAGGGCTTGTTCCTTTATGAAACCTCTTGCAAATAATTTCTCGATCTTTTTGAATAGAGGAAGATGAGAAACATACTGAGCCATGAAACAGTACATTCCTCAGCAGGATGCCCTTGAATTTTTTGAAGTCCCCCTTTATATACCTCCCCTTCAATTTCACCCACTAGCCTCAACTAACCAGATGAGAATCCATCATAATTTATTGAAACAAATTATTGTGCTGTTCCTGAACTACCATATCAACATTCCTCCCCTCTCCTCAAGCTTTTATAGGGGCAAGGGAGAAAAATCAAGCATCATACCAGTCCTTTTTGACTTTCCATATCATGATTCAAACAAAATCCAACATAAATTCTTCCTTTCAGTGAGGTTTGCAGTTTATGGTGTAGCCTATAACTTGCAAAGTGTCCTTGCATGACAGACACCTGTCACTCATGCCTTGAGAACATTTAAGGAGCAATTGGACAGATTTCTTCATCTCTCCTAATAAGCATATGAGCTATGAAATGATAATGTGTCTATGCAATGCTGGCTACATGGTATGATGTTTTCCAAAAATGAAATACCCTAATCAAGAGTATAAAGATCAATAATTTTAAGTAATATAGGCTATAATATATAGGATTGAAGAGAAAAGATCAGACTATATAGCACATGATAAGTTAAAATAATTTTATATTCATTTAGGCACATAGGAGTTGATGTTTACTAGGTTTACACATAATTATTAGCTTAGATTCATAAATATATTTTAATGTATTTCTTGCTGAGAGCTGTAGTTAAGAAAGTGTGGAATCCCTTATAGAAATTTTACTATGTAATGTGCTATCCATAAGATATGATGTTATTCTAGGCACATTTTGGTGAAATTTCTTTTGAAATGTTCTTAGAAGCCTAATTTGAATTCATGTGCTAATCTCCTAATTTAATCTTGGCCCCCAGTTGCTTGGATACTTTCTAATAGTTAAATGTATTCAGTCATTTTATTTATTAGATAACAGATGGTCACGTTCCATTATACTCTAATTTGGTCAGTGTTCAGATGACTACATGGTAATGAAATTTCAGTCTCACAGTGTACATATATATTTAGCACTTACAAAATAAAGTGTTCATGTCAGGTTTGTGTATGTTAAAGAATTATGTAGCTTAAGGTTGGAGAGAGCTTATAAGTTGAAAACAAACTTCCTGTAGATTGGCAACGTGATTCTTATTTTGACAAACCCAAATTCCTCACAGGGAAAAAAAACAAAATAGTATTTTATCTATATTTTATTTTTTAAAAATCTTTTTATTTTTTATTGTAAAGGTGATGTACAGAGGGGTTGCAGTTACATAAGTTGCAGTTACATAAATGAGTGCATTTCTTTTTTTAAAAATGTTTTTTATTATGAAAATACTGTACAGAGGGATTGCAATCACATGAGCAAGGTAATGAGTTTATTTATTTTTTAATGACTGTATTAGATCTATGTTTGTAGAAAGTTTGGCATCCTTTGATACTAATTACTCAAATCTTAATACCATGTATTAACGTTATTAGACTTTGTTATTTATTTTAACATTACTTGGGTTTGAAATCAAGGCCTCAGTCTTACTAGCCAGGCACTCTACCACTTGAGCCATACCTCTAGCCCAAAATTGTTAGTATTTATTAGAGCAGACAGCTTGAAACTGAGGTGTTAAATGATTACAGAATATCACAAATCTGGTAAATTGACCCAGCACATGTATTTTCTGTCTTCAGACTTATTTCACAGCAACACTTCAAACCTTTATACAAAAAATGAGTGGTGAAAACTTTTCTCAAGTATTCGTGTATGTATTGAGAGAAAGCAAAGGTATTTTTAGAGAAAAGACAACCAAAATTAATGATTTTATAATCCCATGACAATTTTTATAGTGTAAACACTAATTTATCCAAAATTCATTTCATTCCTGCTAAATGTTTTTTCCATATTACATAAAAACAGCAATGCAAAGAGAGGCATGGTTTATTGAATTTCTTTTAGACCTGCCATCTGATATGTTTCAGCTTTAGGCATATGAGCTGCTAGTAATTTGCATGAATTAAATTCATTTAGACAATGCATTGCTTAACAGGGAATGGGGCAGCTTTTCACCTAACATTTCATTAAGATACCTAGGTAAGGGCATTTGTAGATGGCAAGGCCAAAGCCGCATTACAATATTAAATATGTTTTACATTTACTAGGAAAAAGGTTGCCCAAATACGAAATACTAACACTGGACTCCAAAACAAATGCTTCTTTACAGAACCTCTGTTCCTCTTAGTATTAAATTTTATTTCACTGCTTCTGAATTGTACTTATTTCTATTTTTTAGACAATGGATAAATATTAAAGCCAGTTGTGGCTGGAAACTTTCAGTAGGTGAACTAAAATTATAAATATTGTAGTCCTTGCCTTCAAAAGATCACAACTAAGGTTTAGGACCAGAAAGAAATAATTTGAACTCACAAAAAGCTGCAGATTATACAAGAAGCAATGTTGTCAGTGAATAACAGAGGTTGGATTAATTTGTTAGGGAATTGCCAAAGAAACAACAAGTAGCACTAATAAAAATAAATTTATCAGAAAAGGCCTTTATGTAAGTATATTTTCTTATGTTGTATTTCATTTGTGTTAAATTATATTAAATTATAATCAAGAACCAAATACCATGATCTTTATCTTTATATGTAATCTTAATCTTTATAAAATTCTCATTGGGTTATTAGTCTCTTTCTGTCTTTCTCTGTCTTTCTGTCTTTATGTCTCTCTGTCTCTCTGTCTCTCTGTCTCCCTGTCTCCCTCTCCTAACCTACCTGAAGGCCTTTATAAATGGCATTCTAGATGAAATTCCAATTAGGTACAAATATCATAATTCAATATCTTAAAACCTTATAATATTCTTGTCAGTGCATAATTATCTATCTATCTATCATCTATCTATCTATCATAAATCTTGGGAAATTGAAAGACAGATTATGAAATATTTTTCCCAAGATTACTGAACTCTAAGTGATACAATGGTTTGAAACTCAATCTAACTTGCACACATTTGTGTGTATGTGTGTGTGTGTGTGTGTGTGTGTGTGTGTGTGTGTGCCTGTCCTGGGGTATAAACTCTGGGCTTTGGTGCGCTGCCCTTGAGCTTTTTTTCAAGACTATTGCTCTAGTTAGAGATCAGAATCTCTTAGACTCTCCTGCGTGGGGTGCATTTGAACCAAGAACCTCAGGTCTCAGTTTCTAGAGTAGTTAGGATTATAAATGTGAGCCAGTGGTTCCAGCCTGGACACAATTTTAATCACTAAGTGGATACATTTTTATTGGTTTTAAAAGATTAAAACTATTTTACCATTAATGACAGAGGACCAAGGTAATTGTGATAATGTAGAATCATAAGTAAAGACATAGACAGTGTGTCACTTTGAACAGCCCTTTCATGGCTACTTGTGTTCAGGCTTGTAAAAATTGGTGTGGGGAGCAATGCTGGCTAAAGGAAGCTGGGAGTAGAGGATATAGCCTGACAAAGAATACAAATGAGCAAGAACTAAGGACAAAACCCAAATCAGTAAGTGCTGACATTTGCCAGGCAGAAGGCAGTTGGTGAAGATAATGGATATAAACATGTCTCTTCTATATCTTCCATATAGTGAAAACAGAAAATAATTAAAATATGATAATTAAATGCAAACTACAGAGAATCATGCCTATCAAAGAGTTATTAAAGAGATCCCTTTGGCTTTATGTTTTTCTGTGATTGTTTAGAACTCATCATATCACCATTTAGAAGAATGCTAGAAATTCTGTCATGATATATTCTTTGTGTGTGTGTGTGTGTGTGTGTTTGTGTGTGTTTGTGTGTGTGTGTATAAGTACAGAGCTGGAACTCAGGGCCTGAGGACTGTCCCTTAGCATTTTTACTCAAGGCTGATGTTCTACTTGAGGTAGATCCATTTCCAGCATTTCGGGTAGTTAATTGGAGATAAGATTTTCATGGACTCTCCTGCCCAGAGTGGCTTGGAATCCTGATTCTCAGACCATCAGATACTCTTATGCCCAGGCTGATTTTGAACCATGAACTCGTATCTTCAGAGCCTCCTGATTAGCTAGGATTACAGGCGAGAGCCACTGGCATCTGGAAAGTGATGATTAATTCTGATAGTACATTCCTATTCATCCTGATCTAACTTGTACTTTTAGATTTTCAATACATAGTCTATCCTTTGTATATACAGATTCACCACCAAAGTGATGCGTGAAAATGGCAAATAACATAAACACACATGAATAAAACAAGTAAAAGTACCCTAAAGTTATAGTGTGTATTCACGCTAGAAAGAAAAAATGGAAAGCAAAATTCAGCAAGATCAATGGTTCTTCTTGTGTATGTTTTTGTATGCATGTGGGTGTGTGTAGTATGTTACTTTATTTCTATCTCAAGTCTTCAATATTTAATATGCTGCAAATATTGTGACTCCCAAAGAAGCGAAGGAGGTGGTTAACGTGGCCCTTCCCCACATTTAGTAGCCAAGGGACCTTACTGCTGAAATGCCTTCTAGGAATTTAGTAGAAAACACTTTGGAAAATGCTACTTTTCCAAGTGGTTCACAAAATGTTCATGTCCAATGCTTTAGGTCCTTATTTTTCTTGTGATTGCAAAAGAAAAAAAAAGATACTCATAATAAAAGTTTGTAGTTACAAGTTATATTTCTGAAATTGTCTCCAATATTTAAATCTTTCTTTCTTCTAAATTTCTACATTACTTTGTACCAGGCATGCTATTTTTTATAGTGTTTTCTTCCATTTTAGGAAAAACTCCTTGATCATAAAGATAGCCTCTTAACTCTTTGAGCAGAGATATTTGCTAAATAAATCAATGCATGACATTGTAAGGACCTCTTATTTATAAAACAGGATGAAAATTGTCTTGGGAATTAAAAAAATACCCACAGTTTTCAGAATCCTTCATTCTTGCTATTTCTGTATAAATATATAGAAGCAAGGGCCCATAAAACATTGGGTGAAAAAAAGGAAGTCCAGCTTCATTGTTTGTAAATTTATTTCATTTGTCTTCTGTAACGATCCATGAGAAATGAGTTGCAGATCTGTGACACCTGTCTGGGCATTGTGAAATGTGACACAGAGAATGCTCACAGGGTGTGGGATCTAGGCTAGTACTGGCAGGAGAAACTTGGTTTTCTGACTTAAAAAAAACTGAGAGACTGAAAGCTTCTTCTAAAGATTGATTAGGTGATAAAGGAAACCCTTTGCTTCCCTCTCTGTTAAGATACTAACCTAGTAAGGACAATTGATTTGGTAGAAGTTGTTAGCAGTGGCAGGTGCAAATTTAAGCACAAATTTTGGTCAAGAACAAACAGCTTCTGGGATAGGAAGGTGGCAAATAACTATGTATCTTTAAAGGCAATGATCACCATTAATCAGAGACATATGTATATTTATATATATATGTGTGAATTCATTCATTAAACTTTAAATTGATACCCCATATACACATTCTTTTCATGGGTAATTTTTTTTAATTTTTTTGTCGGTCGTGCGGCCTGAACTCTGGGCCTGGGCATGGTTCTTCAGCCAAGGCTAGTGCTCTACCACTTGAACCACAGTGCCATTTTGGGCTTTTTCTGCTTATGTGGTGATGAGGAATCGAACCCAGGGCCTCATGAGTGCAAGGCAAGCAATCTACCACTGAGCCACCTTCCCATCCCTTTTCATGGGTAATTAAAAAAATAAAATAAAACAGACCTCTATCATTTCGGTAGAAAACATGTGAAATGTTGTCTCTGAATCTACAAAGAGGAATTTTTACTATTACTTTGTGGTATTTAATTAATTAACAGTAGAAATTTGACCCCTGAACCCTGTTGTTTTAATCAGTATCTCTGTATAAGTGATGGAAACTTCACACTAATACATTTTTAAGCCTTCTGTGTACTTTAAATAGGTTTCTAAACTACTTAAGGAATGAACTAGGGAGGATAGGCAAAAGAATAAACCCCAGTCAGGGTACATGAATTCAAAGAGGAAGCTTCAGTCTGTATCACTTCAGGTAAACTTCCACCATATCTGCTCTAGTTAAAGAGAAAAACGTAGGTAACCTGATGCAGGCTCATGGTTCTATATAAATTTGCCTTTGCAATTAAACATAGACTGAGCAGTAACTCACTAGATCCACCATCATAGAAATGTATCACTGCACGATAGTGACCCAAGAAAGAATTGTGTATCTCCCCTGCTCCTGTCATTTCTAATTCCCTCCAATTACCAGTACACATTGATTCTCATTTGCTCTACAATTCTTGTTCTTCATCATTCACAATCTTATCTTCTTTTTCTACTAAAAAGTCATTATTCAAAATGTGTTTGCCTCTTCTGTGGGATTGTTATATCCCATTTAGAGAAAAATAAACAGTGAATTTCCTTAAATTATTTAGATGAACTTCTTTAATAAAAACATAAGGAAAAATGAGTACATCTTCAGCTTTTTTTAGAAACATCATTAGTGATGTCTAAATTCAGTAGTGTGGACTCTAATAAATGTGCAGAAAGTGAACACACTTAGGTGGAATCTATATACTGGGGGTGGCAATTCATTAGACTTCCAGTAGAGATGTTCCTGTCCCTGATGGTAATAATTTACTAATGTGAATTATGTAATGTATAATGCTAACTTTCTTAGTCCTTTAATTACGGAGAAGGCTTTGGGAAATGTTTTCTAAATATAGAGAGAAATGTGCCACTAAGAATTGCCAAAACTGGTGTCTGGCAGAGTTTGGGGAAGGTGCATTTGAGCTTTCTCTACAGAATAATCTGATCATGTATCCGTTATCTAAATGTAATCCCATCCATATTAAAGAAGGATCTGAAGAATCCAAAGGAAGAAGAAAGGAGGGAGAAGGTAAAGGAGGAGAAGGAAAAGAAAAAATACAAGGAGAGAGAGAAAGAAAAAGAGAAGGAAGAAACAGAAGGGGAAGGGAAAGAGCTAAAACATAGGGATAAGAAAGGAAAATAGAGAAAAAAAGAGAAATACAAATGATAAAAACTGTGCTCTGGGATAATGAGTGAGCAGAGGAGAGAGAGACAGACAGACACAGAGAGCACTATAAAGGGAGCGAGAGATCCTTAACTTGTGTGAAAAATTTAATGATATCATGTCTGGATTCTGTTCCAATACTTGGCTGTTGGTAAGCCAACCCCTAGCCTACACCAACACCCTACTTCTCTTTCCACAGCAGTTCTATGCCTGTGTCTATCTTCCAGTATCCTGAGGCAACTTTGTAAAAGAGAAGAAAGAAACAAGAGAGAAAACTAGAGAAACATGGCAAGGGCCAGTGCAGAGGTTGATGTGAAGAAGGAAACTCAGGCCTTGTGCTATGAGTCTAGTAGCACTCATCTAACTTAGCACGATCTCCCTTGCTCCCTGAGCAACCTCTGGCTCCTCCTGCTCAATCACCCAACAGTGGCAAACTTCTGCTCTGATATGGACACCCTTGTCCTCAATTTCTAGGGGAAGCAGAGAGAAGACTAGCAATGTTTGATCACCTACTCTATACCGCAGGTCCTCCCTAATACATTGCTGTTCATGCACAGTCCACAAGCATCATTATCTCCATATCGTATTTGTAAATATGAAGCTCAAAGAAGTTTTGTGACTTTTCTAAGTTTCCATATAAATAGATCAGAGAATACCCAGATCATTAGGGCTCCGGAGTGCCTGCTCTTTACACAATGTCAGATTCACAGCCTGGTTATGCTTCAACCACATGCTTTATTCATTCTAATGAGACTAGGCTTTTGCTCCTTGTTTTCCTCTTTCCAGATGCAAAGGAAAATGCTTCTATCATGCCAGTGTTTTTATAGGGGAAAAGAAGAATTTTATTATTATGGATTCATGGTACTTTCAGACTAAATTCTGAAGAATTTTGTCACTTTTTAAAAAATATAAGTAATACATACTTAAAAGAAATATTAGAAAAAGCATTTGAGCAGAAAGGGAAACACATCCTCTCCAAATTGGCTCTGAATCTACCAACTGGAAATAACTGGTATAGAAATAGTGGCATATTTTCCTTCGTGTTTTGTGCATATTCATAAACTATAGTGAATTATCATATATGTAATTTTTCAAATGGTTCTTTCCACTTAATTATATATTATTAGCATAGCATAGCTGGATGCAGAAATACATACATCTACAGCACTAGGTTTTAATAGCGGCAGAATATCCTGTTATAAGAATTTCCATAAAACTTATTAATACATTCTCCATGTGCTGATATTTAGGTTGCATTTTCCCCTACATTATAACCAAAAAAATCTCATAAATATCTATCTATACAGCCAATTCCTGCTCCCTACTTCTAATTGATTCACTTTTATAAACTCTTTCTTTTTTTCAGTAAGAAGACTTGAAGTCAGGCTTTGAGCCCTATCCTTTAACTTCTTTCCTGAAGGATAGTGTTCTATAACTTGAACCACACCTCCACTTCTGAGTTTTAGTGATTAGTTTGAAATAAGAATCTCAGGAATTTCTTGCTCAGGATAGCTTTGAACTATGATCCTCAGATCTCAGCTTCCTGAGTTGCTAGGATGCAGGAGTAAACCGCCAGCACCTTTAGACATAGAAATTGTTCTACCAAAATGTTACCCTTTAAAACTTATGATGAATCCATGACAACTTCCCCAGAATCTTGATACCCATTTTAAATTCTGCAATACTTCTCCCAACATGAAGGAGATTATTTGCTTTAATCTTTGTGAACTTAATGGGTAGCAGAGTCATCTCATTCTAATTTAAATGTTTGAATAGTATTTGTATCAGCATTATATATTTCTCTTATAAACGGTTGCTCGTACAACTGATTTTCCCACATTGTTATTTATATTTGATTTCTATGGAAAGTTTCATATTTGTATTTATAAAGTTATCATCTTCCATTGTTTCTTCACATTGTTTTCTGACTTCGGTATCATCTGCAGAAAATCTTTGCCATTTCAGGAGTAAGGATATCTATAATTATGTATTTTTTCCCAGTGGATTCCTGTAGGTAAGACGTCTTGGCAACATGAGGATGTAAATCCTATAATGCAGATTTTACTCTCAGTTTCTTCCTATTAATGTGTTGAAAAGGCTGCCTACCAGGAGAAATTGTGACACTGTCCCATCACGCTTAGGAGTAATGCAGAGCAGAAAGGTGAACACAAATTACTCTTCCTCTGTTGAATGCTGGGGGGAGGGATGGGGAGAGGATGGGGGGGGAGGCTTGAAAGGGATGGGAAGGGGAAACAAAGGAGGAGGCTACAATGCTTGATAAGAAATGTACTCATTATCTTGCCCATGTAATTGTAACCCCTCTGTACAGTTTTTTCACAATAATAAAAAAAAGACAAGAGGAAACATACCAATTTTTACCTGAAGTATTTGTCCAAAGGATTCAATTCACTTTTAGCCCCAGAAAGCCTTAATGGTTTGGCTTTGTTTCTTAGTCTCTGGGGAATAGCTTGCTCAGTTTAGAAAATGTCTCCCAAAGCCCTACCAGGCTGCCTATAGTGTCATCATCAAGTTTCACAGCAGGAAAGTTGAGATTGCAAAGGGCCTAGAGAAACTTATCTGCCAGCCTGAGGAGCCAAGCAAGGCTTGAGTTCTCAGTGGGTATTACACAGACTCCAATAGAAGGGGACGTTTGTGTTCCTCCAGGATTCCAGTTAGGATCAGTGAAGGCACAGATGGAAAAAAAGTTCCCTTAAAAATATGTCTCCAGAGCTGGGAAGGTGGCTCAGTGGTAGAGTGCTTGCCTCACATGCATGAGGCCCTGGGTTCGATTCCTCAGCACCACATAAGCAGAAAAAATAACCGGAAGTGGCGCTGTGGCTCAAGTGGTAGAGTGCTAGCCTTGAGCTGAAGAGCTGCCCAGGCCCAGAGTTCAGGCCCCACTACCGGACCCAAAAAAAAAAAAAAAATGTCTCCATTGCTCAATTCCCTGACTTTATGAATCTCATTCAACTTATATACTTCCTTCTCACATTAACAACTTCTTGTCACTTGAGTTTACTGCACTCATGGCAAAAACCAAACACCTCAATTCTGGCATGCTGTTCTGACTCAGAAGAGAAAGTTGATCTCTTACCTGTCTGAAGACACTTGCCAAATTTAGGCTAGCCTAACAGATCTTAACTTATTGCCTCATTATAATAGGCAGTGTGTAAATGAACTGGGCAACTTAGACAACTGTTTTTGTTGTTTTTTGGTTTACTTTTCCAAGCATCTAGAGGATATGTTAAATGATGATTTTATTTTCTTTCAAGATACTAGAGAATGACTTCTAAGGCAGTAAAAAAAAAGTTTTGAAATTACTTTAGAAATTAATCCTAATTTTTGACATGTTCATTTCTCTACTTGTGAAATTGGCAAGAATATTTCTATCATCTGGTCATTAAATATTGTAACCATACAGAACCTAAAGTATATTAAGAGATATACAATTAGTTTAGTCAGTTACTCATTTTTGTTCATTGTTAACTGTTGTCCTTGCCATGAACATGGCATCCCAATTAAAAAACACAATTCGACAGAACCATTGCACCTCTCTGTCCCTTTATTGTACAGTATAAGTATGTTACTCTTTCTTTGCCACCTTACAACCTATTGAACTCCCAAACTGATTACCTAAGAAGAAAAAAAATTCCTTACATCTTCCAAACCTTCCATTTCTCTAGTCATTTGTCACAGTGATTTTTACGTAAAACACTTTGTGAAAGAAAATAAAACTTATAGGCATATGAATATGAATGAAATCAGAACTTCTTTCTCTTGGTCTTTTCATTGTTGAAGTAGTTTTTAAATTATTTTTAATTTTTATTTGTATATATTATTTTTGCAAAGAGGTTTATTGGTGAAATGTTCATATACAAATGCAGTGTAGCCTGACTCAATCTACCCTTGCTCACACTTTAAACAATTTCAATAAATTCCATACTTTATTGTTATACCCATTTACAGTTGTTCTGAACATAATCCCTCTCCCCACATTCTCTTCTTCCACTTTCCCTCCTCCCACTGATACCCACCCTCAAACACAGCCTGTTTTACATTCTTGTCATTCCTTTTTAAGACATAGTTTCTGTATAGAAGAGAGAACATGGAATATTTGTCTTTCTCCTAATATTATGGTTGAACTATCATTCTTATTTTTTTCTTTCAAACCCCTTTCACCTATTTTGAGAATTCAGGAAAGTTTTACAGAGTATGAGCTCTTTGAAAGTTAGTAAAGTGTCTGATGTTCTTTTCCGAGCAATTAACACAAGGATAGATTCCATGTTTTTTAAGAAAGAAATAGAAGCAAAGAAAAAGAAACAAATATTATATATATAGAGAGAGATAACAGAATAAGATATATACAATATATACACACGCTTCTCCAGTTATGTTGGAGCTATGCCCTACTAAATGTCATAGGTTAGCAGCACTGAAGAACATCAGTTGTTTTCCCTTAGGACTGCATGTACTGAATGAGAGCTCTGATTCCCATTAGTGTAAATTGCTAGCTTAAGAAAAGACCAAAATTCAATTTCCACTGATTAACTATTACTTTTATTTGATAATTAACAATGAAAAATTGTAAGTCATAGAATATCTGTGCTATGTGTTGGAATCTTGGTTCTAGGTAATTGAAAAGAGTATAATCTCTGTTCTTGAGGACTTAAAAAATTAAAAGACAGACATTTATAGAAATGTCTATAGTAAATATCTACTTGTGTTGCAAATAAATCTAAATATGAAACAAAATGGGTATTTTATGATGACCTAGACATGATGTAATATAGTTTACACTTTATGTAATTACTAGGTCACAGGGCCAACTGACTGATGAATGAAGACCATTATTTTGAGTACCTTAAATTTTTGTGTAGATAGCAAAAAAACCTCATTCTAAGAATTATACAATTCTTGGAGTTCATTTTGATACACTTAATTATATATGGTCTTATGCACTTAGCAATTTGGCTATTGTGATCCCTTGCTAAGGATATCATAAACATATTCTAGTTATTACAAATGAGGGAAACCATACAACCACAATGATACTCACTCGACACTACGTTGGAAATGAGCTTTACAATCTGGGGGAAGGAAGTGGGGAGTGGTAAGAGGGAGAAAATGAGGGAGGGGATAGCTGTCTAAAGAGAAATGCACTCATTACTTATGTAACTCTAATTCCCGTCCTCATCATGCTTACAATAAATTTTAAAAAAATAAAATAAAAATGAATGCTATATTAATAAAAGAAGTCTCCTTTTATTAGGCACAGATAGATTGATATGTAAGTTTAACCATAGGAAAGCTGGCACCAGTGAACATTTGCCTGCTTACCCTGGACTATATAAAAAGTTTATATGTAGAGCTAATATTACCTCTGATGCTGTGTCATTTCCCCACCATTCTTAGATTATTTTCAAAATCTCTCTCCATCTCACTAATAAATATTTAACATTCTTTTCACTGATTCTTCTTCCTGAAGCCTTCCACTGATAATTTGACCCTCCTCCTTTGTATAACAATAGATTTTTTTCCAAAAAATACTAGAGAAAGTTCACTCCGTGAACAGAAAAACAATTGCAGCACCTTCTATTTAATTCTTCATAGCAATCATAGTGAAAAAGTTTCCTCATAGTTTTAAGCTTATTAGTAACATATATTCAGAAAAGCTACCCATTGTCTTGGCATCTCTGAATTTAGGGAGCAAATACAACTAATTTTGCTTCAGGGACATTAACATTTGGGTTCAAGGGAAAGCCCAGCGCGTTTTTAAACAAGAAGAATTTATCAGAATTCGGGCAACATTTTGCCTCCTTGCTGGGGACCTTTCTGAAATGGGACCTTGAGATGTGAATACATGAAATCCTTGCTCTTTTTTCTGTAAGAAATGAATTCCTGTGCTAGAGGCTCTCCTTGTCCTTCAGATGTAGACGTATTCTAATTCATCATATCTCTGTAACCTAATGTTGGCTCCAGCTCTGAAATGCAAATTTTATTCTTCTTGCCCCTACTGCCTCCTCAGAGGTGACTTAAAAGAACATATAGACAATACCTCTGACAATCTTTGCTTTCAAGACATCTGAAAGGTGAGGGTTTTGTAATGTATGCTTTCAATTCTGCTGCCATAGGCCCCTCTGACTTTCACAAGACGCATATAGGCCAGAGTACATTAAATTTGATTAAAACTGTGGATTTTGTTTACACGTAGGAGAGAATTCGGAGCTCACTTAACGGATGCCTTCACAAACCCTGATACCAATCAGTGAAAAGTACAGGGTCTGCTGTAAAAATCAATATACTATTCGCTTGGACACTTCAAAAGAAAGATAGAGTTTCTGAAGTTAGAAATATGTGTGTCCCCAAATAATTCATTTTAACTCTATTTCCAGAGCTCTCTTACTTTCTCTGTTTTGTGTGTGTATTTATTGTGATGTGTGTATGTGTGTGTTTATGTGTGTATGTGAGAGAGAGAGAAAGAGAGACAGAGAGACAGAGAGACACAGGGAGAGAGAGACTCTTTTGACTAAGGCAAGCATTTGCAAAATGAAATCCCAACATAACACTACGCTTTGGCCAGAAAAAGTGATTGAAAATATTAAATGAATGAGTCCATAACATTTATATCCAGCTATGCTATGGGCCATGCAATTTAGCAGCAAAGGAAAGCATTCGTTGCCAGGACTCATTCAGCAATTACTACATTATCCCTTGTAGGAAAGTCCTTTCATTATTTTTTTCAGTGACTGCCACTTCTGATCCTTATGCATAAAAGTATTTCAATTGCAAATTGTCTGTTCACAATTTAAGTATAAGAATAAGGTCTGATTCAATATTGTAAATGTAACTCAACAAATACAACTGTTATTTAAGAAACAATAAGTTCAGAACAATTAAGTAATATAGGTAACACTTTTTAGTGCAAGGTAAATGAAATTTAATATTCAATAGCTCTCTGCATCTTGTTAATAGACCTATGTTTTTATTTATCAATTTATACTATTCTAAAAACTCTGAAATGCATTAACTTCTGCCTTTGGGAACATTTTAACTTTCCTTTTATTGTAATACCTCACAAACAAAGCAAAAATAACTTTAGCCTTTGTTTTTGAGAATGATGGAACAGAAGCCAAGTAATTTCTAAAATCTTCAATATTTAAAATTGACTTTAACATGGATAGTGGTACTTATTATTATTCTACCTACTCAGGAAGGAAAGGCAGGAAGATCTCAGTATAGAAGCCAGGCTAGATAAAGTTTGGGAGACATTATTTCACAAACAAAATAAGAACTGAAGGGCTGGGCACATGGTAACACACACAGCATTCTGAATTCAGTCCTTCGTACTACAGCAATGAATAGATACATACATGCACACATACATATGTACATCACCAAAGTATTTATGCTATTGGTTTGAACTGTTCAGATGACCATGTTTTCCACCATTTTACAACTAGCGTATTAACCATTTAAACATATCTCATTACTATGCAATCCTTTCTTTAGATAAGTAATTGAATATTTTTTAAACTTTATCTTATTTCCTTTCTTTTTAATTATTCTTAAGTAGGTATACAAAGGGTTTCACTTCAACATATCATTTTATCTATAATATGTATCTTGCACAATGTCACCCATTCCATCATCCTCCATCTCTCCCAACCCCACCCGTCCTCTAAATTACATTGTTCCATTTTTATATATGTACAGTAATTATTATGACTACAATGTCTGAACAAATTGGACTAGTTTTGTAATGTTTTTAAGTGCTCACACAAATCATATTGAGAATATTTCTTAATAATGCCAATTATATCAAAATACTATGCAAATATTTTTATCAGGCTTTTTTTATTCTGCTTATGCATGCAAGGCAAGCACTCTACCCACTGAGCCACCTTCCCAGCCCCTATGCATATATTTTTGTCAAGTCCCTTAGTTTTAGTAAGCTTATTGAAGGCCTCTCAGAGTGGGAACATTCTTTACAATGAGTGTATTAGCAATTAATTAGAACTTTAGTTTGTGTGTCTTTGGGTTGTTTCTTCTGGTCATTTAGTCTGCATTATTTGAAGTAAATGTTGATGATTTAGGAAAAAAACAAAACTAACCTAGTGGACTATTTGGTTTGATATCATCATATAGAATTTGTCAAATCTTTTGTTTATTTTGCTTGCATAAATAAGTACAATGACAGAGTTAGCTCCCAGTGAAAATAGATATAGATTTAAACAACTATATTCCCAATCTTTTGGCTGATTAGAGAGGATAAATATTTTCTGCTTTGAAATAGGCTTGTTGTGGAAAACCTTTTATGACACAAATCCTTCCTTATAGAAATTCCATTCAGCAAACACTCTCCTGCCTCAGTGTGTACAGAATCTATTCCATGCTGTGCATGAGATACCACACAAAGAAATCCTGTGTAGAAGCATGCTCATTAAACTTCTGAGAGCTTGCTGGCTGGTAAATATTTCCATTTCTGTATTCTAGACGGGAAAATGTAAAGTGCCAAATGTGTTACTTCGTTAGCAAATGTAATGGAGGGACACATATCATAAGATCCAATAATTATTAAAAATAGTAGGTTGATAAGTAAGCCCAAAGAAAACTGCATACCCATGGTAAATGCCCTCTTTCTACATTTGTGGGGTTTTCTTTAAAATAATTTTACTTATTTAAGAGTAACTGATTTTTGTTGTTTTAAGGGAGATGACTGTTTCCAGGAAAAAATGACCAGAATATTTGGGGGTTGTGGGAGGGGTTTTGCTTTGTATACAAACTCTATCACAGTCTATGTTGATTGTTGTCATTAGCATCAAGGAAAACCAAATTTGTGAATTTGGCTTTTTGTATTTGTAGTGGTAAATATATATATACAATAAGCTGCTTTGGGGCTCTTTCACAAAGAATTATTTATAAGTGATATCTGTAGAACAGATTATTATAGTGGGAATTAAGTCTACATGAATAAATTAACAAATGAGTGTCTATGTATTGGAGAGAGACAAGGAGAAAGAAGATGCTCTTTGTGTAATAATAATTTGCATCTGGAGGCAGAGTAAACAAGTGTGATGCATATAAATAAACAGTTGCAACACTAAGGGTTTCATTTCCTATAGAGAGCTGTGGGTAAGAGAATGAAGTTTGATATCAGGCAAGCTTCGGTTGAGGTTCCAATCTACCACATAAATGATGCATATAAGTAGATTCATTAGTCTTTTTGTAGTCTTACATGTAAAGCAGGAAAAATAATTCCCCTCCTTATAGTTTGATATGAGTGATAAATAAGGAATATATGTAAAGGGAGGTTCTTAGAAAACAGCAACCATTCAGCAGCCTTAGTTATTAGTACTAGCATGAAGAAGTTATACCAAAAAAAAAAAAAATCAAGTGTTTACGAAGGAAAGACCTTTCTCTTTCTTCTAACAAGAACCAAATCAAACCTAGTTGTTATTGGGATTCTGACTAATATAGTGGTGAAAGAAGAAAGGTGCATCACATGGGCATCATTTATTCATGTGTTAAGAGTTATGCATCTACTATCTGCCTTGCTTGGCTCACTGATAACTCTTAAGAATGAAAAGAAGCAGACACATGATCCTTGACAAAGGAGTTTATGGTATAGCACCAAAGATAGACCCACTTTAAACCAGTAACTGCACCAAATAAATAAATATAATAAACTCTAAAGAATGACTAGTAAGTGCTCTAATGAAATGACAGCATGTGGAGATAGATAATAATGCCCTTTAGGGCAGGTGAGTATGGTCTTCCTGAGGAGGTGAGCGCCACAGGTTGGGAAAGAGCCAACTACTTCCTGTTCAGGGTCCCCAGGAATATGAGCAGAAGGTCTTAGGGGAACTATGTGTGCTTTATTTCATCATTAACACCAGAGTTCCCATCATCAAATTGTACTACTGCATATCAGGACTTGTAAATTTTTTAAAAGTCATACTTGATCAGATTTATTGTTAATCTCCAAAGCAACTGATCTTTCAAGATGTTACAAGCCCAATGGTTTCTTTTCTTCTCTTTTTTTCCAAAGCAGACAACATTTGTATACATTTTAAAACTCAAGCAACCACAAAATAGATTGGCTTCTTAGTTTGAGAATAAATGTAAAGAGCCAAAATATGTCAGCCACCCATGGTCCTTTCTCCTGGCAAAGGGAGAGGCTAGGACTAAAAGTAATGGCACTGTAAGTAGATGTTCACCTAGGAAGCTTTGAACCACACATTATGAGACCCACAGTAATGTATTCTGTCTATCTCATATTATGCCATATCTGGGTCGTTGTAAAATTCCTAGAATAAAAATTTTGTCTTGGGAGAGCCACATTCAGGTTGGCCACTTTCCACTGGGATGTGAGATTGCTCCTGGGAACAAACTTAACACGGCAGGACAAAACCAGAGTGCATTTGGAAATTGGAGACGATGGAATTGGATTCAGAGCTAATACCTTCATCTTAACTTAAAATATGAAAAGTTCAATAACTCCACGAAAAGCTCCTAAAACCTAATAGCACTTCTAATAGCTCTTCTGTAATACCCACCTTCTCCTCAGGGGCCTAGCAATCATCCCAGAGTCATGTGAAATACGATTGCAAAAAGCATCGTCTAGACCAGTGAATTTCTACTCTTTCATTTCTGTACCACACCTGTAAAACTGTTTCAGCTTTATAGCTCTGTCTTCATAAATACATTCAACTCTCAATTACCCTCACCAATGAAGGGGAGCATTAGTGCAGATAATTGAAATTGGTGAATAATCGGCTCCAGTGGGCTCTGGCCAGCTCCTCCTACCCAGCTTAGCTACTTTTTGTGGGTAGGGCAGACAGGGCCTGCCTTGTCTTTTACCTTTATGCCTAGATTAGGAGCAGATAGGTGCTTGCCACCGCTCCTAAGGTTTATTTGGAATTTCTGGATGTCAACCATTTTGTAACCTTTGCCTGGATAAGAAAATAAGTATTGTGGAGCCAATTGTGAGCTGTTTAAGATCAGAAATGCGTGGGCAAGTTGGCACCAACTTGGCACAGCTTCCAAGTTCTGTATAATACTTAACAAATCTCTAACGAGATTTGTGCCAAGAAATAGAGTCATAGTCTCGCACGCCTCCTCATTCCTCCCTTATTATTTTTCTATTAGAGAACATCATAGCTACTGGTGTTGAGGACATTTCTCCCATTGTAGAATGCCAACAAGAGCTGTCCAGATTTTAATATACTCTTTAAAAAGTGATTCATGTCACCCCAGTTCTCCTACCAGAACAACCTGTTTTGTAAGTGGTTCAGGATGGTGATGAGTCATATGGCAAGGACTGCTGATAGGAAGTGATCAATTGGGGGATCATGATTCAATAAAATGGTTCTGCCAGGATCATAAATCCTGAAAGCAAAGCTCTCCATTGTGAAGATCATCACAGTCCCCAGACGAGCTCCTCAGACTTCCCAATCCACCAGAACTTGATTTCTTTCTCCCCAGCTGCCCTCAGTCTGTGACTAGGGCTATCTTTCTATTTCTCGTATCTTCATCCAACTTCATTTCACTTCCACACATCTTTCCCTTTCATCCTTTATTGGTCCTCTTTTGTTCTCTTCCATGTTTTCATTATCTGTGCCTCTCTTTCTCATATAACTTCTCTTGCCTCCTTAACTTATTTTAAAAATCACTGTTTTTCTTCTTTACTTCCCCCACTCCAGTATTTCCACTTTGCCCACTCCCCTCCACTGTAGCATCGTCCTTTCTGATTAGATGCCATATGTATGACAAGGTAGACAGATGCTCTGCTGTTAGACTAAAGGGCTTTTTAATCTACCAGAACAGAAACTAGGAGCTTTCTTTTTGTTTGGGGACATCAGCTCTTCGTGGCAAAGGGCTTAGGAATACAAATGATGGCTTTTCCTTTAAGCAGCATGAAATCTCAGCAGGTCTGTCTTTTTTTCTCCTTATTTTACTTATCTGCATGGTAAAAATATGCACATGTGATGGATTCATAAATACCACTAATGACACCCAGATCTCTGTACACACAGTGCTTGCACCAGTGGGGGCAACTGGCGTAGGTCTGTGACAGTCAATGCATTTTCCCCATTAGCCATCTACATACTGCTTACAGACTCTTTGACTATGGACAATATTTATTTTGGTGGAGGTCTCAGTTTGCAATTCCTCAAACCTTTGTCTAAATGGAAAGCATTTTCTTTCTTTGTCGTCAGATGTGTCCGGTGGGTAATCAGAGAGACAACGTAGGCAGCCTGTGAACCCGCACAGCCAGAACATGTCCATGGTTTGGCAGCTGTTGATCCATAGGGCTCTCTAAGTGCTCATTCTACGCCACGAGAGAAAAATTGTAGGACAATGGCTAGCAATTTTAGGGCAAGGTCACTCAGTTAAAATATGAATCTGAATTCGGAGCGGAATCCTTGCACTTGAAGTCAGCTTCCCTTTTTCCTTAGGTTAGGATGGTTCATTTCACCATAGTAAAGGGCCCCGATGCTGCCTTTCCAACAGTTAAGAGCCCAGGGTTAAGTGCAAGTTGGTTGTGGAAGAAGAGTTATATGGGTTAACAGAATCTATTCTAACTTCAGAGCCCCTCAACTGGAATGTGGATTCTTGAATTACTAGGAACTCTGAGGAAAATTTTGTCAAGAAAGTATTTCAAGCTAGGTACCAGTGATTCATGCCTGTAATTCTAGCTACTTAGGAGGCTGAGATCTGAGGATCATAGTACAAAGCAAACCTGAGCAGGAAAGTCCATGAGACTCTTCAATTATTTACCCAAATGCTATAAGTGGAGTTGTAGCTGAAGTGATAGAGTGCTAGCCTAGAGCACAAATGTTCAGGGATAGCCCCCAGACCTTGAGTTCAAGCCCAGGGCTGAAGGGTCTGAGAAAGCATATCAGAGTCCTATATCATTCCAAAACAGTCATGTGGTGATTATATCTTCTGACTTTCTCTAATGGCAAATGCCCGGTTTGTTCCTCTGTTTCATGGTTCCTCTGTGTCATATTTGAGTCTCCTAACTCTGCTAACACAAGAGAAATCATTAGAAATGCCAGGAAAAAAATTTCCTTGACTATCTCCCAGTGAAAAACACAATACCAAAGACCTTGCCCACCAGAATACACCAGAACTTATGAGTCCATGGCAGACTGTGTGAACACTCCAATGCTAAGAATAGGAAAAATATTTCATGGTTTGGAAGTTTTCTAACTTGTGTGAGATAGTGGCCAACAACAGAAAATAGAATCTATTGTCAATAATTACCTCTGACTGCCTAGCAAATTGGACAGTCATCAAATAATCAAAGTGGATAGACATTAGATAATCTACAGCCATGAATTTCTTTTTTAAAAACATTATTTTATTTTATTTTTCTTCAATAATTACTAAAAAGTACTAATATCTAGGGCCTTGCTAATCAATGCTAATGCTTGCTAATCAAGCATTTCTCATCTGAGCAACATACCTATCCCACTGTATTTCAATTAAAAAAAATAACTTTGAGGCAGGTTCTCAGTTTAATCTCAGAAAAATTTTGTCTTAAGACAGGGCTTCCAACTTGAAATCTTCCTGCCCCAGTATCCTAAGTGTCTGCGTTACCACACCCTGATGACATTGTTTTTGTACATTTAGTCTTCATAAACTTTTCGTGTGCCAGTTCTGGGATTTGAACATAGGGCCTGAGCACTACTTCTTGAGCTTTTTGGTACAATGCTAGTGTTCTACCACTTGAATCACAGCTGCAGTTCCAGTTTTTGGTGGTTAGTTGGAGGTAAAAGTCTCTCATGGACTTTCCTGTCCAGGATAGCTTCAAACCATAATCCTTCATAAACATTTTAAACTTGAGTTCACAAGTATGCAGGTGACATTATCCATGTGCTTTTAACTAATTGTAGGGTTTTCCATATACTCATGAAAGCATATAAATAATTATTAATTTCCATGTTTTTATGGATGTAGAAATTGAGGGATAGACGAAAAAGTAGCCCTGGCTTGAAAAGATCCAAGATGTCTACTACAGTTGAACAGCCAATCATGTTACCATGTTGGTTTTCTATTTTCTTACAGGGAATTTTCTTCATTCCTCCTTCACGAGTGAAATAAAACAATTTCATAAACCCAGTACTCTGAGAGGCAGATAGAAAGGGCCACCTGTTACAGAGGTGAGAAGATAATTCTCAGCTGTTCAAACAAATACATTTCAACACCAGGGGTCATATCTACCTGCTCTTTGTATCCACAACACCCTGCTCTTCTGCCAAGTCATTTACTCTTTTTAATTGAGCAGATCTGGCCTTTTGGTGCCTGTTTTTGTTTATGTGTTTTCTGTTTTGCTCCTGACACCATTGCAGTTAAAACATTAACACTATGATACAAATGGATGCCAGCTACCTTAGCCCAATTCCATGACCCACACAAAAGCATATGTTAGAATATACAGGTGCTGTGCAGCTTCTTGTGAGGTTCAGCTTGCCAGGAATTGCACAAAGATAGCAGGAGCCATTGCCCTCTTGTAACTTGGTAAAGTACACCGCACAATGGAAGTAATAGCTATTGTATCTCTCACAAAGGATCTGCTCTGGTCAGCGGAGAGGCCCAGGAAATCACTTCTTCCATTTTCTAAGAGCAGCCAAGTAGGTGACATGGAAATCTCCCATTGTCTGGGTGTAGTGGGAGTCCAGAAACCAGACCTGCCTGGGGAGCATAGTACCATGTCTTCTCCCCACTGGCAGGAGCCAGCAGCCTCCCTATAGAGCAGAACCACCAAGTCATAGGATGCCGGGCACACTGAGCTTTTCTGGCTGCTTTGAGTTAGTTATCTGTTCACTGCTCCTCTCACAGAAGAAGCTCTCTCCACCCCCACACACTTCAGAACTTCTGTTCACTTTCAAGTTTCTTTCTCTTTTTTTTTTTCTGTTCTTTTGTTAAGATCATTTCTCTTCAAGTCTTTCAAAGCTTCTTTGAGGATTCTCAGAGACACAAAGCACTCCTTTTGGATTGCTTTCCTAGTTATTTCAAGGAGGTGGCTGAGAATGAAATCTGTGTGTACCTGGGTGCACATGGCCCCCCTGTGTCTGGAGTGAGCCAGCAAGTGCCGGCCTGCCAGTGTCTAGGGACATGACTGATTGATTCACCGCAGATAACCTGTGGAGTCTAAGCAAGTCAGGGTTTTACTCCTGGACCGCACTCCCTTTTTCTGTAGCCTTGTAGTAGTTAGCCAATCTTCTCTGTATGGTCCAGATGAATTATTGCACATCTAGCTTCATTTTTTCCTCCCACAGGTGAAAGGACTTCATCGTTTACTATTTATGATATTTTCTGATCTTTAAATCCTCGAGGTGTATATAGTACATTTGGGATGAAAAATTATTCTGTGAATCCTCAACACACCTATTTCCCTGTAGGCTGTTGCTATGTAGGAAGGAAGAAGAAAGTCTTTGCATCCTGGTTTCTAGAGTTCATTTGCTTTCATTTACTGACGGTGCATCCCATTTCTTCTCCTGAAGTGGATAGTATTATATTATTTTTAAATTTTTTATTATTTTGATGTCCTTCAGTTTGGATTCAGGCCCTGGTCACTGTCCCTGAGCCTCTTTGTGCTCAAGGCTAGTGTGCTACCCCTTGAGCCACAGTGCCACTTCCTACCTTTTCTGAGTGGTTGATTGGCAATAAGAGTCTCATGGACTTTTCTGCCTTACTGGCTTTAAATATGATCCTCAGATCTTAGCCTCCTGAGCAGCTAGGATTATAGGCATGAGCCACTGGGTGCCTGACTAGATAATGTTTTAAAATCACCCACTGCATGAGGTTATTGGGTTTCATTGAGCAGATCTAGGAACAGAAAACATTTGATATCTTAGTTGAGACTCATAAATGTGAACAATGTTGTTGCTCTATAGACAACTGAGATTTTTACCTCACATGTCTTTCCAACCTTCTTCCAGCACAAGAAACTTTTCTTGCCTAAGAGACTAAGGTGTTTTACTTAACCTTCCACCTGTAATGGTCCTCCACCATTGCCCACATCCTAATCTCAACATCATCTCCTTTTGAGCTTTGTCTTATCATTCAGCATTCATCCAGGGGAAGCCTTTCATGGACATTGAGTCTGAACTACAACTTCCCTCTATTATTTTGTTATCTTCAGTAGCTTTTTATTTTCTTGGTACAGAGTTTTGCTTTGCTTTCTAGGCTGTCCTTGAACTCTGGCCTCCAGTAATGTTCCTACCTCAGCCTTCTGGGTAGCTGGAATTAGAGGTGCTCCCTCTCAATATCTTGTAGGTTTATAGTACTTAGCAATGTTTGTGGTCACTGTCTTTTCAACATGAAGGATCTAGCCCTATTCATTGTGATATCCTTGGGAATGGGACAATGTCTTTCTTACTGACTATATTTAATTAACTTTCTTAATTAACTTTATTCAAGTTATGGTAACTTAAGGATGTGTGCCAAATGCTTTTCAAGGCCCTGTTTGATAAAGTCCTGAAATAAACAAACCCTTGTCTTCAGTTTAGTTGGGAATATAAAACAAATCATGATTTTGTATTGTACAGAGGAATTGGTATTTAAATTTCACATAGGATGACCAGGGAGGTTGGGTAGATGGCCAGAAAGAAGCGAAAACAAGAGCTGAAAAGAACAAGACCAATGGTTCTGAGTTGGGAGTTCAACTGGTCTTTGACAAAGAAGGCAGAAATACAAAACAGTCTCCTTCATTGAAGCAGAGCAAAAATAACGAAGAGACTAAAAAGAAATGATTTTAGAGATGCCTAAGGACCGTGGGTAATGGTATTATGAGGACCTCTGCTTTTATTCTGGGTAGATTCAAGAGTCCTAGAGAAGATGAATGAATTATTTAGGTTTTAAATACATAATTCCAAGAATAATGATACTCAATGAAGACTTCAATACAATGTATACAAATAAAGGGTATAATTCTTTTGGTGGTTATTTGAGGTGCTGACACATGAAGATGCTAGAAATGAGCCTTCTTCTACACCTTGAGTTCCTTTGTATTCAGGTAATGATTTATGTCATGCCCCCATCGCCCCCAAAGCTGCAAAAGATAAAATGTTGGTGATGATGGATAAAGCCGGAGAGAGTATAAGACACTCAGTGTTGCTCTAAAGCAATGTCCTATGTTTGATCTGTAAAAGAGACATCTCTTTCTCTGTAATCACCCAGCAGCAGAATGAGCTCTATTTTTAATCCAGATTTTTAAAAAGCCTGTGGGGGCCGAGATGAAAGAAGTTGGAAAAATAACAGGAAATTGCTACCAGCATGTACAGCATCCATGAAAGCCACTGGTCATTGGAGTTCTGACTTAGATGAACTTATCTTTTCACTTTCTTACCCTTCATCCCAAGCAGGAATCTCTTAGGGTTTTCACTATTTATGAATGACATCAGGAGTTTCATAAAAATATTTAATTACCAAAATAAGCAAGTAATTTTAAGCAATAAGAACTACTTCAAGAATAGGCAAATATTTCAGATTGCCAGTGTATAAACTTATTTTAAAATAAATATGGGCAAATAAAGAAAACCTGAAATCCACTTTATCCACATGAATATAGCTGGTCATTGGATCATACTAAAAATATTAAAAGAAAAACAGTTATTTAGGTTTCATAAAATTTAATATTAAATATACTGAATTATTCCTAAAGGGGAAAAAACTGGTGGGAAAAAGAACTATTGTTTTAAAATGTTTTGGAAGGGATGGGGAGAGAATGAGGAATAGAAGACACTGTACAAAAGGAAATGTAGCTGGGCTCTGGTGTCTCATGCCTGTAATCCTAGCTATTCAGGGAGCTGAGATCTGAGGATCCCAGTTCAAAGCCAGCCCAGCCAGAAATGTCTGTGATACTCTTATTTCCAATTAGCCACCAGAAAATCGGAAGTGGCTCTGTGCTCAAGTGATGGAACTTTAGCCTTGAGTTGAAGAGCTCAGGGACAGGGCTGAGACCCAGAGTTCAAACAGCACAACCAACAAAAAATAAAAAGCAAAAAAACAAAAAAAGGAAATGTACTCATTATCTGACTCATGTAATTGTGATCCCGCTACACATCACCTTTATAATAATAATAAAGTAAATTAATTTTTTAAAGCCAAAGAAAAATGTGTTAGTAACAAGTTTGTGAATATATTAATAAATTTTCCTAGTTCATTGTGTGTAGACCTCCAGAACAAGTATGTTGTAAGACAAGTTAAAGACGATGGAGTGCAAAGTGGCTGGTAGGATCAAATGGTCCCTGTTTTGCATCACTTGAATTTGTTTTTTGTTTATTTTTTGAGTGAAGTTCATCTTTCTGAGTTGAAAATAATATTTTAGCATTAAAGAAAAGCAGTAGAGGGGCTAGGAAGGTGGCTCAGTGGTAGAGTGCTTGCCTTGCATGCATGGGGCCTTGGGTTTGATTCCTTAGCACCACATAAGCAGAAAAAGCCGGACATGGCACTGTGGCTCAAGTGGTGGAGCACTAGCCTTGAGCTGAAGAGCTGAGGGACAGCATCCAGGCCCAGAGTTCAGCCCCCATGACTGCCCCCCCCCCAAAAAAGCTGTAGAAATTATTCCTGTCAGAATTAGGAGAAAAGAAATTGAAAGGCCATGTTGAGGTTTTCAGTCTTGAACATCAGGACAAAAACAAAACAAACAAACAAACAACATCTTCTTTAAATAAGTCTTTACATTTAACAATATGGATAGTACATGGTGGCGGTTCACTGGCATATAACATCACAAAAGAGCCAACCTTATCCTCAATCATCTGACCATTATTACAAATCTGGGCCTCCTCTAAAAGACCAAGAAACATTTCCTATAGCTTTCTCACACCTATTTATTTTCTATCAGCACAGGTTACCCATTTCCTAAAGAAGACAGTGATAGGTTGCGAGAGTGTTCTCTGTGGGAATGATTGAGCGCTACTCCACGGTTGATAATGTTTCTGCCAGGTCCTCATATGTCGTATCTTTCCCAAATGGACATATAAAACATAATCTATAGTTTTGTTGCTTCTTTCAAAAGCCTGAACTTGTAGAATCTTTCCGGCGGTGAGTATCACAGGTCGGTACTCAATATATCCTGACTACTGTTTAGATAGGTAAACAGCTCAACCAGGAGGGAATCATACATAAGAGGAGGAAGCATAATAAAGTCAAGGAGAGTGAAGTAGATATTGAGAATGGGTGGTGGTTGTGAAGGAAGAAGTACAGGGAGGGGTATAGAGGGTGGTGGATCTTTTTTCCTCTTTACAAATAAATCACTCCACATGTTCTGAGAATGTCTGCGTATTAGGTCAAGTACTAAGCTCCTTTTTCCAAAATTCAAAAAGAACAAACAAACTGTAAAGTGAAGGAGAAGAAGTTTTTAAGATATTAACTTACTTTATTGTTATTATAGAGGTGACATACAGAGGGATTACAATTACACAAGATAGATAATGAATATGTTTCCTTATATATAATGTCCTCTGTTTACTCATTCTTTCTGAGTCCCTTTCTCCCTGCTCCCCCACCAGTTGGATAGTTCACTTTTGTCCATATCCAGTGAGCTCCACTGCTGTACTTTTTCACCCTTTTCCCCTCATATTCTGTACCCTCCTCCTAACCCTCCCAAAGATATATACTTGAATACACCCTACATAATGAAAAGAAGACCTAATAATCAAAAACTAAAAATAAATAAATAATCATTTTAAAAAGAAAAGAGAGGTCTTTTGTTTCCATATTTTGGAGTTCATTTTGATATATATATGTATACATATAATTTTATTTAAATATTTAGAGGCACTTGGGCATTGCACCTTTGTGTTTCTCTCCTAAGAATACCCTGTTTGGATTTCACTGTGTGTGAATAACTAGAACCCTGTGTATTTTAGATCTAATTTCCTCATATCCGAGAAAGCATGAACCCATTGTCTGAGTTTGGTTTACCACACTTATTATGATGTGTTCTGGTTCCATTCATTTCCATGCAAATGATATTATTTTATTCTTTCTAATGGCTGTATAAAATTCCATTGTGTACAGGTACTACATTTTTTTATCCATTCATCTATTGTGAGGCATCTGGGATGTTTCTATATCTTGACTATTGTGAATAGTGTGTCAGTGAACATGGTTATACAGGTGTTTTATCATATCCTGGTTCATGATGTTCAGGGTAGAAGCCCGGGAGTAGGATAGTAGGTCATATGGAATGTCTATGTTTAGTATTTAAGGAACCTCCAGACTGCTATCCAGAGTGGTTGTACTAGTTTATAATCCTACAAACAGTGCACATCCCAGCCAACACTTCTTGTTCAGATTCACAATGTTGGCCAATATAACTGGAGAGAGACAGAATCTCTGAGTTTTGATTTGCATTCCCTTTATGGCCAGGAATGATAAGCATTTCCTAATGCATTTCTTTCCCATTTTTACCTAGAAGAAAGGTTTTCAAAGAAAAGAAAGACAAAGAATAGAACAAACAATTTTGGAGAAAGACACATATAGAGATATATAGATAGAGTGTGTTTGGTGTCTTGGAATCAAAGGAAGAAGAAGAAATTCTAAAAGAAGCAACCAATAGGGAAAAAAAGTCTGGGCCACTTATGACAGGTAAGAACAGCTTGAGAAAAGTCATACATGTCCTCTCTGCTCCCAGCTACCCAGGAGCTGAGGTATACTGTCAGGGCAGATAAACAAGGGAAGATGGGAAGGAATATAATTTACAACTTGTTTGTCATCTGGGAAGGAAGCTGAATGAATTAATATCCTTCTCAGGTTTCAAGACATCAAGAGGGGCACACATTGTCCTCACTAACAAGCAATAAGTGGAGGGCGCTCTCATTATGTGATACCCTAGGCAGTCAGAGCCCCATATTACATTGGATACCTTTGGACTTTAAGGCCTTTTTTTTCTCCAGTGGAGACTGGGTACTGGTTTCTGTCTAACCATTGTGACATGAAAGTAACTTTCTTTGAACAGTAAGGAATTGTTAACTGATTGTTAACTGATTGAACAGTAACTCTCTAAAGGCAAGATAACCTTAGCTATAGTAAATTTTAGAATCCTGGTCTATTAAAAAAAAAGAAAGAATGTGATCAGTGAGCCAGAGAACTTCGATGAGTGATTTTCCACATCTTAGTCAGAAAATAGCACATTTAAATGAAGTCTTGGATAAGCAATGAGATGCACAGATGTGTGGAAATCAACAACAGAGGGTGACATTCAACAGAGCTAAATTGTTTTCATTCTATCTCAGATGCTCAATGCCTTTCTGAGTCCCACACATTGTGGAAAAACCATAATTTTCATCTTGGGAAAGAACCATGAATTTTTCAAGATAGGAGTCTGGGTGTGTAAGTGGGTATGCCCCACAGGCTTAAGCTGTTCTTAAGAGGAAGATGATTTAGCATTGTGCATTTCAGACTTGGTCACATTTTTGGCAGTGTGCCTGGTGACAGAGCTGAAGCTCAGAACACAGCTATCTGATGGATATCCATATCCAGTTTAAGAGCCTGTGAAATACTGTCCATTGTCCTGAAAAGGAATAATGGACTGGAAATAGACATTAATTGTTCCTCAAAGGTAATGCTTTGAATTTCTCAAAGTCAAAATACAGAATGAGCATCCAACTGTGGGGACATGTTATAACTAAATTCTTTTCCAGGATGGGTTCTGTGCTTGTAAGAAATAGACACAGGGTGAGAGAGAGGCAGCTGGTTAGATTATAAGTATTTGGACAGAGGTCAGTGGGAGTCCAGACTCTTCTGTTTTTATTCAATGTTTTATTCAAGTAGTGATCTGGAAAGCTAGAAGTTCTATATGTTCCCTAAATGACAGCAAAAATCAGAAAACTACATCCAACAGGGCTGTACTTCCTCCTGTTGTGTGGGGCCAACATAAATACTTCCCATTTTTTGAGCTAGCAGTAACTAGATCCTCCCCATAGAGCAATGGGAGTGATGGAATGACAAGCATTGGTATTATGGTGGAACACTGCCATTGCATGGATTGTTTATCATGTTTCACATTATCTCTGTGCTATCTCAGCTCACATCATACTAGAACAGAATCAGAGAAAAGACACCAAATTGCTCTACCTTTTCTACTATGTGTGACAGCATTTTAAGAGCACTATTGTACTTAGTGAAATGTATGTAGTTGCATGAACACATACACACATACACAAGATATATCAATGCTATAAAGAGGATGTGGGTCAAATGTAAAGATTTTTCTCTTAAATTATTGTAAATATAAAATCAGAGATTAAGAGAGAAAGAAAAAGCAGAGGGTAGGATATGGAAACTTAAAAAAAAGAAGAAAAAGAAAGCAATGGATTTTACAGAAGATAGTGTTTTAATTTCCCTTTTAAGGAAATTGGAAGGAAAATCTGAAATGACCCAGTCATAGAAAGTGTAGGATGTACTATTCTAGCGATATTGATTTACATATATAATTGGTTTTCTATTCTCCTCAAAAACATGTGGATATGACTATATCCAGGGTATGGCCAGGTGCTGGTGGCTCATGGCTGTAATCCTAGCTACTCAGGAGGCTGAGATCTGAGGATTGTTGTTCAAAGCCAGCCTGGGCAAAAAAAATCCATGAAATTTATATCTCCAATAAACCACCAGAAAACTGGAAGTGGTGCTGTAGCTCAAGTGGCAGAGCACTAGCTTTGAGCTGAAGAGCTGAGGGACAGTACTCAGGCCCAGAGTTCAAGCCCCATGATGGACAAAAAAAAAAAAAATCTAATGGACATTCTTATATCCTCTAATTCTCATGACAGTGTAAATAAACTAGTTGTAAATAAACTAGTTAGAATTAGAATGCTGAAGCCAGATAACTGTCCTTCCCTTTAAAGCTCACTTGTCTGCTGCTGTGTGCATTTTTTTTCCATAGAGTGTAGAAATAGGTTAGTTTTCTTTATAAGTGGCTTATCTGAAATGCCTATTCATGGGAAAAACCTATTCCTGTACATATTCCCTAATTTAAATGGCACACAAATTCTTGTTTCTGAACACACTAAAGACATTCTACTGAAGAAATAGAAGGTAGTTTCTGTAGAGGAATGCTTGGATTTCCTGATTTTTTTAACTTTAAAACATTCAAGTTTCATGTTTCTTCAGCTTCTCTAAGTACTTAAAAGTCAATGGAGACACAAGGACAGGAAACATAGATGTGGAAAGCCAAAACAATATAGACAGGAAGAAAGAAGAAATTTTTGTGTGACAATAGCAAGTAGCAAAACAGAGAACAACCAAAAAAGGAGAAAATAAAGTCTTCAGCTGTATCCAGAATGTAAAATAAAAATACATAGAGATAAGGGTTAAAAAAAGTAGAAAGATAACCTAAATAAAAAGCAAATTGTGTGAAGAGGAAGGCAATGTAATTCAGGAAACAGTGTTAGTAGAAAAGATGTCATGTGGAAATATATGTCACTAAATATAGTTAAGCAAAGATCTTTGAAACAATTCAGCAGGAAGAAATCATTGAAAAAATCCACTGCATCCATCTTGAAGGAGCTGAAAATATGCAAAAATTGGATACACATAAAAACTATACTATCCGAAATGTAAGATAAACTGACCTTTCGCCTTCACACTCTCAGTCCCTTTCCTCGTCCAGTCTCTTTCTATAGAAGCAATACATATATTAACTACTCTTCCTAGTAGTTTACCTGTGACTCTCTAAACAAAAGAAAAAATGGCAATGTTTAGAAATACCCATTTGCCTTAGGGAAGCAGAAATTTCAACTCGTAGTTAAAATATCTCAAGAATGGGCTCTCTTGATAGTTATTTAACCTAAGATTAAAAGTTACAAACTTCAAAAAATAAAGAAAAAAAATCACTATAGGTTTATTAATTCCACATGCAACATGCTCTTTATAAATAAATATTTGTGGAAATTCATTACTTCGCTTTTGTTTACTTGTCATTTTACCTTGTCTGCCTATAATCAACTGTAATGCCAACAAACAAAAACAACAACACAGGTTTATTAATTTGAGGTCTATTGATTTGTTGGAAGACAGATTGAAAGGACAGAAACTGTTCCATATTGTGTCAGATCCACAAGCCCCATCTGTTTTTTTTATGTTTCTTATTGTAGAAATACTGTACAGAGGGGTTACAGTTACATGAGTAAAATAATGAGTACATTTCCTATTGAGTATTGTTTCCTCCTCCTTTTATTCCCTATCATCCCTTCCCTTCCAACCTCCCCAACCCCTCCCTCCCAAGTTGTAAAGTTCATTTTCAACATACTGTCTTGTACATCTCATTGTTACAATGGGTTAACCTGTATCCTTATTTTAACATATTATTTCCTTTCCCCACATTAGAAAAATGTAGATACAATATGCAGGGTACTGACATCAAATACAGTGAAAACAAGGGTTATACCATGAGGGAAGAACATACAAAAGAAACAAAAAAAATCACTTAGTACATTTTAAATACATTGAAAACAATAGCAAGAAAGAAAAAAAAAACTTGTGTCCCTATCTTGGGGTTCATTTCACTTAACATTATCTTATAGGGTCATACATACATAGCTTTTGACCTTTTCTGCTTGTCCTAGATTTATACTAGTTATTGCAAATAATGGAAACCATAGGATCTATGTTTCTTGGGCCTGGCTTATTTCACTTAATATAACTGTGTCCAGGTCTTTCCATTTCCTAACAAATGGGGGGAATGTCATTCTTTCTGATGGAGGCATAGAATTCCATTGTGTGTGTGTGTGTGTGTGTGTGTGCGCGCGCGTGCGCGCGTTTTTCGTGATCCATTCATCTACTGAGGGGCATCTTAGCTATGGTAAATAATGCTGTGATAAACATGGTTGTGCTGTTAGCTATAGTATAACCTTATTTGTGATCATTTGGATAATGCCCCAAATTGGGATTGCTGGGTAATAGGGGAGCTCTTCCAAAGTGGTTGAACAAGTTTACACTCCTACCCACAATGCAGCAGGGTTCTCTTTTGGCCACATCCCCTCCAGCATCTGTTGTTATTAGATTTCTTGGTTATAGCCATTGTAATTGGGGTGAGGTGGAATCTCAATGTCGTTTTATTTTGCAATTTTTTTATAGCTAGAAAGGTTGAGCATTTCTTCATGTGTCTATTGGCCATTCTTATTTCCTCTTCAGAGAAAATGAGAAGAGCTGAAATCAGGAAAGCAACTCCTTTTGTAATAGCCCCACAAAAAATAAAATACCTAGGAGTTAACTAAAGAAGTGAAGGACCTCTATAATGAAAACTTTAAAAACCTAAATAAGGAAATTAAAGCAGAATTTAGGAAGTGGAAAGACCTCTGATGCTCCTGGATTGGGAGGATTAACATCGTGAAAATGGCAATACTTCCAAAGGCTATCTACAAATTTAGTGTGATACTTACCAATAGTCCAACCTCATTCTTCAATGAAATAGAAGAGACAACCCAAAAATTCATATGGAAAAATAAAAGACCCCAGATAGCCAAAACAATCCTTAGCAGAAAGAACAGTTCTGGAGGAATATCAATACCAAATATCAAACTCTACTATAAAGCCATAGTAATCAAAACAGCTTGGTACTGGCAAAAGAACAGACCTGAAGACCAATGGAATAGAACTGAAGACCCAGAAATGAACCCACAGACCTATAGCCACCTAATCTTCGATAAGGGAGCTAAAAAAATAGAATGGAAGAAAGACAGCCTCTTCAGTAAATGGTGCTGGCAAAAACTGGTTAAACACCCATCTGTTTTTATTATCCAGGATCTTTAGTACCCTCTGCATTATTCTCTGGCTTTCCTGGGTTTTAGGCTCTTACTTTTAAGTTTGTGAGAAGCCCTAGAAGGATACTCAGAGATGACTCTCATATACAGGTTAGTGTGGTTTCACTAAGAACTAAGAGGGCACAGATATTGATGGGAGGAAGGGAGAGAAAAAGCGAGACATAGATATAGACAGTGACAGAGGCAAGCAGGGAGGAAGACACAGATACAGAGAGACAGCAAGAAGAAAGAGAGCACACAGGAGCACAAGAGCACACTCTTCCTGAAGTAGGAGATATTTGATGGAATATCTCTTTCATTAGCCATTCAAGCTATGATAGTGGTCGTGGTAGTCATAGCTGGGTGCTCTGGAGCTCTGCAATCTTTTTCCTTTTCCTTGAGGTGTGACTTAAACACAGCTAATATCTTTGAACTGAGTAGGGGAAAAGTGTACATCACCCCAGTGGATCATTTACAATTTTCAATATACTATTACAACTGTTGTTTCCTCCATGAGGCATTTTCTCATTGTAAGTGAAACATCTCTCTAAGAAAATGTTCAGTAATATGTCTTCTCAGCAATATATGAAGAATTCCTTGTAGCGTGTTGTCTTCTTATGACTACATCTGTCCAACTAGTATTTTTCTTTCCCTTCTAGGACACTTTGCTTTTGGAAGTACAGGCTTTATGTGTCTTGGTATGCAATTGATAAGGGTTGCTTGTATACAATTCTCTGGCATCATAATAGGGTTTGGGGGAATGCCATCTTATTTCCAAGAATGTGTACACACACATACACACACACACACACACACACACACACACACACACACACACACACACACACACACATTACAGAATAAGTTGGGTTTCTTCATCTGTATATTGGACACATACTATCTTTCTTGGTATTATACATCAGAAAAGAGCATGTCACTGTTCATGATATGACATCTTTGGATACTATTAATAGCTGTACCTGCCATAAAGAAAACCTCTGCATTCTGTGCTGAGTTTATCTCCTCAAACATCCAGGAATACCTGAGGCAACAGCATCTTTCAGACTACCTCTGCTTGCTCCCTCCCCACCTTACCCCACCCCAACTTAAGCCACTCTCCTCTAAACCACAGTGTCAACTTGCCTATCTATGATGGCAACAAATGAACAGAAGACCCCAAAAAAGTTTTATTCAGACTCTCAACTCTCGTTCTATTTAAAGCTGAAAAACATAAATACATTCAAACCCCCTAGGTTTTGTGGGTTCTGGGAAGGAAGAGGAAAGGAAAATCACTAGTAGTACCGTTCAGTTATCCTGAACGGATGCTAAAACCATAGATAGTAGTAATATACATACATACATAAAACATTTTTATGTATGTAATGAATGTATAGATATGATTTTTTATTACATACCAATGATAAAGTTAAAACAATATTACACACAGTAAGTGTTCAACAACAATAATTAAAGGTTGAATATTTCTTACTTAAAGGCTTAGGATCAGAAATATTTTGGATTTAGGATATTTTTAATAAGTTTTTTATTGTGAAAATACTGTACAAAGGGGTTACAGTTACATGAGCAAAGTGATGAGTACATTCCTTATTAAGCATTGTTGCCTCCTCCTTTGTTTTTCCCCTACCATTCCTTCCCTCCCACCTCTTCAACCACAAATTTTGGAACATATATACATATACAAGAGATAACTTGAGACTAGGATCTGAGTCTAAAATTGTTTGTATTCCATGTAGACTATATTCACAGAAAACAAAGGTAATTTATACATTATGTTAAATTCATCACAGGAGGTCAGGGATAGAACTGTCCATTTGTGGCATCATCTGTGAGCTCAGAAAATTTCTGATTCTCAAACTTTGCAGCTTTCAAAATTTCAGATTAGGGATACAGGCCAATTAGAACAATAAACTGCTAAAAAAAAAACATAAGTAGAAGTTTCCAAAAACAGTCAAGAAATAAGATTTTACAATATAAATGGCCACATAGCTCCCGCTGGGTTAGTTAGGGAGAAAAAGTGAACTTTAATTCAAATAAATGAACAAACTCACATAATTGGACCCAAAGGTTTTCTACAATTATCTTGTAAATATATTACCCCTACTTGAAAAATAATTATACAAGTCAGAAAGCTTGTTCTGGCGAGATGTTGGCACATGATATGTTGTACTATTCTGATCTCATTGTGATTTTAATATACTGATATCTCAAACAACCCACCCCCAGTTCATTGGTTCATCTGAGATTTGTACTGGTGTTTAGCTATTTGTGATTCCTACATAGCCTTGAAGGATCCTGATTGTCTCAGCTTTATTGGTAATAAAATTTTTTCATGATGATCCTAGTTATTTTCACACAGAAATAGCCTGAGATCTAGATGCATAAATAATAAGCAGGATAAATTCTATAATAATAGATTCTAAGGCATGAGATCATACAGAGTGTATGTAGCCTGGAGAGATACACATCACATAAACTTCTCCTAGGATTAGAAGCTTGCCTTGTTGTTTTTCCCTTGTATTCCTTGTAACTTATTCCTTATACTCTCCTGTATCATAGACCTCTATAAAGTATTTGGAAGATATACAATTTGTATGAAAAAGGCTATAGAAAAGAAAGATGATTCATTCTAAACATCTATAACCTTCAAGCTCCCTCCAGCCCCAGTACATTTCAAGAGAGGAAAGTGATCCTTACCTGATATACAGTATTGGACTTAAAAGTCAATGGAAATGGTTCACGGGGACCGGCAGCCAATTTATGGTTCATAGTTTGTGTATTAATTTGGAAAATATTTTTGAATGGTTTATGGTGAGTCGTCTCAAGTCAATTGCAATATCATTATTGGGAAAAATAAAAAGAGTAAATTCTGTCTCTTGTGAAGGTTAAATTGAAGAGATGCCTGTTCTGGCTTGGCCTTTGATGAAATGGTAGGGGTGAGCCTTTAGATGCAAACCAAGTAAGGAGAGAGCCAGCAGGTCTTTCCTCTTCCCGAAGGCCACATTTCCCTCTAACGACTTTCCTTAACAGGTTCCAATAAAGAGTGCTGGTATGAAATAGCCTCAATGTAGTCTGAACTTGGAACTTTTTCTAATTAAATTTTGAAGTGTTTAGTGTGTTTTCATTTTGGTTTTCTAATTTGATAGGTCTCATTTGTGTCATTACTATGGATTTCTTAAACCCTTGCTTCGGTTATTAATTTCTCAATTGTCCCAAGCCAAGTGGTTATGCTTTGATGTACCTATAATGGAGAAAAGAACTGGAGAAATTATCCAGAGGATAAAAATCCAAAAAGCATAATAATTTTTTTCTGAAAATAGAAACAAAAACACCTGTTTGAGATAAAATGTGTGGCCTTAAGGGAATGTTTGCCACATCCTTCAATCTGGAGGAACTCTCTTGTGCTCCTCTCTAATGAGTTAGAGAAAAATCTGAGAGCAGGAAGGAGTCACAATCTCAAGAATCAGATTCATTAATTTAACCTGGAACAGCTCTCCCATGTCATGAGTACTGGTCCCATCTAAAAGTAAAATCTAAAAATAAATGGTCCAGTGTCAATTCCAATCATCTCCTCGGGTCTCTGTACCAGAATTGAGCGGAAGTTCCTCTGTTCTAAATACTCTGAGAGCCCCCTTCCCAATTATAACAAGTACAATCTCAGATCTATAGGCCCAAAATCTGCCTCACTATTGCTTTTGAATCCCATTTTAAAGGTATTTGTGTTTGATCTTTCTACATCTGTGGGGAAAATGGAATGGGAAATGGCACAGAACAATAGTGGAGACCTGGAGAATTTAACTAACATTATTATATGTTGTCTTGGGAATCAATGCATTCTTGGTTCTAGTTGATGACAACATGGTCACTGCAGTACAGAGATTCTTGATAAAGAAAAATTAATCCATCATTCTTTGAGGAAGTTGGACTTTTGATAACTTAGGTATTGATTTAGTAGCACAGCCAGCATATTCCTCCCTGTCCCTTTGAGATCTTTATGATATGAAGGATGCTCTACTAGTTATAAACAAAGAAGGAGATGATGGTTCTAGGATAATTAAGCATCTGGCAGTGAGGCACTCCTGAGTGATCAGTGCCTGTGGAGGTGTCATGAGAAACTAGAAAAGAGGACTATTGAACCATAGCATCTCCAAGTAGCCCTAACTGAGGAGAGAGAAAAGGACTAGGGCTCAATAGTTCATGTGTATTGTGTTATTTAGTAGAAGGTGGGAATCAGTGGAGAACCAGGATGTACATACATTAAAACCTTATTTGATAATTCCTAGCATTGTGTACTTAGTAATTTAATTTTGTTCAAGCTAGAGAACACTAAAATGTTATTCAAATGCTATAATGAAACATTGTGTTGTAAACATGTTCAACATTTCACTCAGTTCTTTCAGAGAATTAGAACAAAATTCTGCATAAAAAACTTTCTGAGATATTGATTTAATTAGAAAAATCCATAGTGAATCTAAATTATTAACTTCAATTATCCTGGTTTCAAAAGAGCCATATTTCCTTTATATAATCTATATTTTATAAAATATTAACACTTCAAAGTGTTGTATGACTTATAATTCCTCGACTTTAACACAAGCTAGCAGAGGTCAAAAGACAATGAATATTAGTGATGTTAAGAGGAAGAACCTATTAGGTACTCTCCTGAGTACTGGAAGTTTACTAAATAACATTTATCAGAGGATTGCAGCACAAGATGCACAGCACATTTGCAAACAATTCTTTAGATAGTTCTACATTTATAGGGATTTCCTATTTCTTTTCTTCTTTACTGGCTTTAGAAATTTGGTCATGTATTATTAGCAGGAATAGATAAATAGATCTATGCCTAGTGACAACACATGATCCAGCACATCAAGCCATAAGTCATTGCAAATCTGTCATCCCTTTGTATGGTGATTTCACACTGCTGTTACTAATAAAAGTTAGCAACATGCATCTGTAAGAAGGTACTGTTTTTCTTGCTTGCCCTACAATCATGTCTAAATAATGCTACCAGAACTGAGAGAACAAACAAAGTAGTCACCTTTGGCTATGGGTTTAGACATATTCATATATAGATACTAGATAAATATTCATGAAGGCTGTAAACTTCCATATTGGACACTTAAAAATGAATTAAATGGAAAAATAAATTCAGTTATATTACTAGTCCAAGCAATTCTAGACAATTAATACAGATTCATGTAGTACAAAAAAAAAGCAGCCGGGCGCTGGTGGCTCACACCTGTAATCCTAGCTACTCAGGAGGCTGAGATCTGAGGATCGCGGTTCAAAGCCAGCCCGGGCAGGAGAGACTGTGAGACTCCTATCTCCAATAAACCACCAGAAAACCGGAAGTGGCACTGTAGCTCAAGTAGTAGAGCGCTTGCCTTGAGCTGATGAGCTGAGGGACAGCACCCAAGCCCAGAGTTCAAGCCCCAGGACCGACAAAAAAAAAAAAGGAAGCAGTTAAAAAAAAAACAACAAATGTACATCTTTTTTCCCGCCTATTATTTTTTATTTTTTAATGTTTTTTTTTAAATTGTGAAAATACTGCACAGAGGAATTACAATTACATGAGCAAGGCACAGAGTGCATTACACCTTTTAAAGAAGGATAATGTCACAGCATTCATAATCTTATGCCCTAGCAGTGATACATTCAAAGGAAAATATCTGAATTTATTTAAATGCAGAGAATATAGTTTATATTACAAAATACCAGTTTGGTGGATGAGGAGAATAGATGTAATTTACTTCAAAGCAGCTGAGCTATATGTGTGCTAGATAACAAACTGTTTCCAAAGTTGTCATACTTTTTTGTTTGTTTGTTTACAAAGTGAACTCTGTGTGTTAAAAAGTTAATTCCCTAGGTAAACCTTTGAATGTTATTAGTATAACAGGAAAGTGGCAGGTCTCTCAAAAACTTCCAGTCTTTCTCTGGCCCTCCAAAATAAATGACAGCAAACCGAGAAAGAATGTTGTCCTAGGGAATGTTGAAAGGCATTTGATCTGAAAAGTTATTATATGTTCCCTAAACAACTGATTTAAATAATTGTTTAATTTGCTACATGACTTTCAAAGCTTTTGCTATAAAAGTGGCCAGAGTGTATCCCCAAATGGAATATTTCTTTTACAATGTACCTCTAAACTTATTGAAAATGGAATTTTCTCCCCACCAAACTTTAAGAGGCATCTTGTCAGATATTTTCCTAGCTGGACTGTAGAAAGCATTACTAGTGTCTGCTTACCCTCATATTAGTGGTTTCATCCTACTCAGAGACACCGTTACCATGGGAACACACCAGTGTGTTTATCATGGCATTCAAACCCAAAACATCATATTTAACCAACCATATGAAACCACGGATATCTGATTTTTGTCTTACGAATATAATAGTGCATTATTGAATGGAATAGCTCACAAAACAGCCATTGTTCTCACAACAAAAAGCAATCAGTATCGTGAAATGGTACAAAACACTGTCCTTTCACTTGGCCTCTGAAGAGATAGTTTCCTCCTTGCTTTTTCAATCAGGAGCTATAGGAAGTCTGCAGATAAGTGAAAGACATTGAGTTTGAAAGCAAATATCGCCAAAAGGAAGAGCAAACATGTGGGAATCTCAGGTTGTAAGGCAGCTTGTCTAGCAATATCTGTTCATCCCTTCCTTGTGTTGAAGTCTTAAAGAGAATGCTGCCCTGTACAGTCTATTGTAAGTCAATTCCTCCCCACTCCTACCATGAACCCATGGGAAAATGTAGGAATCTGGCTTCCAAGTAGAGTTATGTAGTGAATATTTTAAAGAACATATTTATGATTTGGGGGAAATTTTATTCTTTTCATATTTCTATGCTTTGAAGTCTCATGTTCAGCAAATTCAATTTAAAAAATGAAAGTGTAAATTCTAGACACCAGCTTAATCATGTAAAAGCTACCCAAAATATTAAATGTTTTTCTCCAGGAGTTTTTTCTTTTTTTTTTCCACTCCCAAACAGTATATAGCCATTAAAATTCAGGAACTGTCTTCCCGTAACAAACCAATGACCCACTCAGTCTAGAATCTTGCTCCAACAGCAGTTAATAGTAAATGCTTCAGAGGAAGATAGAAACATTTGATAATGCTCTCCATGCAGTGGAAAAACCTCCATCTCTGGTAGAATGAATACTTAGCAATGAAATATGGAATGAATCTGATTTTAAGCAGGTGGCCCCAATTCTTTAGTCAATATCCTATATTATGCTGAAATGTATTTGGTTCAAGTCAATACAAAACCAGTGGTGCAAACCAATCCTAACAGAAACCAAGCTATTAACGAAAACCTAAGAGATGTGAATTGGCTGTTTTTTTTTGTTTGTTTGTTTGTTTTGGTCGGTTGTGGGGCTTGAACTCTGGGCTTGGGTGCAGTTCTTGTGCTCTTCAGCTCAAGGCGAGTGCTCTACCGCTTGACCCACAGCGCTGCTTCCTGTTTTCTAATAGTTTATTGTAGATAAGAGTCTCACGGACTTTTCTGCCCGTTTCTGCCCAGGCTGTCTTTGAACTGTGATCCTCAGATCTCAGCCTCCTAAGTAGCTAGGATTACAGGCGTGAGCCACTGGAGCCTGGCTTTGACTGGTTATTTTTAGGAAATTTCCATTATCCTTTAGGACTTTCGGCAGCAGGTATTCTGTCTTACTTAACTTTGCAGCTAAATTTTCTAGTCCAGTTCTGTAGAGCTAGATATATTTGTCAAATTACATTAACTATGATCTTCTCTTAAATACAAAGACATGTTCCCTGACTCAGCTCCTCACATCATGAATGTATGTGCAACTATATATAATGTGTATAGGTGTATGCACTATACACATATACAGAAATGTATGCACACATTCTTACAGTGTTGCAGTAGTTTGAAATCAGCCTCTGGCTAAAGCATAAAGTTGTGTTTTCTGTGACTTCATTATCAGTTGAAAGGTTTGTGAGGGGAGGGAGAGAATAAGTAGAAAACTTGTTTCTGTTTTTAAGTGCAAAGTTCAGAGTGTGACAGAGTTCTTTGATTTATACCAGGAAATGTGTTTGTATTATTATACATCCCTGAGACCAGACAATTCAATTAACTCAAAGCCTATGCATTGGGTCTGACAGAAACAATGGTCTTTTTTGGAGGATAAATGTTAAAAATGTCAACTCCATAATATAGTAAAACCTGATTTTTCTCTATTAAGAGCACCACAAAGCATTTATTGATTTTTTTAAAGAAGAAAAATAAGAAGAAGCATGTTCCAATTGAATAGGAAGTCAGACAATCCAATTATAGTTATGAAACTGAAACATTGGTTCTGACAGAATTCCTGATTGCTAAAGACTGCAAGAAAATGCAAGAGAAGAGTAGCCCACCTGCTGAAACACAGGGTCATGCCTCACCGAAAATGGAGTAGCTGAAACAAATAGTTACAGAAGTTCAAAGACCAACATTTTGTTAACCGTGTATTATAGTCATATTAAGCTATTATGTATGTTTGAGATTTTGTCAGTGGTCAATGGCCTCTGAGGGAATTTAGTTTTATTTTATACTCTTCTATAGAGTGATCTGACCATCAGAAATCTATACATGAAATAAAATAATTATTTATTGTGTTTGATAAGATTGACCTCATCCAGCTGAACATCATAGACTTCATTCTGTGTATTCATGTTTACCCATCATTATTTATTTATTATCTGCATTAGTCAACACATGATGCAAAGGTGCTTCAATAAAGCTTGTTGAAGTGAATCCCAGAATGACCTGATCACTATTCTCCAGAGAAATGGGAACTGTGGTAGACAAATAAGCTAGCAGTAGAAGTATTAAAATAAGGCAAAGTATTTCTGGAAGATAAATGGGACCAAATTTGACCCTCTCACAATTTCTCTGTTAGTAATGAAAGAAGAATGTGTCTTGAATTCCTTACCATTTAGATTGGTTGTATTCCATTTGCATAGTAGAAGTCAAACATCTCACATATGCTGTCTCTGAACTGGAAGAAGTCTTACAGAGATCTTTGATAAGACATAAACAGAGATTCTATTTTGGTGTTTTATGTTGTTATTGTTGTTTTATTTTTATTTAATTAACTAATTATTTTTTATTGGTTGTGGGGCTTGAACTCAGGGTCTAGGTGCTGTCCCTGAGCCTCTTTGTGCTCAAGGCTAGATCTGTACCACTTGAGCCACAGTGCCACTTCTTGTTTTTGAGAGATTAATTGGAGATAAAAGTCTCATGGGGACTACTCTGACCAGGCTGGCTTCAAACCACAATCCTCAGATCTCAGCCTCCTGAGAAGCTAGGCCAGATATTCCATTTCTAATCCACTTGACTTGAGGTCTTTGTTTCCCCAATAATACAGAGAACCTAATTGTCACTGTGGGATGCAGACAGGAATGAGAAATAACTGGATTCAGAAAGACCAATGTCAATGCCATGGTTTTATTTACATATACATATATGTACATGTATATATATATGTGTGTGTGTATATATATACACACATATATATGTGTGTACATATATACACACATATATACATATCTATATATCTCTATATATAGATATATGTTCTGGTATATTTGGGATATTCCAGAAAGGCTCATGTGTTGAAGGTGAAGTCTTGGATGCAGTAATATTCAGATGTTGGGCTTTGTGAAAGCAATTGAATCATGAGGATTATGACCTCATCAGAGGATTCATCCACTGATGGGTTCATAATTGGATGACCTATGGGGGACATGATGGAAATTTAAGAGATGGGGCCTCACTGAAGGGAGTAGGTCTTTGGAAGCATGCCCTTGGTTGTTATACCTTGTCTCGGGCCCTGGGCAGATTTTCCTTTCTTTTTTTTTTTTTTTTTTTTTTTTGTCGGTCGTGGGGCTTGAACTCTGGGCCTGGGCGCTGTCCCTCAGCCCTTCAGCTCAAGGCGAGCGCTCTACCACTTGAGCCACAGCGCCACTTCCGGTTTTCTGGTGGTTTATTGGAGATAGGAGTCTCGCGGTCTTTCCTGCCCGGGCTGGCTTTGAACCACGATCCTCAGATCTCAGCCTCCTGAGTAGCTAGGATTACAGGCGTGAGCCACCAGCGCCCGGCCAGATTTTCCTTTCTGTTTGCTTCCTGACCCTCATGAATGATGCAGCTTAGCTCCACCACATGCTCCCTTCCATGACATTCTGTGGCCCAGAAACAATGACACCAAATGATCATGGACAAAATATTTTAAAAACATCTGAAATTATGGGCCACAATATACATTTCCTCCTTTAGGTTAAATTTCTGAGATGCTTTGTCACCGTAATGGAATTGCCATCTAAAATAACCTTATAGTTAAATATGTTCAACCTTATAGTTAAAAATGTACTCATTACCTTGCATAGGTAACTGTAACCCCTCTGTACATCATCTCGACAATAAAGTAAAATTAAAATAAATAAATAAAATAGCCCTCTATTTTAGCTCTTGAAGTCCCAGAAATTGTGAGCTGTTTCCCTATACTGTCTCTACAGTATTTAAAGAATTGTGACATATTTTCTGGCCTCAGATCCTGGTGGTGCCTTGCAGTTGTCTCAGTTGCTCAACCGGAAACTAAAAATGATGATTCTTCAGTCTTGATACTTGATTTCAAAGACACTTAGTCTGATCTTTTACTATCACCTTTCCTTGATTTCTTGTGTCTAGCAGGAGTCTATGTTTTCTTGGCAAGTTATACCAGCCATTCATTGCTGTACAACCAAAGTTCAGTGATAAAGGCTTGGGACAAATTTTCTTCTGTATTATAGTGGTAAAGATGTTTATCAGCTATTATGACCATTGTACATGGTTTAATCAAAAGATCAAAGTAATACAGCGATCAGCTATCATTTAAGTTCATTAAAAATGCAAGAGAATTGCAGTAATTTTTAAAAGAAATGATAGAATTCTGTCATTGGCCCCAGATGAACAAACCTAGAATATATGTTAATTGAAATAAGACAAAAAGACTAATAATTTATTATAAATTTCAAATCTAAAAAAATTGGCAAACTCACAATAAGTAGAATGTAGAATATTTACCATAAGGTAGGGGTTGGGACTTTATGGGAAGAAGACTATCCCTATGTCAATGTTAAAGTTAGATTGAAGGAATAAGTTATAGTGATCCATTGAACAGTAATATGTTTCTAGTTACTAATAAGACTTGGAAATTACTTTTTTCTTCTACTTTTTTGTGAAGGCTCAGGTCTTGACATATACCAGGGAAGTAGCTCTATACCACTCACCAGAATCCCTGCTCTCTATTCTATTTTTAAAAATAGTTTGAAAAAAGAGGATTTTGATGATTCTTACCTCAAGGAAATGGTAAATATTCAAGTAACAGATCACACTAATTATCCAGTTTTGATCATTCTACAACCACTTGAGCTACTCCACTAATTCCAGCTTTATGCTAGTTAATTGGAGTTAAGAATCTTTGAGTTATCATTGCTAGGCTGGTTTCAAACAGTGATCCTCAACTCTCAGACTACTACATAGCTAGGATTATAGGCATGAGCCATGTATACCTGGTTCCATAGGGGATTTTAATAACCTTTATGATTATTCAAAAATATCATCTTCAGCTTCAAACTGGGAATAAGGAGTCACTCATTCAACTCCTCTAAGAAAACTTGTTTCCAAAGCAGATGATGTTCTTTTCATTACTGTTCCTGTGATGACTTTTCCTGTTACTTTTAGAAAGGTTTCTTTGAATAGTACAAATAGCACAAAAGGTAGTCAAATGTTGGTAAGTCCATGCATCTTTTGCTTTACAAATAAATGTTATTCTTTCAAAGTATTTTTTACAAAGTCAATTAATAAAACATAGCAACCATAGGGCAAATCATACCACCTCCTAAGGAGAGCTGAATGTGTGTGGAGGCCAGGACATAAACCCCATGGCCAAGTTTCCTTCAGAGACCAACTTACACTCTTTAGATATTCTTAGTACAGATTTCACCTCATGTAGTAATTTATAATGGCTGCTCTGAAGAAAAAGCCTTTTTTCCCATTTCCTGTAATTCATTTTTTTCCCAAAATTAGTTTATTGAGATTAAGTGACTACATATGTTTCACAATACTGTGGAATAATTATACTTAGCTAAGGTCACATTTTAACCTTCATAATGGTAGTCATCATCATCTTAATCTACAAAATCTATGAACTCTATAAACTTTAACAATAAGACTATTTCTATTAAAAAATTCTATTCTTTCAAAATCTTAAAAAGATACATAAATTACATTTGTCTAGGTAAGATTTCAATAAGTAATAAATACCACTGCATTTCTCCATTTAAAGTACATGTTAATTACTTTTTCAGTAATGACAAAAATAAATAGTCCTTTATAAAGTTAGAGATCCACTGCTAAAAGAGCTGAACTTCTGCTTTGCAGGGCAGCATTTACTATCTCATCATTCTGTATCCATATGCCCCAATCTCAACAGACATTGGCAAAAAAGACATGGACAGGACATTATATGAGTCACTCCAAAGTCTCAATATATGTAATATCAACAATATTTTACAAGAGGAAATTAATGTGCAGAAAGTACAGATGATTCTTCTCATTTGGAAGGGCAATAAGAATTTGAATCTGAAATATGAATTTGAACATTTTGAACACAAAACTTTCCCAAACTAACTTTCCCAAGTAATTTTCATACACCCAAGACCAACACATATATATTTTTTTTTTTAACCAGTGGCTTATTATGTCACTGAAGTTTGAGGTATTTTCACTTGTGACTTCTTTGGAAAGTATTGTTTCTATGGCAAAATTTGGTTTACAAGTATTTCTGTCATTAGTACCTGTTTCCTGCCTCTATATCAGTAAACTCATGAATCAAGAGAAAGTGCTCCATCAAAAATGGTTCCATGTTAGAACCTTGTAGCATCGGTGAAAAATATAATTTTGCAGATGTAAACACAAGGTTAAAAATATTCAGTCATGAAGTTGATTTTTTTGTCGGTCTTAGGGCTTGAACTCTGGGCTTGGGCGCTATCCCTCAGCTCTTTAGCTCAAGGCTAGCACTCTACCACTTGAGCCACAGTGCCACTTCCAGTTTTCTGGTGCTTAATTGGAGATAAGAGTCTCAAGGACTTTTCCCGCAACGGGCTGGCTTTGAACCGCAATCCTCAGATCTCAGCCTCTTGAGTAGTTAGGATTATAGGTGTGAGCCACAAGTGCCAGGCATGAAGTTGATTTTTGTTTAGATCAGATCCATTTTTAAGATTTGCTTAACTTTTTGAACCTATATTTTTTAAGGAAACATGGTGTCTTAAGTTGGCATCTTCGTCATGCATCTCAGATGAGCACACACACAAACAGTCTTTTTCTCTGTCCTTCTTAGTCTGCCACGAAAGCACATAACAGAATGCAGAAATGAAAAATGCTGACCCAAACCTAACCACAAAGCCTTTCTGTTTATCTTTAAGCCATTTGGTTAACAATCTCTAGTATAATTTGTCAGGTAGCCTCATACAATGAGAACATTTATTCTTCATCCCCTAGGAGAATACACTCAAGCAAGTAGAAATGGAATGACTTCCTATGTACAAGTAGTAGTACAAAGTGTGCCTAAGCCCTCTCACATGATCACAGGGCAAATACTTTTCACAAATGCTCTGCAACTGTGAAAAATGAATAATCTCAAGAAGATGCGGTTTCTCTCCATCTCTCCATCAGTTTTTGTACGTATCCAGAAGTATCTGAAACTTGGGAGATTATTTCTGAGTGTCATGGCATGGGATCACTAAGACTCTAGTTAGCAGTGGCTAGAGTGCTACCAATGCACCTCAATCCATGTTTTTGTTTTATTTCCCAAGACCCTGCACCCATAAGCCACTTATGGTAAATCTCAAAATGAGAGCATTTACTAATTTTAACAATTTAGTAGTATTTAAGTTTTTCTTTCTTTTTCATCATGACATTTATTTATGCTTTATGACCCTTTACTAAATACCCTGCAATATTTTGACAGCTCTTTGTTCAGTGTTTAATTTTGCTGCATTTGTTATGAAATGTGCATTCCCTGATGAAAATACAAAAAAAAATGCTTTGTATTCATGGGGAAAAGAAAATGTGATTTATCCTTTTTAAATTTTTTGATTGCTCATGGATTTATTTTTAGGACATAGGTAATAATACTTGTATTACAAAAATCCTTACAAATAAAATCAAATAACAGATGATGACTACATGTTGAAAGCATTGTCACTGTGGATAGCATTATTGCTGAAGGTTGCTGGGAAATGTCAAAGTCTGACTAATAATTTTTTTTTACATTAGGGTTATTTCTCATCTTTTATATACACAGAAATATGCAATGGAATATAAAGAGTTCAGATGAAGCTATGATATTCAGAGATATACATCCTAATTTTTTCTCTGCTTTATGAAAAACGAACAAATGTATAGAAAGTAGCTGCCTGTGGAAGGGTATAAATAGAAAAGGTAAAGGTTTTTAGCTTTTTTGAGGAAGAAAAAAACTAGAAGATAACCAGTCAACCTTAAAAAAGAATAGCTGTGAAGAGTCTGCCAGTCAACTCTCTTGTAGATGTTTTAGGAACTCAAAATCAATTTACCCTATCCCTTTACTGACATAAATGTGGATATAAAAACAAACAGGCTACCAAGAGAGGTAGGTATATGAATCATTGTTTTAAAATTCTTTTTAACATAATAAAACCTTAACATAAAATGGAACTTGTATCCATTCAGGTCAAAATATGATGTTTCTGATGAGAAAAAATGCTTTCCTTACTCCAACAACCTGAGATTTCTAAATCTAGGGCAACATTTATTTTCTCTGTAGCAAAGATCCTCAGAGGAATAGCTACCATGCGGGACATGTGACTGCAAACTGTGAAATACCAACAGTCTACTGAGAGTGAAGAACTGTGGCAACTGTCTTGAACTTCACTCACATGTCCTTACTTCTGCTTCTACTCATTATTAATATCCACCTGAACCCTGAGATATCCCTTCCAGTGCCAAGTTTCTGCAATGTTATCAAAAGAAGAATCCATTGATGTTATGAATACAATGTAATGAAAAGAATCCATTGATGCTTTGTTTAAGAGGGAAACATAAAATATTATTTTATTTGTGATAAAGGAATCAAACCTACACAGTTAGTAGAGATTTCTGAAAATAAGTTAATTGTTTTCACTCTATTTGATGTTGGTATAATTTGTGGAGGGGAAGGGAAAAAAACCAATTGTTTAAATAGGGATACAGGTGGACCCATTGCAACAATGAGATGTACAAGACAGTATGTTGAAAAACATACTTTACAACTTTGGTGGGGGGGATGGTGAGAATGGAAGGGTAGGGATGGAAAGGGGAAACAAAGGAGGAGACAACAATGCTTGATAAGAAATGTACTCATTACCTTGCTCATGTAATTGTAACCCCTCTGAATGGTACTTTCACAATAAAAAATTATTAATAAAAAAAATCAACCAAAAATATTTAAAGCAAGATTCAAGTAATTAAAAGTAGTTCAGAACTGAATTTACAAAAAAAGAAGCTAGCTAGAAGATATCATGAATCTTGTGCATTCTATAAGTATGAAATCACAAAGATGGGAAAGGGTATCATATCCATGTTAAGCAATAAACCATTTCACAAGTAGATTCAATAATGTTATAAATAAGTAACTACTGTACCTCTGAAATTTTGAGAATAACACCCAGGGACTGGTTGCTCTCTAGAATACGGGTACAAATATGTTCATGAACAAGGATATGACCATTTTGACTGAATAATTCTTTTTTATATCACTCCAAAATGTGGTCTCAGGAGAAGGTGATATGCTTTAAGAAAGTGATGTAATCTAATCACAGGATCCATAGTGAGTCCAAGCTACCCACTTGATGTGTACCATGAACACTGAGATTTTTTTCAGGAAAGTGCAGATTGTAGATTTACCATACTGAATATAAAGATAGCAGTGGCAAGCATTTTTAAGTGGCCACTAGAGATAAGAAATATGATGTTTGTGGGTGGGGGGTGTTTTTCTGAAGGAAGGAGAGAGAGGAGAAAGAAAAATGTAGGATAAAAGTGATAGATGTTCAGAGTGCAGAAAACAAATTGAAAATGTGGTCATGTGATATTTTTATGATATACCTTTCATAGGAGATTTATTTCTCTGTCCTTTATATAATGGTAAATTTAAGAAGAAAAAAATAACTATTCAAAAAGTCACAGTTAAATCATAGCTGGTTGATTTGACAACTTAAATGAGGGAATTAAAAATGACTCTGCATTTCCAGGAATAATACCTTGAAGACTTGAATTTTTATTGTGCTTTATACATTTAATGTCCTTTTCATTTTATCTCTAGAATAACCCCTGAGGATGGATATGTAAAATGCTTAGAATAGAAACTGCCATAGGGGAAAAAAAGCTCAGTAAATATGGATAGCTTAGATGGTAACATTGATGCATATAGGGAAGCCAGATTACAATAAATTTATGGAGTTTTAAAAAAAACTGAAAAGTTTGACCTTTGGGAGCAGCTGAACCCTCTTATATGACCATCATGAAGAAGCCAACCCTAAATGTGCATCAAGGGGAAAGACAAGTAACATTAGCCTAAATAAGAGGAGTGAGACAGTCCTCCTTCCAGAAGCAGAAGTGATTCTGTGAGAATTCAAGTGAGGTTTCATGGTTAGAAACTACAGTGTGAAAAGAAGAGATTGATTAAATATGTTGCTTCCCACTACAGCCATCTACAATTTATCATTTCTAGCTACTGTGATTATTTTGCATTCAGCACAAAGATGGCAATCTGACAGGTTTGTGAGCCTTGAGACTCCAACAGATTGGGCCTGAATTCTTGCTTGTTTGTCAAGGCAACAGAGCATGCTCCTGTCAGTCAATTTGCCTTTTCTTGCCTTGTCGAAAGCATTTCCACTGGATGCCAGTATCAGTTGCATTTCCCAGCTATGGCTCCAAAATACTGTAACAAAAGTTGTTATTTAATTTGAAGTTGTTTTGGCAGGTGAGCTCTGCTGTTGTAATTGTAATCCTAAGTCTGTGATTTACGGAGGAACAAGCCCTTGTTGAAATATGAATGCTATTTAACTTGAAAGAAAAATAAAAAAGCCGCACAGTCAATCATTTAATCAGGCTGATGACAATGCTATTTGAGTGTTTAACGGAAGCCATAACTTGTGCTTTTGAGAAATACAGAAGAAAAGTATTAGAAGGGCAGTACGAAACTACATAATTAAGTTCAAGCTCAATAGGAACCAGTTCTTACAAAATGAGATAAACAGAAAGTACAAAATACCAGAATATGGCACACTCTTGAACGAAATATAATTAGGTGAATTTAGACCAACGACTAAACTTCCATGTTATATGACCTAAATTAGGGGTTTTCTAGATACTAAGTAAAAATTAGTGTAAATAAATTGTGCCTTTCTTGTATAATTGGATAATGCTCTATCTATTCCAAGTAGTCACTCTCCTGAAAATTTTATTGGGCTAAATCAGCATGTGATTCTCAGGAAGCCTAGTTAACTATGCTAGTTGGCACAGCAAGGTTGAGGAGGGGTGTGGGAAATCACCAGATGATTACCCTCTACTATTGGGACCAGAGTAGCAATGTAGCAGTCTCGTACCATGCTTTGCACCCTTCTAGAACCTTGACCATCAAAAAAGCCACAGCTAATTCATAGCTGGTTGATTGGACACAGGTGACATGGTCATTAGTGCACTGTAGAGCAAAATGGAGGTGCTCCATCTGTCTACATCACTGTCCTGTGATAACGATTAGAATGATGGCTCTAGGAAACAATCCATACTGGCTGTGAATATTTTGTTATTGGAAGTTTTAGTCTTGGAAGGGAATTAAGACAAAGGAAAATTAAAAGAAAGAGGAATTAGCTGAGTTTGGGACACTTTAAGAGAATTAGCTAACAATCTTGACATCGTGGAATGAAAGGAGCAGTGTGGTTGGTGTTTTTCAGCCACAGGCACTATTCTTATTTCTTTCCAAACATGCTTCTCCCACTTTTACCGTTGTTTTCTATCTTGTCTTTTACCTTTTACTTTACCTCCCACTTTGACCTTTATTCCCATCTTATCTAGCTTACCTTGTTTTCACTTATACCTTAATTTTTATTTTTCCTTTTTTCCAACATAACTCTTCCATCTACATTCTTCAATGATTTTCCTTAAAGAAAATTAGAGTGAGTTGATGAATCTTCTCTATCTGTTTTTTAAAGGTAAGGATTAAAATAGGTAGTTAGTGAACATAGGCTAAATTAGAAGTCAACTAATATTAAAAGATAAGGATTCTTTCTTGAAAGAAAATGATCAAAAATGCCAGGATTGGGCATTTAATCAAAAAAGTACAAGAGAGGATACAATAAAGGCACCTATAAGGCTATATTTTTTCAGCATTTTCTTAGTAGCCGAGTTATAGAACAGCCTAGGTTGAATGGATTAAAAAATGACATGCAAATATACATGTGACACACATATATGATGAATGGGACATAGATATCAGCCTCCTAAGTAGCTAAGATTACAGGTGTGGATCAACAGCATAATTTATAATATGTAATATATAATAATAGTATATAATACATACATAATATATTAACTATATTAACATATATAGTTTATATTTTAACCATATATATAACCTATATATATGGTTAACATATTTTATATATAATACACATGCATATATGTATTGTACATATTTAATATTATATATAAAATGTATTTAGGCATACATATTTAACTGTGTGTTTGTGTGTGTTTTGGAAGTGCCATCAGGTACATCATTTTCTGTTGATATGTATTCTTGTCAAATCCCTGTAATAATGATTAAGTTAATCATTATAATCCTTATATTATAAATAAGAGGATTTAGCTTGGAGAAGTTAAGTGACTTGGTGGGTTATATTCAGAATCATCTTCAACCATTGTTCACTGAGTATCTATTAAATACTTAGAAATTGCTACATGCTAGCACCTGTATTATCCCTGTTATTGTTCATAATAACCCATTGAAATTGGTGGTATTACTTGCATCGAGCAGGCAAAATTTTGAGCATGTAAGCCCCTATTGAGAATCATGTGGCTCTTAAGGCTAGAAATGAGATTGAATGCCATGTATCACAAATTCAAGTCCAGTGCACTCTATACCTGTGATTCTAAACATTGCACTTCATTACTTCTGTGGTAGGTTGTTTGGGTCACACAAACAATCATTCTTATTCTGTCCTAAGTAACATTTATATCCATGGCCTAATAGTGAAAATATTTTCCCATGTTGTTCTCCAGTGAGAAGAAGGCATAAATATTTTGTCATGATATTCACCATGTAGAAGAAAGCAGGCTATGCAGCTTGGAGACAGGAACAGGAGGGAGAAATTAGGGGAAAAGGGAAGCTAGGAATAACATAATAATAACTGTAAAATTATATTTAAAAATAGAAGAAGACATACACGTGGATAGCATCATTATGTTAACAACAGTAAAACTTACCATATATGACCTGTGGTAGATCCTGTGCATATATTCATAATGAGGTTGGCTATACGTCTGGTATCTGACTGCTGATACCTGTTTAACTCTATTACTCCCTGTTATCTGTAGTCCCTCCATCTGTGCAAGGTCTGACAAGCCACGTCTACAAGCCAGTTGCCTCTAAAATCATATGGGATTGTCTGGGACCCAGCCATGAGCTTTACACAAGGCTTCATTAGGAAAATAATGAACTTCTCGATATACCCTCTTGGTATGTACAGGATTCATCAGTCTGAACATGTAGAGTAATTTTGATGTGGGAGGTTGACAATTCTACTTCTGTGGAATTCTTGATTCATTTTTTTTTTACTACTTATCACTGACCATGTAACATGTGGTTATTATCCTTGATTTTGACAGATGTGGAGCTTGGGGAGGAAAATATGAAGAATTCAGTTTGTATGGGATGGGTTGTGGTGGTGTGTGGCATGTGTGTGTCTTTAACAGGATGATAGGAATTGAAAAGATATCTAGATGAAGTAGCTGAAAATGAATTTGTTTTTTACAGGTTTAGGAAAATTCTTTTGAGCCTTTCCTGGGCAGCAGTGACTTCAGATATCAAATGACTAATGGTCCAGTTAGATCATGTTTTGTAAAGTCTTTTAAGGTCCTTGGTGGATGTACCCAAGACAGGTATAATGAAAACTGATATTTCACAAGTCCCTGCCTGTTCATAATCAAATTTGTCCTTCAGATATATAAAACCTCACCCTCAAAGCAGTTTCTACATATATTCTCCGAGGAGATAAATTGGAAAATAAAACACTGGCTGGATTTTTCTTTCTCCCTGCTGGTTTAGAGAAAGCTTAATTAAAATGTGTTACCTTCTAGAATTCTTCATCAGAGTTTCACTGAGACAAGAACAGAACTTCCAGGACCTTTCTTGTCCTCATCTTTCCTGATCCTTGTCTAACTTTACCCACCCAGACCCTGTACTTATATCCCCAATGCCATTGCTTAACTTCCATGCCTCTGTCTCCAGCATGCACAGTGTGGGATCTCTTCATCAAAAGTAGGAAAGAGAGTCCACATTTCCAAGAGCAAATCATCCTCAGAATATTTTGGTCTTTTGAGCTGAGGGGGATTCTGCCAAGTAAGAATGTAGAAGACTTTGGTCATAAGAAACAGCGGTGTAAATGCCTGCTAGAAGGTATTTGGCACTACCTATGTTTTTAAATATATTTTGCAGAGAACAATGATTCATGCTTTATTATAAGATTACTGGTTGTGAGACAGCTTCCTAATGTACAACTCATATTATTTTGCACCATGAGATAGTTGTTACTCTTAAAGCCTAGTGTTTTGTTACAGTGTTTTCTAGACCTAAAGCAATTTGACCTCAATGGAACCGTTTGGTGTCCACCATGAGGAGGTGAGAGACAAAAGGAGAATATGATGAGGGTAAAAATGAACAAAGTGTAAAAAAATGTGTAAAAGTTGAACACTGAAGCCCACCAAAAATTGTTAAAAGGGTCATAATAGAGATGAGGTAAGGAAGAGTCCTAGAGGAGATGAGCTCCCAAAGTACATTTTGTACATGTGTGGAAAATATCGCAGTGAAATTTACTTGTATAACTAATATACACTAATGAAAGCAGCCTTGGATTCTTTTTTATTCACTAATTCCTTGCAAAGCATCAGGTACCAATTTTTAGAATTGTGTCCTAGAACATCATTCACCAAAGTCATAGGTCATTGTTGCTTTTAAGTATGTAAGACAATTAATCACCAGTTTTTACCTTCTGTGTTTGATTCTGCAAATTCACTGCCAACATGACTTCTTTTTTATTTATCCTTCAGTGTGTGATGCAGGAGAGGTTCTCTTGGTCTTGTGACCTTGATCATGAAACAGGTTTCTTACAATGGTTTCTTGTAATGACTTGTAGATGTCTGACTGTGACTAATAAAAGTAAACAGATGACAAACAGATAGGGAAAGCTTACTTGCTTGAAAAATCTAAGTATAAGAGTTCTTATATCACATGAACCAACCATGGAAATGTCCATTGGAAGCCACACCAATAATATGAAGTACTACCAAAGTAAATAATTCTTATTATGCAGGAAGTTGTCTCCTTGTTGTATATTCTGTGTTACTCAAGATCTTTATGTACTCACAGCTGGAGAACAAGCAATAGAGCCTGAGTGCACATGTAGGAACTGAGGAGATATAAGAACAGTCTTGACTAACAGATGAAAGAGAAATCTCTTAGTCTTTTCGCAACAAAGAAAGCATGTATATTGTCAGCCATCTCAGGAAGTTGAGATCTGAGGACTACAACTTGAAGCCAACGCAGGCAGGAAAGTCTGTAAGACTTATTTCCAATTAACCACCGCAGGTAAAAAGTCAGAAGTGGAACTGTGGATCAAGTGGTAGAACACTATCCTTGGATAGCACCCAGATCCTGAGTTCAGGCCATAGGACTAGCACCAAATACACACACACACACACACACACACACACACACACACACACACACACACACACACATTATATATATATATATATGTAATATATATATATATGTATATTGTATAGAGAGAGAGAAAGAGAGAGAGAATATTTACCTAGTTACTCTTAGGGATACATGGAGAATATAAAATACCTATTCTCCAATGACAATATTGAGGAAGCTTTTAAAATGAACATGGAAATTTGCATTCAAGACTAGTCTTAGTCCTTTTCGTCAAATAATTTAGATTCCTTTTCATTATATACAAGTTAGGTAATTTCCACTCATTTATTACAGAGTCCATTTCATGAATAGTGGTTAGAGTTAAAATCAGAATACTTACATTTTATTATCGGTATTTATTTGCTCTTCACATAGCCCTTAGGAAAGTTACTTAATTCCTGTGAAAAGCAATTTTCTCATCTTTTAAATGGGCATAGTATGCTTTATATATCTCATAAGATTGACATAAGAATGGAGTATGATAATGCTTTGAAACTGGGAAATCCACACAGTGCTAATTATTGCTGGAATAATCTAGTATTAATTACTAGAGAGGCAATCAACTTGCTATTTTGGGTGGGGATGGTGGCTTGTCACTTTTGATTGGATCCAAGTTTTTGATTATTCATTTGTTTTTGTGGTAATGAGGATGTTGTTGGAAATAAGGGTGTTTGGCAGTATCATTTATATGAAATGTAACTAAACAATGAGATGTTTCCTATCTTCTTTTTTGATATGTATTAAAACAGGAACTGGAATACATCATAGGGACAAATTCCATGATCTTAGTGAAAGAGAAAACAAATTGTAGGCAGTGTGCTTTAACCTAAAGAAATATGCATCATTTTTTATGAACTTGTGGCTGGATTAATTAAAGCAAAATTTAATGAGCTAGAAAAGACTTTGTACCCTGTGGACATAAATACTAAACATCTTAGCTCCAATATATTACTACTTAGGATGCCCTGAAGACTTAAAAAATTATGAGTAAAAATTGCTCAGGTTTTAAAAGTATCATGGAGGAATTCAACATTTAAAGATGAGGATGCCTGGAATGGAATGGAAGAAGGAAATAGTATATCAGCTCCTATATCCCAACAACATTAGAAACTTGTACATGAGTACTGTTTTTCACATTTAGGGATCAAAATGAAGTGGTTGAAAGAAGCGTTGCTTTAAGAAGACTTATTATCCAAACCTAGTGATTTAATGAAATACGTGAATTAATGAAACCCAGGAAACAGGTAGATACAAACTCATGAGGTGGTGTGTCAGGAGAGTTTAAAACAAATTCATAAATGTCACGTACATACCCCATTTTTTTAAACTGTCTTTGAAACATAAAACCCCTGGACCTCATTCTTTTGTTGAATTTAGCCTCATGATTTTAGGTATTCAAGGTACGATTATCATCAGCCAGATAAAACAACAATAGCTAGAAATGTTGAGTACCTTTGCTGAGGAGAAACAGCTACCCAAGTTTTGTAACTGGATGTAAGCATTCTGCGTTTCTGATTCTACATCAACAACTGTCTAAGGAGGAAAGAGCTCACTGTTTTTTCTCCACTAATTTCAATAATACTTTTCTAAGAATGTTTTGGTCATGTATTACTAGTGACCTGCATCCACGGTATAACTGGGAATGAAGGCACAAATTACGTTCCTTGCCCTTTGGCTACTGCTCTGATAACCCTGGAAGGTCCAGGTCCTCTTCTCAATGCTCATGCTTGAAGTCCCCGTTAATGCCTGATGTACCAAACAATGCTGCTTTGGTAAGCAAGGGACACTTCCGTAGATTTGTAATCCATACACAGTTTCAACCTGAACACCAAAAAGTTGTTTTTGTTGCTCTTATTTCCACTTTTAGGTCATATTTTCCGTGCAGTATATTGTTAATAAAACTATTGGAAAACTACAACTCTGAAATTATCTATTTTCCCTTTATTTCAATAGATGCTAGGAAAATATTCGTAATGGGTACACATTTATGCTTGTTTAGTAATAAAATATATTGGGTTTATACTTTTAATATCCTGTTTTGAGAAAACAAGTGGATCATTTTGAAGTAGAGTTTTCTTTTCTTTATTGAAACAAAATAAATGACTACAAAATTCCATGAATAAGTGATATGGAAATAAGCAAAACTAAAACTAAAAATATATACAAAAAATCGTTTAACTAGGGATACAGGTGGACCCATTGCAACAATGAGATATGTACAAGTCGTTATGTTAAAAAATGAACTTTACAACTTTGGTGGGGGGTCAGGGGTAGGTTTGGGTAGGGGGAGGGGAGGAGTATGGGAAGGGATGGGATGGGGAAGCAAAGAGGAGGCAACAATGCTTGATAAGAAATGTACTCGTTATCTTGCCCTTGTAATTGTAACTCCTCTGTATGGTATTCTCACAATAAAAAAATGTTATCTTGCAACAAAACAGATATTTACTTTTTAATTAACAAGTTTGTCAAACAATCAGATAAAGGTCTATCCAGAACCTATATTCAATGGGAAACGCCTATATCAAGCTTAGAAGTTCTCATTTTCATCTCTTTCTTTGCTGTTTTCCTTTTAGAATGGTTTGGACTGGACAGTGTAGAAGTCTAAAACCCAAATTGGGATATAATAGAAAGGTTTCTTCAAAGGTCTATTAACATGTCATTGAAGAAAAGATGAATAACAATTACTAATAGTTTAGGCTTAAAAAGTACCTGCGTCTTCTATATGGAAGGATATTAATGAGGTTATTATTTCATAATCAGAACTTCTGAGCATTTTTCCTGTTTGTCATAAAGCTTTACAGAAGTAGAAGGCAATATAAATAGACCCAAATGGAGAGAGAGAGACATAGCAAGTTGGTGTCCAAGATCGAGTTTTGAGACAGGAAGGAACTCTGATCAAATCCTGCTTTCTAGCTGAAAAATTATCTGGAGCATATGATTTAGCCTCTCAGATGCTTGACTGACCCAGTGTATTACTTTGCTGAATATTTGTTATAGCTAAGTAACAGTTGATGCAGATATTCAGTACATATCCAATATTATATCAGAAGTCTAAGAGTAGGTCTTCCTTATACAACTAAACATTATAAATCAGCTCCAATAATTACCACAGAGAGAACTCCCATCCATCACTCCCTCTTTTGGAATGTAGATGAATTGCCAAATAACTACATACCCAACATCCTCGAAGTACTGAGGTTTAGAATAAATTGTTGGAATCAAAATGATGAATCCATTGGCATAGCAGTTATTTTCTTCTTTCATATGAAAACAGTAACTAACACCTAGGCTTAATTATTTTTCAAACTGCTGTCCTAAAAGCCATTAATTCATCTGCCAGGGCAAGTCATGATCAAGAATTAGTTCACTCTGGATGCAGTCATTTGTGACACATGAGGCCGGTCTGCATAATGTTAATTTTTGCACAGGATCCTATAATTTAGAAACTTTGAGCCTTACCTGCAAATTAATTATATTGGAAAAATATAGTACCAGCCCCACAACTGCTTCTTTTTCATTTGCAGATGATCTGGGAAAAAAACCCCGAGAGGGGACAGTTCATAGTCTCACAACCAGGAGCACCTAGCTCTCTCTATGATAGCTTCTCTCTGTCCTTTTCCTCTCCCCGCATAGCAAGGGTGCCTGATGTATATATCCTCTCCGCATTCACAGTAAAAGTAGCGGCTGTGTAAAGAGAGCAATAAACATAAATGATACCTGTGGGTAATAGGTTTGAAATTGCTGTGTTCCTAGGTAACTGGATATAATTACAAGTACCTTGGATTCCACAGGGCTGTAGTGCAATTATCACTCTAATTTTCAGAATAAAAAGGAAAGATTACAACAGTGTTGCTACAATTCAGTAACTTGAGAAAAGGGATCTTGCTAGAAAGAGAGCAACAGTGCTGCCTATTTTTTGTAGTGTGCTTACTGCATGTCAGGAGCTTGCAAATTTTTAAGAATATACAAGTCTGTGTGATTAAATCCAGATAAGTTACAGTACTTCCCCATTAAAAGGGTTCTTCAGGAGTGTTATTTTTGTGTGTTTGTTTTCTGTGTTGGTTTGTTTGTTTGTTTGTTGCAAGTTACAGAGCAAGAAAGGGAGAGAGAACAAAGTGGTGAGTGATATTACTGCCTTGTGTCAGTGGGCAGGTTACCATATATTTTAGAAGTAATTAAAGACGATCCAATGATACTTCTCTGCCTAATGAGTGCTTCTGCCTCCCAGCAGGGAGGCCCCTGTGCATTTTTGTGCATTTCCCAGTATTTACTGGGGTAATGAGTGTTATAGCTGTGGTATAACAGCAGGGTGCACTGCTCACTGGGTTTCCCAGCGAGCTCAGCCCTAATTAGAAGGCAAAATGTGATTGCAGTTTTGCTAGACACCAATCATGATCTGTTCCTATATTGTTCCATAGTAATTACCCAATGACATAGTACAATTTCCCAGGGTATTTACTTTGGACAAACAAAGAAGATTTTTTAAATTAAATTAATTAATTTTTTTGCTGCCATTGAGGCTTAATGATATTGTTCCTAATTTAGTTATGGAAAGTGTAATTGCGAAATTGTTATTGAGTTGTAAAGACTGACTCATCTTCCATCCTGGCTGTTGTTTTCCCTGGATGGTGGCAGTTGGGGCTGTCCTCCTGTTGGCTGTTTCTGAAGCCCCTAAGAAGGAGGGAAGAGATGGCAGAAAGAAGGACAGCGTGGGCCTGTGGCACATGCTTACCCTTGAAAACTGACTTGAACAGTGTCATTTGAATATTCTGCATCCACATGATTGGTCTCTAAGAACAGGACCTGTATATCCAGCAAGGGTGGACACAATTAGCAGGGCAAAAACCTCAAATTGTCTAACATTTGTAGTTTACTTTGAATGATACAATACAGAGAACTACATTGGTTTCAAGTATTTTGGCTTTCTATCTGCATCAATAATATAGTTTCTGACATTTCCATTTGTGATTACATTGCTGGCTTTTTGCGTGAATGTATATGTGTATGTGTGTATATGTATGTATATATGTATGTATGTGGTATGAGTTAAGCTCAGGGCTTCAAACTTGGTAATCAAGTGCTTTAAAATCTGACGCATCCTGCACATGTACATATGTGCACACACGTGCATGCACGTGTGCACATACATACACACAGAGAAAAATTCCTTTGGCTTTTAGTTTAGGGTTGTGTGTGGTAAGGAGGTCTTGGGACTTGAACTCATAGCCTAGGCTCTGTCTCTGAGCTCTTTTATTCAAGGGTAGTGGTCTACCACTTGAGCCACAACTCTGAGCCACAACTTTGAGCTTTTTGGTTAGTTACTTGGAGGTTAAATAAAAGTCTTATAGGCTTTCCTGATCAGGCTTGCCTTGAACTTTGATCTTCACATCTCAGCCACCCAACTAGCTGGGATTACAAGCATGAGCCACTAGTGCCCAGCTTTAATTTAGCTTTTAGACTCTATCAGTCTCAAACTAACTTTGTCAGGGCTAGCCTTCGACTGTGATCCTCCTACTTCTACCTTCCAAGTAGCTGGAGCTATAGATATGCATTATCAGGATCAATTCTTTTCTTGATTTTAATTTTGGAAAATGTACTTCATGTACATACAGGATAAACACTTTGGCTGGTGGAGAGACTTAACCCCTATGATTCTGTGAAATATGTTTTTAAAGAGTTTCACTTGATTATTGCACTGGAGTTCAACTACTCAAATTCAAGTTCCAACTCTACTTATGAGCCAGAGTCTTTGCTCAAAGATCTTAATCTCTCTTAACTTCAGTATCTTTATTTGTAAGTGTGAAGAAATAACAGTATCTTCTCATAGGTGTGCTATAAGATTTCATAAGAGAATGTACTTTAAATTCTTTCAAAAAATCCATGTATAAAGAATATTTGCACTAAATGTCAGTGATGATCATCATTCAACCTATTGAGCCTTGGGAAGGATGCATTATTACTTCTTAATGTCCTTCTGTCTCTCTAAGCTTAACAAAATTGTATTTTGTGTTGATGTCTATGTGAAGTGATAGAAAAAAAAATAGACATGTGCTTCTATTAAGTGCTACACTCACAATACTGGATATTTCTGGATTTCCTCACTTTTTCCATAAGATATACAATACATTTGAATTCTAATTGTGGCAGAAAGAAGGGAGAAAAGAACCTTAAATGGACCCAATAGGAAGGAAAAAATCCAATAATACTAGTATTTAAGACTTTTTACATGGAAAAATACACACACACACACACACACACACACACACACACACACACACACAGAGCAGCACCACTAAATACATGAATAAAATGTGAAAATATGAGAAGTGCTGTTCTGCTAAAGTTTGTGTGATGAGTTTTGAGATACCTCTCACATTTAGGATTTCTCTAAAGAAAAGAGTTTAAGTTAAATATGAATGAGCTATACATTATCATCCATAGACCATTTAGTAAATAAAGTTCTCCATTTAAAACTACTTTATATCATCAAAGATTCTCAAACTTGAAGAAGTATGCCCTTTTTTGGCATGGCAGAGATTGATTTAGAAAGTGAAGCACCTGGAGACAGATAGCCCAGGATAGAGGTCAGTAAGTCTCTGGTAGAACACTATTTCAGGTGGTATTGGGAAAAGAGACGATAGGAGAATGTACCTTCGGAATTAATTGTTCTCTACAATGCTATACTCATAGACTTATTGGAGAAGCTCCACCTTGGTGAACAACGGGGACACTGAGAATGACTTTGGTTTCCTACAATGAGTCTGAATAAACAAGCCAAGGCTTTGACTAGGAGTGTGGCTTAAGTCTTAAACCATCCACCTATCAAATGTCAAACCCTGAGTTCAAACACCAATACCAGATGCAACTTGGGGGGGACGGTTGGGGGAAGGGAAGAGGGAGAAAAAATGAGGGAGGAGTAACACGTTAGACAAGAAAGGTAATCACTACCTTACTTATATAACTGTATATCACCTTGACAATAAAAAATTTAAAATAATAAAAAACCAAAACAAGAACAAAAACAAGTTGATAATGAATAGCATGGAAATTGAATAACAAGGGTTTTGATGGCAGTTTATTTACCAACTCCTACTGTATAGTGGCTCCAGTGTTGAGTATATGACAACCTGCATATTAATTGTCCAGTAAACCAGATACATTTAGAAGTTTCCACAGATGATGGGCTAGGAAGGTGGCTCAGTGGTAGAGTGATTGCCTTGCATGCATTAGACCCTGGGTTCGATTCCTCAGCACCACATAAGCAGAAATAGCCAGAAGTGCCACTGTGGCTCCAGTGGCAGAGCACTAGCCTTGAGATGAAGAGCTGAGGGGCAGTGTCCAGGCCCAGAGTTCAGGTCCCACAACCAGAAAAAAAAAGTCCAAGGATGAGGTAGGTAAATCCTTAAGTAGGAGAAACACTTGAACAGACCAAGATCATAATTGTGAGCTGAGATTCTTCCATGCAGAGACGTTAGGCTTGGCTGGTCGTGCTCCTGCAGAATTGTTACCCTGCCTGAAGTGGTTTTTGTCTAGGCAGGCCACACCGCACAGGTGGCCCTCTGAATCTCTCCCCTGCTCATGCTGAGTCCTCCATCATTTCCCCATGGCATGTCCGTCCATCTTTGTGAGCACAATTTTTTATTAATCAGCGAAACGTTTGGGTCTTTGAAATTGAAATGGATTTCAGTCCTCTTTATATATTAATTATTGATAAATGGAGCCTGAGAGACAAGGAAGAAGTCTGGCATGATTAAAGACAGATAGTTTTTAATTTTATGTCTCTTGCAGTGACAGAGAAATTTAGTTTAATAGGAGTAATTTTTCAAAGCAGATGCAATCATGAAGGAGGATGTATAGAAAATGAGCAAAGCATGCTAAAAGAGAAAGAACTTGTAGGAGACATAGGATGCTTCCAGAGATTTCCAAAAATCTTCGTGGAAGCCTTTACACAGAGAGAGAATAGAAGTCTCTTAGAAATTTAACCTTTTTTGTGTGTTTTTTAGCTTAGATTAAATTGTACAGGGCAAGAGATTTTATTACAAAATTTTCATAGTGCACAATGTACCTCTTTCTCCTCTTCCACCTCCACTTCCTCTTCCTTCTCCTCTCTTCCCTCCCTCCCTCCTTCTCTCCCTTCCTTCCTTCCTTCCACCCTCCTTCCTTGGTACTGGGGTTTGATCTGAGGATATCACACTTGCTAGGCAAGCAGTTTACCACTGCAGCCATTGCCTCCAGGTTTATTTGCTTTTGGTGTTTTTCAGATTTGATATTGTGTTTTGCAAGGCCCAACCTCAAACCTCAATCTACTTACCTATAACCATGTTTATGGTCAGTATCAAAAATATATATCATCACAGCTTGGCTTACTTGCTGCTATGGCTATCTCACTAACTTTCTGTCTAGGCTGGAAAAAGTCCCAGAATAGAACAGGAAATGTAATAATAATTAAATACATTTTTGATGTTGAGCCAGGTTAGTCACATATTTGGAGAATATATGTTTGTTATGCCTATTTTTGTTATTCTTTTTATTTTTAATTAGAAGGTTCTAGAAATTTTGAACTTAGAAGCTCCATAGACACTCTTCAGGATAGTTTCTCTCTTACTCCATAAGAACTACCTTTGAGTCTGGTGGAAGGAATAGTAACTACATTCCAGAGTAAGCTAATAGATCATGGAGCTAGGCTGGAACCTGGAAATCTTAGGTATATGGTAGTGCTTTGGCTATGGCTGAGGCACTAAAATAACAAGACTGCTTGAGAATTACTTAATTTAAAGGAGTCTGAAATAATAGAAATATGAGCACTTGTGTTTATTTTTGTGCTATCTATGAGTCTAATTCTAGGTTGATGGCTCCTACCAAAAAAAAAAAAAAAGAATAAAAAGAAAAGAAAGAAAAAAGAAAGCAGAAAGCAGGGACAACTCAGTCATTAAGAAGAATCGGGTTGGTAATATGGCTTAGAGTGCTTACCTAGCACTCATGAGGCCCTGGCTTTGATTCCTCAGTATCACATAAACTACTACTACTGATTCCCAACTATCAGGAATCCTCCCTTGAAGGGTTTTGATTAGTCAGTGTGAAGGCAAGGCCCCAAGGAGAACACAGGAAGAACAAAAGAGGAGAAGGAGGTTAACTTTTGTGTTGAATGTGAAAACAACATAGCCTGGGTACAACTTTCAAGGAGACATACTTCAAACTTTACTTCTTGGTGGGCAGAAATAAAAAAAAATCACAGATAGATCCCTGTATTGTCCATTTTACTGATTATAAATTGACAATCCTAAACATTAATCTTTACAAAATCTTTTATATATTCAAATTTTTATTTTTCTTTTTGTTGTGCATGGGACTTGAACTCTGGGCCTGGGCGCTGTCCCTCAGCTCTTCAGCTCAAGGAGAGCACTCTACTGCTTGAGCCACAGTGCCACTTCCGGTCTTTACAAAATCTTGTGTGTGTGTGTGTACATGTGTGTGTTGGACTTGAACACTGTTCCTGAAATATTTTGCTTGAGACTAGTACTCTACCATTTGAGCCATAGCTCCACTTCCACCTTTTTGGTAATTAATTGGAAGTAAGTATTTTATGGACTCCCTGACCAGGCTGGCTTTGAACAGTTATCCTTAGATCTTAGCTTATGGAATAGCTAAGATTACAGTCATGAGCCACCAGTGCTTGGCTTTCCGTTATGTTTACAAATTGCTCCAAAGCCACAAAGGCTCTCACCAACAACATGTTCAACCATCTTTCCTTTCCTTTTCCAATTTACAGTGTCTTTCCCCTTCTATTCATTTTATGTTTGGATTCATCTTACATCTCCTTAGTAACACTGCATCCCTTGCCTCTGAAGCCTGTTTCAAACAATTATTCCCTCTTAGTGCCTAGAGAAGACAATCAATAAATGTTCTTGGATTGATCCTAACCCTGTAATTGAGCACTTAGTTAATAGTTTGATATTCATTTCTGGGTTTTGTTTTTATAACAGTTTTCACGTGAGATTATAATTAAAAGAAATAATATTGATTTGAACTTTTTCTATACCCAAAGGAGTTAGTTATTGGCATTGTTTTAAAGGGGAATTTGCTACCTGATCAGCATTTCCATGCAAGTTTTCTTGGCAATAAAGAATTTTTTCTTAGGGAATCATAGAAAATGCTATTATATGACATTCTTTCCAAAGCTACCCCTTCCTTTCTTCTATGAACTTCGCATACATATGCACACAAACACATATACACAGGTCCAGCCAGGAATAATTTCATCAATTAGGGATGCATTTTGTATGTGGATGACACCAGAGTCCTGGGGCTGCTGCTCTGCCCATTTTACAGAGCTTCATTCAGGCCTGGAATATGTCCAAAAGACACCTGAAATATTATATATAAGTTAATCAAGAACTTTATGACAACAATAAAATAAGTATCTCCCATTTGCAGTGATTCAACTTATAATTTATTGACTTTGGAGTGTTACAAAACAGGTATTCCCAAGAAATTTTGAATTTGGTCCATTTCCCAATTGATGACTTATGGAATGCTAGTCTCACTCAACTTCATGTGAGTAGCAACAGAAACCTACTATCCATTTAGCCAAGGCACTGTGTTCCATGTTCCTAGCTAAAATGGATGGTGGATTGAGTATATTCAGTTCATCTTAGACTTTGAGGGTTTTTTTCAGCCTACAAGTTGAAGTGGACCCATTCCTGAGCTTGTACCATTTCAGATGATGTTTCTTTAGACATGGCATCTTCAAACAGAGGGAGGCCTGTCTTGAGTGTTAAAGTATCTGTCTAGCAAGGGGGATGCCTTAAGTTCAAATCTCAGTATCAATGAAAGAAAAGCAAAGGGAAACACCTCCAAAAAATTTAGGATTATAATGAGATTATAAAAATCCAATTTTATTGACTATTACATAGAGCATGAGCTGGGAGACCTTAGTTAAATTGGTATGTTATTCTCTATGATATTTATCTGAAGGTCCTTATTTGAATCAAATGAGCAACAACCAAAAACAATTTTGTTAGATCATTAGCCATCATTTAAAGGGCACATATCCCACCTACATATGGGAGTGTGGGTGTGGGTGATTGCCCCTAACAGTACTTACCTAGTGGCTCACAAAAGCAGTTTATCACATTCATGGCCTGTCCATTTCAAATAATTACAGACATGGCTTAAAACTCAAGGAAAAAAAGTGGGCACAAGATTAATTGCCCTTTTGCTTCCTCCTCAGATTTTCATTCTGCTATTGAAGTTCTGCTTAGCTCTGGTCAGGACTACTTTCTTCTGCCCTGCCACAAAGTGCCCAGATTGCTTCGGGTTCTTCAATGGAGTTATTACTATTTTTAGAAAAATTTAATTCTTTGTCACTGTTTTGCCAAGAAGGCTTTTTTCCTTCCAAGGAACTTTGGCATAAGGCTGGCTGCCAGCCCTACTTACTTGGCCAGAAATGGTTGTGCTTTACCCTAGCTCCTTGCCCTTGTACTTATCTGAAAATTCTGGATTCTAGCCACCAGCATCTCAGCTGTGCTTGCTTTTATTTATTTATTTTCCCTACGGTTAAGTTGGGCTTTATTGGAATATGAGCTGAATATACATTGTGCCCCTAGATAAGATGATATAACCACTACCATGAAAATATTTATGTGGAGAAGGATGGCGTGTGTGTGTGTGTGTGTGTGTGTGTGTGTGTGTGTGTGTGTGTGCACATGTGTGTGTGTTTCTTTGTATGTATAAGAGTCTATTTAATTGTTTGGGTTGGTACTGTGTACACATTTTTGAAATGAACACTTTCTGCCTTAGAAAGGTAAGTATATTCTAAAGACTCTCATACTTTGAAGATCAACAAAGCTTTTCTCGTTACACTGCATACTACCCTAGGGTTTGAATGAAGATGCACATGGCACAAGAAACCCAGCACAGAACAAGACAATGTAGTATATTTGTCTTGCTGGCATTTATGAATTCAGATTTAAAAGGCAGATGAAAGATACTACTAATCTAAATGAAACCACACTAATAAATGTGTACCAAATCATGGACTAGCACATTAACCTGTATGTAATGCAGCATTTGTATGGAGTCCAGTGTAAGACTGGAACTGACACAATAATTTCAAACACAATTGGCCTCTTTCATACTTTAATTACCCTCACCAATTTCAAGATTAACCTGAACTTTAAATGATGTAGATTTCCTCCTTTGCATTTGTGTTACAATTGTAGGCTTATTTCAATGTTAGATGGTAGGGGTTTTCTTTTGTTGTTGTTGTTGTTAAAATTATTTTCCTTTTTTTTTGTTTTTCCCTTTTCACTGAACAGAGATATTTGTTCCCAGTTATTACAGTCATAATGGCCCTGCCAAAAAATAATAATATTAGAGGCTGTGAGGGTCTCCAACACAGCTATTGTGGGACCCCTGATGCCAGAGCTAGTTTGCCTGGCTGAAAAATCATATCTCAACATAATTGGCTGCAGTGACTCAAAAACCGGGTGAGAGAAAGAAAGAGAAGCCCGCAGGTCTGATGGGAAGGTGATGGGTATTCATATCTGAATAGTCTCCAAATGCTCCATTTTGCTTCTAATGACACAGGAGTTGGAAGGGGCTATAATTGAGCCTTCATCAGATGTTCGCTTACATGGCCTGGCCACCTCCTTCCCCTTTTTCTACCTTGTGTACATTTTAGAGAATTAGAGCTTAAAGATTAAGAAAGGCAAATTTAGAACAAGGATAGGTGTCTATTTTTCGGTCTTCTTTTAGTTTTTTTGTCTTTTTTTTTGCTTATCAACTAAACTACTAAAGCTTCTTTTGAAATGTTTATTCAACTATACTTTCCTATATCACGACAAAAAAAGAGAAGGAATGAGGGCTAGGGGATAGAGAGAAAGAGAGTCAGAGAAGAAAGGAGCTAGAGGGGGAGGGAGTGGAAGAAAATGGAGAGAAGGGATTAAATTGTGGAAATCATAAATTTATCTGGGGCACATCAATATTCTGATTTGGGTGGAGGATGATATCTTAGCGTGGTCCATAAAACATATGGGGATACGTGAACATTCATTATGTTACATCAAGGGTTTGACATGTTTTATTTGCTTTTCTTTCTCTTCACTAGCAAAATGCTTTCATCTTCTCTTCTCCCAGCCAAACATCTCATCTTCACCACCTACAATTTCTCTTTCCTGATTGCATTTGCTTCTCCTAGCTACTGCATTTTTCTTGGTTTCTAGTCCCTCATTTTCCAACTCCAAATGCTATTTTTTCCCTTTATTCATCATTGTGAATTTCTTTGTAGTGTTGTGTTCACAATCTCTATAACCACACCAACCAGTTTACTAATGATCTTATTTATCTGCCTCTGTTCTCTTTTGATTGACATCTTCCTTGGCTTTGACACACTTGACTGTCCCTGATTATTAGCCAAAAGAATAGTAAATCATAGGCTTTCAACAAATACCTGTTTAACCAGCTAGGACTGATATTTCATCTATTGTGAATATATTTGCTCAATTTATTTTCCTCTGCTACCATGAACTTCATGGGCGGAACTTGTAGTCATGGTGGATACATATCCATATAAGTGTTTAAGAAATGGTCTTGCCATTTCAGTGTTTTTAATAAATGATTATCCTGGTAGGTTGAGACATTTTTTCATATTTCCTTTTCTGTGTTAGCATATAATCTTACTGTTTATATGAAACATGGACACTAAGTTTAATTCATGTTAGGTCTAAGCCAAAAAATACTGTCAAAACTTTTGAGGAAGGAAAGTCCCAGTAGGCTATACTAATAGCAGCTTTCACAATCACAATTTCAATCACAATCACAATAGCAATTTCTCTGTGCTGTGGGTAAGGCAGCAGTGCATGGTGGGTGGACATGTATGGCCTGAACCCAGGCTTTCCCAAGCTACCCTGGATCTTGCTACAGTAGAAACCTCCAAGATCTCTAGGTTTTTAAAGTCAGCTTTGTGTTACATATATCTGAGCTAACAAAATTAGGAGAGAGGGGCTTATTTCAGGTCACGGTGTGAGGTTTCACCATTGCTTTGGCAAGGTATGAACAGCTGGCAACTTTACCTCATGGTGGTCAAGAAACAAAATAAAGGAAGGGGAGGGGACACGATGCCAATCATCCCCATTAAGGGCCTTCCCCCAAGTGAACACATTTTCCATAGCCTCTGCCTCTTCAAGGTTCTCCTACCCCCCTGGTAGCAAGTGGTACCCTAGGCTGTCAACACATGAGTGCTGGGGAATGTGTAAGATTCCAGTTATTTCAGAGAAGGAGGGCTACAATGGATTCTTCTTAAAAATCTGATTGTACCTTGACAATAAATGGTCCAGAAGACTTGGAGAAATTATTTGACCATTATAAGACTTTCTCCTCCTTTTCAAGGGAAGAAAATGATACTGACTTTACAGAATTGTGTAATTCTGCATTCATTGCAATTACACAATACATTCATATCATATATAAAATCAGTCATAAAGTCAATAGGAAGACTTCTGAACTGACGATCTTAAAGTACTCCGAATAGCATGCTCTTTATCTTTTTTATTCTGAGAGAGGAGTAAAGACAGAAACCAAATATTTAGTAGATAACTATTTTGTGCCAGATTTTATGTGACAATGAGGCAAAGCCATGAGTGTGTGGATGGGGCATTTAGGTCATTCATTTTACATAAAGAAAATTTACTTTATAGACTTCCAGCCTGAAGAGCCTGTGTTTTGCTTTAATTCTTTACCATGCTAAATATTACTGCATGCCACCCTACTTGCTAATGACTACTGAAGTGTTAATTGATGGTAGATGTGTGAGCACTCCAGTGAATTTAAGGGCTCTGTCTTGACAGTAATTTCCTGAAATCTTTATTTCTTTAAGCAGTGTGTAGGGAAATGCACAGTCAGGTACTTAAAATGAAACTATTCCAATGCAGGCTACTTACTTTCTGATTGCTGGCTGCTGATTGGATAGAGATGGAACAAATCTGGATGGATGTTACCATATTCCAAAGTAAGGCACTCCAGGGTTGGAGCATGAAAAAAAGAAAATGAAATTGACCCCTCTCTCTCACCTTTCTTTTTGTAGCAACTGCTATTTCCTATCTCAAATTACAAGCTGTAAAAGTATATGTGTTTTATGCCATTGGAGAGGCAAAAGGAAAACCTGTTTTTTCGTATAGATGATTTCATTAAAATTATTTTTGATTCTATGAGGCTATATGTTCTTTCTTTCATCTCTTTTGGGTTTATAGCATCAATAACCTTACTATATCATTTTAGATATAGCTCATGGTCATTTAGATTACATTCACCATTACCTAGAGTGAGTGAACGATACAGAATTATTGAAAATGTTAAAGCTGAGAAAAGATGAGGAATTCAGGACAGTTACTTTTAATCTTTTAATTTTTTTCACAAATATTCCTTCAAAAGGAACAATGTGAACCAACCAAATAATTTGTAGTTAAAACAGAAAGTGCTAGAATTTATATTAGCATTTAAAATGTATAAATACTCTGTCCTTCATGGAAGTATTTTGATTATTTGACAATATTAAATCAAAGAAATGTTATTAATTCAGTAGCATATCTATTACCTATGCCACATAACAGAGCAAAATATATATGTATGTATGTTCCTTCACTCTCATTAGAAGGTTCCTGCTATGTATGTGTGTGTGTGTGTATGTGTGTGTGTGTGTTCAAGCTCAGTATGTGCAAGATTCTGTATTAAGCACTGTGGATATTAGAAAGATGAATTAGATATGCCTCTTTTCCTCACAATTACAAGTTAGTATTTTTTCACCATCTACATAAAAGTGCTTTTCAGAGCCATGGATTATATGACATTTTAGCAAAACTGTTATGTGAAAAGAGCAGAAGGTGGGGGTCAGAGCCATAGGGGTTAGTCCATCACCAAAATGCAAAATGAGGGAGCATACCAGTGAAAAAGATAGATTAAAAATTGGCTGATGTGACACGCAAAGGATCAAAAACATTATAATGTCAGAAATTTGATGAAAGAATTTCACGAAGAAGATAAAGTTCAGAATGGGCAAAAAGAAAGTCAAGACTGAGCAAAAGCCATTGCATTTGTCAAGTGGGAAGACACTGGTCCATTTGAGAAAAGTGTTTTTTATTGAACTTTAAGGATGTACTGGGAAAAGCAAGGGTTGAAGAGAACATTGGTGGGGAAAGAAAGATGATAAGTCAATTCTCTAGGAGGCTTGGTGTGAGGCCAAAGTACATATAAAGGAGGAGTGAGAATTCTCTGAAGAATATGTGCACTTTTCTGTATTGGGTGTATTGGGTGGAAGACATGCTTGGAGCACAATGAGGGCTCATGAGTTATGTGTGAGAAAAGAGAGGAAAGGAGACAGGGAATTGGGGGTAAGAGGGTAATAAAAAGGAATAGAGATGAAGCCAGACCTTGGAAGAGGTGGAGGGATATGAAATGATGAGACATATATTTGCATATTTTCTGTTATAAGTGTTGTAATTATATCCCAAAATGTTTGCTTTTGAGAAAGAAACGGCTATGAAAGGACAGTAATATTTGGTAAAATGGCAAAGTAGCCAGAACCTGGTTACCCTGGAGTTTCTCATTAGGCAGATTTAAGTCATCAGCCACACTCCATGTTCTGGTTGGAGGAATACATGTTTTTGAAATACTTATGGTGTGAATTACAAAGGGAAAAATTATGGCTAAACTCAGGGCCAAGGGTCCAGTGGAAGGTGCAGAGAGAGATTTTATTAGCCAAGCCATTCAGCACAGCTTTACATCTGTTCTTCTCCTAATGATATGTAAATTAGATGGTTGCCTGCACACAGAGGATGAACAAATGGGAGAGTTTGTGAGCCTTATTTAATAAATATGAATTCTGAGAATACCCATGGTACTCTAGACACTGAATTAGGCTCTGTGCAAACTAATTTCTGCCTGGCAAGTTCAAGGCTCTGGGCTTAACACAAAGTGGGGGTGGGGAGGAGAGAGTGAGAGAGAGAGAGAGAGAGAGAGAGAGAGAGAGAGAGAGAGAGAGAGAGAGAGAGAGAGAGAGAGAGAGAGAGAGGGAGGGAGGGAGGGAGGGAGGGAGAGAGAGAGAGAGAGAGAGAGAGAGAGAGAGAGAGAGAGAGAGAGAGAGAGAGAGAGAGAGAGAGAGAACGCAAATAAAAATCCTCAAACCTAACTCCTTAGGTTGAATTGAATTAGGTAATATTAAACTGTTTGATGAATGGAAACTTTGACCTAGAGAGATAAAGAAAATTGTTCCAGTTTAGTTCACTACTGACTAAAACAGGCAGAATGGTAAAGCAATTAAAATTTTAGAATATGCATCCCAGTTGCCTGTGTTTGTTCAGCTCTGCTATATAGATTTAGGCAAGTATTTTAATTTATCTGAGTCTTGATTTCTATATCTAAAGAATATGTTATGTTATGCTACATTTATATATTACATTATATTTCATATATATTACATCATTTATTTCACAAGATTAAATGCATAATATACATGCTAATTCACTCACAAGTTATATTCTGTGTATTTAAAGATTCTATTATGTTAGCTACCAATATTGTCATCATTCTGATTTTCTCAATTGAAATTCTCTGGGTTCCTTTTTATAGTCACTTAATTTTTTAATATACAAAGCATATAAGCTATAACTTATATAAAGCAATATTAGATTGTTTAAATACAACATGAGCTAGGAACTGGTGGCTCACACCTGTAAATTTATACCAAGCTATTCAGGAGACATGACAGATAGAGGACTGAAATCAGCATGGCAGAAAGTTCACAAGACTTCATCTTCAATTAACCTGCAAAAAAGTCAGGCCAGAGTGTGGCTTAAGTATTTGAGTGCTAGCTCTGGGCAAGAAAGCTAAGCAAGAGTATGGGGGCACTGAGTTTAAACTCTAGTCGTATTGATCAAACAAATAAACCAACAAAACCTATAGATCTATCTTGGGGGGAGGGAAATCAACTATTTTGTTTTTTACTGAAAACCATATAGAATATGTGATAGGCTCATATGTGTTGGGACTGCTACTAGGAAAATACAACAAAAATATTACTTAACTAAAAAGTATAGAGCTTACTTTTCACTCTCAAAATACCTGCTATCGTTTTGAGATTTATTATTTTATGTAACATCCATGTAAAATAAACACATGATTTTACACTTTGGCAAAATAGTGAGAAATTCTTTACAGAGACTGGTTCATCCAAGTAATACCAAAGGACAGGTTTTGTAAGAAATTAGATCCAGAGAAGTAGTAAGGATTGTCAAGGTCTGACAAATTTTGGCTCACAGTGAGGGCAAGGAACAGGTTTGAGAAATGGTAAAGTACAGGTCAGAAAAGGAGGTGCTAAGGAAAGGAAAGAGACAAAACTACATATTGATACCTTGGAGGTAGAACTATTTTTTTATACCATGACCCAATACTGTTTTATTCTCAATTACTTTTGAACAAGTTACTGCAGTTAATAAGGCCATGAAAGTATGCAATCAAATTCTAAGCCATCCAACATCATAAAGATACTGATGCATTGCATGAACTGTGTTTTATTCTTCCAAAACCATAGAATTATAGGAATTAGAAAAGAAGACAGAGACAAACATGGCTTGTAAAATGTGACAAAACGTCAAACACCAAACTAGTATTTGTCTTTAATTATTGTGATAAATATATATGAAACATTTTTCTCATATTGCGGGTTATTTTTTCCCTTTTATTTAAGCAGCTGGTCTCTTTGTTTTAGGTTTTAGGATACTTTTTCAACTGAAAAGTACTTATTGGAAAGCACTTGGTGTCAAGAATCCATAGAAATTTTTTGTTTTTGTTTTGTATGTTACTGTTTAATACAAAATTAAGATGTTAGTAGTTATGTGGAGTGTTTTGGAGTCTAGATATTCAAAATAACATCTCTACTTTCTTTGATAATTTTAGTAAATTAGATATATGGTAAAATTACTTACTCTTACTTTTGTGGCTAAATCTTCTACCCATATCTCCCCTCCAAAAAAAAAAAAGAGATGAGAAGACAGATTTAAACAGGCCAACTGTGTTTATGTCTTCATGTTCACCAACTATACCATTTATGGTATATCTGGGCTCTCCAACTCTATAGTGGGACATCAATATATTTAGGAAACTGAAAAATGAAATGTGGACACAATTTTTAAAAGTCATTAGATTCAGGAATAACATACATTAATAAAAGTATGCCCAAATTGTAAGACATTTGCTAGTTCTATACTAAGCACTATTCTAGACACCAATGATTACATATATATATATATATATATATATATATATATATATATGTGCACACACATATATATTTAGCTCCTCCTTTAAGACACTCTAAAGTCAATAGAGATAAAGTTGGATTTAATTCTCTGTACATTAATCAAATGCTTTTTGTGCATTAAGCAATGTTCTAGGAATCTGAAAGACTTGTTGCTGGAATTTTTTACAAAATATAAATTTGAAGGTTAAAGACCTAGGGGTATGGTCAGGGATAGAGCAATTGCCACATATTGATAAGGCCCTAGATTTGATTACCAGCACAGCCAAAATAATAATAATAATAATAATAACAAATGGTAAGTGAGAACAGAGAACATATTTCTAAATTAACCTTGGAAAATTAGAAAACCAGCCTTCTGAGTTTCAAACAAAGTATAAGCAAAAAGGCAAATATTGAAGAACAAGATATAATTTGTGAATCACAGATAGAAACAAACAGAGGAGGCTACAATGCTTGATAAGAAATGTACTCATTATCTTGTCCATGTAATTGGAACCCCTCTGTACAGTATTTTCACAATTAAAAAAAAAAGAAACAAAGAAACAGGTAGTGACAAGAGATGACGCTCATACCCAGGAGTAGCTGGATGTGAGCATATTGTGGTATCTTTAGAGAGAAAGTAACCACTGAATTAAAAGTGGGTCAGAGGGATGTAGAATCCAAGGCAAAACAAGATTATATAGAGAAATTGCAAAAAGACTTGGCAGTAGAAAAAGGAAGGTCTGTACATGTGTTAATTAACCTAACTAAAATGAAGAACCTAGATAATACAACAAAGGGATGGATATATTTAACCATCATAGACCAAGGCAGAGACAGTCCTTGAAATCCACAGAGTAAAGATTTCACCAAGTGGTTGACAGGAGCCATTAGTGGCATGAAAGTAGGTATGATGGCCCTGAAGTGGAGTACACTATGGAACACTTAGCATCTTTCCCTACAGTGGCGAATGAGTATATATAGCATCAGGAAAGAGAGTAACTGGAGATTGGGAGATCTGGAGATCAACTTTAACTTGAGCTATGTGCTTAATTAATCCCTGAAAGCAAGCCCAAATATACCCAAAGGACTGAAACTAGTCTTCAAGTAACATTAACATGGGTATATGTCAATTAATTATAGAACTAATGAGCAATTAAAAGTGTCTACTTTTAAGCACTTGGTCATATGTGATGACTAGTATATTGGGCACTGTGATGTGCCAAAATACTAAATATTGAGCACTAAAATATAGAGTAATATATATATATATAGTCATAAATTATCATCTAGAAAGGAAATTGTTCTACTTCTACAATAATTATCACTAAATGTTTTAGCACAGGCTTAAAAATAAATCCATGCTTACTAGTCTAACATGAAAACTATTTATTTATTAGGAATGCATAGAAATAAACACCTGCCATTATGTGTTTTTAAAATAATAGGAAGTGGTAGGAAGTGCTTACCTTTGTCCTGAAATAAAGATGTGGGCCATACTTAAATATTTCCTCAAGAATAAGATAGCATTCAAATAACAATTGCATTTAAGGATCAGGTTTTCAGAACTAAATTACCTCATTTGTATGAACTATAAAAAGAACTAGCTACCCATAGCTGTGAGTAAGGTTCCTGCTTATGACCCAGCCATTTGCCAGCCAGTGAAACATTTGATAACCACCAGCAAAACTGCATGATATTGTTAGCAATGCAGCAGACTTGCAGTATTTTAGCCTGAAAGAAAAATGTCTTTGGTGAACAATCTCTTAGGGAGATAACAGTGGAAGAAGATCTGGTGTATAGCGCACATCTTACTCATCTCAATGTTGGCTGCTACTGTATGAGGGCCAATTAGTAAAGCTACAGAATGTTCTGTAGCCAGTCCTTAGAAGGTAGCAAGGGAGACTATGGAAAACACAATACATTGACTATAGACAAAACTCAGATGGTTTACTTTGACCTCAAACAAAGAAAAAAATGAATATTTGATTAAGAATCTAATGCTGTGTTACACCTGCAATCATCCTTGAAAACTAAAATATACTAGAATAAAAGAAAAGCATTATTGTCCATGTATGTTCAATAATTAAATTAGCCATCCAAAGTGTAAATGGCTATCCTAGTCCTATCGTGCATTCATAGACAGGACACATTTTGCTGTGTTCTGAACTTCAATTACAGGTCAGTAATACATAGCATCCTTGAAATTAAGAAATTATACTTGGCAATTTAGTCCTTGTTCTAAGATTCAATCGATTAACTCAGGGAATGAGGCTATTTCTATGGAAACATGTTTTCTCTTCCTGTTTCAGTTACCGAGTTACTTAGGAAATGATGAGAGGACTGAGCCTTTTCATGCATGCTCAGCCACTGAGACATGTTAGCCAGAGTGAGGAAACAAGTAACAAGTAGCCTGACATTTTTCTATGTTCATTTCTGGCACCTGCCCCCACCCCATGCCCTCCCTTCTTTCATCAGAAGAAGAACTTTAAGATGAGATAATTCCCTCTGTTAAGTAGGCAGTAGAAGAAAAAGTAGAAAGGTAAATATACAGGTAAGATGACCTTTGGCTAAGATGCCTTCAGACTCCCTACAAAGGAGAGACTATAGAAACAATTGTATAGTTGTCTAGGAAAGTCTCTATATACGTTCAGTAGTAAAACTTCCATTAACTGACCTTGTATCATAAACTATCTTTAGAGATTGGAACCTAGCTCTTTGTTCCATTTGCTCCAACCAGGCACTTTCAGAGAAGATGGCATCTTGTCAGCAGATTGATAGGCACATAATTCTGTAGCTATTTTAATGGGAAGGGACTATGGATACTTGATTTATAGGCAAAACAAAAACTTCTGGAAGGACCACTCCAAGCTTGCAGGGAGCATATTCCTTTTCACTACTATCTGCATATTGACTGAGTTTTAAAAGCATTTGATAATATTTCTGGCCAATGTTGAATACACTAGCAGTTTAAGATTCACTGAATATATAAAGTTGTGTGTGTGTTTCTCAGAGTCTAAAAGGTAGCATTTTAAAAAGTGAATATTACAAACTACATTCTTCTTATTTTGTGACCTATGTGAAAATAATTAATAAGGGGACAAAAAACTAAATAAAGTATGAATAAAATTGAAAATGTGATTGTTCTAATCCTCCTAAGGCTGTCTGAGAGCCAAGGACAACACAATTCACTTGAATCTAGAAATTTCTTTAAGGATTCAGAGTCTGTTTATGGTTGTATCTAGGTTGTATCTGCATTTATTACTGTGAATTGCACCTTTCTCGTGCAACTCTTAGGAAAGCTCCATGTTCAATTTCATTGAAATTTGTGCCAGTATGTTGGTCCCTGTTACACATAATATGAAATAAATAGCAGATTCTTTTTTATTTTTTATTTTTTATTTTTTGTGAACATACTATACAGAGGGGTTACAATTACATGGGCAAGATAATGAGTACATTTCTTATCAAGCATTGCAGCCTCCTCCCATATATATTCTTTTTTAATTGAGTAAGAGATAACAGAAGTGGGTTCTTCTTCTGTACTTATTTTACCTTCATGATGATCTGGGCTCACTATTTTTTTCCCTTAGACAATAGTTAACAATATTCTTTTCTTGCTATGCTTTCTTATTTATTGTTTTAATCTCTTTGTTTTCTCTTTTCTTCTAGGTAAGTTCTGCCACTTTCTAAATCTTGCCAGAATGTTCATTAGAAAAAAATGGTAAGTCCCTTATGCATATGACTTTATTGTCAGGATGTTAAAAGATGATCATAATACATTTTTAAAACTTCCTTTGCTTTTGGCTGGTTTTTACTGATAAATGTTAAAAAAAAAAAACTGATGGTGAGTTGGGCAGCACTTTTCTGTTTGGTGATACGATGAGTCCTTGATGCTTTAGGTTTTCTATCATTCTTAAGACATCCTAGAAAAATAGTACACTGGGATGGTATCTCAGAGAGAAGCTGCTCAGTTTCTCACAGACATGGGACTCACTGGGTAGAGATTATGGATAATACACGATTGTGGTGGAAAGTTAAAGTTTGTATATTTGAGCAGCATCAAATTTTTAGAGCCCTGCAGGTAAATATTCTTCCACTGACGTTAGATGATAAATACATAAAACATCCATGGCAAAGCTGTTAAAGGATATGTAAAAAGTGACAGAGAAAATAAAAAGTAGAAGTTCACATGCCTCTCTGTATTGTTGGGTGCTTCAGAAGGAAGAATACTGACATTGTGGTCTTCATTGTCTGGAATTACTTTTATGGTCCAATAAAGGAAGCACATATTTAGTTTTAGATGAAATTCTTCACATCTATAGATGACACCTGTTGGGAGGAATTTTAATTTGCTTCTTTAAGATGAGAGTTTGTAAGTTAAGCTGAAATTATGGCTTCCTGGTATTTTCAGCTACTTGTGGTTTTTGTGGTTTCTGTTTCGGTGATATGTTGTATTTAATTATCCTTTACACATGAATCTTATTCTTTGCTGTTCAGGAGACTATTTGTAAAGATTTTCTGATAAGGTTTAGTATCAGTTTGATGGTATCAATACATTATAGCAAGCATATGAAAGGACACTTATTTGAAGACATGAGGAACAGAGCTTTTAATTCTCAATCTTTTAGTTGAATTTCTCTATACTTTAAAAAGTGTCTTTAAAAATGTCTTTAAAAGAAAAGGCTTACATATAGTTGCAAGGTCATGTCATTTATACTACTTGTGTGTTATGTCTTATGTCACAGGTTTTTAATACTTTGTAATAGTTCAAATAATTCATGACAGAAAATCAATATATCAACAGACTCCTCTGTATGAATATAAGTTTGAGTAGGAAAATTAAGGATTAACTGAAATATATGTTCTGTTACTTAGGTCTCTTGAATTCTGGCATACACTTGCCAAAAGATCATTTGTTTCCAAAATATTTTTTTCTTCGGTATCATTTAGGTTTCTTTCTATTGCAAGTAAGAGAAAATCCAGTGTAAACTGCTTCTTTTGAAATGACAATTTATGGAGTAATATAACTAAAATGTGTAGGAATCTACTGGCTTCAGTCATAGTGTGTTGGGAATATGCTCAAAATCCTTATCATGGCCTGGTTAATTTGTCCCAGCCTCTCAAATGTGTTCTTTGTGGCTTTAGGTCTTCATTCCTATGAATTGAGTCTCAAATCCCATGGGGAAAACAAAATGAGAATCACTCTGATGGCAATCCAGTCGAAAGCCTCATTTTGTCTTATTGGCATTATTTAGTTATGAAATTATCTCTAAGGAAATGCAATGAACTGATTGACTGAAGTCTAGTAACTTGTAGTTCGTCCCTGGTACTAGGGAATAGGTGGAGTCCACACAAACTCAAAGACAGAAATGAAAAAGGGATAATTGTCAACACTGCTGGTACTTGGACTCAAATGAACAAATATTGAGACCCAAAAATAAATTAATAAGTACTTCATCTACTTTATTAATACACATTTTTTATTTGGAAAGGATTCCCTGTTTAGAATGATGTATTGAACTCGGTCACATCTACCCTATCAAAGCTAAGAGGCAGAATAAGTTTACCCTTCTAGGAAGTGATGAAAGTGGTTTGTGGAAGGTGTTAGTATCTCTTCTAAGAGCCACGATAATTGATCCCACAAAGCTATGACTAGAAATCTGAGAAAAATGGTCATATTATAATAATCTTGTTCCAGGTTTAATATGTCCACTAAGTATAATGGAAAAAACTGTGATAAGACTTGCAATATCATTGTTGCTTTAAAGGCAAAACGTTGTTCATGGAGAAATAGCATCTGAAGGCAATTTATCTGATGGAGCAAAGCTAACTTATTCAGGCCCTATAGCTGTGATTAGCTCATGCATCTTCTACTTTAGCTTCCTTAAGTACTTATTATACTTGCCTTCTACTTGTCTTATTAGTTTGCATCTTAGAAGTAAAGGTTGAAGGAAATTGCTCTTCTAGAGTAAAGAGAAAATGTAGTATTTTATTTGTTATAAATAAATGGAGTCCACACACCATGGTTAGTGTCCTATGAGTTTGCATAGCATAAATAATTTAAAGCTAATAATCAGGATTTAGACTTTTGGATTTAATCCCTACATGTTCAAGGTTGCTATAAGGAAGAAAGCCAAAAATATCATGACCAGTAAGAACAAACCAAGGTGGTTAGATCTGTAAAAATGTAAACTACCACTGCTTATAGAATTAAACATTGAACAAATTCCTGAAGATATTATGTAGGCCTCATCATGAAACAGCTACTCTTGGATTCTTAATGTCTCATTCAGTAATAGTAGACCCTTTTGATATCATCTTTGAGCATGATGTCTCAGGTGAAGCTAAGCTGAATGAAACCCCATTTAAAATTGTGAAGTACTTTGTGAAAGATCATTAACTTCTTCAGATCTAGATTATTCAGCTTTCTCTGTTGAAAGCCAGTGTTTGCTTTGAAAGTTATACCAAGAGCAATAATATAAACAATAAGTTAATGAGGTTCAAATTGATACACTACAATAATACTTTCTCCAATTAAGGTCTACATAATTTTTTTAATTTTAATTTTTATTGTTAAAGTAATATACAGAAGGGTTGCAGTTATATAAGTCAGGTAATGAGTACATTTCCTTTTGAACAGTGCCACCTCTTAGACATAATTTATTTTAAAAGATAACTTTGTAATATAAAGGAGCATGCTTCATAATCTCTTGATATGAAACTCTTAAAATATATCAACAATAAAAATTCTACTGGAAAACTACTCCTCCTCCCATTCCCCAAATCTCCCTAATCAAAATAAATAAGTGAATGTTCCTCATTTGCAAGACAAATTCTTTGCATGAACCCAATAAAAATTATTAAGAAATTAAAAATGTGAATAATAGAAAATATTTTACATATAGTCTTCTAATAAAAACTATAGAATTCAAACTATAAGAATTAACAAAATTTCTTATTGAATATAATAAATAATGGTGAGGAGGATAAAACAGTTGATTAAAAAATACACAGAAGGGCTGGGAAGGTGGCTCAGTGGTAGAGCGCTGCATGCTTGAGGCCCTGGGTTTGATTCCTCAGCACCACATAAGCAGGAAAAAAAAAAAGCTGGAAGTGGCGCTGTGGCTCAAGTGATAGAGCGCTAGCCTTGAGCTAAAGAGCAGAGGGACAGCGCCCAGGCCCAGAGTTCAGGCCTCATGATCAGACCTTCCAAACAAAGGAAAAATACACAGAAGCATAAAAAGCATAAAGTATACATCTCTAACCCCTGAAGTTGGGAGGTGAAAGTCAGAGACTCATGAATTCGATTAAAACTTGAACTACACAGACTGACTGTGCTTCAAAAAATCGATCAATAAATAAAATTTTAAAAGGCATCTAAGAAACTTTAAAAAACCTAGCTGCATGGTTCCTATAAACCAGTCAGAGTAATTACATAGTAGTTTTGACAAATTGGTAGGGGCTTATTATGGACTTGCAAAAGACTGAGAATCTCTTTGGAACTGTAATCCTAGGGAGAATGTCACACTATCATGGCAGTTACTTCCAGGAAACCTACCTGATTCTCACAGTGGAGAGTCAAGGAAGATTCAGTTATGTTTCTAGAAAGAAGGAAATCAGAGAATAGGGAATGGAAAGAGTATTCCTTATGAAATAAACTAAAATTCTTCATAATAATGACTTATTCAGTATAACATGTGGAGGAGATGGGGGCAAACAAGTCGTTTAAGGATTCAGGTGGACCTGTTGCAACAATGAGAAGTACAAAATGTCATGTCAAAACCAGCTTTACAATATCGGTGGGGGGGGGGGGAGGGGGGTATAATTGGGTGGGGGGAGGGGGGAGGCTGGGAAGGGAGGTGAAGGGTAAACAAAGGAGGAGGCTGCAATGCTTGGTAAGAAATGTATGCATTATCCTGCCCATGTAATTGTAGCCCCCTGTACAGTATGTTCTCAAATAAAATAAAATAATATTTAAAAAAATAATAATAATGACTTATTCTATGTAGGAAAGGTATTTGGGAAAACAATTTGCGTGTGTGTGTGTGTGTGTGTGTGTGTGTGTGTGTGTGTGTGTGTGTGTGTGTGTGTCCCAGGTTCCTCAACAGCTTAGCTGTGTGCACAGGGCATACACAAGAAGGCACATTGTCTATAAGAAATAGGCAAGAAGTCTCACTCTACTAAAAGCCTGTGATTTAATTGAAAGACTAAAGAACACTCTCCCTTATCACCACACCTCAGGAGCTCCAGCATAATAACATGACTCATCAATGAAGAGAATGTATTTTTGGTTTGCACCAAATCAGAAGGAAAGACAAAAGGAATTTCATCAAAAAAAATTGAAATATCTGGAACATATAGCAAATCCAAATGTTAATAAAAGTTTATTTCCAGCCAGAGTAGCATATATCCTCACATTAAATCACCATTACCAATACAGCATGCCAAGATTCCAACAAAAATTATGAAAGACAGGAAAAACACAGATTGAAGAGTTAAACACCTGGCCAGACTCATATAGAATACATGTTTTCAAATAATCACAGGGAATTTAAAATAATTATGACTAGGGCGGTAAAGTCTGAAAGGGGAAACTAATGTATACAAAAGAACAGACCCAAAATATAACCAACAACAAATTGAAATGACAGGAAATATCAGGAATCCAGAACAGAGAGAAGAAATGAAGAATGCCTTGTACAGATAAAACAGTAGACTTGAGGAACAAGTTGAAATTGAAGATAAGAAAGAAAATTCTGACAGAGCATAAATGTTGAAAGAAAGAAAGAGAAAGTGAGAAAGAAAGAGGAAGAGAAAGAGAAGGGAGAGAAAGTGAGGGAGGAAAGGAGGTGGAGAAGGAGGACGAGGAGAAGGAATGGATAGAGGGAAGAAGGTAGAGAGAAAGGAAAGGTAAAGAAGGAAGGAAGGAAGAAAAAGAAGGAAGGCAGGAAGGAAGGCAGGAAGGAAGGTAGGAAGGAAGGAAGAAAGGAAGGAAGGAAGGAAGAAAGGAAGGAAGGAAGGAAGGAAGGGAGGGAAGGAAGGGAGGGAAGGAAGAAGGGAGGGATAGAGGGAGGGAGGAAGGGAGAGAGGGAGAGAGAGAGGGGAGAGGAAGAAGGGAAGGAGGGAAGAAGAAAGAAGGAAGACAAGCAGGCAGGCAGGAAGGAAGGCAGACAGGAAGGTAGGAAGGAAGGCAGGCAGGGAGGGAAGAAGGAAGGCAGGAAGGGAAGGAAGAAGGGAGGGCGGGAGGGAGGGAGAGAAGAAGAAAAACAGAATGGATGATCTAAGAGGAGGGGACAAAATTAATAGAATTATGTAGTGTACATACAGTGAATGGGGCAGAAAAATGTATTTTATGTGATAGTGATGGGAAATTTTAACAGCTGAGTGACAGACTCTAAGTCTGTTTTTCTTTTTTGTTGTTGGTTGGTCATGGGGCTTGAAATCTGGGTCTGGGCGCTGTCCCTCAGCTCTTCAGCTCAAGGCCAGCACTCTACTACTTGAGCCACAGCACCACTTCTACTTTTCTGATGGTTAATTGGAGATAAGAGTCTCATGGACTTTCCTGCTTGGGGTGGCTTTGAACCACAATCCTCAGATCTCAGCCTCCTGAGTAGCTAAGATTATAGGCATGAGCCACCTGCATCCAGCTTAAATCTGATTTTTTACATTAACAATTTTAAAAAATTGTTCAGACAGGGACAAGTTGCATAAGTCAGAGACTTTGATATACATGAAGAAGAAAAGAATATTTGTGAAATAAACAAAAGGTAAAATGAAATAATTTCTTTTTATTGATCAAAAGATAATTTGCCTCTTAAAATCATAATAGTAACTCTCTATGGGATTATTATAGATTAACAACAAATAAAATATATAACAGCAATTGTTATGAAGACTGAGTGGAAGGCATTGGAAAAACGACCAGAGTAATGTGGTTTGAAGGTCATATAGGATAAAAATATTTATATTGTAACCTGGGCGGTGTACACCGTAATCTTAGTAGTCAGTGGCTGAGGCCAAGTATTTGTACTGTCAAGGTCCTAGACCACATAGTTCTTTTTCTCTCTGTTTCTCTCTCTGTCTCTCTCTCTCTTTCTCTCTGTCTCTCTGTCTCTCCATTTGTGTGTCTCTCTTTCTCTCTCTCTCACACACGCATACACACAAAAAGCATTGTAAACTCTAAGGAAACTATTAAAATAAATTCCTAAAATGTGCAATTGAAACCTGAAAAATTGGGGCAGAATGGCTCTTGTAATGAGTAGAAAATAATACTTTTGCTAATATTACTGCAATATATCAATAATTATTTTAAATAAGTGAGTGGTTTATATAAAACAAATTGAAAGACAGATTTTCAGAGTGTATAAGTGAACAATGATGAATTACATGTTATCTATGAAAATTTGCTGTAAAAGGAAAGATTACAGTATGTTATAAGGGTAGGGAATGATACTATGCTAACCCTAACTGAAAGGAAACTGGTGAATAGCTATTTTAAGACAAACCAAACTTAGATCAAAGAAAGTTATCAAGGTCAAAGTAGACCATTAGTATTAATAAAAGGGTCAATTCTTCAAGAAGACAGATCAACAATGCGGCAAGATAGATGGTCAAACCAAACTAATGTATTACATATGTGAGACAAAACTAAGAGCTAATAGAAACACACATGTCCACTGTTGTCATTCAAGAATCCAACATCTTTGCCAGTAATTAAAAGTTCAATCGGGGTGAAAGTAAGAATCAGATTTGCTTGATCAGCATTAGCAATGAGTTTGATGTAAATGATCTTATAGAGTGCTCTGTAAAACAGCATTATATGGCACTTTTCTCTCTCACCAAAATAGACCTGGGATAAAATAACACCTTCACAAATGTAAAATAATAGAAATCATACAAAGTATGTTCAAAAAGCACAAGTTATAAAAAAAATTGTGCAAAGTGGCAAGCAAGAAGACTAGGAAATCTCAAAATGGAATACAAATGTAACAAAATTGTTTTAAATATATTGCGAATGTATGAAAATAACATTATGAAAGAGATAAAGAATACAAAGAAAGATACAATGAATGGTAACATATGACTGTGAATTGTAAGCTGCAGTAAGATCTCAGTTTTAGCACCAAGTAGATACAGATGGGCTACACATGGCCAAGTAGTAGTAGTAGCAGTAGCAGTAATCATAATCATAATCATAATCATAGCTTTGTGGCCACTTTCAAAGCAAACACTCCTCGTATTCTCATTGTATTCAGTTTTTTTTTAATTTTTTCAATAAAGTATACCATTGCAACCTGTTTATTTCACACAGACAATACATAATTTTAAAGGATGTCTGTTTTTCCTTTTGGAAGTTAAGAGTTGATGACAAAAAGGGCTGGTGAGTTTTAGCAAGGGTCATTTTCAGGAAGGTGTGTTTGGGACTATGTCACTGGCACCTCAGTAACTTGCAGATTCTGTGCTCCAAATCATTCCATTCGTCATAGCCAGGAAAACAGTGAAGTAGCACTTCTGACCTCAATTATTTTCACCTATGGCTCTCTCATTTCCTGTACGGTATTACAGTTTTGGGAAATGATTTCTGTATGACAAGTTGAGGAATAATATTTACAGCGTGAATGTAGGAGTGTTTTTGAATTTAAGGGTTTGCATATAGGGTTGGAAAAGGCTAGTTTGGAAATGGATTTAGAAGTGGCTCTTCTCATGTCGAATTCTACTCCTTTCTACCCTCTCTGACTTCTTTCTTACAACCCTAGTGTCTCCTTGTTAAAATAATTATATTTTTCCTCTGTGTGAGATTCTGTCATTAGATGAAAGGTCACGGTTATAATATGAATCCTGGATAACAAATACAGTACAAAATGGATTGAAATGCGTAAAGCAAAAAGACTTTTCAATTAAAAAAATACCTTACCAAGCCTGAACCAAACAAATCACCATATAGACTCTGATTTCTCTTCACTTACAATTAACTGACATTGAAAGTTAATTACTTTCAAGATCAAAGGAAACAAAACTAGAAATAAAATGGAAGAATTTCTTTTAGATTTACAGTTTAAATAAATGTTTGCCCTGGGAACAGACCATATGCTGAATTCTTCCCGGAGGGAAGTGAACTTAAGGTTCTTTAATACATATATACCAACTTTAAAGTTCACTGCAGGTGGGCAAAGAAATAAAGCAGGTTTTATTTCCTTTGGGAGTATCTGCTGCGAGATTTTGTAAGGGAGTCACAAAGAATCTTTACATATCCTTATTTTATTTCATCACTGGAACTAAGAAAGATTATACCTTTTGGAATATGTACTCTTGAAGTGCATTTATTTAGAAGATACTGCTAAAAACTCTGGTTTGATTTCTGATTTCTCTGAGCCACAAATCTATCTTATTAAAACTGTTAACCTTTGTGAGTGTGTAAGCAACTCCATGTAGTTACTATTTTGATGCCAGTATGAACTGAGTCCTGGTTAAGCATTTTTATTGTTTCATTCCCAGGAATGACTAAACAGTAAAATGCAGGAATACACATTGGGTTTCTGTCATCACATCTTTTCAGCTTTAAAAAAAAATAGGTTTCATCTTTTGCAAAATGTGTTTTACAATGGAATGACCAGGTTCTATCATACTTGTGGGAAATCTAAGATGGCACAGGGCTAAGCTATTTTAGGACCTTGGATAAGGAAAGATAGTTTGGGCAAAACGTAATGTTAAGTAATGTGACTCAGCACTAATTTGGACATTGAAAGTTTTCAAATACTCACCCCAAATCTGCCACAATCCGAAGGCTATCATGAAGACACTAATCTTTCTCCCTTGTCCTGTCATGTTTCTTCCTGATCTATTCTTAGTGTTGAATTACACTGATTTGTCTGCATGAGCTAGGAACAGTTATTAACTTCCTTGTACCAGGTAGGAAGCTTAGCTTTAGGTTAAATAACTTCCTGGTTCTACGTGGTTAGTATGAGACTGAATGGAGCCAATCCTGTTGGATCCCAAACCTGTATTTCCATATAACATGTTATATCTTTTTCCTAATATTTTTTCCAGTTTTAAAGCCCATAAAATAAAATTCACTATTACAACCATTTCTGTGTGTACAGCAGAGTATGATTAACCATATGAACCTAAATGTTTAATAAATAGAACATTTTTGCTTTGCATACTAATGACTCCATGCAAACTTCCTATTCCTCCATTCCAATCCCTGGAGATAATGGACATGATTTCATTTCTTTCTTTCTTTTTCTTGCTAAATTTTGATGGCCGGAACTTTTAGTACTGGAAAAGATGGTTGGGATGCTTGGCTTGCCAGCTCTTAGGCAGAAGTCTTTCAATCTTTAACTTTTGACACTAATGTTAATTGAGGTCTTTCCATGTTCCTTTTTATCCTTTATATCTTCATAGAACAAACAACTAGTGTGCATAAATCACTCACTCACTTGACAAATATTTAAGCATATATAGAAACAATGTTTTTGAAATTTTCTAGATACTCTTTATATGGGTTATAAGCAAACGATGCATTTTTTTCACTCTCTTTCATAGAAACTGTAATCATGAAAGACAAGTCTGGCTCTACCTTCAAGTATTCCTTCAGAGAAGAATATTTCCAAAGCATTTGAATAATACCAGATGCAGAGTAAATGTAGTTTCTCATGTAGCAACAGTGAGAGTAACTATGGGGAGCTGGTCACTGCTACAACTAAGGAAATAAACTGACACAATGTAAGAGAAGTAAGACAGTGAGGGAATAGCTCATATTAAGAGTTGATATGTAACTTCTAGCCCCATTTCTAATGTGTTACATTACCGTTTAGCCGACTTTTTTGTCACATCACTTCCTAGGGTATGACTGGACCCATATAATATTTAGGCCCAGGAAACATTAGCTAAAATAATAAATAAACTCAATTTAAAAATAATAAATTCTAACTCCTCTTTCCCTCTCTCTAATGCAAAATCAGTTTATATTGGCTTGGAGAAGTTTTGTTTGCTTTTGTTTTTCACTAGCCTTTGCCTTGTGAATGGATTTAAATCCTCCTCTATACACAGTCAGTCCCCTTTTACATTCCACTAATCTTAATTTGCAGCCTTTGGTATTTTAATAAGAAGCCATCATAGAAATATTTTGACCAAGGTTAGAACTATGTGTAAACTTAAGACAAAGGAAGAACAGAGACTGATGAAAATAAATAATTAGGAAATAGTAAATTCAATTTAACAACATTAAAGGCAAAGCATCTGGAAGTTCATTCCCCTGGACATCTACAGCCTTTTTTACATCCAGTCATGTGAGCCAAATCCCAGGTTAATTATAGTTTTTACAAATTTGCCTTCAGACTATTAAAAGACCATATAGGGAAATGACTTTTATAATTATGCTAATAGAAAATCTTTCTTTCTCTCAGAAAATATCTAAGGACTATGAGGACAATTCCTCTTTGCTGATTGGCTTTACATAAACCCTCCATTTTAGATTAAGCACATTCATAGCCACAGTGAGATTCTTCACCCAGTCCCTAATTTGTTATCACCCCATAATATTCTTTTATCCCATGCTTATAATTATCATTGTAAGGCAGAAAGAGGTCACTATCATTACCATTTTAAAGGTAAACTGACCTAATTTCCTCCTGGGAAATAGTATATAACAATTAATACCAATGAAGTACAGTTGGATGCAGCAGTATATTTCACAGGCTTTTTACAAGTGTTCAAATAAACATTAATGGTAGAAAAACTATTCATGGACTAAGCACGAATATGTAGGACTAGAACTATAATATGAACTTTAGGAGCTGGGGTTATTCTTCTCATTTTGTAAATTGGTTATTTGGCTCAAGTTTTAAGGCAAAAGAGTACCCAAACCAGGCGTAGAGTCCATGAGCCATGGGTCTATGGGCCATGATGCCAACTTCAGTATTTCTAGTTGTATTCCAGTTTGATGATTCTTAAGTGATAAGCATTGTTAAATGTGACATTCTCATGAAAGACTTATCATGTCAAGAGTGTCATAGAGGCCAATAACTACAAGAATTTTTTAAGAAAATAAAAAGAATTAAGGTGTTTAGAAAGCATTATGAGTGGCAGAAAGTCATTTAACACTGTTTTTTCTCTCCCAGTGGACCATTCTGTGGTTTGAAAGATGAAATAATATAAAATAACAGAAAAATAAGAAAGCATCTGAAAGCAAACCTACAAGAAAAAGGCAATGGTTCAATGACAAATGAGAGTAACTGAGAAGTGATTTGCAGATCCACAAAAAAGACCTTTGGAAGTTTCTCTCTGGTTAAATGGTTCAAAAATGTACTGAACCCCTGAGCCTTAGTCTAATAGTAAAGATTTCCTAAGTTGGAGTTTTAAGTTAATAGTGACTTGGGAAACTGAAGAGTGAGTGATGCCTACCAAACAAACTATGAGTTTATTTTGTGTGTGACGGGAAGAGGCATACCAAATTAGGAGAACAACAGGAGTTCTGAGAAGTGGATGAGAGGTGCCTGGAAAACCAGTTCTCTACTACATGAATTAAACATATACATACATACATATGTGTGTGTGTTGTGCTATTGAGTTTAATTTCAGAGAAAATTTTGTTAACGACAGCAAAGGATTATTGTGTCTACTAGATGATCAGCTTGGCTTCACCATTACAGCTTTGTTCAGTTTGTTGTAAAATATTGTAGAGAAGTAAACTCTTAAGCCCTTTCTCTGCTATTGATTGTACTTAGTAACTAGTTAAAAAACAATATCTCGAGTCCTTTACATTTACATGGTTCCTTTGATAAAGCAAGACTTACAAACATCCAATATTTTATTAAAACAAATTATTATGTACTATGATTTTTCTTCCAGAAAATTGTATTAAATTGTTATTCTATCATACTTATTTCAAGATCCATTGATCATGCTGAACAGACCAAAAAGCAGTAGTCTGATATTGAGCATGAATTATAGAATTACAAGTAAGCTTAGAATCTAATTCTAGCTTGGGGTTTCCAGTGTATATTAACTTATGCAATTTTCTTCACCTTCAAAATACTTTTATTTCTATTTCTATGTCTTTCAAAGATGCAAGAATTATCTAGGAAGCATACCTAAAGCAATATACTGAGTCTACAAATATTCAAAAAGATAGATGTACTTTGGTGAAAAGATCCTAAACTTTGATCAGCAACATAGAGTGAAGCTGCCCCTATCCATCCTTAGATGAGTCATGGTATTAATTAGGGTCTCCATCTCTCCAATCTTTCCATCCTCAATCTTTCTATATTCCTCAGATTGTGTGATCCATGTGTTTACCTTTGCCTAGTCATGAATAAGCAGCAAAATATTGTTGGCATTAACAGGAAAAGTATCTTGCAGGAAACAAGAAATTTATTGTTGCAGCCACAGTTACACATGGAAGTTGAGGATTAAAGTGTATATAATAGTGGTCTGAAGATATGCAGTACGATTTTTTCAAAAATAAACTGAACATCTTGCACTAGTGTGACATGAAGGTGAAGAAATGGTTATTCATCTGAGGTCACATTGAAATCTGGAATTGCTTAGCACTATGTACACCGATTTTTTTTTACCACCTTCCTCTCCTTCTTTCAGCTAACTTACAATACAGAAAATGAAGGTGAATCTTAGACAGATGAGTATTTATGAAATTCCCTCCAAAAAATTGAAGAATTCTTTTTTCTACCTAATTTTTTTAATTTTTAAAAATTGTTTTCTATTTTTTCATCATTTCTGTTTTAGGTTTTTTTAATTGTCTTTGTACTCTTTTCCTTTTTGATCATTTTAAAATTATTTCAAAAAGTGATAATCATGAAGGTTTATACCTGTAATCCTAGCTACTCAGAAGACTAAATTCTGAGAATGAAGGTTTAAGCCAACCTGAGTAGACAAGTGCAAGAAATTCTACAATTCACCAGCAAAAAAATTGGCTCCTGTTGGTGACTGTCAACCACGAGCAGACAAAGCTGGCCAAGAGTGAGGCCCTAAGTTCAAACCCCGGTTACAGGCCAAAGCAAACAAACAAGTAATCATCTAAAGTTCTTTACTTACCCCATTCTGTTTTCCCAATGGGCATCATTGTGTTCTTTTCAGGTGTGTAGTTAGGAGATTTAGTGGATTTGCATTATTGTTAGTGCATGTTTGGGGAGAGAAAAGGGGAAGGAAATTGGTAGTAGTCAACAGGAGTGAAGGAGAACAAGAGTGTTTGTGAGGCACTGTTGATTCTTTTTTATTTTTCAAAATGAAAATATCTCTTTAATTAAATGTTAGAAGTCAATGTGTCTGACAAAATTGTATACCTTAATAGTATTATGTTACATTTTACCATTGCATATACTTGTAAAGATATATGAAATATTGAGATCCATATGTATACACACGTACACACACACACACACGCACACACATACAAGTCACCTTTGGTTTTGAGTCTGAAAGTCTGAAGGGTGAGTACAAGATAATTCCCACACTTCAAAAAGACTCTGCCTTTCACTGATGAAGACAAGATGTCCATCATTATATTCAACGTGATAAAACTTAGGTCACTGGCTAGTTACTCTTTAAGGAACTATTGAGGGGATTCTGGCTGTTTGGACGACATTGTTCACATTTTTTTCAGTAAATGGGAGTGATTTTACAGGGTAGAAAAGAAGAGACTCCCTCTTGATCACAGTGGAAAGAATCTTTGTTTCTCTCCCCTGTGTGGAAATGAGCAAAGCCCACGCCTTGACAGATTTCCCTTCATCTATCTGCATTGGCAAGATCTGCCTGTGAAAAGGTGAGTGGCAGGGGGAGGCGCTCTTCCCTTGGTTCTGATCCATTGCAGCCTCAGACCCTGATTTGTATTTCCATCTGGTCTTTCCTCCCACACAGACATTTAGATTTCCTCCCACAAAGACTTTCATATACTAAACATTCTTTGGATCACTGACTGGCCCGCAGGAGATATTTTTGTGCTGGTTAAAGTCTAATGGGAACACAGTACGACTATGGAAAGGCTTTTTTCCTGGAATTACAAGTAGAAAAGCAATGTTTTCACCCTACTTAAGCCCCTGATGAAACTTATAGTTCCTGGATTTCGAAAAAAAATAAACAGCAACAATAGAGTCATGACTGAATAATGTATCAATAACATATGAATAGATATTGTATTCTTTTTATTCCTTTCTATCCTGTGGCTCAAGCTCAGAGCCTGAGTGCTGTCCCTGAGCCCTTCTGATCAAAGCTAATGTTATCCCACATGAGCCACAGTTCCACTTCTGGCTTTGGGTCATTAATTGGAGATAACAGTCTCATGGGCTGTTTTGCCCAAGCTGGCTTGGAATTGTGATCCCCAGATCTCAGCCTCCTGAGTAGCTAAGATTACAGGTAGGTGATACCAGCATCCAATATAAAAAGAACAAGTGAATGTTGATTTAAAAAAAAGGAGGGGAAGGAAGGGGGAGCAGTTAAAGCAGTAAAAGGCTTTTCTTGTTAAGAGTCTTTCTTCTGAATGGGAAGAGAGTTATGTAGTAGGAAAGAAAAAATGAATATACAAAGGTAAATATAAGCAGATACAAAAACAGAGACTTAGGAACAAAAAATCTGTTTTAAAATGATTCAAAATGAATCATTTTTGAATTGTCTATGAAAATCATGTTGAATTGCTGTGGAAGATGAAATTGGAAAATAGTATTCATTCTACTGAAGACGTTTTGCAGACATAGGAAGAGAATTGTGGAGTAAATGTGCAGCAGGAATAACTGTTCTCATCTATTTGGTGAGTTTCTTGATAAGCATTCACCTGAACAGAACTTTACGTCACAAGTTACAAGTAGAAAAATCATGTAAGATTGTTACTGTAATTTGAGTTTGACCTATAGGCGAAAATAAAAACAAAAATGTCTACAAATGCTGCTGCTTTATGAAGTAGCTAAGCGATTATTGTGCTAGCTTCTTTCTCTGACAGCAATTGAGGATTTGGTCATTTAAAATAATTTTGGTTGTTTGGGATTTTTGGCAAACTTTACTTGCCATACAAAGCCAAATTTAGCTAAGATGGGGAACACATAAAAGCCTTAAACCATAATATGCAGTGTGATAGACTGGTGTGGTAGGCTGTTACATTATCCAGGAAATTTTTCATATGTCTGCCACAAATCCAGATGTATCTGATAAAAAAAAAACAGCTCAGAGATTTAACTCTGTTAGCTTTATAATGAAGTCTTTCAAAATATCCTTTTCTCCTCTTTTAATCATGATGCCCATAATACCATTCTTTTGGGGAAACTTTTTTCTCTACATTCCCACTAGCATATAATTATTGATGAGTCCCAGTCAAATAAATAAAATTAAAATGACATTTTTCATGACTTATTTTCATTTACTACTTTTATACAGGTTGATAAATACCAACATTAAATTCCTTCCAAATTTGTTCTACGAATTTATTAAGTTAACATTGATAGCAATTTATATATCTTCTATCATGGAAAAAGGATAAGAGAAACTTAAAATTTTTTGGATAGGGGCTTCCCATCCCATCATGAAGATTTTTGCTTATTTAATATGTTCTTCATTTTTTTCTACCAAAAAACAGTTTTCAAAGGGAAAAATTATCTCAGAATATCCACAAAGATTAAGAATTAAATTCCATTTTGCATGTTTATTTATCTCTTGCATTTTTAATGCCTTCTACTCTCAGAAATTGTTTTTGGAAGCTGTCTTCACTATGATGATTCTTTAGGAGAAGGAATGCTCATCCTAGTTAGCATGTAACAGGGTGTACTTTGCCATTTCTGAAATAAAAAGTTTTCTTTGTGCTGGGCTTCATATTACATATTTTAACTTTTGACTTATTATCTTAGTCATGTCAGAATGAAAAATGGATCTCTCTGGGGACTTCCATTATGTCAGATTGAAAAATCATCTCTCTTGACTGCTTTGGGCAACTGCATGTTCAAAACCCTTTGCCTCATTTCTCATGGTGCTCTGTGTGCCCCTTCTGTCTTCCTGTTTTTGGGCCCATTTCCATTGCTGATGACAAATTTCACACTCAGGGGGCAGACCAGTTCCATGTGTATGTAATAATCCCTGAGCACTTGGCAATGATTTATTCATAGGTTTGATTTATTTAAGAAATTCTCATTACCTACAGCTATTTATTCCCTGAAATGTCGATGTGTATACTTCTGTAGTTGTGAAGTAGAATTAAACACATTCACACAAGCAATCACATAAACACATACAGAGCAGCTTGGGGTGAAGGCCACATAGGAGAATAAAAGATTTTCCCTAAAATAGTGTCATGGAGATTTACTCACATTGCATAGCTTTTCTCATCTGTTCTTCTCAGCCATAGGAATTGTTCTTTAGAGAATTGCAGTATTCTTCCTTTAAGACTTGGGACAAATTCAGACCCTAGGTCTCATCCTACTGGAAAGAATATTGTGCCATCTGATTCTCTGGTCCCAATGATTTTACTTTTTATCCATGCTGGCTGCTTTGTCAACATTAGTGTTAGGTTTTTAAAGGGAGGTGGCAGAGTAAGAACAGCACCATGCACATGGTATTCAGGTAAGGTGTAGGTTTATTCATTGTTCAGGCTGGCACCAGGCCATGTTAGCTGGGAAAGACCTGGGCAAGAAGCCGTCTGGCCTTGGCCTAGGCCTTGTCTAGGGTAGAGGCAGGGTAAGGTATGGCCACAACAAATCCAGATGTGATCTCAGCGAATGCATATGTGACCTCTTCCAGGTGTGCCAGTTGTCTAGGTAACTGCAGGTACTGGGTGGAAACTTTGCTGAGAGGAGAGTGGAGTCTGCTCTCCATTCAGGAGCGGACCTTACAATTAGATCTCTTAATTATGTTTTGATCACATGCAGTAGATAGGAAGCTGAGAAATTTTCTCTTCTGCCTTCTGTATTTCTCCTGTTTATACATCGACGGAATGAAGACTACAACTGTGTTGTACGTGGCCTGACTTAGGTTATATTTCTTGACATCTCTTCCTACTCTCTGATGACTTTCTCAGTTCATTCTTTTTTTTCTTTTTTTCTTTTTTTTTTTTCCTGATACTTTCCTTATCACTCCAGCCAGATGGGAAAATCTTTTACGACTCGGTGCCTATTTTTCCCTTGTATTATTCATATAACACTAGAACCTTCCATTATTTAGTATAATTATTTGTCTGCTGCTGGTGTTAGTTTTTCTGGATGATCAACTCCTTGATAATTTGTGAATCTTCCTACTCCAGAAAACATGGAGTCTGGCACTTTGTAGCCATCACTGTTTGTATTCAAATTAGCTTATTCACTGAATAAATACATAGGGCTGTCCAGGAAAGCAGTGATAAATTAATAAGACTGTTAAAAAGGAAAAATTAACTATACTGTCTAGTGTGATGAAATGTTCATCAAAGAGTAATGATTCATTTTTGATTTTTAAATAAAGGAAGCATATATGTTTAAAGGGCACTTTAACTGGTAAAAAGTCACTAAGGCATTAAACAAAATTACAGTGACCCTTATTATTGAAAATTGGCATTTCTGAAAATGGCACTCTATAAAATTAGATTTTTCAATAACATATTAGGCAAATACACTGCTCTGTAGATTAAGGATAGAGAATAAATAGAAATGGCAGGACTTCAAAGCTAAAATTATAACTATTGATTTGACATTAAATTTAATGACAAACAAGAAATAAGCATTGTGAGCAAAAAGAAAAAAAATACTCAATTTTCTTCTTTAGTTGCTCTCATTGAATTACATTTTATTTCTGATTAATCTTTGGAGAACATCTATTCTGAATATCTTATTTCATGTAAGAAAAAACTATTTGAAATTTATAGACCTTAAATGGCTTAGATACCCATCGTTGAGAGGCTGGAAGACAGGAGGAAGGGGGAGGAAGATGACATATGACTTGAATAAAGCACAGAAGACATAATCTACAACCATTCTCTCCCTACATTTTTGGCTAACTAAATTTCTATTTATAAATACATGGCTATTCTACAAGTAAGAACAAACAAACTATCAGCCAAACAAAACACAATTCTACATCTAAGTACTCTTTTATTAGGATACCCAATATTTCCACATGAAAATACATTGAGAATTGAAGTGAACCAGGATGTAATGGCCCGTATGCAGTAAATTGTTTTGCACAAGACAGGAAATCATAAAATGCTTGTTTAACTAGAGAACAAAATCTCCTGGTTTCATTACAAATAGTTTACTTGGATACCTGAGTGTTTTGTCCCTGAAGTTCACGTTAGGAACTCAAGATTTAAAAAATATATGTATATTATCTTTATATTTTTAATTTACTTTTACTCAAAATAATTTTTGGAATGGCTTGGACCAAAGAAGATAAAATTCTTTGATCTTATTAAGATTGTATTTGAGATGGAAAATGCACAGCAAACAAAACATGAGTCAGCCTTTACCCAGATCAAGACGGGTAGTTACGACAGCAGTGTAGAAGTGAAGGGGTTTACCACACAAAAAAATGTGATCAAGGAAAGCCTATCCCATGAGAGAAAAGCCATAATAACCTTCACAGAGCCATGCTGACTCATGCACAATGAAAGAAGTAATTTCCCTTTGAAATTGAAGACTCACTTGAAGTAGTCAAGTAGTTAAGTCACAATTAGTGACTTAATCCTTACAGAAGAGAGAAGATGGGGTTGTAGGGTTCATGTATGCACCAGTTTAACAATCCTGCCCAGGACACCATCCTTGTTGGGAAAATGGAGAATGGAAAGGAATAGGTCTGACTCAATCGTCAACAGGCAAGGACCATTTATTAAGGAACAGTAAGGGGCACAGAACTTCACTTTGGTTTGGAGGTTGTGCCAGAAGGTTGGGACAGGAGCTGGGTTTTTATGAGGTCTGAACAAGGAAGCAGAGGTGAACAGAAAAGCTATTAGGGTCTAGGGAATTGGGGCTTTTCAAATGGGCTCACAATGGGATGTTTACAGCTGGGCTCCTGTGGATTTCCCTGCTTGCACATCAAACAAGTTCACACATACCTGGGATTTTGCCTACCCATCTGTATGGGTCTAGGACAATAGGGTGGGGGTCAATCCTTCAATGCTTATATCAGATCAAAAGACAGAGCCTCTTGTAACTAGAAGACTTTATTTGCACAGCAATTTGCAGGCACACTTATTTGCAGGCACTTTTGAGCCACCCTTATTCCTTTAAGTTACTAAGAGTACTGTCCATTAAAAACAACCACAAGGAAATGAATTTTACAACTTGGGAGTGGGGGAGTGAAAGAGGTGGAGGAGGGACAGGCCTAGAACAACAGGTTTGCAACAATGCTCAACAAGAAATGCTCTCATTGCCTCACTCATGTAACTATAACCCCTCTTATCTTTATGATAAGATAAAATACAATAAAACAACAACAAGGAATCAAAGGCACAGATTCTAGGATGGGATATTGTCCAGAGTTAAACTATTGTAGACATTATTCTAGAAACATATTAGAAATGATTAATATATCAGTGGTCTTATCATATCTGAGCTATGATAAGCCAATCCTCCATTAGCATTTTTTCCTCCTCTTCAACCATCAGATTCTTTCTTCTGTAGCCCAGAACATGTTTTTATGTATCTCTTAACTTCATAAAACCCAGAGACAGGCTTTTATACATATTCATAGACACTTGATTTATAATTGATGAGAAGGCCTGGGGCAGGTGGTTGAGAGTAAAAATATATATATATATAGCAGGGAGCGGGGTAGAAGAAGATCTTACACTAGCTTTAATCCCAAGGGGAATAGAAGCAGAGAGCAAAAGGAGGAGGTGGGAGGTAGACACCAACTTGAATGTCATCAGTGCAGTGTAATTTCCTAGATTTGCATATTTAATTGCTTCCTGTCTTTAGCAGTTGGGCTCTAGGATTCTGATTACTTTCTGAGAAATTCATCCCAGGGCTGGCTGGAGAAGCTGCTTTGTGTGGGAAGAAAAAGCTAAGCTGAAGCATGTTAATTGTCTTGGAAACCATAGAAGGGTCATTGCCACTGTTTCCTGGATGATCAATCAGCCTCCCCAGGAGCTCTTTCTCACAGCTAAGATAGTAGTTGGGATGGTGTAGGTTTGACTTGTGTCTCTGAGGCTTTCATAATTAACAAAATGTATATCCACTCTTAACATTTTACTAATGAAAAGTTCTTTGAGGTTATATGGCCATTTATTATTTACAAACAAAAGACTTTCAATTAGTCCACATGCGTCTCTGTAGTCAACCATTATTATTTGTATGTTTTACATGACGTGCTTTAAATATAAAGAATCTAAGTGATTTGTCCAAACCCCTATTAAAATATAAGCCAGATTTAGAATGCAGTCTTCTGGATACTAGTCCAGAACACTTTCGGTCAAGAAAATAATTCATATTATCAGGAGGCAGTTGATATTGGCCAGATTCACATAGGGTGAAGCATATCTTGGCTTGAATTCCCAATAGTGACACATCCCAGTAGTAGTGTGGTATCAGATCACCCTAGAGTGGTGTTTGAAATAGTGTGCTATTTGACTGGGCCAGATAAAATATAAAAGTTGAAAGTGCTAAGTGACTATTGACTGGTAATAACAGAAAAAGTTGCGTTATTTAAAACATCTATCATCTTATAAACTAAAGAAATGACCTAGGGAAAATAAATACCTCAAAGCAACAACAATAAATCCTGAATTTCCCAAGGGTATTTATTATTTCATTTGACCAAATGTGTTTGAGCCACTATTAGCATGGCTAAATTTACTGCCTACAGCCCAGAAAGGCTGGAGATATAAGTTGGTCATGGTACAAATACCTGTGAGAGAGCAATGGTAGGAAATGTGAATGATCAGGATATTTATTTTCTTCTTTTGTTCTTCTCAGGCCCAAGAATCTTTTTCTAAACATAGACGCTGTTACTTGATGCTTAGTTGATGTGGAGTGTGCAAGTAGGCCAGAACCATGCTCATTTATCATTATGATCTTTCTTATGCGGAAGATAATCGTTTATTTATGATCTTACTGCTGAAAAATCAAAGTAATGTTTAAAAAACAATGGCAATTCTGGCCACTCTATCTCATTTTCTGTTGTGAAGGCAGTGGTAAATAATAAATGAGCAGCTGATGCATATTTTAACAGAAATGAATCATTGCATAAATGTTAACTACTTATTTATTAATACTTAACTACTGTATATAGTACTTAATGACAAGTACAAAAACAAGTGATTTTTTTCCCCCACTCTCCCTTTGAAATACAGTAACGATTGCTCATCCAAGAAACAAAATCACCCACATTTCTCAAATGTTACTGCTTCACACAGCCCTTTCAGGTCCTGTGTCATGAGACTTTCATTTGACTGTTTTGTAGTGGGTAATTGGTTGAACATGTTTTTTATCATTTGAAAGATGTAAATGATTTTTTCATAATTTCTTTCCAGAACAAGTTGCTGTTTTTAAAGTGACTTCATCAAAAACTGCTTTTCAACATGCTTGATCCACGGACATTAGGGCTTTCTTTAGTGACAGAGCAACTGTATGCCATTCAAAATGTTTTCCAATATATTGGTTCCTATGATTCACTAGTCAACTGGCTAACCATTGGTTCAAAAATTGTATCACTGCTGGGTTCCTGCTCCTTTCTAGGGGGCTGTAATTCTAATTCTCTCTCTTTCTAAGTAGGACTAGCTCTCCATCTTCTCTTTTCTCGTTTTAGGATCTTACTGTTATTTGGTTACCCATATTATTTCTTTTTTTCTGATATGTTATGACTTACATCATAAAAGGAGAAGCTTTATTTATAATTGAGAATGGAGCATTGAGGCTGTTCCACTACAAAATAAATCTTCACGTATTGACAACCTGTTGTAATATGGATTGGTTGGCCCAAGGACCTGGTTTAACAGATATGACTTGAAATGATATTCTTAAACCTTTGTGAAGGATCTTCTCAGCCTTCTGCTACTGAGTGGCTTCAGTTTTGATGACTGCATAGCCACAGTCCCCCTTAATATCTGCTTACTCAGTTCTTTCAGCTCAAGAAGTCATAATCGGAGACTAATATCTTCAGTTAGAACTAAATACCTAAGTGTCTCTTCACTTTTGTAGCACATACACCTTCTTGAAATTTTTCATATGCAGATAAAAAGTTCTTGCTGCCCAAGGGCATTCTGAGTTCGTTTTCTTTTATGTTGGCCATGCTTCCTTCCCCAGAAGTAGCTATTCCCAGGGAACCTGCAGCTTCATCGAATTTTACACTTCCTCATTCCATCTGGATGTTTTCTGCCCCTGCTCCAGAAGTTGCTCATACACATAACAGAATCATCAAAAACCTTTTAAACTAGAGGGTTCTAAATACAGCTATGTTTTAGAATTACATGCCTTTAAAAAGATTCCTTATGATTTTCCACCGAATTTCAAAATCAGTTTAACTAAGCATGGAGTCCAAGAAATCTGTAATTATTTTAGAACCCTTTAAGTCATTCTGAAGGGTGAATAATTTTTTTCCATAAATGGCTATCTAGTTTGTGCTTTTGCACATCACGACTAAGGTTCTGAAGCAAACTTGAATCTTCTCTGACTTAATTTACAATACATTGCCGGTTAATCACATATCTAAACAAGTAACATACAGAATATTTGTTTAGCAAATGTTGGTCTATTATTGGTCCTACCTGTACCTTCAGACCAACTAAACTATTTATTATCAATAAAAAGAAAATGTTATGATTCAGTTTAATTTAGTTAAGAAATATAAAATGGTAGAATCAATAATAGGCCAGTGAAAGATTGTAAGGCTAAGATTCTTGTACTAAACTCATTGCCCCTGCCACAGCAGCAAGAATTTAAAGAAAAGCAATGAAAGTGTTTAAGACAGTGGTGGGAAAACAACCTGACAGCCTATCACAAAGGAATGTTCAAATACCAGTTGAATAGTGTTGAAGAGGGCAAGGATCTTCAGATGGACAGCACAGTTCTCCCTTAGCATACCATACTATGCAGCATACCTTTCTTGTCTGATACTGGACCCATATTAAATTTCCATGAGTATTGCAGAAACTACTGTTGTACAAGGTGAAAAAATTCAGCCCTCCATAATCAGTAATCCCAAGCTTGTAGAGAAAGAACATCTTTTATATCTCTGGTTAGTTAAAAACTTAGTGCTGATGTAGTCATATATGGAACTTACAGTGAGAGCAAACAGGAACACTTAACTCTAGATTGAAATAGGAGATGAGGCCAAGTACTCATATATCTGAATATGCTGAGTTTAGTATAAGAAAAATTCTCAAGATGTAATGTAATTGATCACTAGTATAATTTGCCTCTAGGTCTAACCAGATGAAAAATAATATACCTCTTCTTATTATCAGTACAATAGTCCTTGGAATGCCATGTGGTAGGTATACTGTACAACAGGATTCATTATAAGTACTGTCTTGTGATGGCTGTCTGGACAGGACCAAAGTTGTAGCAAATAGTATGAAATAATAAGTGGACTACAATAAATGATAGTCCAGTAGGAGAGAACTAAGGGGTGTTTCAGGGTCAGAAGTAACAAATATACAAACAAGTGCCTCATTTTTTACTAGTAATGTTTTCCTTTGCTCTGCTTTAGTTTGCCTAGACTCTTGAACCATTACTACTACACTTGTGGTGGAGTATCTATAAATTTCTGCCATGTCTGTACCTCTCATGTTCCTTACCACTTCCAGATTTGTTTCTTTACCAAAAGCCCATTATGTAGTGACATCATATTTCTTAGGATTTCCGCCTTTGTAAATTCATAGAGTTTGACGTATAAAGTTATAAATATGAATTAGATATGTCTCCTTAATAGATTCACTTGCTAATCTAGTACAAGTGATATGCTTAATTATTCTACCCATACTTTCTAAACTAATCCTCTTCTTGATTCATTTAGCATATGTTTATTGATTGTCTCTTCTGGGCTACTTTTCTTAATGACTACCAAGAAGGCATATTCAATAACTAGTCTAGTGCTGTCACACAACTGTTTTAGGGGGCGGGGAAAGCCCGAGGATCAGATTGGCAATATGAATGAAAGCACAGAACTTCAAAAAGGAAGTATTTCAGAGTTGAGCCCAACAAGAGATTTTTCTATTGGAGGAAGGACAGATGAGAGGGAATTCAAAAGCTTCTCATCTCCTTTCCAAAAACAGATACCTTATTGAATTTAGAAACAATCCCAACTGCAAGATAATGAGACAAACAATTTCATTCATGTAATAACATGTTCAAACTAGCTGATCTAATTAAACCAAATCAAACTTTACCAACTCCATCGTTTATGGGAACTCTAACAATAGTTATGATTAATATTAAGGACTTTGGAACCTGCCTGTTTGGCTCTGAAATATTTTCTTCAGTATAGCATATCTGAATCTATAGCAAATCTATATTCTTAAGCAAATTACATTCCTCATCGTCCTCAGTTTTATCATAAATGAAATCAAGACATAGTACTCTATACTCACCTCATTAAGATTCTCTGAGGGACAAACTAGTTAATACAGGTTACACATTTTTAATAACAAATGTTGAATAAAGTTATTTCGATTATTCCCCATCAGTCTTTATATTTCTTGAGAACAGAGTAATTGTTTGTTTCTTCATATTCCTCCCACTTGGCAAATGCTCAGATATGCTTGTAGACTTAACAATTTCCATTGCACAGGGTCGTACGATTCTGCTCAGGCCTGCTTCACTGTCATATATTTGAAGCTTTTCAACTCTAACAACTTGTGGGTTTCTTTCTTCCTGCCCAATGCCCTTAGTTAATAAGGCCCATCTGAAACCAGGAAAGAACAAAGTGAAAGGCAAGCACCGCGTACCTGCTTCATGCACACCTATCCTCCAATTTTTAAACAATGGAACAATAAATAATACTTGTTGGAGAACGGGCCTGGCAAAATTCTCTAAACAGCGGTATATTTGTTATATTGTGTCAAATTAAATATATAAAAATATGCCCCTAGCAAAGTATGACAAAAACAGTGACCTTTTATAGAAAAGGATAATGAAGTGAGATTAGCATTGGTGGAAGGTGCTAGTTTGACTGCCTTAGAGGCTGAAATTCTTTATCTGGAAGTAAAAATAGTATGGCAGCCCCAGCACTGAGGAAACTTTCTCGACAAATTGCCTCCTCTGCAGAGGCAGAGTGCTAAGAGATAAATGAGTTTTCTGGAGGTTGGAGATTCTACTCAGATAAATACACACATATTTCAGACTTATAAATACGTTGGGGTATGGATTAGATTTAAGAGTATTTGATTTGACAATGTCATTTTATGTTTTAAAAATTACTTGCTATTTCATTATCATCAGAGACAGTAAAAGGTATTTATTTTCTGCTTGTATTGTCATTGTAGCTTGTTAGGAATCATAGAAGAGCATCTCCTCCGTTTAAAACACAATTTCATCTATGTTGATGGGGCACTTGTTTGTATATTTGTGTTTGTGTGTGTGTTTGTATGTATGTGACAGAGTAGTATAAATGGCTGAATCTGCTTGAAATAATAGTAGTCTTTCTTAATAGAGAAATGAAATCAAAGAAGTAAAAATTTAATATGTACATTGATTTGAAATAATAAAGGTTTAACAATTTTGATGTGGGATACATATAGAGTAAGTAAAAGGAAAAATGGATTAAGAAGGGTCTTGAAGAAAAATCTGATCACATACATTTAAAAAAGCAAAAAATGAATGATTCAGAAAGAATCTAGAGAGAGAAGAGAGAAAGAATAAATATTTTCTAATGACCCAAGTACAACAGTGTAAATCATAATACTTATCCTCAAGGATGTCATGTATGAAATATAGTAACAAGACCAAACTCTATGGTAAATGTATTAAAATTTAAAAAAAAATCTCTAATTGTGACAGTTTTCATGATGAAGTGTACAAGGATGAAAAAAACTGTGGAAGCAGACTAAGAATGCAATTTGAAACTGGTTCTGACATCACAAAATATAGTTCAAGTGTAGGGCACAAAATGAGCGAGGGTCATGTATTTCAACTTCTTAACATCTATATTATAGTACTATACTTTATACACACAAGTGGGGTAAACATATAACATTCCACAAAACACACACTATGTGCTGTGCTATAAAAGGGTAGAAGGGGGGAAGAGGATTTACTTATCTGCATTGTAAAAGCCAAAGTTAAAGGGGGACATAAACAAAATGAGAAAAAATACCAAGGGGACAATTGGTTATGGGAATCCTGTTGTTAAGGAAGAAGGAAAAATTTTAAATGTTCTGATATGATAAATATCTAAGAAATCAGGAGAAAACTAAAAAGGAAAAGAAAAAACCCTCACATTTATTGGTCCCAACAAGAGAGAACAGGTAAGAACTTAGAATTCAGTTAGAGCAACTGTATACTGAATGATGAAATAGTGTACTGTGACATACTTCCGATCTTCCTGAACTCCATTTGATTAAAATTGCTTTCTATTTTCTGTTGTGCTCAAAATCCACTTCCTTTTCACACATAATAAGCAAACAGTAGACTCTTATGGTATATAGTTATCAAATATTTAGATCTGGGAAATCCACAGTTAATTACTCAAAAAATTTAATAGAGTGAGAGCCATTTTACTACTTCTTATAAATTGGTAGAGGAAAAAACAACTAAAGATAGAAAAATGTCTTGGTATTTAATAAGGCAATCAAGTAATTATAACTGTACATAAATAGAATCATAAATTTTTCATTGGTTGGAATACAGCTTATTGAAACATTTAAAACTATGGCTAGAATATCTAAATTGAGAGTTGATTCCTTACTGAATTAAGACTAAGGGAAAAGGATGAATGAGAAATTTTTAAAAAGGAAACTGTGATGAAACCTTGGAAAAATACTGTATTTGTACTATGGGTATTATTCTATCAATATAGGATCCAAGGTAGGATTTGTAATGCATGACAATTATTCTTCACAGCATCATTAGATCTCAACCAGCTCTTACTACTTAATCTTTTAAACAATATGTGTTAGGTCTAATATCTATACGAAATCTACTTGAAACATTTCTATACTTACTTTTATTTTCATCTTTTGATAATATCTTCAGGATAAATAGATACCATACAGTATTAGAAAACCCTCTGGACAAAGAATCAGAAATTAAATTCAAATTCTTAGGGCTACCTTCAGCATCTTTTAAGTCATTATACCTTACTCTTAGCTCCAAATGGGAGCATTAAACTAGGTAATATTTTACTTTCCTATTTAAAAAAGCTAGGGTTGCAAATTTTTACTCACTGAGTAAATGAGAATTGAAATTTAAAAATGTGTCCTAAACTAGTAGCTTTTGTGAACCTCATGTCTAGTAATATAGTAACTATTATTATGTTCTCCTTGATTGTACTTATTTTTGTAAATCTCCATTGTTTCTTTATAAGTACACAGAGATTAGTTTTACAAATGATGCTTGTGTAGGCGCTTAATCATTCAAGTATAAAGACCTTATATTTTCAATAGTCCCCACCTGACAATTGCCAGGATGGATTTGCCATCCTGGCGATGGCTTTACCTCCACTTCAATAATCTGATCTATTACTTATTTAATCAGGTTTTTGCAGAGAAATGACTTATGGTCTTTGGCATGCAATTCTTACTACCATTCATATTTTGCACATTTATGTGATATCTTCTTTGTACATCCTCTTTGAACCGTGATAACCAAAGCTATGTACAGCTCTATAGGTAAACCAACTACAAGAGTTTGAACAATAAAATGTGCGAATACTGATATTATTGCTTTGTCTGCCTTCAAGTTAAACACATTTTGGGCTAAGACTGGTGATGAAAGGCAGGAGTAGCCTTTGTAGTTGGCATGTATGAGATCCTAGGTTCAAGCCCAGCACAAAACCAAGCAAACAAAAAAGAAAAAGAAAGAAAGAAAAGTACATCTAACTATTGATCTTATAGACTACTGTACGATTTGGACCCTCTGCCTGAATTATAACATAGATTCAACCCATTTCAGAGAATATGAGTTGATTTGCTAATTGTGTTATCATGTACCCACCAGCAATTTTGGCATTATAGTGTTAGCTTTTCCTATGTTTTATGTTCATCTGTTAATTACTTATTTTCCTATCAAATTGCACGGTTATATCAGATTGTGGATAACCTATCAAGATATTTCTCTGTGTGTGTATAAGAAAGGGAGTGTATAAGAGAGGGAGTGTGTGTGTATGTGTGTGTGTGTATGTGTGTATGTGGTTACATAAGAGAGATACACACAGAAAGAGACAGAGATAGCTATTATAGACATATAGAAGGGACCTTTTAAAGAAACAATATAATGCCAGATTAGAAAAATATTTTTCATAATTCACTAGGAATCATCAAATTATGTTGTGTATTGTGTTTCCTATGGTTTTATTAATGATAAATTACGAACAATATCCACCTTTCTGTCAGGTTCCTTTTGTAGAGAGAAATAAATTGAGTCCATCAATTCTCTGTCATTAAAAGATAGTGAACAGTGGATATTGTTGTTTGTGGAAAGATTCTCATCTGAATATCAGCTTTCAGTACTTTAATCCCTTGAGAAGTAGAATGCTGATACTATAGGTCTGTCTTCAAAGCTGAAGCTGTATCACTGGCAGTAACTTAGAAAATGGCCTTTGGGACTTCCAAGTTCTCTGATACAACCTGTTTGATAATTCCAAAGGAATGAATGCACTGACATTAAAAGGCACTCATTATTTGAGGTTTTAACAATTAGATTTTTATTTCTGACAACAATGCATTTTAGTGGTAACTGGAATATTATGTAACTGTAGAGTTCTGAATTATATAATAAGCCACTCTAACCATATGATGTAGTCATTCAAACTGAACATTTCAGAAAACCTGAAATTCATTTCTCATACATTTCTTTATTGCTAGACATGCTCTCAGTCTGTAGACAAAGGGAAAGTCATCAGAGCATGGATTCATAGAGATTGTTTACATTTTGTTTGGTTTTCCCATTCTTACAATTTTATGCCAACTAGATTTCTACTTTGATTTTCAGTTTGAGATTCCACAAAACTTCATCGCAACACATAAATTCTATCTCTGAGAGGTTTTTTTTATCGATTTATATTAAATCAAAAAATAACTTTTCATTGAAATTGGGAAACCCTTACAACATATTCTCAAAAAGTTTTGAGACATGTGAAAATATCCTAGAAAAATGCCAGAGCTTTCTCAGTTCTAGTTTTATTATTTTTTTAAACCTAGTATATTTTAATACAATCTGACCTCTAATAGAGAGTATTTTATAAATGAGCTAATATAACACATAGCATATTTGGACAGAAAAAATAGTGCTTATTAAAACATCATTTGGTTGAAAACACAAGGCTCTAAACTCAAATTCCAGTGCTGCCATGTGTGTGTGTGTGTGTGTGTGTGTGTTTGAGAGAGGGGGAAGAGGGTGAGGGAAGGGAGAGAGAGAGAGAGAAAGAGAGAGAGTTTATGGACTGGAATATAGCTCAGCAGAAGAATGTTTATCTGGCATGTGCTAAGTTCTGGATTTGATGATTTCTGGTATGGCCAAAACATTAAAATGAAACCAAACAACAAAATATAATAAAAAATAACAGCAACATTTAACAAAAATAAAAAAGAAAATTATTTTTCTGTTATTGTCTGTTCAAGACACTTGAATCTGTATTATAACAGGTTAGACTATTCCTGTCTAAGGAGTGTATATATGCTCTTGGTGTATGTGTGTGTGTATGCATGTTGTCTGTGTGTCTATGTATTTGTGTGTGTTTTAGTAGCTAAAGTTTAAGGTCATATTTCCACACCCTCTTCCCAGAGAATATGTATTTTATAATATATTTTTTCTATTGTTCTATTGGATTACTGTTTACCATATAGACAGCTAGTCTGTTTTAAATAAACAACCTGGAATAAATCATATTAATACAGATTACTAGTCTGTGTTTTTAAATTATTAAGACTTCCTCAGTTTTTTCATGTATATTCCTAATATATATATATATATATATATATATGGGTGTGTATATATATATTCTATATGATTATATTTAATCATTATATTCTATAATCATTATATTCTATAATGATTAAATAGTATTTTGCTCATACTTTCTAAACAGTCTACTTATTTCTCATGACATCCAAGAAGCTCAATAATCTACTAATATTCTTTCCTTTCTCTCTATAACCCTGGCTTAGAGAGAGAGAGAGAGAGAGAGAGAGAGAGAGAGAGAGAGAGAGAGAGAGAGAGAGAGAGAGAGAGAGAGAGAGAGAGAGAGAGAGAGAGAGAGAAAGAAAGAGAGAGAGAGAGGAAAGAGAATGATTTTCCTCACCGTGTTTTGTAGTTTTGAACCCCTAATTTTTTAGTAAGTTTTTTATTGTGAAAATACTGTACAGAGGGGTTACAATTACATGAGCAAGGTAATGAGACATTTCTTATCAAGCATTGTTGTCTCCTCCTTTGTCTTTCCCCTTCTCATCCCTTCCCTCCCATCTCCACAACTACACTGCCCCCCCACCAAAATTGTAAAGTTCATCTCATTGTTGCAAAGGGTCAACCTGTATCCCCATTTAAACAATTTGTTTTTTCCCTTCCCCTTCCCAAGTTATACCAACATGAAATACAGTGAAAACGGATTATTCCATGGGGGAGGGACATACAAAGCAACAAAAACCAATCACATAGTTGAACCCCTAAATTTTTGTAGTGGCTTCTTTTTCAAGTTCTGAAAGTCATTATTTATGAAAGAAGAAACAAGAAAAGCCAAAGATAAAATAAAATCTCATCCAAGACATTTCCTGGTGAAGTATAATAAGACCTAATTATGATGTTCTTGCCACATCTGGCTCTTGATTCAGAGCCTCATCTCTAGGTTTATGAACCTCTAGGGGAAACTAGACACCAACTGAGCTCTAATTGTGCTTTGGTAATGTGATCATTTAAATATTTCTTATTCTAACACATTATATTCAATAGCTATTATATCACTTTATGATCAGGTATAAATTGTGCTCTCTCTTTTCCTCTTTCTCCCCCTCTCACGTTTTTGGATTGGACATTAAAATTTCAGCCAGGCACTGGAAACAGTCATTTGAAGCAACTCAGAGTAATAAGGATAATTGGATACATTTTCTACAAACTTTAAGCTCAGCATTGACAGTGAATGTCTAGTGGAGTAAGGTTCTGGAGACTGACAAGAAGCCTGGATAATGCTAAAGAGGTCAACTTTTTCTGTTGCTTTTCATGGGAAGCATGGAAGATGTGAGAAAGAGACAGTCATGACAAAGTAGACATTTTCCCTCTTATTGACTTTTATTCTTTGGTTTGAATTTGGAAACATGCCCTAGAAAGTTACCTTTAAGTAAGTTAAAAGAGAAAGCCAGCCTTCCTACTCTAATATTTTTCTCCCTACCTTTCTCGTTCTTTTTTATCGGGCGGGAGGTGGTGTGTGGGGAGGAGGCATTCCTTTTGAGGTAGGCTCTTACTATGTAGCCCAGGCTTTCTGCCTCAGCCTTCCAGGGCTGAGTTAAAGGAAATGAACAATCACACCAAATTTAATTCTCCTTAATTCCCCTCTCACCTGCCCTTTATCTACCCTCTTTTATCTTCCAAGTATTTCTTCATTCTCTTCAAGACCTCTTCTTCCTGTTTTTTTTTTCTCCTCCCTTCTTAATCTGCAGATTAAGAACAATAGAGAGGCATGAGCTTGCTCTCGTTTGTTGGATAGGTCTTCTTTCCAAATGTCTTCTTTTTTACTGGAAAGCACAGACATTAGTAAATAATTTCAAGTTGACCACAGGATAAAGATGGCTATAGCTCAGTGTCATCTTGCAGAATAGAAGAGACTTAAAACAAAGGGAAGATAATGAAAGACTAGGAATGCCAGATTAAGTTGAAGATGTCCAGTTTATATCAAATTTAGATAACAAATGGATTTTTAGTGTAAGTATGCCCCCAAGAAATAGAGGGAATGTACTTAAGTGACAAAAAATACTATTTATCTGAAACTCAGATGTAACTGGCTGACTTATTTGCTAATGCTGACACTTCTTTCCACAACTTTAGAGAATAAGGCAGCAGAGTTTACAAATGCTCAGGCACGAGGAAAATACAGAATAAGAACTCAAAGACAGAATGAGTATGGGCATTAGATGAAAGCAGAAAGTAGAGAAATATGTTATTTTTATCTCTTATCTGCTTATTATGCACGCATGCATGCTGGCTTGGGACTTGAACTCAAGGTGTAGGTGCTGCCCCTGAGCATTTTTGTTCAAGACTATCACTCTACCATTTAGCCACAGCACCAATTTTGGTGTTGTTGTTGTTAATTGGACATAAGAATCTTATGGACTTCCCTGCCCATACTGGCTTTGAACCAAAATCCTCAGATCTCAGTCTTTTGTGTCTAGGATTACAAGTGTAAGCCACCGGTGCCTGCTTACTTCCTCTTCTTTTGCAAGCCCAATACATCTGTTTCCCTGATCAAAACAGAAGTTTAGATTCTGTTTTCTATGTTCATTTGAGACATGTTTAATGAAGATAATTTTGAATTATTGTGACTTTCTTGCTTAAAAAAAAAAACTTCCCACAAGAAATGATGTCCAAGCCAGGTGCCAAGGGCTCACACCTGTGATCCTATCTGAGAATTATGGTTTAAAGTCAACCTGGGCAGGAAAGTCCATGAGACTCTCCAATTAACCATGAGAAAACTGGAAGTGGTGCTGTGGCTCAAGTGGTAAAAAGCTTGCCTTGAACTGAATAGCTCGGGGACAGTGCCCAGGCCCATGACTAACCAAAAAAAAAAAAAAAAAAAAAAAATCCCATGAGATCATAAAATGTGCAATAGCTCTCAACCTGGGTTGATGCTTTGGGTCCAACCCACAGCCATAATCCCCAAAGAATTCTAAGTATGTCTGTGCTAGTTTGCAAAGAAACTACAAAAGGTAGTGCTAGAATTTTACCTTCCGGGGTTGGAGGTGTAGATCATTTGGTAGATTATGTCAGGTATGGAGTTCGACTTAAAAAAAAAATTGAGTAATTCCCCAAAGCTTGTATATATATATGCTAACTAACCATTGTAATCTGTTTTCTGATCACTCTCAGTGATTTCCAGTCAAGTAGAGTTCTTGAGTGAAATCCATAATGTCAACCACTTTAACATAATTAAGCAGAAATCTGTATTATTATGGTTACTGTAAGAAATGCAATAAGGTAAGTAATCATTTTAAACATCTTCAATGAAACAATTCCCTATTCCTTTGGTGGAACCTGCTATTTTCTTTTCCCTTAAATCATTTGAGCTGGGCAACAATGGCTCACACCTATATAATCCTAGCTAATTAGGAGGCTGAGATCTCAGGATCACAGTTCAAAGCCAGCCTGCACAGGAAAGTTAGTGATATATTTATCTCGAATCATTCACAGAAAAAGCCTGAAGTGGTGCTATGGCTCCAGTGGTGGAGAGCTACCCTGAGCAAAAGGAATCCAGGAACAGTGGTCAGGCCCAGAGTTCAAGCTCCAGGAAAGGGAAAAAGAAAAAAGAAAAAAAGAAAAAAAAATGAAAGTTAATCATTTGGTCAAAACTAGGATATACACTAAAATTTTTATACTACTTTAGAATTCATTTCTCTAGAACAATGATGAAGTCTAGGAAAAATACAAGCCTATTAAAGAATAGCCATTTTGATCCCTTCTCACTGTCTCAAGTAACAGATAATTGTTCCATGTCTTTGGTGACTCCTATTGATTGCTGTCAGCAAATATAAAAGCAAATGGTTGAAAATATGGTCATTATCTATAGGCAAATTGTAGCCAACAAATGATTGACTTGGGTTCTAAGATGAGGCAAGTGCCCTGGATGGGAGATCTTTCACAAGTCTTCATCTGTGAAATGGAGGGGATATTTCAGCTCAATGATCAAGAGCTTGTTGAAAATGTGCAATGATAATTTCATATAGAATTCTTCATGAAGATGAATTCCTTCCAAAATGGAATATATGGGCATTATGCTGATGATGAAACCCAATGAGAGGAAACAAGGAAATCAAACCATCTGTGCATACCCACTATGGGAGAAATGAAGGAGGAAGAGACATAGCATGATTTCAGCTCAGGACTTTAATCAAATTCTAATACAGCCAGGTTATCATCTGATTTGATCTGAAACCACTAGCTATGGTTGACTTCAGCTCTTCAGAAAGCTTCTTTCTGTCCCATATTCAATTTGGACATCCTGACAAGCATATAAAGTTATAGAGAAATTAAATATTTTAAAACTAGCAGACTGAAATATCAATACTTTTCTATATTTCGTAGTGTTCTATCCTATGAACATGTGCTATTAACTAAGTGAAAATACATATTACATTAGTTTTTATGCATTATGTGCATTTTTATGCATTATGTGTATTTTTATATGATTTGTAGTCTGCATTTTATCTTATATTTTCAGGAAAGTTTGTTGTTGTTTTTTTTTGGTTGATCATGGGGCTTGAACTCTGGGCTTGGGATCTGTCCCTGCGCTCTTTATTTCAAGGCAAGTGCTCTACTGCGTGAGTCACAGTGCCATTTCCTGTTTTCTAGTGGTTTATTAGAGCTAAGAGTCTCATGGACTTTCCTGCCCAGGTTAGCTTTGAACCATGATCCTCAGATCTCAGCCTCCTGAGTAGCTTCGATTACAGGCGTGAGCTACCAGTGCCAGGCCTATTATCAGGAAAGTTTTATTTATATGAGGAAATACTTAACAATATATTCTTCTATTTTTGTGTTATTCTTAAATTTTATTTTAATGAGTTCTACTATAAAGGGACTTGATAAATGATTGGATAATACTTTGTTACTTGAGAAAATTAATTTTGTAATGCTTTTCCAATTATTCCATGTTTACACAGAACAACATAAAAAAATATGACAAGTATTTGCCCAGGAGTCTTTTTTGGTAGGAGGAACATTGTTAGGATGTGATACAATTGTCTGCTAATGTATTGAATTTTTCTTTCACCATTTCAGCTGTGATATAAATTGTTACAAGAAAAACCTTCCAATGTTTTAAAGTGATTTGAAGATATGTGCCGTTAGTGTTAACTGTAGGTATGTATGCATGGGAGTTCTCTGAATTGTTGAAGTCAGAAGGGATCATCAAAGAAAGGGTCAAGGTTTAGAGTCCTGAAGTCTGTGGAGTGATTACTGTAAGCTTTTCAGGAAGATTTATTTGAAATGCAGTGAAGCAATATGGTGTTGGAAAAGGAGATAACCTTGGTTTGATAACCAATGAACAATTTCTCTTTCAATACTCACATTTATATTGTGTATATTTGTATCATTGTATTTGACCATTTTCTATTTCCAAACCACAATTCTATCCACTTGGTGAGTAATATAGAGAAATGAGGTTTGTTTCCTTTCATGGTTCTAGAGGTCTAGGGTTCGGGGATAACATATAGTAATGATCCTCTTGGTGGCAGAATATCACGATAGAGCAGGATATTGTGTGACTATATTATGTGTATATGTATACACACATGTACACTTCTCTGTGTGTATATATATGTGTTTGTATATATGTATGTATTAGATGTGTGTCTGTCTGGTTGGGTAGATTTCAAGTGTGCTCTGTCTATTTTGTGGATGGTTCACTTTAAGTAACTCCTTGGAAAATTCCTTTGTAGTATAGGGAAATGACATTGAGAAAGGTATATTCTTGCTTTGATAGTCATCGAAATTCTTTCTCTCTATATGAATGTTTCCATCTATACCTGTGAAACCTCATTTAAAATATTCTCTTAATTTAAAGAAGGATTGTTACATGGGCTAGTTTTGTCAACATCCCTTGTTTTTATTATACAGACAGATTAAATAAAGTATATGACTACCTAAAATGTACAGAAGGAGCTACAAATGTACAGGGCCATAAACAAAAGACAGAATGATGAAATTATGTTTCTTGCATGTATGAACATTCCAGAGATTAGCCTGTTTTTTGTATAACTAATATGCACCGGTAATAAAATTTTCTTATATACTGATTTGCAAAAGCACATATTTTGAGCTAAAAACAGGTCTTGGATTATTCAAAATTTTATTGTCAGGCCTAAAGTACAGAAAAAAATATAAACACATGCAGAGTCCAAACTTTAAATGACATATTTATTTTTAAAGTACCTGCAATATGAACCAAAAGACTAATTTTAAAGCAATACCTGCACTCTATTGTAACTGACATTTCAGCTATTCCAGCTGACAACTTTCTCTACATTTTTGGTCATTGAAAATAAACCAATATAGAATCTGATCCCTGAGGCAGAAAGCAAAATGAATGAGTAATCCTGGGAGGAGGGGGGAAAAGACCTTCATTTAAATTCAAGTTTATTTTAGCTTAACAGAACAAATATACACACATGTGCACACATGCATGCACATATGCCTTGTTCCATTATTTCTTTATTTAAAGGGTTTATTTTTTTAGAAGATTGTCATTTGTAGTATTTAGAGTGAAAAATAAAAATTGATCTTCCAGGGAGATAAAATTAGAAAACAGAAGTGAAGTTAAGATTCATCTATCCAACCATACCCAATATTAAAGCTCCCTACATACTCAGACAGGAATAATGGATCTTGTTTAGAACAGGCTACCTAGGGCAGTTCTCTTTGAAGAGGTAACTTTTACTCAGGTTTAAAGGATGAGTAGAAACTTAAACTAAAGCTTAAAAGATGAGAAGAATAAGCTGTTTTTCTTAGTATTTGTGTATCTTGATCTGTTTTTTATTGCATTGTACCACAAAGTGCAAATATTAAAATCATTTGTCTCTTTCTCCTCTCACCCACACACAAAAATAGTGAGCTGTAGGAAACCAGGGACCATCAGCCTGCACATGGCAAGTTGATAATGGTGTAAATAAATGAGAAAAACCAAGAGAATATCCAAATGCTGAAAGGGTACTTCACACTTCTAGGTAAGATCACAGGTTTCCAAACTCCATGGGAAGCATTTAGAATTAAGAAATCTGAATCAATTACATATTACATATTGGAGCTAAATTCAAAGCAAATAAGTGATAAATTGAATATGGCAAATGAGATCGAGGGAGAAAATAGGTATCTCCATATATTCTGGCTGAAGCAATTCAGTGGTGGTGATGCTTTCTTCTGAGGTGAATAAGACTTGGACAGGGCACTTGGGAAAGCTCAAGTCAAGCCAGAATTTGTAGTATAGAACAGGTTCCTGCACCAACCTTTCAAATAATAAAATTATAGGATGTGTGAGTCCACCAAGTGAAGAAGACCAAATATGGTTCTTTTTGTTTTCCTTGATTACTTAGAAGGTTTGAACTTGCAAAATTTGTGCACAGACATTTATTAAGTGTCTGCTTGGATTCCAGATCTGAGGAGCTCAAAAATGAGGACAAAAATGAAAATATTAGACTAGTAAATAATAACTAAATAAAAAGTAAATTAGATGGAAAGGCTGTTTTATTTTTCCAACAATATGTTTCACAAGTGGTAGTTGTGGGCCAGTGAACCAATGAGCCATTTTTTACAAAATAAACAATACATGTTAAGACAATAGAGCTTTTCTAACTCCCCAGTGTTGAAGTAGCATTGGAGAAGAAAAGAAAAGCAGATGTAATATTCATACTATGGGAATTACCAGGTAGAAAATATCTGCTCTCTTCTAAATGTAAGCCTTTCAACTCTCCCTCTCCTGACCTTCTCTCTGATCTTAAGCGCTTCAGCTTAATAAAACATGCCCTTTCTGAGTGACTCCATATCTTATAGGGCAGGTTCCATAGAAGTCAATGAGTAGAGTAGGAGAAAAATTATTGACCTTAAACTGCCCGCCCTCTCTCTGGTATGCAGAATTGAAATACAGTCACAGAGTGAGTTTGGGGTACAGGTAAATGGCTGGGGACTTCTGACCTTACTCTGTCTTTCTGAACCAAAGGAGAAAAGTTAATCAAACGACATGGTAACAAGTTTTGACTAGACAAAGCTCATGCTCTTTTATGTAGCGTATAATTAACCTGTGAAATTCACTGATGCTGGACAATATTAATCAGGTAATTTAGGTAATTTAAGCTCTGAAAAAGGATTGAAACTTTAGATGTATATAATTAATAAAGACAGTTATATATTCAGAAATAACAGCATTTGTATACCCATAAGTCTTGATTTAGATAGTAAGAGGCTTAACTCTGAGAAAAGAGCCAATCTACTTTATATATGCCCACTGTGGAAAATAAGCATCTTACATATGCCTCATAGACTAAGCAGGATTAATGTAGAAGGACTGGAGGTGGGATGATCTCCTTAGCTAGTGAGTGAGTGGATAGGACCATTTATTTACTAATTGTGTTTCTCCAACTTAGGAAGTTCCTCCGTAGGTCACAAACATCCATCAGCCTTTTACCAAATGACAAAGAAAAAAATAGATGAATTTGACAGTTGCACAATTCTAGATAGACAAATATAAATATAACTTTTTCCTAGTTCTAGGAAAAAGCTGAAATCTGTGCATTCCTAAGTAAAACATTTTTTTTCCCTGAAATGACAGTTATAGGGCATCTATGAAACTAAACTTCTTACGTGCAGATATCATAAAAAGCACAGACATTGACTTGAAAGAGATTTAAGGGTTATAGAATTTACTAAAAGCACATTTCTTAGAAGATGTTTTGCTTTGTGGAGACAAGGCAGTAAGATGTACTCATCTAGCCTGACCATGTTTAAACTGAGCCATTAAAGCTACTACTGGCTCATCCAGCTGCGTTAGGACAATTAGCCATGTGACAGCCAGACGGGACAGGAAGATGGCAGCCGTCATTTCAGCATAGACATCTGTCTCTTTTTTGTTAAGAAAAAAAAATTCTTTAAAAGGCAAAGTGAATAATGCTAGCAGAAGATGTAAAATTACCTCCCTTCAAAGTGGTTTGTCAATTTGGCTGGAATCTGAATCATCTTCCATCAGAGACAAGAGAGTGACAAGCCTTGACTGTTTTAATATTGTTTAAAGGTTGAGTAATTGAGTATCCTAGGTAATTTGAATTTAAATTTGGCAAACGTTATGATCCTTAATTCTTAAAGTTCTTTGTGAATCACAAACTCCTGTTAACTTTAAAACTAAGACCAAAGGTAAAAATTCTTTGAAACTGCTCTGTAAATATTGTCTTGCAGCATGACACTGCCAGAACTGAAAAAAGAATGTTATCACTCCAATTTTATTTTGCTAATAAATATTATATATATATATACATATATATATATATATATGTATCAGTGATACTGACATTTGAACTAAGGCCTTTACAATTGCTAAGTAGGCACTCTATTACCAGGCTCTCCAAGAATTTTTGTCTTAGTTGTTTTTCAGGTAGAGACTCACACTTTTTGTTTAGGACCATCCTGGAATAAAGATTCTCCCACCTACAATTCTCACATACCTGGGATCATCAATATGAAGTGCCATGTTTGGCTTTCTTGTTGAGACGGAGAGTGGGGGAAGGAACATCTCACAAACTATCCTTTGCCTGGAAAAATTGTCCCAAACTCTGGTTCTTGAATAACTGGGTTTATAAGCATTTATACTATGTTTGGCCTACACATATATACTATGTCTTTATGTTATTGTTGGGGGGGAAAATCAGCTTTTTTTTTTTAATTTTATTTTATTTTATTTGAGAAGATACTGTACAGAGGGGTTACAATTACATTGGCAGGATAATGCATACATTTCTTACCAAGCATTACAGCCTCCTCCTTTGTTTACCCTTCACCTCCCTTCCCAGCCTCCCCCCTCCCCCCACCCATTCATACCCCCCCCACACACCCACATTGTAAAGCTTGCTTTGACGTGACATTTTGTAATTCTCCTTGTTGCAACAGGTCCACCTGAATCCTTAAACGACTTGTTTGTCCCCATCTCCTCCACATGTTATACTGACATTAAATGAAGTGAAAGCGGGGGTTACACTGTGGGGGAGGGACATACAAAGCAACAAAGAAATAATCTTATAAATGCGTTAGAAACACATGCATGAAAGAAACGAAAACATTAAAATACATATTTAAGGGTTCGTTTTCCTAACATCACATTATCTGACCTTTTCCGCTTGACTCATACCTATACTAGATATTGCAAATAAGGGAAACCATGGGACCTATGTTTCTTTGGGCCTGGCTTACTTCACTTAATATAATTTTTTCCAAGCCTTTCCATTTCCTAACAAATGGGGAAATGTCATTCTTTCTGATGGAGGCATAGAATTCCATTGTGTATATATACCACATGGAAAATCAGCTTTTAACTTCAACTATTGACTCCTTAAAATAAGAAATGTGGTAGATTCCCTTTCCCTTGCCAGCACTACAGATGATATTTCCCCAGATTCTATGATATTGTGACTATCTGGTCCTGGGGCCTCCACATGGTCCCTGAGCTTTTGTGTTCAAGGCCAGCTCTCTACCACTTGAGCCATGGCTCCACTTCCAGTTTTCTGGTGATTTATTTGGGATAAGAGTCTTACAGACTTTCCTGCCTAGGCTGGTTTCAACTGCAATAGCCAGATTTCAGTCTTGAATAGATAGGATTACAGGCATGAGCCAATGGCACCCAGTTTATTGTGACTCCTTATTGTATGCATTTTAGGCTTTTCTTTGGGGCCACCAGAGCAGAAGCTTTCTCTGAGTTTCTGCTGTAGCCATATAAGCCATTCATAATGGATGTACAACAGCCCATATCACTGGACATTGACAAGACAGTAAACAAATTCTCCTTGCTGGGTCTCTGCCAACAGCAGTCATCATTCTGCAGTCCCTGCTGTTTTGGCCAAGGAAAGTCACAGTAAGCATTAGTCTCAGTGTTTAGGTTATTATAGAGCAGATCCAAGATTGTAGAAGAAGGACAGAAGGGAGTACACTTCATCTGGTAAAGTCATCCCTAAAGGGCATGGGATGGGGAGCAGGAAGAGGGAAACATCTATGCTCTATCTTCAGTATTGGTTAAGAGGCTTCCGGTAACCTCCTCAAAACAGGACTGTACAATATCTTTGGATCAGATACATTTCAAGCCTGGTGAATACTGTACATTTTTTTGTCTTATCTGTCAGCTCAGTCTGCCTTTTCTATCTTCCTAATATGTCCAGTTCTTATAAACTATTTCTCAAGATTTCTATGCAGCTTTGATTTCCCCTTCCAGTCATCACCTCTATTTTTCTTTCTTTTTAAAAAATTTGTTGTCCCCCTATGCCTTTTCCTCAGTATATAAAGTAGTTCAGTCTTCTTCTTTTTTGAGGCTGGGAGATGTAGACTTGTAAAACATTTGGTCTCAATGTGTGAAGCAAATAGAATGGCAGTTTAATCCTCTACTCAAATCAGCTGCAGTGATTGAGCAGAACATAATATCCTTGGAGGCACCTTAAATGCCTGGAGACATTCATGTTGCTGTTGGCCTTATCAGGCCCAGAAAGGTCCAAATGTTGTGCTCTGGGTGGTGCCTTATTCGCCAGCATGAGGAGCTTCTCTGCCTTCAGTCAGAACCGGAGTTTAGAGAGGATGGCTGTGGATCATCAGATGAGATATTTACAGGATAGCAAAGTATAAATCTGATCGCAACCAGAGCAGTAGAACTACAGGAAAAAGCCAAGCTGTGTAGATTCAAGTGAAGTGCTAGTCATGAGACTATTAGAATCAGGGAGCCGCAGGGCAAGAATTTCAGTTGTACAGAAAACTCTCAGGTGATGCCCAAGGGCATTTAATTACATTATTCTAATTTGTATTGTTAATGACAATATTAAAGTGCAGGCAGGCAGTTGTGTGGAAAATTTAGAAGATGGCATAAATATTCATTTTCCTCCATCTCATCATTTTGCAAACACACACAGCCAAGCATTCACTTAGATGATAACCATACCATCATTAGACACAGAGAGCACCATGTCCTCAGGAACCGTACTCAGTAGATATTTGCATTTTGGCATTATTACTCTCTCCCCTGCAGAGCAGAGATTCTGCCAGGTTGAGAATATTGTCCCGGACAATATTGGTATCTCTCAAAATCATGCCTCTCCATGTAAGGTGAGTGAAAGGTGCCAAGGAAAGAGGTACACCTGAGAAACTCAATATGCCTAGAGTGAATGTATAAATAAGTGTTAAGGACACTTGTAAATGTACTGTAAAATTCTCTGTGTGAGAAAGCTTCTGTTATTATTATCATTTTATATTTTACAAACTTCTGTAATTCAGAGTTGGACAAAAGTCATAGTAAAATACTAAAAGAAATTTGTCTACCTGTTTGTTTCCTTTTGTTTTATTGTTTGGTGTTTTTTTTTTGTTTTGTTTTTTCTTTTGTAAGAAGTTTTGGTTACTTAACCAAAGCTGCCAGTTAAAATCGTTTTATTCCTGAAGATTCAGCCAGTCAGTAATATTATTAATGAGCTAATAAGTGATTGTAGTTAAAGAAATATACTTTTTACTTACAAAAAAAAGGCTAGACAAGAAAAAGAACAGGAGAGAGAAGTCTACAGAGGAGAAATCTTCCTTTCACTGGCTGGTTTTCAAACAAGACTAAGGCTCTCAACTTCTCAACTGTATTCTGAAGAAATGCCAAACTCAGCTTCATTTCAGAAAACAATATTTAATATTTTTAATAATCTAAAAAAGAGCTATTTGTGTTTTAGAGATTTACCAAAAAATCCTGATATTGCAGGGTATTAGGAAAATTCAATTAATCCAGTTCATTCTTACTCTCTTCGTCCAAAAAATATTGTTTCTAGTTGTAGTAGATTTTAACTCAAAGTCTTAGGATTCCTAAACAACAGTTTATCATTTGAGCTATGATCCAGCCCTTTTTGCTTTATTTTTTTACAGGGGAAATTATTCTTTTACCTTAGATTTTGTTCCTCTTCCCTTTGCTCCCTTCCCAAGAAGCACTGGGGCCAGGTCAAATAGAGAAAAAGAAAACTATCAAAGTAGTAAGACAAGGGTAAGTCAGAAAAAAGGAAAGTTTGAAAGAAAAATGGGAAAAGGAAAAAGAGCAAATTAGAAGGACAATATATTACTACTGTCTGGAAGAGAAAGGCTGAAAAGATATAGAAAGAATAATGTGAAGGAGATAAAGACCATTTCTGTTACAGAACGCCCAAGAGAAGTGAAGATGAATGTGAAAAAGAACAAGCAGAGAAATGTGTTTGGGCAGATAAAATGGAGAAAGTAGCAACAGCAAAATAACAACTTAATAGTGAATCTGTGGACCCAGAATTTGTCTATAAACTTTAAATGTAGTTATTCATTTAATGCTCAAACCAAGCCTATTATAATGGCAGTAGGACCTATTATCAACAATACAGATGCAGTTAATGAATTGGCCAAGCTCCCCTGTTAAAGGAAAATAGGGGACACAAATCTAGAGAAGGCTAGTTTCAGAGCTTTAGCTGTACTGTATTCTCTCATGATATAAGCAAGAAGGGAAACAGAGACAAGAATAGAACAAGCCAAAGACAATGAGTTTATGATGCTCAACGTATGATTTAAGGAAACACTGGGTTTAGGTTTGAATTGTTTGCCATCTCCCCTCGGCAGCCTTGCAGCACAGTCAGGTGGCCAGGTCTGGAGCCACCGTGAGGGAAATGGATAAATAATTGATTAGCACAGAGAGCAGTGAAAGCGCAGATCTACAGGGAGGAGAGGGGTCCAAGAGACGGAGCCAGATGGTCAGCTATAATGTGCCTATATTAATAGATGTCTTCATTAGATGACATATTCACAGGAGGCCAGGGCAAGTGCCTTTCAGCCATTGACAAGGACAGAGAAGGTTGGATATGAAGGTGACAGGTACCTGGAAGGCAATAGGAAGTGGCAGGGCTGATGCTGAAGAAGTGGAGACATCAAGGCTTCCTAGTAAGAAAAATAACACTTCAGAGGAAGGACAGACAGGAAGTAAGACTTTCTCCCATCAACCTTCATTTACATTCTGCATCTCTGATGCTGCTCTCATGCCTACTCTATTTCTGTTCCCAAGAGGATTTCTCCTTTCTACAGTCACAGCTTCTTCCCTTTTCTCTCTGTCCTTCCATTTGTCTAATATTATATACCCCTATCAGACCTCTTCCTCCTGGACATTCACTTTCTGTCGTCTTGAGATGTCTTTGCTAATATTTTTGACTCAGACAACATTTCCAGGGGACTAGTCATATAGCAATTGGCAAATGATGGTCAATTCAGAATTGTTAAGCAAATGTTAAGGCTGAAACTTCTATGTGATAGGTGAATTCATATTGGTGACATTAAGCATAAATACCCTTGAAATACTAGCCGAGCCGATGTGGAATGTTTCAAGGACTTTGGCTCTCTCTACTTTTTGAAAATGCAAAGATGCACACCCACACACATATTTCCCCTCCGGAGATTAAATATTTTGTCATAATTGGAATTCTATGTAGGCCAAACTAGAGCAAAATTGTAGCAGACTAGAATTGTATTTATACAGCTATTATCAGTGACAAATAATGATGTACTCAATTATTGCTCCAGTTGTCTCACTCACTGCTTCCCATGAGGTGGTGGGGGTGAGGGGAAGAGTTAAACCACCCAATGGTTTAACCCAGTGTTAAACTTGTAGAATGTTTATAATAGAACACTTTCTAGAGCTCAAGAATACTACAGATGATAGAACTGCTGCTGGGTGTCATAGAATTGAGAAAAAATATGTCAAGGAGTTTAAGTTAAAGAAGAAAATAGGAAACATCATTAAAACTAAATGAAAGATTCTTAACAATAGCAATTTAATTCTAAGTCTCCAGGGTTAAAGGAAGGATATTTGCATCATAGGGCTAGGATAAAAATATTTTCACTCTCATAAATGTTTCAGAACTCTTCCCCGTTCAGCCAGAGTTTCTTGCATTCAGATTGCCAATGTATTTGAAGCAGGGTGAACGTGAGCGGAACCCACACACCGGTTAAAGGGAAGAACCATCTCCAGGACTAGGTTTGCTGCATGATAAAGGACAGAACTTTCCTGAGCATTGTTCAAGTGTGCAAGCTTAACATAGTAAGAAGTATTTAACCAGGGGAAATCTCAGGGTTTTGTTAGACTTAAAGAGATTACTTTGCTTGATTTACCTCAACTACTCAGAGCATTAATTTGTTGAAACTCTGTGTCTTACTGATAATAGTGCTCAAAATTCCCTAGTATTTTTGCCCTAAATAGAAGCAACGGGGTGGAGAGTCCTACCTATATTTTGTACTTTGGTCAGCCCACATTTTTTAAAGTTTCATTTGATTATAAAGATGCTGTACAGAGGGGTTACAGTTACATGAGTAAGGTAATGAGCACATTTCTTGTTGAACACTGTTATCCCCTCCTTTGTTTTTCTCCTCCTATCCCTCCCCTCCCCTACCTTCCTCACTCCCCCCTCATTGAAGTTGTAAGGTTCATTTCCAACATAGCATCTTGTGAGTATCATTGTTGCAATGCGTCATCCTGTGTCCTTTTTTCAGCATTTTGTTATTCCACTTCCCCTCCTAGAATTAGATAACTGTATATACAAGATGCAGGTTACCAAAATCAAATATAGTGGCAACAGGGGATATACCATAGGGGGAAGAACATACAAAGGAAACAAACCAAAAAACCACATAGCACATTAAAAACAACAACAAAGAAAGACCTCTTGTGTCCCTATCTTGGGGTTCATTTCACTTAGCATCATCTTATACGGTTATATGTACACAACTTTTGATTGGCCCAAGTTTTGAGTCAATCTCAAGGTATTATTTTAATTTCCTTTGTAGAGTCATTTCTGAAATAGATCTATATCACCATTACAGCCAACAATAATTTTCTAAATTATTATTAGGCAGCAAGCCATCTATAAATTTTCTTGTTTTCCTCTCCATTCAGTTGTGACCCAGCTACACTATTTGTCCCAATTCGCTGTCAGACTCTAGCTTCTCCCCACCCTCTGAGTCCATTTTTTTCTCCTCCATGTGGGTTAAGATGTGTGGATTTTGATATGTTTCTATTCAGTAACCATTTTAGACCTTAGAATAAGGTCCAAAGAATCTGGATTCTCTCCTTTATTTTTTCCATTCATTAGATAGTTACTTGGCAGCCATGAAAGAAAGAATCATTCTATAAAAGGGTTGATTTTAGAGTCAAAATTGTCTGTATTAAAATTCTGGCTCTGCCACTAGCTCCATGACATAATTAACTGCTGTATGGGCCTCAATTTTCTCACCTGTAAGAGAAACCAATATCACCCTCCTGTAGAGTTTTTGTGAGATTAGATGAGACAATGCATGTAGAACACTCACTATCCTATTTTTCACACAGAGAGAATTATGTAAACATTAGTTGTAATTAATATTGTTCCATTTTCTCTCAGATCCTCACTTCATGCCAAGAATTCCTATATGCCAATGTTTATACAAAAAAAAATGTATCTTACCCTCCCCTACAGTATAACCCCTGCTTTCACTGTATTTGATGTTGGTATAATTTGTAGAGGGGAGGGGAAAAAACAAATTGTTTAAATAGGGATACAGGTGGACCCATTGCAACAATGAGATGTACAAGTCTTCTGTCAAAAACGAACTTTACAACTTTGGTGTGGGGGTGGGGAGGTGGGGGGAAGATTGGGTAGGGGGGTGGTGGGAGGATGGGAAGGGATGGGAAGGGGAAACAAAGGAGGAGGCAACAATGCTTGATAAGAAATGTACTCATTATCTTGCCCATGTAATTGTAACCCCTCTGTACAGTATTTTCACAATAACAAAAAGAAAAAAATGTTTTTATTGATATTATAAAGGTGATACACAGAGGGGTTACAGGTACATAAGTATTTTCACAATAAAAAATTTAAAAAAAAGAAATATACTCATTATCTTGCCTATGTAATTGTAACCCCTCTATACGGTATTTTCACAATTTTAAAAAATGTATCTTAAACTCATTATCTGATAGGACTAAGCCCATGATTATAATGATACATCATTATTGTATAATAATGATACATCATTATTGGTTCTTCATTTTCAAAAGTAAATAATAATGCCAATACTTTCAGGGATTTTTTGGTGAAATTTGGTGCTAAAAATATGTTTTTCTTATATTCAAAATATATCAGAGAAAGCTTCAATAAATGTCTGGGCAATGTATTCTTAAAATTTCTCATAATTCTCAGAATTCTGAGAATATTTCTGATATATTCTCATCTACAGGTTATCATCTTGATATTTTATAAAAGAACAATTATTCTGGCCAAAAGCTGGATCTTCTCTCCTATTTATTAAAATTATGAAAAGCCAAACAAAGGGTCAATCGGTGAATACTAATATATCTTTATCTCATAGCCATGAACAGTACTCTGTAATTATGTTAAGTGAATAAGAAACCATTTTTACAAACATGCTAATTGGCTAAAATTGGAGGTGAAAGCCAATTCTCTAAGAAGTTGTTGAACTGTGAAATTTTCAGGGCAATATGTTAGTGGTATAAGAAAAAGAGACACTTCTGATAAATATTTATCAATATGTTATAGTTTCTGTATGACACTATTATACACAAATATTTACCTGTCAAAATACCTGGCTAGTAAATATTTACATACCTGAATAACTGCAAGTGAGCACTGACAAAATAAAACTTTCAAAACACAAAATAATAACAACTGACAAAGCATTCTTAAAACATGAGAGTCTAGAATATTTTTATATATTATCATGGGAAATGGAACAACACTGAAACCCACGTAATAAACCATTTGGAGACTGTTGGAAGGTAATAAAATTAATGATTTGCAAGCAAGAGGAAGAAGCCATAATAATAAATCCAGAAGAACAGTGAATAAGAAGCATGATACCAATTATTAATATCTGGTGGTGAATAAGTACTTATGTAATAAATTTGATTATACAGTAAGGGAAAGTAAGGCCAAGTAGGAATTGTTTTCTAGAGACAATGAAAATCTGAGCAACAAAAGAAAACAATTTTGTGAAAATGCAACAAAAGGGGCTGGGAAGATGGCTCAGTGGCAGAGTGCTTGCTTTGCAATGCATGAGGCCCTGGGTTTGATTCCCCAGCACCACATAAGCAAAAAAAAAAAAAAAAAAAAGAAAATGCAACAAAACTAAACAATACAAAACAAAAACAATTTTATCAAACCAGTGTAAGAGTGCTAGATATTTTTTTCAGACAGAATTTCTTATGGAATTAAATATTTGAAATAGTGTGTTTCTCACTTTTGCTTTGAAAAGGTTCTGTCACAAGGTGTCTACTTGTTAAGGTAGTTCATTTTCACTTAAATATTAGCATGAAATTAGAAGCCAATTGAGACAAAATGAACACCATTTGAAATTAAGGGAAAAAAGGAGTATATGGCTATGTACAGGGCGTTAGCTGGCAGGATAGTTACAATGATGAATCTGTCTGTGATTTATGTGGGCAGGACAGCAATGCAAGATAGCGCAGTCCCTGATTTAGTGGTTTGCAATCTAGGTTAGAGAAAACTAAAGCATAAAATTTATCATCTGATAGGATGTCAACTCTGAAATGCAAAGTTCTCTGGCATTTGTACCTCTGCGTTGGTTGTGCTGTGTGGAAGTGTGGGTAGAGAGAGAGAAAAAAAACTGGTAAAAAATGCTGGAAAATTCACCTTCAGTAAACAAGGGCATGAATGACCTCAAAACTTTAATAAAACAATTTCTCATCCTGGTGAATGATAACATATTTCAATAAACTTTCAATAGGGAGACAAGAAAAAAAGTTGGCTTACAATTCACAGGTGCTTCTTCGATGTTAACCAATCAAGCTGAAATTATCACCACGGAGTAAGCCCAGTCCTGTGATGTGGGTCCCACAGTGAACAAAGTGCTCTCTTACCCTTCCATCTTTAGGAAAAGCATGGATAGAATTGTTATCGGTACTATTTTGCACACAGAGAAAGAGACTTAGAGGAGTTCTGTGATTTCATGTCTTTGGAGATGTATTTGAATATTGCAATCTTAAGGCCAGGAAACAGATTCATTCATAAGCATTATGTGTGTGAACACAAGTGGATCCTGAGACTTGCTTGGAATTCAGCTTTTTGAATACGTATTTTTTTTCTACTGAGCTATACTATATATTCATCTTTCCAAATACAATCTATGCAGTGTTCTTTTTCTTGTGTCTTCATGAAAGTAAAAAATTTCAGGTGTAATTACAAAATAAACCAAGGTGGTAGGTAACATGGGCAAGTTGAAACAAATCTATATAGTCACTGATGGGAATGGATCCTAATCCAGTTATCTTTCCTTCAGAAGGCACTGTCTTGCCAGAGTGGTCTAAGGCAAAAGTTGTTCACCTAAGCCCACGGTGGTTTATGTCTTCCCACATGCTAAATTTGAGCACCAATATTTGATGAAATACTCATTATCTAGGTCTAGTTCCTTGTCTAAAGTCACAGAAAGAAGCATTATCTGTATCAGTTGAAGATGTTAATTAAGCCAACATGGGATGTTTTCAACACATCAAGGAATTAAGAGATATTCAAAGGTTATCCACTTGTAACTTCTGTGTGAATCATTGCTTCCTCGCTATATTCCCAAGAGTCAATTAGTAAATAACATTGGAGGGACTTGATAAATATTTATTGAGCTGAAAAGTTCAAAATATTGCTTACTTAGCACAAGACTTAATCAATAGGGACACTAAGGAATAAGTTTGCATGTAGAATTTTTTTTAAAAAGCTCCCTGGAATTTGGGGGGGAGAGAAGGATGTACACACACATCTGAGAAAAATCACAAAGGAATTGAAATGCTGTGTGTAATTAAGTCAAATATGAAAATATAAAGGAGAAATTGTGGATGCTTATAAGCAACATTTGAGATCATCTTTAGTAATTTTTGAACTGCTTACCATATATCCTAGGAATACTGAGCAGACATTTGGAGATAAAAGAAGGTAACGAAGAAAAGACAACACAATTTTAGGCTAATACATTTTGGGATACACTCTATTTAGAGCATCTGTTTTAATCATGGAATAATAGGTGACAGTCTACTCTCAGAGACATTCATGAGACTTATTCTAGAATGCTCCATTCTGTTTTCTTAATTTATAAAAAAGTAAGTAGACAGATTGGAAGTTATCTAAAGATGAGCTTCATGGTTGATTAACAGGATGAAGCTGACTTATGCAGAAGATTGAATGAATTATATCTACACAGCTCTACACAGTGTGGCTTTTTCTTTTTCTTTCAATTTTGTGTCTGTGTGCTCATACTGAGCCTTGAACTTACAGCTTCACATTCTTGCTTGGTTTTTCCATTCAAGACTGGTGTTCTACCTGTTGATCCCTTTAGGAGAAGCTAATATGATTGTAACATTATGATTATCATGTAAATATTCATGATTCTTATCTAAAAATATACACCATTCATGAAATGATTTTGAAAAGAAGTCCGGTGTAGATCAAAGTAAAAATAATATTGTCTGAGAAGTTAGTAATGTTACAACAATGTATTATAGCTGTGATAAATACATAAGAGGTTATTGATATTTGCAAGTAACTTTAGCATGAATTTCTTAATTATAAACTTGCAGCATGCATTCCTTTTGGTATGTTGTTCTTTCCAGCTGTTTATATTGCCTTTACCTCAAAATACTGAGACCTTTAAAAGAATCAAACTCAAATTCAGCAAGGAAGGGAGGTGGTCTAAATGTATAGGTAGGTAAAGGAAGAAATAAGATAACTTAAGAATAGAGACAGCTCAAGTCGAAAGGGTATCATCTGAACAGGTAAACCGAGTAAACAAGACCCTGAGTTTAAACCCTGGAAGCAAGAAAAATAAATAAACAAAATAATAGCTAAACAGAAATGTCAGTGCTTGATCAGCTTAATTAATGAAGTCCACAATAGGTAGCAATGTTCCTATTCTCTTTTCCATACCTATCTTTAACATTTAGTTACAGGCCACACAGAAATAATAGCTTGTGTTCTAAAAAAGCTCTTAACATCTCTTTAAACCCTTCAATTTAGAAAATATTTAATCTTATCAGAGAATTGACAGCTGAAATTAAAGTGTTTCATTGCTTTGTTTTCTGGGCATAGTATCACACTGTCATCTCTCAATAACTCTTTCCTGAAATACATTTTATTTGCATAGTACATTCATACTCTTAAGCTCCAAATAACAATTAAGAAACCAAAATTTATCAGGGTTCTACCAGAAAAAAAAAAACAAACATGGTAATCATACTGATGGACAAGGAGACATGGGCACTGAACATTCAGTTTTGTTGAAGATCTCTGCTGAAATTTGAATGACCTGAAAAAAAAGGGAAAAAAGCCAAGAATAGCTCAGAGATTACTATCTATGATTGGACCCTGAATTTGTGGTAAAGGTATGAATGTGTATTTAAGTTTTAATCACCCTTAAGGAATTCTTTTTATACACAGCTTTGTTCATTCATTTGCATTATGTTTTCTGTGTGCTTCGATCTGAATCAAATTGTGTGGGAGCACTGTGAAGTAATAACAAATTCGCAAAGAAAAGCTGGAGCATTTAAGAAATTCAAGGGAATACATTATAATACAAATTGCTAATAAATGATGCTACACTGAGGAGCAATGGGTATATTCAAATTTCTTGCACCAAGTCCTTGAGCTAAAAAGGATTTCCACCATTGTTTACAATGTAAGACTAGGCATGAAGATATGATAATGACAAAGACGAGAAAATAGACAATGCTGGCCAGAGAGAAGCATCCTCATGGGAAGCAATAACACATCTTCAAGTATATAGCAAAGCCCTATTATTACATAGTCTTCAGTAAATAGCCCTTATCTCTTTTTGACAGCAAATATTCTCCAACTACTCCTGCTTTTTATTTCTGATTTTGAGGCATTTTTGATATAGATATAAACAAAATTACTTTATGGTTTCAGTATTGGTAGAACAAATGCTTCATTCTCTTTAGAAATGCTCTCAGTATAATAAAAGTTCACCCGCAATCCCCAAGGCTGAAACTCCTCCAAAAAGTAGATGTCAAAGGCATGCATTGGATTGAATAGAGTAGTATCTTAATTTCACCACTTGCTCTCACTGAAACCAGATAGTCAACCTCTCAAGGCCAGTAGCATTAAACTCTTTTCAACATTGATTTAGGTAGCTGCTTGTGTTAACATGCCATTTCACTTAGAAGTTTTCTTCTCAAATGGTATTGCTGGCTTTTGAGTACCACAAGAAATCTCACACAAAGCCAAATAGACAGTAGATAGCAGGAAACATATACATTAAGCAGACTTTTTATTAGCATATATTAGTTGCCATTTCCATACATATACATGCATACAAAGTATCCCAAATAAATTTATCACCTCCACATCTCCCTCTTCCTTATCGCTCTTTCTCAAAACAGTTCCAGCAGGTTTCACTGTTCTATTTTTACAATAAAGTACATCCACCATAGTTATTGCCATTCTTCCCTGAATGGGCCTTCCTCCTTCCTAGTGTTAGCCATCCTTCAACAGAGCCTGCTTCACTTCCCTGACATTCATTTATTTCAGCCCATTTTAATTGTACAAAGAGTTCCAAACTCTGGGTATTCTTACTTTCATATGTTATAAGTTAGTGTGGCCTCATCAACTGCTCTCTGTCTTAACCTTTCTCACCCTTGTATTGTTCAATAGCTTTTGGTGAATCTTGAATCCACGAATTTGTGACTAGATCCTCTCCTCTCTTCTCCCCCTCCCTTCCCTCACTCTTCTTTCTTTTCCCTTCCCCTCCCCTCTCCTTACTATTTTGAGGGTCACAGTTATCTTCAGAGGCATAAGCAGGTAGAGACCTAAGGCAATCTCTTCTAGCAGGGGGTGAGCCTTCTCATTCCCTTACAGAGTATTAAGTGTTCTCTGGCACACTGTCTCTCAAACAAGGGATGGTTAACAAATGGTAGCAGACTGTAAAAGATCTCTTTCAATATCAGGGGAAAATATCAAAGAAAGGATGTTTTGGTTGATTATGCCACCTTTAATTCATTATGGATTTTATTCCTTTCAAATCCTTCTGACATCTTCCACTGTGCTGTATAGATATACCCTTTGAAGCCGCTTGTTCATGGACATTTCCAAAACTGCCTTGAACCCTCAATAATATTATCATAAATATTTCACTTTTCTCCATGTTTGCATTCTTTCTGGCATAGAAAGATTATTCCTACACTCGCATCAAAATTTTGTTGTAGGTTCAGCAAACGTTTGTGCATACTCTTCTTCATCTCTTCACATGTTTGTAATAAAACCTAGATTTGTCTCAGCTAGGGACCTCAGTGAACCCAGATCAACTTCATACAACATGAAATTCATTGGGTTTGAAATTGATGCTTTCCTTCTTCTATCCCTACACATATTCTTTATACCACATTTCTTAGAGCATACCTAGCAATTTTCTGCTCCTCACAAGAAACAATATTGCTTTAGCAACTGGGTATGGAAATGCCATGTTCACCTCCTGCACACTCAGAAAATACTATTTCAGGACACTGTGAGGCAGCAGATTGTGCAGATCCCTCATCTTATTACCAGGTGTCAGGACAGAAGCATTCCATGTCCTGCCCCTGTTCAACTGTGTAGAAGAAGATGCTGATACACCACAATCATACTTAGAAAACCAACACAGTCATCAAACACACCTCTAGATCTGTACTTATAACCTTGGGGCCAAAGGTTATTGCATTTGCTCATTGCAATATAATACAACTTGTCTCTTTTAATGTCAAGACTCTCCTTTTGGGAAAAGAACAAATTTATGTCAATGAACAATAGAGAGATTTGAATATTTATTGTGATCTAAACAACTAAAAATTACACTTCTATCTATTTAGGAATATATCATTATAAGAACATAATTTAGAAAAGAAAGAAATAAAATATTTATGTACTGGGGGAAAAGAAATATAATTTCAGTGGCATTATTCTTTTCCTACTGCTCACCCCATGACTTGACTGACAGATAAAACAGTCTTGTTGTCGACTTGAAGGGGCTGCTCTCCTCAAAAACTTTCCTTTTTTCAGTGAAATCTCTGGCAGCTCCCTTCAGCTACCTCAACAAGGAAGCAGCATGCAAGATTACAGAGAAACAAAAACACCTCCCCTTCCTTCCATTCTTTTCACTTTGGTTAGTTTTCTTTATGTTCTTTTGTTTTCTTTGGCAGTATTGATATGATGGTTTTTTTAAAAAAACTACTAAAATTATACTCAGTTTCTGCAAAGAAGTTAAAATGAGTCCATTATGCATTGATACATTATATAAAAGACAATGCTAGAGAGAGGGTAAGACACTGAAGAAATAGTTTTTCTTTAGCATTAATAATACCTTTGTTGTAAGTGGAACTAATTTTGTGTAGTTGTCTTCACTTTTATGACTATAAAACGATTTCCTAGAAAATGAGGTTCTAAAAAGAACTTTAACCTGTTACTTAGTATTACTTAAGCAAGCATTATTACACATTTCTAAGAGGCACTTTGAGGATAATGTCATTTAGAGAAGGATGCTAAGAAATTGTCCTTAAGGGTGAAATAGGAATGTAACATGCATTATTTTTTTTAACTTAGATTCTATTTTGGAAGATGGATTTAATCTAGTCTAATAGAGAAGCAAAGTAAAGTATTTGGAAAGAGCTTGAAATTCCCTTACCATTTCCAGCAAGTAAATGTTATGGGTATTTCAATAGTTCCACAAGGAGCAGGCAACACTGGCATGTAGATAGATAGATAGATAGATAGATAGATAGATAGATAGATAGATAGATAGATAGATAGATAGACAGACAGATAGATTTCATATATATGTATGTATATAATAAATGTTTAACTAACATTTAGGGCAAGTTACATTTCAGTTAAGAATTTGACACATTATGAAATCAGTATGAATTGAGTGCTTTTATTATAACTACCTGGTAAGAAATAAAGGTGAAAAAAATCTAATTCTCCTGAAAAGATCCTAAAGGCTTAACCGGCCTTTTTATACGTACACCAAATAGATTTTTTGACCCAGTTTTATTGCTCTTTGGGAAAATCTTCTCACCCTAACAAGAGCTTCAAAAGTATGGTCTTCATAATGGCCCTGAATACTTTTCTAGCCAGAAAAATACTATAAAAGAAAACAATATAGGTTTGGGGTCTTTTCTCAAATGTCATTAAGAGATACAGCAAATAGAAGAAAGCCAGGGCGCACTCTACCTGCTGAACTTAATTCAATATTGGGCCAGCTCCATATACTTTTTCATTCCTCTGTCACCAGGGTCAGGTTTTCCTCCTGAGAATGGCTCTCCTGTCTCATTTGCTTGTACTGCTAGACTGCTTTTTTGATCATTTACTTAAGATCTACTAAATGTACATATAAAACTCAAGCATCTTTTTGACTTGATCTCATTAATCTCCTTAACTAAACAAAACCAATTTGCCTTCTTACTTCACCTTGATCCTTCAATTAAGAGCTTGTTTTCTTATCTCCATCTCTTTTCCCTCAGCTCAACCTTACCCATCCCTCCACATTTCAGCCTGTAGTCCATGGGTTAAGGCCATCAGTCCATCAGTCACAGAGTTGGTAAAGAGGGTTCTTACCTTCTTCCTGGCATCAAACAACACAGTCTTTTGTGGGATTTTTTTAAAAAAAAATTTATAGCTCAAATTAATTGAACAAAGTGATTTCATTTTTCTTTGTATATACTAGCCTACAACCTACTTTGATCAAATTCATCTTTCTTACCCCCTTTTACCCTTCCCTGCTTTCAAAAGCTTTCGTTGGTCTCATTTTCATACATCTGAAATATACCTTGATTATAGTCCTCCTGATTACTCTCTCCTTTCCTCTTCCCAGCGCCCAGTGGCTCCCCATAAATAGTCCACTTCTACCAGCATACCATATTATTATTTTTATTATTATTAGTGTTACTGTTATTGATATCATTATTATTAGGTCTAGATGCTGCCCCCAAAAAACAACACAAGGTTTTTGTCTTTCTAGCTTTGTTTATCTTATTCAATTTTGTGTTTCATTTAGCAAATGTTAACATTAGAGACTTGTTATCAATGCAATGCCACATTAATAGCATTAACTTTAAAATGCCAATGTTTCTTAACCCTTTAGATGGAAAACGATAGTGTGACCAAGTAGGTTACAGATTTTCTTTGATTCCAGACAATTTCTGATGTGGGGAGCAAAGGCATGAAATTGTGTTAGAGTCAGAATTCTGGGAGACAGCTATCTGAGAAAAATCTTTAGAGTGAATAGGAGAAATCATTTCTAGTTGATTCTCAGTTATTCATGTGATATTGGTGGCGAAGAAACATATTATGGGTTTCTTTGCTACATGATCATATTTATTTTTTCTAGATTTTCACATGCTCTCCATTTCACCATAACATTAATTTATAATACATATTTTATTTTTCATTTTGTTTGGTAAGACTAGAGTTTATACTTATTACCTCTTGTGCTTGTTTTGCTTGTTTGCCCAACTGGTGCTCTGCCACTTGAGCCACACATCCATCCCAGAGATTTCTGTCTGATTTTCATTCACACAATTCCTAGCATTGCTAGCAACTAAACCACCTTGCCATTACAAAGTCACTCACAAAAGACACAGGCTTGAATGTAGAACCTCCAGATGTCAGTGTCCTCAGTAGCTAGGATTATAGGTGTGAGGCACTGGTGCTTGGGTGTTTTACTACTTTAAATGACAACATTATTGATTATAATTCACAACACTTCGACTTGGGTTCATTTTTCCTTGATGCTTACATACACTTCAAAACTCAATCTTATAAAAAGCTTCTTCTCATTATACAATCTTTTCTCTGGAAAATAGTGTTCGAAAGATGCTACACAGAATGAATTAAATGTAAACCTTTGATCAAAATGCTCCATGCCTGTGTACATAGAATTTGTCTATCTGGAGTGCTATAAAGATATTCCTTTGAAATAGCATTTTCTTTGCCTTCCACTTAATAAAATGTTCTTTAAACTTTTCATACATTAAAAAAATAATTAAGACTGCCTAAGATTCCAAGTGCTATCTTGATGTGAGCTGAGTTTCAAACAGTAAATAATTACTTTAAAAGCCAAACCTCATGGTCTATGTATGATTTGTCTGAACCAATTCACCTCAATTTAGTAATGTCCTTGAGGTGTATGCAAACCTAATTCTTCTCCTCTGTATCCTGACCTTGACTAATCAGATTCTGCATCTGTATCCATTATTGACAATGCTGTAGGAGCATACTTGCTTTCCTAGGCTCTTAGGAAGGACTAAATATAATAGTATTCATTTTTCTTTCAAACCATTTCATTTCCATACTGCAATGCAGAATGGAGAGGTTTTCAGTGAATGTGACTCATAGAAAGTGTTATAGAAGTAATCCAATAGCTCAATGGCTACTGTTTTTGTGGATCAAAATTTTTACAAGAATAAAACTATTAATTTGGAGTGGGTGTTTTTGCCTGTTAGTTCTCTTGTGTAACTATAGGAAGAGTGTAATAAATAGTGAGATCTATTGCATGAGAAACATTAGGGGAAGAGAAATCAAGCAATCAATCAAATATACTAAACATTGCCATTCCTCTAAATAAGGTAATAATAAAGACACATAATTTAAAAGATGCCAAAGTACACATGATTCATTGTTGGCACCCTATATAGATTTTGAAAATGCCTACAAAAAATATTCCTACAGACATAATGTTAAGGTCAAACCATTTCAAATAAAAATGTGTTTAATTTGAGAAAGGCATTTCCTGAGAGACAGTTTCCCTATCTCCTCTCTGTAACAGCAGACTGCTTGCAGGATGCTGGTAGCTTATACTTGTTATCTTAGCTACTCAGGAGACTGAGACCTGGAAGGGCTCCGATCTAAGCCAACCTGGGAGGAAAGTCCATGAGACTCCATCTCCAACCAAATAATATGCTACACAGACTGCATGGATCAAGTGTTAGAGCACAAGCGATAAACAAAAACCAATGAGAGCATGAGGCCCTGAGTTCAAGCCTCAATACCAGCACATAAATAATTAATGAAATAAATTAATTGCTGACATGTACCATGATAGATAAAGGATGTGAAATATATGTCTGTAACGAAGTCAAGGTGATCCCCAGCTTTCCAATAGGGTGAGAACATTTAGAATAGGGAAACATTTTCTATTTGGTTGCTGATAAGTTGTGTCTCCATTTTTTCACACTATTTTTTCTCAAATATGAGAAGAATGTACATGTGGCTTCTAATTTCTCTCCTGTGCTTAAATCCTTGTTTAGAAGCAGAATGTGATGAGACAGCAGAAACATGAACACAATGTTGCCAGAGACTTTCCTTAAGGAATCATTTCTCCCTCTTCATTTCTAAAATGTCTGTGAATCAAGTAAGGCAAAACCTAATACTAGGTATTACTGGTAACTAACAGACAGGGGAAAGGCCTCTGAATTGGCATATTCTGAATTTCCAGGAGCAATAGCAACTACTGCATAATAATATGAATATTAGACAATAATGGAAACAACTTTCACACTTGGACAAGAAAAAACAAATGCAACTTATTCCATTGGAATAATATTATTATGCTATAAAATGCTAAAAAATTCTTCAAAACTAAATTTAAAAATGTATTTTATCCTCTGTTTTCTTGAAGTACTTGTAGAATGTTTGAACTGTTACAGCTACAAATTATTTGGGTAATCTGCTACTGAGAGGTCAAACCTCATTTTTATTTTGAGTGGCAAGATGTGAATTATGAAGAAGTGTATAATGAAGCCATAGACTAACTCTGACCTCTGGGATTAGCTATGAGAACCAGACCAGATTTTCAAGGCTGGCTCTCTTGCTTAACTATTGGTTCTGTATGTGACTTATTGGCAATTATTACAACTTTATCTCTAAGCAGCAGCCTGCCCATCCATAAAATGGGGGTAAAAAATGCTTGTTTCACAAGAATGTCATGATAATTAAATGTAAAAATTGATATAAAAATTATGTAAATGAGAAAGCAATTAACTGTCATTGAAAAATGTAAGGCAGCATTATATCTAAATGGTTCATAGTATTTGGGCCCTAATTACTGAAGTCATGTGTTTGTAATTCTTTTCTTTAAAGTGTAATTAAGTTTCCTTTTCATTAAAAAATGTGAAATAAATTTATGGATCCATGCTCTGTCCCCTATTTTGTAGAAAAGAAGCTTTCTGTCAAGGCATTATGAATATAAAGGGAACTTTATTGAAAAGTAAGCACTTTCTTTATTCAGAGAGGTGTCTTTAATAGATTGTAAGTACTAAGAAGGAAGACCATGTTTCTCATTTCTTTTATGCCCATAGCTCTGAGCATAGTGCAGGTACTAAGTGCTTTCTGATATGAAATTTTGAGGCTGAACCAGAGACAAAGGAAATTAATAGCTCTTACAACAGAAGCAGCACAATTCCACCTTTATTCCTCTCAAGATTGGTGAACCAGGCACATTATGTTACTCTTCTTTTCCTTTAAAATTATACTTTTAATAGTTTCATGGATTTTTCTCATCTAATTTGTCTTTATATCTCTTGACTGCTCAGACTACTGCACTGTTTTTTATGCGATTAGAGTTTTTGTATTGTATCTTGTCCATGTGTTTATGTCATACCAATCACAGGTAAGATAAAATCATATGCTTCAAGTCATTATACTTGTAAAAGGAAGATATACTCAAGATTTATTCAGATTAGAATAATTACTTCTTAGGAAAAGTATCAAAACTAGCCATTCAATAATGATAGCTTCCATGCTATGCAGTCTTGTGCAAAACACTTAACCTATGTAATATTTTCCAATAATGGCTTAAGGTAAGCATTACTACTCCTGTAACTTATCTGATATTAAACTTTTCTACAAGGTGACAAGGCCAGCAAGGTATGATACCCAAATCTAAAAGTAGGCCAGACCTACAGTCTACAGTGATCCCCACACTTTCCTGCTATTATCCTCAGGAGACTGTTCATTTGATAGCACCTTGTATAAACACTGGAACCTCCTATGCCTCTCTACCTGTCCTTTTTTTCAAAACTCTAAATGTTCACCTTAGGAAGACATTTATTAAACCTACATTTTTATTCCATGTGTTACCCAAATTATCCTAGCTAAAAAGATACTCCCTTTATAATGATAGAACATCCCTCAAGTCCTATTACATTTAGCTTTTATGTAAAGAACTTTCATATAAACTTACTTTTGCTTGTAAATTACCTGACTCTTCACTTACTTTGGAAAACTTTGAATATATCCTGCAAAGAATAATATAGGGACCTTATCCCTCAAAAAAACTTGAATTCTATCAATAGAGTCATATCCAATGACAAACGATAATACATTAAAAATGGGAAATTGCCTCTGGCCAGATATGGGTAATCCAAATGCGAGGAGCACTGAATGTTTGCAAGAAGTGAGCAGGACTTCAGATAAGTGAGGTTTAGAGGCTTCCTTGGCTATTTGATGCAAAAGAAGAGAACTCTGCAAGGAAAGATTGATATGGTGAGAGCATAGCAACTTCAGTATGCATACTGCATATTGATAGAATAGTAGATGACCCAAGTACATGGAGACTGACCCTCATTGAGAGTTGTGGGAGGAGGCAAGCCAGAAAGACGAAGCCATGGATGTTCGGACCTCAGCAGTGAGGTATTTGCATTACTCTCCATGAACTAAGTGCAGGCACAGAAGTGCACAATGGTGGTAGCAACTTTCTAACCTGACAAAGGTAACTGAAGAAAGTGGTTAGGGAAATGTAAAATGAATAGTTTTGTATCCTTCTAAATGAGAAGAGCAGAAGAGTTTGCAGTACTTGAGGGAATGCAAAAGAACAAAGGAATCTGTAGACATAAAGCTGTATAACCTGATCTGGTCATTAAACCTTCAGAGTATTGACCATAGTCACAAGGTAAAGGAGGTACATTTAGTGTTTTCATTCTTTCTACTACTTAAACAAGATCACTTTCCCTGGCTTTTATGTGGTCAACAATGCCTTGTTCTAACACCCTAACATCACTTGATAGTGATTGGAATGAATGGATGAACCTCTCATGGGAAGAGTTTACACTGGTGGATTTACACCAAGGTATTCAGGGTAGGGTGGGATTGGGTTGATTATTTTTTCTTTGGATTTCTGCCCTGTTTCTCTCCTGTGTGTGCATCATTTACCCCCTCCTGCCCCCCTCCTCATTTGAACATGTCAAAGCAGAGGCAACACTTCTGGGTACAGAATGCATCTGTTTGCTCTTAACATAGAAACTATAAACAAGTCGTTTAAGGATTCAGGTGGACCTGTTGCAACAATGAGAAGTACAAAATGTCATGTCAAAACCAGCTTTACAAAGTCGGTGGGGCGGGGGAGGGGGGTATAATTGGGTGGGGGGAGGGGTGAGGCTGGGAAGGGAGGTGAAGGGTAAACAAAGGAGGAGGCTGCAATGCTTGGTAAGAAATGTATGCATTATCCTGCCCATGTAATTGTAGCCCCTCTGTACAGTATGTTCTCAAATAAAATAAAATAATATTAAAAAAAAAAAGAAACTATTGGAGACCATTCTGAGAAATGCCCTTCTACAGTCATTGCATTACCTACTTCCAGGGACATAGTTCACAGACTAATACAATAAAACATTATATCAGCTGCTGCTGCTGTGTGTGTGAGCTCTCCATCTACTGGGACACTCTGCTCTTTCCTTTCTCCTCCCTCAAGTTCTTATCTTTATTTCTTCCCGTTCACCACAAACCATAGTAAAGCATAAAATTACTCACAGACCAAACAAAATTAATATTTGTCTAGGCCTTAGGCATAAGTATGAGCTGCTTGAAGTATCCTATCTCTGCCTACATTCCGTAACCTTTATATTGTCCTTTGTCTTCGAAGTATCTGCAAATTTTGTGTTATTGCAAATAAGAATCCCAAAGATAAAACATCATTCAGAATATCTACCCCTCATCAAATAGAGAAGGCAATATAAAATTTAATAGGAAAGAATTGAGTTTAGGAAAACTAAGAGTAGGCATTGTTGAGAGTGACAATGTATGTTCAAATCACTCGTTACCAAAACCATATCTTTCTGGTATGATTGGCTTATGACCATAAGTTTCTCCATGAAACTCAACTTCTCAAGTATGGATAACAACTGTAAGGGATAAAGAAACATACACAAAGCAGAAAAACTAACCTAGGAACTAAAATCCTTGTTAGCAGTTATTATGCTTTTATTTATTTTTTTCTAAAGCATTTCTTTTTTGTATTCCAAGACTAGGAAGAGAAATAGCGGCAGGTGTGATGCTATTGACAGATCCTCACTGCTATGTAAACCTGCTTGCTCTCCAAATGCATCATGACCATCGGGAACAGTGAGAGCAAGATTGAAGATTCATTAAGATATACCCATAAGCAAAGAGCAAATAAATCTCATTCCTTTCTCTCAGAATACATGGGCTGACTCATTCAACCAGCTGTTTAGATCCCTTCTGGCTGAAAATATGAGAACTAGAATTGAACAATCTCATATTAAAAGATGAAGAAAAATACAAATCTACTGTACATGTATATGTTTAATGTAGAATTGGAGCTAATTGCCTGGCAAAGTACTTCTTTAAATTGCTGTTTGACTAGGCAACCTTTCATGTTGGAATATTTTTGGTTTGTTTTCAGATTGAATTTTGTGGTTATGAAAGCCACAGAAGACTTTGATAGGGGATGACATTTCTATTGGGTCTTTGTTTCTAAGTTTAATATTGGTGAAAGATGGAAGCTCGAAAAATTGACTTTATTATTTCCCTAGCTACTTGCCACTAGACTAAATTCAGATGCATTTTTTGTGATTGGCCTCTATTTTGAAGAAGAAAATGTTATATTTGAAAGGACATAAGAACTGCCATCTGGTCCTGGTGATTTTTCCACGTCTCATTTATCTATTAGATGTAGAACATCTTGTACATTAGCCACAATTTGATCTAATAATTCTAATCTGTTTGTCTTGTCTGTTTCCAAAGACATTTAGTAAATGAGAACCTCCCTAATGTCTTCCTTAAAAATGGAAAATTCATTTAATGTCTCAGCCTATCATCGTTTTCTAAAAACATAAAGACCAAGCAAGAAATGTATGTGTTCTTTTCATCCAGAAGCCACTTCTGTCCTGTGCTTGGTGCTTAGACCTACAGTCTTACCCTCAGTTTTCATGTTTTCTTTTTTGGCTTCATTCTTGCCAATGAAAAACTGACATATATATCTGTGATAAAATATCGCATTGTTTAAAATGAACACTGTAGAGGATAAATAGATTATTTACAGATGGGGAGAATATACAGATAGGGAGAATTCTTTTGTTTTTTTTTCCTAATTATCTAAAATGATCATATACTCTTTTGTACCTATGCTAACTGTTGTAAGAGAAGAGAATCAGGTGTTGTGGGAAAGAGTTTAACTTTTTTTTTTTTTTTGCTTTCACATCAACTTTATTCTCAGAGCAACCTGTGTGAGTTAACAAACCCTCAGAGTGACAACTGTTGTAGGAATCATCTTCCTTCTTACATGTACCAAAATCTCATATCAGCAAAGAGTTCTGGGTTGCAATAGAGGATTTACTCTTTGCACCTGTCTGTAAGGAATAATGTAACATTTTTTATAACCTTCTAAAGAGAGGAGCAAGAATTAACCTTAAACAACAACAACAACAACAAAATAAGCCAGGTTCCAGTGGCTATTGCCTGTAATCCTAGCTACTCCAGAGTCTAAAATCTTAGGATAGTGATTTAAAGCCAACCCAGGTAGGAGAATCTATGAAACTATTATCTCTAATTAACCACCCCAAGCTGAAAGTAGAGATATGAATCAAGCAATAGAGTTGTAGAGCTCAGTGACAACTTTCAGGCTCTGAGTTTAAGGCCAGGACACTCTCTCTCTCTCTCTCTCTCTCTCTCTCTCTCTCTCTCTCTCTCTCTCTGTCTCCCACATACACACACAAAGTTTTTGTAGTTTTTATGTTTTGAAAGCACTTAGATTGACTTCAATAGTGTTTTCTATGACTCTTGGTTGATGCTGAGAGACTTTCTGATTACAACTCAATTTCAATTTAGGAATAATAGCACCTAAGGAAATATTAAAAGACACTTTCATTTTTGTCTCCCTGTTTTGGGGCTGCTGGATGAGCTAGTTTGGGGTTTTCTTGCTAAACAATGAACAGTATGTAATGAACAGCCATGCTATTCTGTTCCAGAAAGGTTTCTCTAGAGAAATGACTTCTGATCTTAGATCAGAAGGTAAGTAGAAGGGAATGTCTCCTCTAAAGGAATAACATTTTAAAGGCCCTGAGGCAGAATGATGTTGCATTGCTGAAAAAAAAAAGAGGTCCAGTTAGTTAGAACAGAGTGAGCAGGTTGTGCAAAGTGAGCTTAGGAGACAAGGCCAGCGCCAGGTCATGCTGAGCCTCACAACACCATGGTAAATACATGGATGCTCATGTTGAGAGAAAGTTGATGCCATTGGCAGGTTTTAAGTTGAGTAGTTTTCCTACCAGCCAGAACATTAAAACTGTTGGAATGGCATTTAGCAGTGAAAACATTACCTGGACATCAGCAACTCATGCCTATAATCCTAGCTAGTGAGGAAGCTGGTTCAAAACAATGTGAGACACTTATCTCCAGTTAACTACTAAAAAGCTGGAAGTGGAGGTATGATTAAGTGGCTGAATTCTAGCCTTTAGCAAAAAAAACCTCCGGGACAGCACACAGGCCCTGAGTTCAACCTCAGGGACAGCACACAGGCCCTGAGTTCATGACTTGAACTCAGGGCCTGTGTGCTGTCCCGGAGGTTTTTTTTGCTAAAAGTTAGAATTCAACCACACACACACACACACACACACACACACACACACACACACACACACACACACACATGTATATACATATATATATGAGTGTGTGTATATACACATATATGACACATATATGTGTGTATGTGTGTATATATTTGCATACATACACATATACCAAGATATAACACCAGGTTATTTAGTGGAAAAAATTCCTTTGTATTCTAGAACAGCCCATACTTCAGACACCACACTTGAGAAGTTTGGAAGACTCCATTACCTTGCTCTTGGGCTTTTGAAGTTGCATGATTAGAAGAGCACTGTGTGAGGCAAACAATAGCAATATTATGTGGTAGAAATAGGTTTTTATCCTTTTCTAGCAGTTGTGACTGTGAGTGATACCAGCTGATTGTGTGACTTGGCACTGGGCTCACAAGGATAAGGTACAGCAAGTGAGTAGAAGAATTCTACTTGTCATAGATTCCTGTTTCAGGAAGCCTAAGCTTCTTCTTTGTCTTGAGAAAGGCCTGAGGCTCCAGTCCTATGATTGGTTAAAATTGATTGCCTTAAGCTCAAGGCCTTAAACCAAAGTCTTAGTCAATTTCCATGCAGCTTTGCAGAAGCCTTAGGATCTGATCTCTCTTGAAAAAATTAACTTTTACCTCTCAGCAATGACATGCTTAATGTCGTGCATTAAAAAGATTACTCTGGGTGTAGTCTGAAACCAGATTGAAGCTAGCAAGAGCGAACAGAGTACCATGGCAGTGAATAAATGGAAGTTCAGGGTAGTTTGAGTGAGTGGTGAATGGACCTGCACCTGGAATTTGGATATTTATTTAGAAATAAAATTAGCCAGATTTTGTAATAAATTAATTATAAGGGGATGTACAAAACAGAATTACAAAGTTGATCCCCATGTTTCTAGACAACTAGGTATTATGGTGATTCCTTTCCCTAAAAGAGAGAATATTTGGGAAGTCCAAAATTTGAGAAATAAGTTTTTATATTCAATTTTGGCTTTGTAGGTGAAGAAGTTTATTAAAATTGGTGAGTTTATTAAAATAAAATGAGATAGGGCAACTTATGCACTTTAGGCAGGTAAGACAAAGAAAAGCCACTGATAGAATTAAAAAAAAATAACCTTATACCTTTATTAACCATAGTCAGGCCAAGACAGAGGTGGGAAAATAAAGGTACTATCTCTCATTCATGGCACCATTGTTATCATGGTTCATAGCAGCTCTTCAGATTTTGGAATTGTATAAAATAATTGCCTTCAGAGATGACATTTATCCTCAGAGTCTTGCCTTGAAGTGTGTCAGCATAGAAAGCATCTTAGAAATCCATGGTTACTCTTGTGTTCTGTAAGAAGGAATTTAAAATAAGACTAGGTGTCCCAGTTTAGTAACTCCACTGAGGATGTTGTCATTTTTATCCAAGCTACTGGCCACTTTCCTGTATCCACCAACATTATTCCATCAGTTTGTGAGCTGTAAAAATATTGAAAGCTGCTGTTTGCTTCTTTGATTCTCATCTTCTGTCTTGCACACCATCATTACTTACACATTTACCTCAAGCTTGGGAGTTATTTCATCTGCCCAGAGGAAATAATAAGTGATTATGTACCATAGGCTCTAATCCCTTCCTCCAGTAGGCCTTGCTATGGTGATCATATGTTCTCTAAAATGGACTGTGGTGTGCGTGTATTTATATGTGTGTGTATGTCTGTAGAAAAGGAGAGAGAGAGAGTACATATGAATATATTTTGTTATCTAAAGGGAAACGTTATACTTCTGTACTGCAATTTTCAAAATTTTAATATATTGTTTCCTTCTTTGATGATAATCCTATCTAAGGCTCTTTGAGATTTAAGAGCACTTGAATAGACAGTTTGAGATATTTATTTTCACTACTCCATGTTGAAAGAGTTGATTGATTGTGGTAAGATGGGTTTGAAATGCATATTTCAATAGCTCACTGGTAGACATCAAAATACTTATGTATATGTATATTGTTCCAGTGTCTCCTAAAATTAATAAAAGTTTTGTGAATATATACTTCAACACATGAAAACATTATACATGTGCCTATACATTATTTTAATGTGGGGGTCTTTATTGTTGAAGCAGGGATTGAATTGCTGATCTATTAAACATATAATGAGGGTTATTTATGTTAAATTTATGTGAAAAAGAAGGCATTTGTTCAAAGGAAAATGGATCATTATTTCTTTCTTTCTTTCTTTCTTTCTTTCTTTCTTTCTCTCTCTTTCTTTCTTTCTCCCTTTCTTTCTTTTTTCTTTCTCCCTTTCTTTCTCTCTCCCTTTCTTTCTTTCTTTCTTTTTCCCTTTCTTTCTTTCTTTCTTTCTTTCTTTCTTTCTTTCTTTCTTTCTTTCTTTCTTTCTTTCTTTCTTTCTTTCTCCCTTTCTCTCTTTCTTTCTCTCTCTCTTTCTTTCTCTCTCTCTTTCTTTCTTTCTTTCTTTCTCCCTTTCTCTCTTTCTCTCTTTCTCTCTTTCTTTCTTTCTCTCTTTCTTTCTTTCTCTCTTTCTTTCTTTCTTTCTCCCTTTCTCTCTTTCTCTCTTTCTCTCTTTCTTTCTTTCTCTCTTTCTCTCTTCCTTTCTTTCTTTCTTTCTTTCTTCCTTCCTTTCTTTCTTTCTTTCTTTCTCTCTCTCTCTCTTTCTTTCTTTCTTTCTTTCTTTCTTTCTTTCTTTCTTTCTTTCTTTCTTTCTTTCTTTCTTTCTTTCTTTCTTTCTTTCTTTCTTTCTTTCTTTTTTGGCTGTGGGCCTTTAACTCAGGGGCTGGGCACTGTCCTTGAGTCTCTTTGTGTTTGAGCCACAGTGCCACTTCTAGTTTGAGTGATTAATTGGAGACAAGAGTCTCATAGGGACTTTTCTGCCTGGGCTGGCTTCAAACCATGATCTTCAGATCTCAACCTTCTGAGTAGCTAGGATTACAGGCATGAGCCACAGGTGCACAGCAAGGATCTTTGAATTATTATGCATTGCTACTTGAAAAAAAGAGCTGAGCAGATTGCAACAACAAGAACAAAAAGTGTCTTTCTTATTTTTTGTTCCTTTTCTTGTGAATCATAGGATAGTTCCAGAATAAGTTGAGAGTCACATGCCATCTTCTACTCATCTTAGCTAATATCTAGAAAGATAGGTAAGACCAGGGAAGATTTTTTTTATACCCTAAATAGGATATCCTAAATAAATGCTGCTATCTAAATAGAAGGATCTTCATAGGTATCTTTCATAACCATGCAAAAATTTATTAATCTTAGCCACCAATTTTAAGGAAAAATTCAGTGAGAATCTTCAGTAACTTTCCAAACCACAGTCTTTAGAAATGGAAAGTAGGCTAAAAGGAAGTGCAGTAGATATCTTCTGTATATAAATATTGTTTTTCCTTCTCTATGGTTATTTTCCAAAGAAAAATTAACTTTACTTTGTATATTAGGAGTTGTATATTATCTTAATAATTGAGGTAACATATATAAAACCTTGTTAATTATTTGCTACCTGGAAGGATAAATGCCTAATCCATTAGGTAAAATATTTGAACTGTAAAATATTATTCTCTGATGGCTGACAAATGAAATCAAAGCTCAGATTCTTTACTTTGGTGAGGATTAGGAAAAGCATTCAGTGATGAGCAATGTTCTAAAATCCACACAATGATAGCAGATTATCAGAGAAGCATTTTCTCTACCCTTAGAAAAGAAATAAACTAACAATTTTCTTTTTCTGCTGTATTTTAAAGGATATTTTAACTATGAATGGTAAATCTATTTGAAATTCACAAACTACTCTGATCTTTGAAAGATTTAGTTTGCAGGCAAGTAAATTATATTTCCCACATGCATCTTAATGGCCTGGAATGTCTTTATCATTATAATGTGAGTGCCATGTTTATTCTGATTAACCAGTACAATAATGGGGGATAATGTTAGCAAGGGGGGTACATTAGAAAATTGGAAACAATTTTGTAGTTTTTGAAGAGTTATTATTTGGCTTTGATTTATACAAATGCTAAAGTCAGGATCAGATCAAGATCTTGGAGAACCCTAGATACTAAAGTACTGTGGTACCTCTTTCCTGACTCAACATGTTTTATTTCCCAGCTTTCCTTGTCTGTTGTGAAATTCCCTACAAGTGAGGGAGAAAAACCAAAAGGCTTCAACTTCAAGTGTCCCCTACTTATTTTTAACATTTAGCTTTTTTATATATCAGCATTAGCAATGACTTTATTTTACAAAGAGACAAAATAGTTTATATTCTATCATATATTTTAAAATATATCTAGGGCTTAACCTTATTTGGTCATTCCTCTAAGTCTAGTAAGGTTGATATGGTGCAAAAGATAGGATTGAGGATCCACTCTAAAATTTGAAGGAAATAAATAAGGATAGGTGTAGAGGCTGGTTTGTTGAACCACTTAGCTGTAACTCTTTTCTCATCACTATCCTAAATTCCACGATGAGTTTCCTCTTTTCTCTAAAGCTTTTTATTTACTTTTGTCTTCTTCTACTTTCTCTCTTCCCGTTATTCTTTCCTTCTCCACAAATTTCCCTTTCTTTCCTTCCCTTACTCTTATTTTTCATTCTGATTCATCCTAGCCTTTTCTCTTGTTTTCACCATTCCCCTGAACTTGCATCTCTATTTTGACAACTGTATTTCAAATGCCAGCCTCTTTCTCTGATCACACCTAACATAGCTAAGGTTCTTGTCATTTCCCAGTAGTTTTACATGAGAATGTACAAACCCCCACCTAAAAAGATAATAAGTATGTTTTGTTCTTAAGCATTTCTTCAGTAATTTGTAAGAATATGAGATCTACTTTCTCATTTTTTTCAAACTTTCCATTTTAATGTTCCTTTCTGTATACTTCTCTTATTTTTCTACTCTATTAGTTCATTCTCTGCTCACTTTCTTTCAAGTAGAAAAACAGATTAGGACGTTTTTAAAATATGGAAAATAGTCAACTTTTCTAGCTCCTGAATTCCTAGGTTTCTTGTGTGTTTTTTCATTGGTGTTGTTATTGTATACTTCTGTTTTGCTGAGGCTTTGAAATTATACCTTACCAATATCTTGCATAATTTAGTCTAAGCTCGACTTTTTGCTTTTTTTGGCACAGTAAATATTGTCTAAGATATTTAAAGCAAGATATGTCCTCTAAATTCTTACAGTTGCAATATATTCTTATAGGTCCGATGATTCAAAAGTATCTTAGAATAAAAAAGCATTTGGTTAATGAGAAATAGGCATGTCTAGTAAGTAACTGAAGGCTAGTTTAGTTTCCATCCCAGTAGTCAGACCATATACTGTCCCAGCATTTTTATTGCTTGTAAGTAAAAAAACAAAAAAACAAAAAACTTTTTCACTGACTTCTTCAGTTTTTCAGTAGTCATAAAATGAATTCCTAGCTAGTCTACATGGGTATACTTGTTTGATACTCCAAATAAAAGTTATGGCACAATGTACATTTTTCTCAAAGACGATAAGATTTATTTAATGGTAAGTGTGCTCTATGAGGGTCTAGCAACCTGAAATAACTCTTTCCAACAAAAGAAAGTCTTCTTCATATGAGACATTTTTTAAAAAATTTAATTTTATTGTTTTTATTTGGATGTTGTACAGAGGGGTTACCATTTCATAAATCAGGTAATTAATATATTTTGGTTTTTTTTGGACAATGTAACCCCTTCCTTTGCTTTCCCTTAGCTTCCCCTTCCTGTCCCTGCCCACAAGTTATAGTTCGTTTTCCACATGATATATAGTGAATAGCATGATTGCATTTGTTCACCCTCTCTTCCTCCCTTTCTTGCCCTCCCCTTTGCTCATCTCCCTCCCCCCCCCAAAAAGCAAAACCAAATACTACCACCACTAATAACAAAAAAGTTTTCATTTCCTGTAATTTGTTTGGATAAATCATATTTTAAATATTCACCTCTGGCTTCTTCCCCTAAGCATATCCCTCTTTAGTCTGTATGTGAATGCCTAGATGACTCAATTTTTTTTATCATTACTTGAAACACAAAGTACATTAACAATTTTTATTCCTATGCTGGCATGAATCTACAAGCATACCAGAAAAGTAGATGGAGACAAGATTGAGAGCCAATGAAATCTCTAATTGGTAGATTTAAGTTTCATTGACAAAATGTGACAACATAAGTTTTGAGGTTTTTCAGGAGTCATCTCAGGATAAGTGCTTACCATAGAAATCCTCCTTTTAGTATTGCTGCCAAGGCCTGAGATCAATTTCCTTGGATACAGAGGAAATCTTCTAGTAGCAGCAGCAAGAATAAATTCAAATAAGTCAAGCCTTGTATGGAGGAAAAGAAAAAAAAGCTTCTTTAAGAAAGGTTTAAGATAAAATAGCAAGTCAATCAAATATGCAGGTCATTATCTCACTTAGCACAGGAATGTTAGAAGTATTTTAGCAGAAAATTCAGGAAGTCTTAAGAAATAGTATTTAAATTACACCTAACTCTAGTATCCTTATTCTACAGGTACTTGGGGCATTTTTATTATACAAAGAAGGCAAAAAATGCTAAGATGTATTTATCTAAATTCATCTGCTGAGTTGGATTAAAATCTGACTAAATGTTGAGGTCTTTCCTTCTATTATCTAGAGAAACATATCTAGAGACAAAGTATAGAAACACACACAGAACACACACACACACACACACACACACACACACACACACACACACACACACACACACACACACACACACACACACACACACACACACACACACACACACACACACACAAAGAATACTTTGCTTTAGTTTTCTCCAAATCTTAATATACAGTTATCCTCTGTCTCTATTCTTGGGAATATTTTACTCAATTGATGAAATACTCCCTTTGTGTCCTTCCAAATTCATAATTGATTCTAAATCTTTACTCACTATCTAATACATGTGTTCATGTATTAGATTAATTAATCAGTTTCTAACAAGTATAAAACCATCCAGTGTTATTTTCAGAGAGGAGAAAAAGTCATAAAACTGACTATGAAAAGCAACCATTTGAATTTTTCAGGTTTTATGGCTTACATTCCATCATTTTTGCTTAATAAAATGGACATGAAGAGAAAAAGAGGTGGAAAACAAAGGTAAAAAGATATATGACAGAAAAAAAAGAGAATTTCCCAGGATGAAGACCCTTGGCTAGAACTGAATGATAACATAAAATCACACAGAGAAACTTAGTTTCTGCTTCATTCTCTCGTTCTTTGTGGTCTGTACTCCTCTGCTAATGGAGAAACCACAGCTCCAGAACTAATACTCTTGCTCTCCTCACATGAATCCTAATTGACTCTGTAAGGGCTCCCAGGCCTGCCCTATCTCCAATGTGGCATTACTCCATGCCCCATAGGAGATTAGAGTCAATTCCCAGTGTCTACCCTCCTTTCTGGTCATGCATAGAAAGCAGGGGAGACACCAAGGGTGAGAGAAGAGGTAATGATGGAAGATATTAAAGATCTAAGAGGAAGTCATTCATGGAGAAACCCTGTGCTGAATATTGCGTGAATAAGAGAGAAGTGGGGGAAGCTGGGACATTGAATATGAACAGGTGAGGATGGAAAGTTCTGTGGAAACAAGATAGGGACATTGTCCAGATCATGTTTCCTGTGTCCTTGGCAGGAGAGTAGATATCAACACTGGCCTCAGAATTACCACAAGGATCTGAATAAAGCCCAGATCAAGGATTAAATTGGGGACTCGTTAATGGAGGTGAAAAACAAAAGACAGCTGTACACACACTGATAAGAACAGGTCACCCTCTAGATACAAGCTGAGGAAGTAAAGGAGGAAGGACTTCAGATAACTCCCCAGTAAAATGATGACATATTCAGGGGACGGCAGGATTGTTTCTGTGCAGTTGTATGCAAGTGCTATTTAAGATTGCTTGGTGAGGAAGGGATGAACAGACAAATAGGCAGAAAGAGCACCAGAGGATCCCATTGTGATAACGGGAAGCTTGCTCATATTGAGGATTCAGCTATTTTTCTCTCCACTGTTCCTCATCCATTTCCCTATGTCCTTTCTCTAGTGTCGTTTATTTCAGTAGCACTCCTCTACTTCCTATCTCTTCATTGTTTCGCTGTATGCTGCCAGCAATTCACTGTTCATCAATAACACCAAGCTGATCTCACCTTCCTAGAGACTAAAATATTTTTCACAAGTTGGGTTTATCAGTCTAGTTTCCTATAACATCTTTTATAGCAATGTCCTTGGGCCGCTGAAAACACACCCTGCCGTACCATGAGGAACAAGTGCTCCTAGTCTCAGCTCTAAGAAATAACTCTCCAGTATGCTACTGATAAAGTGTTTGAAAAATAAGTCTAGAATGAAAGAGGTAAAGATTGGGGCAACTAGAGCTCATCCATGAAACTTTACTGTCAATTAGCAAGGAAAGCAATTTTCAAGACTTGGGTTAATAATGGATTAAAAGAAAGGAAAGTAAGGGAAAGGATGGAAGAGAATGAAGAGTCAGAATGGTCAGTGACAGACAAAGAGAAAGAGGAAGAAAAAACAGAGTCAGTACATTTGGAGGGATGTGAATAGCAAGTGTGTCTTCTCAAACAAGAGCAAGAAACACAATGTGCCTTTTGTTTTTCAGCCATTATACATTTCAAAATAATAATAAAAGGTAAATATGACTCAAAATCTTTCATACATTATATCCTCCAGGAAATGTTTCCCTTATGAGAATCCATGTCACATGACATAGGGAAAATGTATGATCTCTGACTACTCCCGTCATTAGCAGGGCACCATAGTCCATGGAGTTGGAAAGAGGTTGTTGCTTGGTGATACTCTTATTCTGATGGTTACCTGTAACATTTATTCCAGGAAACCTCTAAGCCCAAGGTTAAAGGAGATGGTGAGACTCACAACAGTTGTGACATTTATTAGATTCCTAGGCTTTTAGCCAGGCCCCTACCACTTTAAAGGCAAGTAATAGGTCCCTGCTTTTAGAGGTAATGGAGCTACAAGGACAGTATGCAGGAATAACGGAAGATCAGAACTCATTCTTCCCAACATACTGGACTAAGCTGGTTAAAAAGCCTTTTCCCCTACTGTCTGGTTCCTAGCACTATTGCCTCTTATTGGAACAGAGAGCCATTGCGAGTAAATCTCAGGAGACAAGATAAGGGACAGAGAAGGGGTTAAAAAAATGGAACTCCAAAAAAATAGAAAAAAGACTGGATAAGAGTGAGCTTTAGAAAAAAAAAAAAAAGAAAATATTGAATGAGAGAAAAATACTGAAAGAAAGGAAAGAGACCCAGTAGGAAACAATGAGTTGAGAGAACAAAGTGAGATTAAAAGGAAAATGGAGGAGAAGACAAACTAGACCCAAATTGTCTCCTTTAAGTATTGATGGTTTTCCTCCATGTTACTATTTGTTGCCTGATCTACATAGTTTCTCATGTGACCTTTCAACAGAAGAGACCAGAAGCTCATCTATTCCATTACTCTCAACAAATCTATCTCTTACACATGGCCTTATTCAGAGTCATGAGCTCATTGTTTCCTTCTGGATAAGGTTAAGGGGAGAAAAAAATGTGTTTTTGTTTGTTGTTTTGCTTTTTAATGTCAGTACTAGGTCTAGAATTTAGGACCTCATGCTCTCCTTTGGCTTTTCAACCCTAGCTGGCACGTTTTCATTCATGACACTACAACTTAAGTCTTGCCTGCACTTAAACATTTTTGTTAGTTGATTGGAGATAAAAGAGTCAGAGATTTGTCTAGCCAGACTGGCTCTGAAGTTAATATATTAGTGAAGTACCAGCACCAAGAAGAGAAAGGATTTCTTCTTTTTTCATTCAAACACAGTAACTTGTAAAGCATTGGGAGGAAATTTCATTCCTTCTTGGGCTGATGAGAAAAGGACTTAATTTACTAAAGCCAGATGCATTTCTTTGTTACATTGCTGAAGGGGGCCTCAAAGAAAAAGTATAGGAGCAGATACCACGGAAGAGAGAGGCTTGTAGTGCTTATGGTCTGGGATTGGATTTGTGTACTGTGCAGTGTTGTTACCTGGGAGTCACCATCAGGATTGCAGATACCAACCCTAGAGGTTATTTAAAGAATCTGGTGGTGTGCAGTTTTCATACTGACTAGCAATGAGACCGTCCTTTTGAACTATTGTCTACCATTACTCTTACCTTTTGTGACCTGAAAGAAAGAGAAAGAACAAGGGCCCAAGAAGTAGCTATGAAACAAAAGGGAAAGAAGTAAGCAAAGTTTCTCAAACTAAAATATTGCCCTTCCTCTGTTCTCAAGTCCAATGACTCTCTCTGGATAGATCTAGGTACATTACCTTTTCAGGTTTTAAGAGTGTTCATTATCTTTTGCTTCTGGTTTCTTGTATCTTTCTGATGGTTTTTCTTCTCTATTTTTTTCACATTTGTGGAACTTGCATGCTTATTGCATTGTGAAGTATCCAGTGACGTTTCTGACAGGGCTCTATCTTCTAGTAGCTTCTAGTCATGTTGGCACAAGCAGTTCAAAAACATGGTCTGTGTATGAAACAATACTTGTATGCCAAGATATGTGAGGGAGATACGAAGTAAAAGTGCCATTGTATTCTTCTCCATGCTTTTTTGCTGTGAATGCAGCTGCTCGTATTCTGAAACTGCTAAAGCTGCTCTAGGCCAAGGTTTAAATCCATTTCACTCATCCTGCAAAGGACTGCTCAGAGTTGAATGTGTCAGCAAATATGAAAGAACTTGGCTCACATCCTCCGAAGCACATCATCAGGGCCAAGCAGAACTTTGGGAGTGAAGTCTGACTGATGGATGATTTTATACTGGTACCAAAAAGAAATGTCCCTCTGTCTCTCATTTATCTCTCATCTAAGAATTAAAAGGAGGGAGAGAAGGTCAGCTTTGGGGAAACTTTAAAAATGAGCAGTTAAAGAAGAGAGTCAACCAAGTGTGTACCAAACACTTGTCCTAAGGTGCTTCTTTTGTCTATTTGTTGGGCATAGAGATTGCCCAACACATTTGTTGTGGCATCTAACACCCAGTTGTGTTTCCTTTAAAATTAGTGATCAGAACAAATACTGGAAATTCATATTTTTCTATGAGAAAAGACAAAGGAGAAAAAATTAATCCTATAGATTCACTGTCATCTGTAGACACAGTTCTACCAAAGATGTTAGAGGGAAGCTAAAGCACATGTTGGATATCTAATTTCTGACTTACTGCACCTACCTGTGTCCAACTCCTTTCTCACAACAGTTTGAACCTTCAAGTAGAAAAGCTAAACTTGAATAGATGGCAAGTTCAGGAGCCAGACAGATTTTTGCTAGTGGCTCATTCCCAGTCACCTTGGGAAATCTTTTCTGCCTTTTTTCTCAATCTTGTGATCATCTTAAGGATACCTGTACACTGATTTTATTGTTCTTGATGAGAATGTCATCACTTAATACTTTCAGTAAACAAGCCCCAATCTTTATTATGAAGTAAAATGTATAACTCAAAAACAACAAAAAATAAAGCCTTTCATCATGTGTTAAAGAGTCAGTCACCACAAAGATAGAGGGTATTATATTTTATATAATTTTATAAATGTTTTTGCTGAGTTATATTAGTCAAATACTTATGATCTACAGTGCTAACCAGCACAATGGAGAGTAGATTAGAATGATTCAAATAAATTCAGCTTCCTCTAAATTCAATGCATGCAGTACCTCAGTGGTTTTTGGATGATGAAAACTGTGGTATGGATATATATTCCCATGTTGTTAAGTATACATAAATCCTTAAGCACTGAACAAATCTGAGTACTCAAAAATGAGGCCTCATGATTTTGTTGTTGTTGTTGTTCAAGACTGGTACTCAAACTCCATACCTGACACCTTTGGTCATTTGCTAATGCTCTATCAACTGAGCCATGCCTCCAACCCCACATGAATTTTTAAAATTAGCAACAGATATTCACTCTTTCTTATATATTTAACTCCAAAACTATTTCTAGGGAGTTTGGTTTTCTAAGACTTCCAGCATTTTTCCAAAGCTAATGGGGGACTTTAGTAAAGAGACCAGATGTAAGTTCTAACTAGGTAAACTTACCCATACCTTTTCTAGTTTGTCTCTCAAATCATGTGTAACAATCCTGGCCTAGGAAACCAATTTTAGTTGATTTCCTAAAGAAACATCTTTTTCAATGTTGGGTGGAGAGTTTCCAGATCCAAAAGCTAAGAGATATCATAGAACCACATTAAGCCTAAAAGGATGTAACCATAGCTTTGCCTTCCTAATTATAAGGAGTAAGAAGAGGAGGAAAAGCAGGAGAAAGAGAAGGAGGAGTGGAGCAGGAAGAGGGGGAGGAGGAGGAGAAAAAAAGCATGTCAATGAAATTCACTCTTTGTCTAAAATATCTATTATCAAACTGTGCAGGATTTCACCTCTAGATAAGGGATTTAACCTGCAAGCTAATCTCCCTGCCTCTTATCCAATCTCTCATGAGAGACTGAGTTTAAGGTATTATATTGCAATTTGTGAGATTGCTATTTCTTTTCTTTTAAAGTCAAATACGGTAATTTCATACATGTGAATGTGATATTTGTTTTTGTATTATTCTTTCTTGAATGAATTCTATAATATCTCACTAACACTTTATAGATTAAATAAAAATTCTTAAATGTGGAGTGCATGAGTCTCATTCCCTAGCAACTGTTAGGCCTTCTTGCCACATACCTAGTTAAGACTGTCCAGCAGCCTCTTTGGGGACTGCACACTTTTCTTCAGACACATTTTCTTTATTGTTTCCTATTCTACCCAACAGATTTCTAGCTTCCTTCAAGTACTTGCATAAAACCCATATTAAGCATCAAGATTCATGGAAAAAGCAACATAGCTCCATGAATTTTCTTTTCCTAGAAGATCTGTTCAAATAATGACTGGCCATTGCACACAATAGGCTCATACTCAACCCAATATAATTCAAATATGAGTGGCTCAATGATACGATATAAGCAGACACACACAAATACATTTAAGATATCAGTATTTTAATTGTTGCTTTCTTTGGTGTACATAACTGAACTTGAAGCTTCATACATATATATATATATATACATGTTTATATACATATATATATAATATTATGTATTATATAAACCATTAATATACATATAATATATATAACTATGTATATATATATATATATATGTGTGTGTGTGTGTGTGTGTGTGTGTAAATCATTGTTTAAAATTGGCTTTGTTTAAACCCAGTACCTGGAATAGGTCTGAGGCACCAAAGCAGGAGTCACTAGTTAAATTGACCCTTCCCCAACAGTTTATTTCTGTCTAGCAACCTCAAAATGCCAACTAGACATTGGGAGTAGTCTTTAAATAGCAACTTTCCTTCCAACTCTGTAGGCCTGCAATTTGTGAATACATATTACTCCAGTAAGTACTAGTTATGGGTCATAAAAGAAAAAAAATAACACAACAGCAATCAATCAGACTCCTTCCCAACTTGTTTCCAGTGCTGATTGTTCCAAATCATTACTTACCCAATCAGTCTGTTAGCAAAGTGGCTAGATAAAGACACCCACAGGCACACAGAAATGACTGCTATTGGAGATGAAGTATTCTCCTAAAAATAATAATACAAAGCCATTGTTGCTGTATTCCAGGTTCTTCTTCCAAAGAGTTATCTAATTTAGTCTTCAAAAACTTCTATGATATTTTTATACTTATACAGTTGAGGAAACTGAGGCAGAGAACAACAAAACAATATGACCAAGATCAATCTTAAAAAGTTGTAGAATCTGAACCACCTACTAGGGCTGCTTCTTTTAGTGACATAATTTCAGAGAGGATGGAGGATTTTATATGTCACTGAGTCCTACCCATGTTCCTGCAGTTCCTTGCATGCTGTGCTAGTACTGGGACACAGTGAGTTCTTTCCTAGATAACTCTAACCCAGTCTCTTCCAAGCAAATTCTACTGTGGTTCATGAACAGAATAAGTGTTCAGTTCATAGGAAGGAAAGGCTTTAGTTTGGCCTCATGAATAAACGATCATTATTGCAAAAACTACTTTTGAGCCATTGCTCTCTTTAGAAGAAAAAAATAGGGAGAATGGGCAGTCTGAGACTTTATCTATCCTACACTTAGTCCTGTCTTTTTTTTCTTTTGTTCAGGCCATTTCAGGTTATAAATATGTACTATTCATCTTTTTTTTCCATTGGTGTGAATTTGCAATGCCCTTTCTGGGAATGTACCAAATTGTCCGCAATTTCAATTTCTCCTTGTCTAACAGGAATTTAGCCTACTAGTGATTCTAACACAGTTCATGTTTGTAAAGCACTGGAAACAGTTGATTTCTGTTTAAGGCAGACCCAAATGAATATATGGCAAAGTTGAATAGTGGGGAAGTCCTGTTATAGTTTGGCAATATGACAAATATACATGATATAAAAATGTATTATATGCATATATGTGTTGTATATATGGATGCATATATTGCATGTATTTATAGATGTAAAGTGATATGTGCATATATAGAAACACATAAAAGCATATTAAAAAACCTATAAAATAGTTTAGACCTTCATAAGGTTGTTTTTTGAACAAAGAAGCCAAATATTAAGAAAACAAAACAAAAATGGTTCCTGCCACTCAGAAATCGCACTATATTATCTTTCCCTTGTTTAACTCCTTAAGAGAAAGGACGAGACTTCCATGCCATCTTTCTAGGCCCAAGGTCTATCATGTTCTGCTCCATATTCCCTGCTACTGAGCCACCAGAATTCATGTCATTGGTTTATTGCTAGTCTGGTTTGTTGTCTATCCTTCTCCTTTAATTTCTGCTTTCTTTCTGGTTTTGTTTTTCTTCTTCTCTAAGATGTTGTCCTTTTCTGAGCTTTATTTACTCTTTAGCATTTTTTCACTTCTAATTTTTCCAGTGGATCCTATGGAAAAGCCAATGGAAGTAATTAAGTTTACTCCTCTATAAAGTGGATTTTGCAGTGCCCCTCATTAATAAATGTCTGTGATATGTCACAGCCCAGAGAATCAACCCCAGATTATGAAGGACTGCATCACTTTTACAGCAGCAACAGAGCTGAGCTAGTGAGCAGTGAGCAAAAGCAGCACACGGTAATGAAGCCAGGCCTGCTCAGGATGACCAGTGTCCTAATGAGATTTCCTACAAGGCACACACATTCTGCATTTTGTTTTATTTAATTTTAATTGAAAGCTAAGGAAACACTTCATGCTTCATAAACATTCTGTTATTTTCAGATCAATCTACTATACTGGAAAACTTAATAAACAAATAGATAATGGTCCTGCTGAGTGTTCCGCTTTCTCTATTCACATCTCACTAGTTTCATACCAGGCCTGCAGATCCTTCTGTCTTTGGACTGTTGCTGGTTTTGTTTGGATTTTTTGTTTTTTTGTTTTCTGTTCTTGTTATTAGTTGGGCTTTTCTCCTCGTAGATATTAAATTTCAGAGAGCTATTTTCCACTGCAGAAATGGTGATTTAAAAAAAATATCAGACCAACTCCTTTATGAACTACTTTGAATTTTACTGGATTTTGAGTTATGCACAATATTCCATGGTGAATGCACATTTTTTCAAAATGAATAAATAACTAGGACAGGATTATTTCTTCTATCATTCAGTATTTTTTAAAAGAAAATAAACAAGTGTTTCTTGAAAATATGTGTCTTCAGGCACATGCATGATTTGTCATTCTGGCTTGTTATCTGGAGTTCCCAATGTATCTCTGGAAAGCAGTGTATGAGCTTTGAGGAATGAAAGGCAGTCTGTTGGAGCTCAGCTCCTGATATGTGTTCTTTTTTGCCTTGCTGTATCTACACATGCTACCTTGCAAAGTGTAGATCTTAAAACTGAAGAGAAATGAAATACATATATATATACATACATATACACACATATACATACATACATACATATAGATATAGATATAGATATACGAGTCTCCAGTGATAAATTTGACTACAATGTGGGGGATACCGAACATTTCTGTTCATTCTCCCAACTTAAGAAGGATAAGTGGGAACAAATAATCAGACATGTCTTCAAAATTCTGAGAAGGAAAACTTCCTGGGTAACAAATAGAGGAATTATTCTTTGGTGACAGGATATACATTCAAGATCAAGTGTTATGAGCCTGGAATCATGCTTGACATCCAGTAAGTACTCAAAGACTGATAGAATGAAGGTGCATATCAAGGCTAGAAAGAGTGCATGGTAGTAACTTGTTAAATTATCATTATCATAATCAGTAAATACAGTTTTGCATCCTACATATCCCGAAGAATAGATGATTTTCACTGGTGACCTTTTTTCTCTTGAGCCCTATACCTTGGAGCCTCTGTAATACAATATTCACTCATTGGAATCACATTCAAGTCATTGAAGGGTGGTACAGACTCAGAATAAGAAGATCCTTGTCTCTCTGGCAGACTGAACAAGTAAAGGCCTGAGTTTTCAGTCTTCACAGAGTACATTTTCCTAACCCACCATGCTCTTTGACACAGCCAGAAATATGAGAAATAAATGGAAGGAAAAAAATAAACAATAAAGAATGCTCATCATTATTTGTGTTTAGCTGGGAACTGAAATCATCTCTGTGTATATGGTGTTCGTCTGCTGATTATTTAATTAAGTCTTATTTTTCTTAAGAACTGGAGATCATAGATTATTTACTAGAATCCAGAATATTTTGGATGTTATTTGGATTATACGTAGGAAAACTCAGGTCAGAGAAATAAAAAAAAAATACTTAAAAACATAGCAGATGAGATTTAAATAAGCCAAGTTAGAAGTGGTTAGAATACAAAATAACCTTGAACAAAGCAGAAAGACCTGGTCTTCTTAGGTAATTATCAATGAGTGAAAAGCTATCTAATACCTTATTTTACTAAAGATAATAAGCTATTTTTATGACTCAACTAGGAAGATCTTAAAGACCAAAACAAGTCTGTGACCATCTATGACATAAGCCCCTCTGTGCTATTCATCTTAGGCTAGCCTAGTTAGTGCCCAAGAATGAGTTTATTCCCTTGCTTTTAGGATGAGTAGGGCTTACCCTAAAAGTGTGACGAAGAAGGATCAGGGGGGAAGGAAATATTGGCTTGGCTAGGAAATAGAGTTGTAGTTACATAATACCATAGTTTGTGATTTCACCTGTTTACTCATTACTCTATGAAAAGGTAAAAGTTTTGATTATACAAAAACAGAGATATGACAGAAACATTCTCATCCTCACTTGTTCTTAGGTAAGAATAAATAAATAGGAAGAAATGAACAAGACGAATGGATGAGAGATTGTACCTGTTTTATTTATATTTTTGTAAGCGATATTGCTTTTTCCTCTGAAATGAAACACCATTAGCTCATATAAGATGCCTTTGAAAACTGAATGCTTTGTGATTTTATTTCTACCACATCTTAAAGAATCATAGCCCTTAGAAAAAGGAAAATCTTGCTAGGGCCATCAGTGAATGTCTCTACCATTTTGAAATGCATAGCTCAAACAAGCAATGACTAAGTGGGGCAGAGGATGGGGGGTTTATGGGAGGAATTTACAATATACATGAGTTTTGTCTTGAATGAAGGCTTGAGGTGATCCCATATATGTGTTGATGATTAAGGTACTTATAGGGAGGAATGAGAGGCTAACAGTGTTATAGGCTTGAATGGCTACATTTGTTTTACATGTGGCTATGTGTATGGTTACATCAGCTTGCAACATCACAGTAAGGGATCAGAGAGGACACGAATAAGAGCATTGAAAAAGGCCTTCCTTTTACTTGTACTTCTTCCCTAATTAAGTACAAAAGTGCTCTCAACCATGTATCAGCAGTCATGGTATGGTCTCACCGGGGAAAGAAACTTCATGATTTTTTCACAAAAGCCACGGAAAGTAGTTGGCTGTGAGGAACTTACAATAAATCTCCTCATTAATGAAAATCTGTTTTTAAGGCGATTTGCTTTTGTTCACAGCTTATTTTCAAGATCAGGATTAATATTAATTGTAAATTTATGGAAAGTGGAAATACTGAAGAGGCAGCCGGTTCTCTGTGTGTAGCTGTGTATGTCCTCTGGGAATACATGACTTGGAAGGATGTGGCTTGCACAGCAGGTTACATAACTCGTATAATTATGGGTTGTGCATGCATTCGTGATGTCCGGAACAGCTGCACACTTGTAAAGGTTTGCATCTTGAAGTTGAGATGGAGTCCCTTGGGTCTCATGAATATTTGCATACAGAGTTCAAGATGGCTCACATCTTCATGTACTCTGTAGTCACAATAATAGCTATATTATTAGTAAATACTTATTAGACACTATGTACAATGCATTGTTTGGCTTATTTAATCCTCATGATAACTATTATGTTAGATTTTTAAAAATCATTATATTTTTAAAAAATGGTATATGATATATACAAAACTAAGAAACTTTCAAAGGCTATCTAGCTAGTACATGGTACAACACATCTTACACTCATAAGGGGTAGTTTGAAAATTGACTTGGTCAACTATAGTGCTAACCGAAATATGCACATTCACTAGAACTAGGATCCTATGCAAGGAAGATGAGAGAAGTGTGTGAATTACATCCATATAAAGGAACACAGAGCCAATATGGCATGCCAGGAAAGTTAGGTAACACATGTCTTATTTCATTAATTTTCAGGTCCACCTTTTATTTACAAATTAACATTTTCAAAGTGGAATTATGTTTTTTTGATAGAATTTTTTATTGTGAAAATACTGTACAGAGGGGTTACAATTACATGGGTAAGGTAATGATTATATTTCTTATCAAGCATTGTTGCCTCCTCCTTTGTTTCCCCTTCCCATCCCTTATTACCCCCCCACTGCAACCCCCTCCCCTATATAGCTAAAGTTGTAAAGTTTGTTTTTCGACATAATGTCTTGTACATCTCATTGTTGTAAGGGGTTTTTCGATATAACGTCTTGTACATCTCATTGTTGCAATGGGTCCACCTGTATCCCCTATTTAAACAATTTGTTTTTTTCCCTTTGGAATTATGTCTTTGAATTGATGGTAAGAAAGTATAATATGGTAACTTAATTTGCTCTATTTTGTCCTTTTCTAGTTCACAAAGTGATGGTGTCATCTTATAATCAATGGCAACCTACTGTCCATAAAATATGGGAGGTGGTTTTTAATGTGTACATGAATTAAGTTATACAGATAAATGAATGATGATGGGTATGAGATATATCATTTTGTCTGAAGTTTGGCATAATGCATTTTTGTTAAAAACAGAGTCTGTTGGTAGAGTCACAGTCATGGAGTAATACTGTTAAGAAGGTTGCAGTATAAAATAAAAAGAATGAAGCCAACAATGAACCCAGAATGTAGGAGAAACATTATATGTGGATAAAATCAGGGAAGTGGTAAGTCTTTCACAAAGTAGAGCAATGAAAAAGCTTGGGAGTTGGAATCAAGCCCACTGTACTTGAAGCACTAGTTTTGTCCTTACTGAACACAAGATACAAGTTTTTCTCCTATGAGTGAGCCCTGTCCTGGAGGAAACATGTATCTGTATGCACTGCGTCTAGGAAAGTGCATCAAACTTCAGCTAGAAAATAGATCTTTGTATGTATACCAGTACTCTTGTCATTTTTAGGTACATACTTCCTAATCTCCAGTAACCTCAGTTCCCTAATTAGAAATAGGAAAAAAATCAAGTCCAATTCTGTAAGATTTTCCAAGAAAATATATTCATAGCCCCTGGAAAATATAAGTGCATATTAAAATATAGGAGTTAATATCTTTTAGTTAAAATAGGGTGAATCCAAAGCATCATATTCTGTACCTTGTGTCTTCTTGTTTAGGTATCATTTAACTATAGTTGATGTATTACTGTATTGAATTACCCAAGGATTAATTATATGCCATCCTGCCGAATGTTTCTATGGACAATAACAACTTTGGACACACAGACATGAGCTCCGTTTCTGGGTATTTATTTCTCAATATTCCTATATATTTTATAGGAATGAGAATTCATGAAATCTCATAGTGATTAAAATATAACTACAAGTTATATTATAACTTCAGATTATCCATATCTACCTATTTATCTATTGTCATTTATCTGTTCAATAGGCAAAAATTACATATAATTGATACCAAATTATAGCTAATGTCTGTATAATAATGACTATATTTGTCGAGGAGCAAATCTTAACATAGGAACTTATTTTAAGACAGGAACTGACAATTTTGCATCTTTGTACCCCCACTGGACTGTGGTGAGAATTTATGTACACAAATAATGATCCATTTCTTCTATGGGGGAGGGAAGAGTTGGCTATCGAGCTTAATTAAGTTTCTACTGCTAAGGATTATCTTGTATTTTAATAAGTGCATGAACTTCATCTGTTAAGAATTGATATGAAATTGAATTATATATTATTTTTACCTTAAAACACATTTGGGTTGCCAAGATAACAAAGTTTGTAATGTTTCAATAAGTTATCAGTGGCTATTTATGTTTCAACCCATATATTAGCCTGAAGTTGTCTGACTTGGATGAGATGAGATCAGGAAGGGAACTAATGCGTTTAAGAAGCTTGCCCTCAAGTCTGAGCCATCTTCTAGAAAAGAACATGAGCTTCTCCCACTCAAAAGAAATTTAACTAAATATGCATGACATCTACTTTGTCTTAAATTAGAATGAAGGGTTTTATTTCTTTTATCAGTCTTTAAATATAAAAAATATAAAAATACATTTTGTCCAGCTCTCTATTTCATAGTATTCCTGGCAAATGTGAAGAGTTGGGAATACATAAGGCTCCAGGATCACTATCAGATATAGAAGGGACAGATGTTCATTTTATGTCAGAATTAAAATTCAAGGAGCCAGACACTTCACCTGCCATGCAAAGGGCATGCAAAATACTGATATTTAGTGTACTGAATAATTTTCTGATTTGGACCAAGAGTTTTACCCTATTACTCATGAAATTTATTCTGAATCTAGTCTTTTGTATTAAATACAAAACTAATCTATATGAACTTACGTTCTATATAAAGTTTAAAATTCTATATATTTTTCAAATTATTTTCTTATCTCCTGGGAAATTGAATGGCATTAGAGAATGTCATTATGATTTGAAGCTATACACCTTGGTTCAAATCCCAACTACACCTCTTTTTTATGTTGTATAACTTTGGACAGGTAATTAAGCTGACTGAGCTTTATAATCTTAGTCTACAAATTGGAAATGATAATCCTTTCTTCACAGTGTTGTTATGAATATTAAATTTAAAATATGGCATATAAGAACTCAACAAATGCCATTTCCTACTTTATTCTGTCTAGATTAATCAGAAAGTCTTAGGTTATCAGTCTTCTGCCTAGTTATAATCTTGGCACAAAATAATACTAAATAATAAAACTATTTAAGAGATGCTGCTATATTATACTTTGAAGTTGGTTTCTTAATTTTGCACTACATATACAATTAAAATATGTATCTGGGAAGTATGGTATATGTACCATATAATACTGTTCATTGTTGTAGCACTTTGGGCAAGTTGATTTCTTGTTGCTCTGAGTGTCAAAGATCAGGCTTACAGCCAATCAACAAAGAGGTTTTTAAAAGCTCCTTTTATGTTACTTTTTAATTTCTTGCTGTGATTTACTGAGGCTACTAAAAAGGTAACAAGGGAGCTGAGGATATGGCTTAGTGGTAGGGAGCTTGCCTAGCATGTACAATGCCCTATGTTCAACCCATCACACTGCAAAGAAAAATAATAAATGTAAATTTTGCTGAAAGACAGATATTTAATTAAATCTTCTCAATGTTAATGAAATCCTCAGTTTTAAATAGGAGTTTAGAGAACTGTCATCAATCATAACAAGCATTTCTGACTGGGTAAAATATCAGTCGATAGGCCACACATACTCTCTTCAAATGAAATAAATTTGAGCAAAGTACTAAATAGATTGAAAAGAATTCAGAAAATACCTATTCTTTACTAGGCATACCTGAGGAAAATGTGCATCAGACTTCAAAAGGAGAATAAGTATTGCCAAAGACAGCTATAAACATTTGTATAGCAGCCCATCTCTTTCTTTTTTGAGGGGAGGGGGTCCGGTTGTGGGGCCTGAACTCTGGGCCTGAGCGCTGTCCCTCAGCTCTTCAGCTCAAGGCTAGCGCTCTACCACTTGAGACACAGCGCCACTTCCAGCTTTTTTCTTTTTGCTTATGTGGTGCTGAGGAATCGAACCCAGGGCATCAGTCATGCAAGGCAAGCGCTCTACCACTGAGCCACCTTCCCAGCCCCATCAGCCCTTATCTTTTAAGGAGTTACTTGGTACTTCAACTTTACAGAAAATGAAAATGAAGCCTAGACTGTTGACCATCAAATCAAGCCTTCTCATTCATTATTCACAATATCTACTCTGTGGGTCAACTCAGACATGTCTTTCATGATTAAGCAACATGTTTGAAAAGAAAAAAAATAAAGAATCAATACGCATTTAATCAGCAGTCTTTAGACAAATGTTTAAGCAACATATTCAGTACTCTGTTAAGGTTAAACAGTTTATTAGAATTCTCTTTTAGGAAATCTCTCCACAAAAGCTGAATTCATTATCAATTTGTGAAAGTACATTGACACCCAAAAAAACATCCAGAGTAAGATAGAAACACAAAATCATACTAGAAAGTGATTAACAATCAAAATGAAAATTGAAATATTGCTTACTTGTTTTATTGTCTTTATATCTTGATATGTATGGAATCTCTATGTTGGCTTATAGCTTAAAGTAAATTAATTAATATCATATATACACACACAAACACACACAAGTCCACGTAGTCAAAAACAAATTTAAACCTTCAAAGTATCACCAAGCACTCAATAAATCATGTGAATATAAATGTAAGCCATCAAATGTTTGTGAAAGACAAGTAAATGAACTGATATCTAGCAAAAACAAATGTGTTTCATAGCTCTAATATCCTCATGAAGTCCACAGATTTGCTGATGAAACATTGAGATGATATTGAGTCTGGAATTGGTGTTCATCTTCTCAAGCCTATCTTTGACATGCATATCTTGATTATCTTGTCCTAAGGTTAATATCTTACCTGATATAAGGGTCATTATTTATTAGAAGGTTCACAGTGATGGTGGTATCCTGAGAATCAGACCCATGCAACTATCAGAGATGTCACCATCCAGAACTAACAAGCATATTCCTAACTTTTGTATATAAATAATCATCCTCAAGGCCCAAGGCAAGTTTTATTTTAAGAGTCCGTCAAATCTCTTTTGCTCCTACTTATTCTATTGTGACACATAATTCTCCCAAATAAATCTTAAGTTGTCACATGGTCTCACAAAACACTTTTGTTCTGTATACTATTATGACCCTGTTGTCAAGTTTTACCGCATTTTAGCAATTAAACGTCTCCTATATCCAATTTAGCAGAATTTAAATGACTCTCCCAGGGTAATAGTCCTTTCCCTTTACATCAATTTTGGGAAGATAATTCACTCCAGTTTCAACTCACCCCTTTCCTGTCCTCTATTAGTACTGCAGGCTCTCTGTCTGCTTAGTATATTATCATTTTTTGTTTGCCTAAATAGCACCAGGAAACTCAATATTTGAACCACATACTTTGTCTCCTACACCTTTCTTCATCACTAGGAATTTTTTTTTCATTTCTCTATTTACTTTTCATTTCTATTACCCAGTGGATGCTTTATGATCTTTGGTTTTCTCTTCTAGAAAAGTTCTTCTGGCTACTCAAACACTATTAGGTTGACACATCCACCATTTTCTGTTCTCCTGGAAAATGTCCTACATCATCCCTCACCCTCTTCTCTATTGAAAGATTGCACCTGTCACTTTTGCATTCAATTACTCGTCCTTTATTAATCTCTCATTTAAAGAGGGCCAACACAGGAAATGATAATAGGAAACAAGAAAGACAGTTTCTGTCCCGAGCTGATATGAGTTTAGTAAAGACTTTCAAGTAACGCAATTGAAATAATATGGCAGGTTATATCAGAGTAAATACAAAGTATTTTAAGGCTTGAGAAGAAAGTCTATAAACCAGGTGCCTATAATCCTGTCTACTCAAGAGGCTGAAGTCTGTGGATCATGATTCAAAGCAGTTAAAGACAGTTAAGTCCCTGAGACTCTATCTCCAATTAACCACCAGAAAACTGCAAGTGGTATGTGATTCAACGTGATAGAGCACTAGCCTTGAGCAAAAGAGGTCAGGTACAGTGCCTAGGCCCTGAGTTCAAGCCCCACAACTGTCACAAAAAAAAAGAAGAAGAAAGAAGAAAGAAGAAAGAAGGAAAAATGAGGAAGGAGAAGAAGGAGGAGGAGGAGGTGGATGAGGAAGGAATAAGAGTAAAAAACAAAAAAAAAAATTAAAGTAAACCAAAGAATTGCACTAGGAGAAAAGACAGAGTTTCAAAAGGAAAGAACCACATTGTGAAGTTATCTGAGGGGGAGAAAAAAATTGTATCCAATGAACTATGAGATATATAATGTATTTACGATTACTGAGGATTGTGGAAAAAAACCCCAAAGGTCACATCCAGATTCAGTAAATCCTTGTGAAGTATTTTTAAATTGTGTTCATTGTCTGTACAACAGAAAGAGCTATTGAAAGGGAATTTTACAAAGGTTACTTTGGCTATAGTGTAGAGGATAAGTGAAGAAAGCAGGACTAGGCTACGTACACACACACACACACAAACACACAAACACACACACACAAACACAAACACACACACATTCTTTTTAGCACCTAAATTTGTGAGCTTTGAACCACAAGTCGTAGAACATTCTTTCTGGTATATGTAACAATTATGTGTATCTCTAGCTAGAAAGAAACCAAAAATAAAAGGGATTTGGTTTCTCTAGATAATAAAGTACTTTTATTTCTTCCCTCTTCTCCGGCTCTTTGAAACCCCACCTTACTCAAAACATGATCCACCGGCCAGAATTCTTAGCCTCTCCTGGAGAAGTTTAAATTTATAGCATAGCCAATCTTCACCTGAGACTGTCTTAATCCAAGTCTACCTTTTACCAAGTTCTCCACTTGGTTTGCTTGTGTCAAAGTGAGAATACAACTGTAGAAATATACTATTGAATAACTTAACCCTTAATTGGATCTCTGTGTCTTAGAAACCAATATAAATTTATTACTGAGATTAAATATAAACACTTGCATGAACATGCACATAACCTGCAAGTTTATCACTCCATGGAATCCTGACCTCAAGGCAGGCGGATTGCAAATCCTGTGAGCTGTACAGTTGGGGCCTCAACAAATGAAAATTTTCCTGAATATATCCTCATTTAACATATTGTGTAATTTTTTTATGCCTGACAGTATTTCAACTGGTTGTCAGTGAGCCTGTACTGAGAGTATTCCAATTCCAGATTTTCAGCCCCTGGACATTTCCTTACAATAGACGTAATGACACTTAATTCATCAGAGCATTATAAAATATTTTCATAGGAAACTATTTCACCTCTAACTTTTCACCTAAAATGATTCCTTCTGTGGTACCCTCCAAAGCCAATCCATTTATTTCCTCCAAAGCCAATCCATTTATTTTCTATGTTTTGCTCAATGACAATTTTAATACCACTGGGAATAATACATGGACAAATGTCATCAATAGCTTCTGTTAAAAAGAAGTTTTAGTCTACTATGTTGAGTGATTTGTCTCTCATCCCATTTTTTTACAATTTCAGCCCAATGAAGAGAGAGTTAGTGTCAATACTGATGATATCCAAAACAGGTAAATTTCTTAACTGGCAAAAATATAACTCCTAAGTATTATGTTAGACCATCACAATTGTGTGGGGGGAAAAAAGAAGTTGAGTAGTGGAAACAAAGGCTTGCAAAGGTGGATAAATCTGTTCTCTGCTCTTGACTACACCAGTAATTAGCTACAACTTCTTACGTATGATTCCTAAATGGGCTTCAGCATTCTAATCTGTAAAACAGAAGCAGTAGACCAGACAATCTGAATTATTTTAAGATTCCATGTGCATTTCATTTATCTGAAAATTGATAATCCATATGTGCTGCATAATGATGGAAACACTTGGGAAAGCATAATGTCCAATTAACCAGCACATTGCCATTTCCCAAGCAGCCTGAATTAGTGTCAATGTATATTCCTACATGCAAGCTGCTTCCCTCAATCATGCTCTTCTAAGTGGCAATTTTTGCCAACTCCAACCAACACTTGCTTTGACTTGTTGATATTTATTTTTTTCTTCTAAGCTAACTAAAAGATTATACCTTCCTCAAGCTTCATGCCAGATGCATTCATTCCTGTCTTTAAAAAATTAGGACACAGAAAAAATACCTCTTGGTGTTCAACGTTATTAACTCTATCTGCAAAGTTTCCCAAATTTCTCTGTATAGAAACATTACTGAGTGTCTTTCTCCTGTGATTGTAGTCCTGAGAATAAAGCAAACACAAAATGGTTCAGCCACTTTATCATCCTTCTCTCTGAAGAGACTGAGTTGGGCCCCCCCCAAGTCTTTCAAAGTTGGTTCTTACTGATACCTTCCCCTTTGATTGTGGGGTACACTTCAGCTCCACAGCACCACCAGAGTCTCTTTTAGAGTCCCTCTTTCCTGCCAGGGTACTTCTAAAATATTTTTATGTTCACAAAATCCGCTTTAAATAATATTAGAATTAAAATAACCAAAACCAAATATGTTTCAGATTTGAAGTTGGATCGTGTATTGGGATTTCTTTGCCCAAATATGGAGTTCCTTTTCCAGAATCGTGTATTTCCCCTGGCTTTCTAACAATAGCAATAACCGACAGCATTTGTCAGTGTGAAAACAGGTGCTTTACATAAGTCATCCCAGTTTATCTCCATAATTAACAAGAATATATATATATATATATATATATATATATATATATATATATATATATATATATATATATCCCTATACTCTCAGCAAAGAAGTTGAGGTTGTTGAAAACATGCATTTGCCTGGGGTTGCTAGTGTGTAAGTGACAGAGTAGGGATTTGAACCTAGGCTATCTAGGCCATTCTGACCTTATTCCTTCCCCAAGTTAGATGCTTCCTCCCTCACACAGGCTGTATATTAGAAAGAAATGCTAAATGGAGATGGAGCTGGTCACTCATGAAATATGAGAATGTCCCAAAGGGAAGAATAAATGATTTGAGTCAAATCTCATATTTTAATTATCCCTCTTGGATTTCTCTTCATCCATCCCCAAGCCCTCTGTCTCTGTCTGTGGGCACTGGTGTGAAATTTTACCACTTCACCCTCTTCTAGATTAGTGCTTCTCAAACAATGTTTGCTTGAGAATCTAAGATAGAGCAGCCTCATCTGACCTACTGGGTAAGCATTCAAAAACAAACAAACAAACATGAGAACTGTCCTGTTTATCTTCATTATCTTAAGTAAAGGAATGAGTAGCCACTTGGCTGAGAAATAGCATTTTGGTGAGTCCTTGGGTCCTTTTCTCACTTTAGTGTTAATACCTATTTCTGTAAGTTTATAAATTTGTATTACTAGGAAAATCCATGCTTCTCCAGCATATCTCTTCCTCTGGAACTTTCCCTGAGACCTTGTCTTGTACTTTATTTTCCTATGAGGATTTTCTGAAGGTAATGGAAATATTTCCCTTTGGGACCCCAGAAGGTTCTCTGAGTCTTTAATAAACTATACTGTCAAATTAAATAGATATTATCCTTTTTTCATTCTAAAGATTTCTTTACTTAAGCAGAATAACTATGACTTAACTATGTGAGTGGGCATTCCCTACTGTTTCTGCTTTCTTATTTACATATGAGAAGGGAGATTTTGATGTATAGGGTATAGAGTCAAGGCCAGTCAATATACATTATATACACTATATATATTATATTCTTTATGCCTTTAATCCTAGCTACCTGAGTAGCAGAGATCAAGTGTACTGCAGTTTGAGCAAGGCTACTACATGGAAACAAGAGTGAGATGTCCTTAAAGAACAAACTAGGAGTTCCCATCTGTAATCATCCTCACCTCTACTTATTTTTTTCTTTTTCACTGATCACTTGCTAAGGCTAATGCTTCTTTTTTTTTTTTTTTTTTTTTTGGGTCTGGTCGTGGGGCCTGAACTCTGGGCATGGGTGCTATCCCTCAGCTTTTCAGCTCAAGGCTAGCGCTCTACCACTTGAGCCACAGTGCCACTTCCAGCTTTTTTCTTTTTGCTTATGTGGTGCTGAGGAATTGAACCCAGGGCCTCAGGCATGCAAGGCAAGTGCTCTACCACTGAGCCAACTTCCCAACCAAGGCTAATACTTCTTATTAGCTAAGCTTGACTTCTTGAGAGCCAAAATAACAGAGCTCATTGTGAGACTGGTTCTCATACTAAAAAAGTTATGAATGTATCTGTATCTAAGACCATTATCTTTCTCTCTTCCCAACTATTCACTTATATAAATGACTGGTTGGGGGTAAGGGTGCAGTCTGCAGCTATGAAGCCACTCTTTCTCTGCTTGAGATATTGGTCAGCGTGCCCAGAGAAAGAAGTGACTACATTGACCTCATTAGCAGTGTTCTCAAAGAAACTAGGCATTCAACTTTCATTATTTTAAAAATGTGTCAATGCTTATGAAGATACAGCAAGAGCAGTGATGAATCTAGATATTTCATTCATCCCATTAGTGATGCAAAAATAAGAAAAAGTGTCCAAGAGAGTGGATGAATAAAATTGCTTGCATGGAATCCCTGGGTCTGGCAAATAGGTTTGAAGGTAACCATGTGGTATGTGAGTGGATGGAAAAATGTAACATGTGGCTGTTTGTATGTGGTGTGGGATGGATGAACAGAAATGGGGATCAGGGGACAGAGAGAGAGCGAGAGGGAAAGAGAGAAAGAGAGAGGGAGAGAGGGAGAGAGGAAGAGGGGGAGAAGGGGAGAGAGGGAGGGAGGGAGGGAAAGAGGTATTTACATTATAGGCTCAAGACCAAAAGTACAGATATTTTAAGACAATTGGCTAACCCATACAATTCATTTCCTTCTTATCTATTTTACATTTTTATACCCCTAAACAATGCTAAACAATTTATCAAGAGAATAATGAATGTTTAATTTGTTTAACATAGTCGCCAGTTTATTTTTTGTTCTTTTATATTTAAAGATTTAAGGATGGAGCAGTGCTTTTCTGGCTCACATATGTAATTCTAGCTATTCATGAGACTGATATGTAGAGGATCAGAGTTCAAAGATATTTCAGGAAGAAAAGGCCATGAAGCTCCATCCCCAATTAACTAGCAAAATGTAGATATAGCTCAAGTGGTAAGTGCCAGCTGTGAGCAAGGATACTGAGCAAAAGTTTGAGACTCTGAGTAGTTCAAGATCTGGTCCTGGTACAAATTTTATTTATGTATATATATATCTATATATCTATATATATACATATATAGATATATATGTATAGATATATATAGCTGGGAAGGTGGTTCAGTGGTAGAATGTTTGCCTTGCATGCATGAAGCCCTGGGTTCGATTCCTCAGCACCACATAAGCAAAAAAAGATGGAAGTGGCCCTGTGGCTTAAATGGTAGAGTGCTAGTCTTGAGCTGAAGATCTGAGGGACAGCACCCAAGCCCATATATATGCATTTTTTAACAGACAATGTATGTGCATGTGCAAACAAATATGTGGGAAGTGGTAGAAATGAGAGAATATTCTAGTAATTAAATGTTTATAAACTAGGGATAAACTTGTGTCTGGATTTTATAATTAGAAAAATTGCCTATCTGTGGGGAACCTCTAAGAAGAAACTCTGAGAGTGAAGACAAGAAGATATCTGAGCTGAGCACTGGTGGGTGGCTCACACCTGGAATCTTAGCTACTCAGGAGGCTGAGATATGAGAACTGTGGTTCAAAGCCAGCCTGGGCAGGAAAGTCCATGAGACTTTTCTCCAATCAGCCACCAGAAAACCACAAGTGGAGCTGTGACTCAAACTAGGAGAACACTTGCTCTGAGCGAAGAACACCAGGGACAGCACCCAGACTCTGAGTTTAAGCCCCAAGGTTGACAAAAAGAGAGAGAAAATATATACTAGTTCCTCCATCAGGTATTTGAAAAGAAATTGAGGCATAAAATATAATGAACTGTGCTCATAAAGTTATACATTTACCTTTAGCCTCTAAGTTCTCAAAGCAAAGATCGATGACCTTTTCTACATGTTCTGCTGGATGAAAACCTGGGGTATGTCTCTGGCCAGGGTTGGCCTAGCTGGTTACACCAGGACAGTTTATAAAGAATAGTGAATAAAGCAAACTGTTCCAAAAGTGGATCGTCCTTAAAGCAATCTCTTCTCCTTCAACCTACTCCAGCTCCCTTATATTAGAATTCACTTTGTGCATGTGACTTTAAGACTTTACAATTGTTAGTTGAAGACTTTGGCAGTAACATTTCTTAGTGTCTCTGGATCCTCAGCTCCAGAGATCTCCATTCCATGTCCACTTCACTTGCCTAGCAACACAGCTACTCTTGAAGACAAGCTTCACCTTCTTCCCCACCCTAGGCTACTATTATTTTCAATTCTACTTCCTCATTTCTATTCAATCTGTTCTGATTTTTCCCCTAACCTTTATTCCCTTGACCATTTCCCCATGCGTACAGATCATAGACTTGCTTCTGTCTTCATTTGTCTCCCTAACCAATGTGGACCCTACTGTTAATACTTCTATTTTTATGTTCTTGTATGCCTACATTTTACAATATTTATATCTCTACAGTCTCATGGATTCACCTTTTCTGTTATGACTGAGAAATATAGAGATAAAGGTGCTTTGTTTTGTCCCTGGATGTTTCTATAGTCATATTATCCAACTCTGTAGAAAATCACTGTAACTCCTTTTGACATTATTCCAGCATTGAAACATTTTATTTATTTAGGAAATGTTTAATACACACTTGTCAAAGATCAGGTATTATTTTAGGTGCTCAGGTTATATAATTGATGCTGAACTGTCATGTTTTATTTCTGTCCACTGTGATTGGACTGTAAGTAATAAACCACAAAACAATTGAGATGGGGAAGAATATAGAAAAAGAAAAGAGGATGAGAGAAAATTATATCAACTAGTCCCATGAACTGAGCTGGGCCTGAAGATGTATTCATAGAAATTTAAGTTTCACGAGACAATAAATTTCTTTCCTATTTAAGTGACTGGCATTTGTATTCCATTATTTGCAACTGAAAGAGTTCTAGATAAAGTAATATAGTTATCTGCATATATATAAATATATTTCTCACCTTTGCAATCATACACTACTTGAGAGAAAAGACTGTCATGTGCTTTGTATCCTCCAGAAAGCTTTGCATCTTGTAAGTATCCAATAAATATTTATTGAATGAATATATCTATTTATGAAAGAGCTTAAATTTGGACTGATGCAGTCTTCAGACAATTTTTAGAGTGATCTAGATAATGAACAATGTCATATGACTTAAATATTCCATATATCCAAATGAGGATGGCCAGCTCTCATCTGCCCTTGTAAAGCTCAGCTTATCTGCATTCCTATTCAGTAGCTACTCAGAGAATAAAATAAAGATACCTGATGGCTGTGTTTTTGTTGGTAGCAGCAAAAATCTCTGTGCAACTGAGAGAGAAGGGAGGGAATTCTGATACATTTGGCTTTTGTTCTTTCTTGCTACAATTGTGATCTCCTTTTTTGTAGAGATGGCATTATGCCATTCCATAAGACACTGGAAAATTATTACTTTCAATTTGTCTATCTCTCTTTCTGTCTGTTCTCTCTTTTACACACACACACACACACACACACACACACACACACACACACACACACACACACACACACACACACACACACAAAGAAGGATTAAATAGAGTCCCAACAGATGCCCAGGGCAGACATTACCAGGAAAAGATCACTTTGACTCAGAGCTAACAGTTCCCTTTTTCTACATCCAGAAAGACAAGTACACAAAGAAACAAATCATTTCATTTATAAAAAGGTCCCCTGTGCATGTCTGGAGTCAAGAAAGTCAAAAGGACTAAGAACTCTTCTCTAAAGCAGACAGAATATGGGTAGAGACAAACCGAATGATATATTTAAATAGTTAGCAGGAAAGCATTGTTACACAATCAAACAGCATCCTTACTAATTGCCAATTTTAGAGGCACTCTAGCATACAATCACTTTCCCTTGTCTCCTTATTTGTTGAAAATACAAGAGAATTCGGGGTGAGGTTGCAAGGAAACGATCAACTTTTCTCTGGGTATGAGTGTGCGTTTTAATTATGCCTCCTGAGATCAGCCTTTGCATGGTTGTGGCTTCAATCTGTGGCTTGCAGTTTTATTTTGGGTGTTTTCCTTTTTTTCTGACAGCACTGTTATATTATCTACAGTTGCCAGTTTTGTTCTGTGTCTTGTATTTTGAGAATGTGAGGGCAATTAGGATGGCCTCCAAACTGTCCATACTGCTCAGCATTTGAAGCTGCTCACCTGCATATTATTTAAAGCATCCTAAGGTATAGAAGCTTTCCTGCACCTTGCTTCCTGGGGTCAGAAGCTCATGCAGCTGAGAGCAAGAGAACAAGTCCATTTCTGGGCTTCTACTTTGAGATCATGTGCTAATTTGATATTCCTAGATTTCTTTAAAGAAATATAACCAACTTACTGCCAAGAAAACTCCACTAATAATTGTATCTAAGTCACTAGAGTGGCAGAGTACACAGTAATAAGCAGTGAGCTCTTTATTTCACAAATATAATAGTCCTCTCTCTAAGAGCAAATGTTCAATATTCAACATTTGACACCTGCCTGTGGAGATGGAAATCTGTATAAGATATCCATGCAGAGAGATCCCTCCAAACTATGTTAAGAATGCAAATGATCTTTGATTCAGAACACACAGTATTCTTAGGAAAGCAGAGATTTCATTTGAACAGACTTTCTCAGTAATTATGGTGAAGTCAGGAAGAGAATTCTCTGGAATAATGTGTTCTATTAAATGACAGTGTGTAAAAACACGCATACTTGGACTGCTTCACAGGTGTGCAAAATAGGTTTTCAATATTACTATGTGGCAAAGATGTTGACAAGAAGGTAACTCACCTACCAATAAAAATTAATGTCAAACATAAATATTAATAAGATAAAAAGCACATACATGGTCTTGCGGGAGTATATATAAATATATATGCACACATGGATATTCATATATGCATGTTGTCAATTTGACTAAAGTATGGTATATGTATATGTTAGAGAGCACAATAAAACATCTTTAAATGACTAACATGCTCTTTAACAAAAAGGAGTTTTAAGAAGCCTAAAATATTTTTGTCTTTACTATAGGCATTCTTGGGAGGGCACCTAAAAATATTCTTGACATATAGAAGCTTAATAGTGTTGAGGCTAAATTTCCTAAGCCAAAATGTAATGCTGAGATTCTTTCTACTTGTGCTTTGCTGTTGTCTCTGACAAACTAGGCACCAAATTAGCTAAATGGAGTGAGTACCAGAATGTACTAAACACTGACTGGAGGTTGGTCTTGATCTAGTGGACTTAACCTCTGTTATTTCTCTACACTATTTTTGTAGTATCGAGGTATAGATGAAGATGGTAAAAAGAGGATTGAGAATGAGAAATCTGATTTGAGATTTTAGATGAGCAACACTGAAAATCAAGACTGTACTAAGCAGGAAACAGTGTGAATGATGCTATCGTAAAATCAATGTTTAGTGTATATCCAAAGTGTTGCACTTGTCAACATAAAGTATCAGAAAAACACTAGAATGAAAATCTGACACAGGGACTAAAGCAAACTGGATGATGGACAGTAGGGCTGCTTTTTGATTTTTTGGTATTATTTATAAATGGAACAGAAGAAAAACCAAACCATAGTAGTTTGTAAGTATTTAAAACAGTGGTATTATGGATCAATTTCCCTAGATAATATTTTTTATTGACATCAATTAGTTGTACAAGGGCATCTTATTTTATAAGTCTATTTATGCATACAATGTTTTTTAAAATCATAATCAACCTTCTGTCCTTTGCCCTGATCTGCTTTCCTCCTTCCCTAATCAATTTCAAGTTGCCTACTTCCATTTTCATACATGTATGTTAAGTAAATATATAGTTATATATGCAAATATATAAATTATATATATGAATATAAAAATATATAAATGTATCATACATATTCCCTCTCAATCCCCATTCTTACACATTCTCCCACTATTGCCTATAGTATAGACAAGAAAAACATTCATATGGATAGATGTTAGAGAATTGTTTTGTCATGAATTTCATCTATTGTTTCAATTAAGAACTTACTTAAGATAAATGCTATCTTGTTTCAAACTAGTGGAGTCCCATTTAAAAAAAGATAAATATACAATAGGAATTAGGCTAAAAATTATCATAACTACTATCCCTCAATAAATTAAAAAAATAATATTTGGCCAACCCCTAAGAGAACAGTTAGGGGAAAAGCAATCCAAATACTTCATCTGTTAATTAACACTTAAATGGAACCAGTTTGTTCTCTAACCAGGGTTGACTAAATATAAATACAAAGAGATTTAAAAAGACATAACCTAGAAAATCACACTAACTTTGGTACGAACATTGAGTTGAGACACAAAGAGAGCATACCTACAAAGTACAACAAATATCAATGACAGCAGAAGAAATATTAGAAAATGCTTTGTCTTTCAATGGAAAGGACTTCATTATTATGAAAAATAAGTAAATAATAAGATAATATATTAGAATAAATAGTCATCAAATATTTCCTCAAAACTGATGGAGAGCTTCGTTGATCCCAAAGTAACCCTCAAAAGTCAGAATTTAAATTAGGACTGGCTAAAATGAATAATAAGGTTGACAAACTTGAAACCTTCACGTATGATGTAATTGAACAAAACATGAACCAGAATTGGGAAGGAGGGAGGAAAACATACTGAAAGTATTAAATAAAAGGGAATCTGGTTCTCTTTTAACAGGGCTACTAAAGTATTCAATAGGAAGAAACAGAAAACTCTGAATAGAAGCAATTATTATAGATATAATTGAAATAAGTTTTGTAGACCTTAAGCTGACCTGAGGTAACAGATCAAAAGAGATTTCCACAATACAGTAACATTTTTAAAAAGACAATATTCTTGACTCAAAGTTTTCTGAAAATGTTGGTGAGACCCAAAATTAAGAAAAAGTATGTCAGAAGAATGGTTAGATAGTTGAATCAGATTGACTGCTTTCTGTTGCACTCAAGGCCACTGAAGGGTGGGGGAATATCTACTACTACTTACCTAATAGGGTGCAGGATTTTAGAATTTGTTTTTTCCTTCACATCCTTCCTTATGCCTAAACAAAAAAAAGAGGTTGGGGCAGTAGTGCTGATTTTTCAGTGGCTTAAAAATATAATACCTATTTATCACCTTGAAATAATTTTAACATAAACAACATACAAGATAAAACAAGAAGAGTGGGTCTATAATAGGGAGATAAGCAGGGAGTATGGAAACCTTGAAGTCCAGACATACAAGTTTTAAATCTAAAACAGATATCAAATACTTTAATTCTCTAATGAGATGGTACATAGTAGAGTAATCATAATTGTGTTAATCAACTTTCTCATGTATAAAAAAAAAACTGAGGGACAAGCTGAAGGAAGGAAAATTTTGTGGGTTTTTTTGTTTGTTTTTTCCTTTTGATGTACAGAAGGGTTACAGTTACATAAGTAAGGTATTGAATACATTTATTTTCTTTTTTTTATTTTTATTTATTTACTTATTTATTTATTTTTGGTCATGGGGCTTGAAATCTAGGCCTGGATCCTGTCCCTCAGTTCTTCAGCTCAAGGCTAGTGCTTTACCACTTAAACCACAGTGTCACTTCTGGTGTTCTGAGTGGTTTATTGGAGATAAGAGTCTAATGGCCTTTCCTGCCTGGGCAGGCTTTGAACCACAATCCTCAAATCTCAGACAGACATGAGCCATCAGCACCCGGCATTCAGTATATTTCTTTTCAAACTTGTTACTTTCCCTCATTTTTCTCCCTCTCCTTCATCCCCCTCAAGTTGTACAGATCATTTCCAACATATTGTCTTGTGAGTATGACTGCTGTATTGACTCACCCTTTGTCCTTTGTCTCACCATTTTTTTGTTCCCCTTCCCTTCCCTAATTCAGATAGACATATATACAATACCCAGGGTACCAAAATCAAATACAGTGACAACAGGGGATAACCCATTGCAACAATGAGATGTACAAGTCTTATGTCGAAAAACAAACTTTACAACTTTGGCGGGGGTGGGGGAGTGGGGAGGTAGGAGAGGTGGGAGATAGGAAGGGAAGAGAAGGGGAAACAAAGGAGGAGGCAACAATGCTTGACAAGAAATGTAATTGTAACCCCTCTGTATGGTATTTTCACAATAAAAACAAAAACAAAAACATAGAGGTAAAAAAAATACAAAAGAAAAAAGAAATTGTGTAGTACTTAACTGTATTTTTTTTTTGTCTTTTCTTTTTTGGTACTGGGGATCGAACCCAGGACGTTGCACTTGCTAGGCAAGCGCTTTGCCACTGAGCTACATCCCAGCCTTGTATAGTACTTAAAAACAACAACAAAGGAAAATCTCTTGTGTCAGTCGTGGAGTTCTTTTCACTTCACTGTTCTAGAGTTTTAAGTCTAATGTTGGCTGGATCCATTGTTATGAGCATGAGGAGATACCAAATGTCATGGTGCCAGGAAAAAAAAAAATATATATATATATATATAGGAGAACATTTCTCATTTTTTCATCTCATGCCAGCTAAGATGCAGAAAAAGAAAATGAAACAAACAAAAAACAGAAAGGAAGAAGCCAGGGACAAGATAAATTCTGCAAATACATATGCCCAGCAACAAACTTCCTCCAAACAGGCCCCAAGTACCAGTTTCCACCACTTACCATAGTCAAATTATGCATCTTTCATATACTAATCCATTCATTAAGTCAGTACCCTCACCATCCTAAACCTTATTTCTGCCTAGGGAACATTGCATTGGACATTTCATCTCCAAACTATGAAAAATTAATAAAATATCCTATATGTCAAATTTGCAGTTTTACCAAAACAAGAAATACAGTAGTACAATGAAAAGTGTTCTGTAATTAATTTTATAATAGAATAACTCAAAAACAATTTTAATCATTAACCAAATATTTAGAAAGCTATAGACAGCTTAAAAGGAAAAGTATAAATACATGTAAGAGAGACCACCACCCAAAAAATCTTGGGTAGTGATTCTGGAAAGGGAGGAGTCGGGCTTTGACTCTATGTGTAGTTGGTTTGTTTCTTTAAGAGAAATCCCTGAAGTAAGTAGAGCAAAATGTTAACATCTGTTACGATTTGACAGCAACATTCTTGTCTGTTGTCAGTTATAGTACTCTGTCATTTTCCATATGTTTGCAATATTTTATGATTAAAAGATTAGTTTGGGAGGTTGTAACGACAACTGCTAAGTAGAATTTAAAGCAAAATATTTGCAGGTATTATATCACTGGAAGAACAGAAAGCATTGTATTATGCCAGGAAATATTCTGCTACACAAATATAGAAAAATTGGAAAGAATTAGAGAAATGGCTCAAACAAGAAGTCAAGAGACCTTAGACCCATTATAGAATAATTGTAAATTGTTTCCACTCTCCTACTAACTAATAATGATAGTGATAATAATATTACATATGTATTACCTCTTAATAGGTGCCTGGAAGTATGCTATGCACTATCTTTCATTCTTTAAATGTTTTATGTCCCTAATTCTCATGACAACTCTTAATCAATATTACCTGAAATCCTTGCTGATTAATTTGAGAAAAATAACTCAAGGGATACATTTTTAGAGACCAAAACTTATAGTAGATGTTCTATTTCTTTAATAAGCAAAGAGAAAGGAGGAAGCTATTAAATAGTAACCTTACACAAGATAGAATGAAAGACAAAACACATCAGATGCTATACTGAGATTGATTTTATACTTTAGGAGATGCTATTAATTTTTATCATTTTTAAATAATATAACATTAAAGTGATGAAACAAAATCAGTAATAATGCAGTATGGTATGATTATTTGTGTTCCCACTGAATTCTAATGTCAAACTTCAAACCTTCCAGTAATGATCCTAAGAGATTGGTCCTTAGGGAAGTGATTGCATCATCATGGTATTTATGGTTATTAGAACTGGAATGCAGCCTGAGAGAATGAAGACAGGCAGCTACTCTATTTCAGAAGTGAAGACATGGTGAGAAGGTACCATATGTGAATCAGGAACTTGGCCTTCACCAAATATTAACACAACATTACATTCTAATGTAATATAATGAATAACTTGTATTAATTTTTGGCTTCTCAGCCTCAAGAGCTGTGAAAAATACATTTCTGTTGCATGCATGCTATATAGATTTATAGCATTTTGTTTGAGCAGCCCAAACAAAGAAAAAATACAAAACAATATGCTTGAAACATTTAAATGTCTTTAACCATTTTTAGTGCAGGGAGGCAAAAGAAAAATGTTACTATAAAAATATCATTTAACATAAAATCTATGTTTATTTAAATTCTTTGCAAATTATTGTTTGTGTACATCATACTCTTAATGATTGCTATGATTCCCCTCAGACTGTATACGTGTGTAGCAGATTATACTACATTATGCATTTACAACCAATAATATTGTAAGTTATAAATACTTTCACAGAAATAAATTACATTACTTTTACATCTGTGTAATATGTACCAAAATGTATTAACTTAATAAAAATTTTAAGACCCAAAGGAAAATGCCTTTAGTTATTCATTTTGTTTTGTTTCCCTTTCTTTCTTCCTTTCCTTTTCTCTTCTTTTCCTCCCATTTCTATTCTTTTCTTTCAGTACTGGAGTTTGAACTCAAGGTCTGTCCTTTGCTAATGCAGGAGTTTACCACTTGAGCCTTGTTCTGATCTCTCTAGTGATGTAGTTATTTTTACAATAGCATCCAACTGTGATAGCCTTCAACTCTGATGCATAGTTGGAATACTCTAGGATTATTGGGTCTTCCAATTTAATTAATTAATTAATTAATTAAATTTATTTATTTATTTATTTATTTATTTATTGCCTGAGCTAGCCTAGAAAAGGGATTTTTCCTTACTTATGCCTCAGAAGAGCTGAGATTATAGATGTGAGACAGAGTATTTGACCATGAGATTACTTATTTAATATTTGTCTTTTGCATTAAGCTTCATTTTTTTTTATAGAGGGGACTATAACATCTTACTTTCTAGATTCCTCATAAGTATAATGCAGAGCATGTAGTTTAGAAGAGCAAATGTGAATTAAATTAATGGATCAATTACTTGCAAGACGTTATTTGTCACAAAGAGTCCTTTTACTAACTCTAAATCCAAACAATTTACAGGTGAGGTCAGACAAACATGCAAAGATCAAATGTTCATGAACTTCAAACTTTTTCACAGTATAAGAAAACAATAACATTGAACTGGTTTGCTTCAAGGATATTAGCTTAGATACTAAATTGTGAGCAATATCACTACAAAAATCCTACAGACTGAAATATAAAAGTATGCACATACTTGTATATCCATATATAAAGTAATAATCAAATATGATCAAATCTGCCTAACAATGTATGAAAAATATACTATAGCAACATAACAAATAAAATTTGTCAGTAAAAATAACAATAAAACTGAGGAAAAAATATCTAATTTGAGAAGAGAAATGTGTATAGGAAAGATTTAATAGTAAGGGTGAGAAAATAGTCACGATCATATCTAGCAGTATCAACAGAAAGCCCATAGATTGGGAGAATACCTTCACTACCCATACAATGGTCAAGGGTCTCATATCTAAAATATACTTAGAACTCAAAAATCTAAATCCCCCAAAAACAAATCCTCAAAGAAACAACTGCCTGATTAACAAATGGACTATAGACTTAAAAAGAGACTTCTCTGAAGAGGAAATAAGAATGGCCAAGAGACATATGAAAAAAATGCTCAACCTCTCTAGCCATAAAAGAAATGCAAATCATCAAAGGAGGAGGCTACAATGCTTGATAAGAAATATACTCATTATCTTGCCCATGTAATTGTAACCCCTCTGTACAGTATTTTCACAATAAAAAATATAAAAAAATTTAAAAAAAGAAATGCAAATCAAGACAACGCTGAGATTCCATCTCACCCCAGCTAGAATAACTATAATCAAGAAATCTAGTAACAACAGATGCTGGAGGGTATGTAGCCGAAAGGGAACACTAGGGCATTGTTGGTGGTAATGTAAACTTGTTCAAAACTCTGGAAAGCAGTATGGAGGTTCCTCAAAAGACTCCACATAGAGCTCCCTTATGACCCAGCAATCCCACTTTTGAGTATTTACCCAAATGATCACAAACAAGGTCATAACAAAGCTACCAGCACAACCATGTTTATTGCCGCATTATTTACCATAGCTAAGATATGGAACCAACCCAGATGCCCCTCAGTAGATGAATGGATCAAGAAAATGTCGTATATATATATGTATATATATACATATATATATATACATACATACAATACAGTGGAATTCTGTGCCTCTTTAGAAAGAATAACATTGCCCCATTTGTTAGGAAATGGAAAGACTTGGAAAAAATTATATTAAGTGAAGTAAGCCAGGCCCAAAGAAACATAGGTTCCATGGTTTCCCTTGTTTGTAGTGACTAGTACATGTCTAGGACAAGCAGAGAAGGTCAAAGGCCATGTACATACGACCGCATCAGATAATATTAAGCAAAATGTACCCCCAAGACAGGGACACAAGAGATTTTTTTTGTTTTTTGTTTTTCTTTCTTGCTAGTGTTTTTAATGTATTCACAATGCACTATGTGATTCTTTTGTTTCTATTTTAGATTCTTCCCCCATGGTATAACCCCTGTTTTCACTGGATTTGATGCCTGTGTTCTGCATGTTGTAAATACATTTTTGTAATTTGGGGAGGGGAAGGGACATTGCAGAACACTTAAATGGGGATGCAGGCTGACCCATTGTGCCATGTGATGATGAGATGTACAGGACACTATATTGAAAATGAACCTTACAATGTATGGGTGGGGGAGGTGGGGACAATGAGGTGGGGAGCCGGGTGGGAAGTGGTGATTGTATGTGGAAAACAAAGGAGGATGTGACAATGTTCACTATGAAATGTACTCATTACCCTACTCATATAACTGTAACTCCTCTGTACAACATTTTTACACTAAAAAATTACAAAAAAGAAAATAGTCATGATATAAATTTACTCAACAAAAATTAACACATTGCATGATAAAACAATTATGCTAAAATTATATATGCCAAATGAATAATTTGATCATACATCATATGTATAAGAATAGAAAAAAACCTCTTTGGTCTACTGGTAAAAGAAAAATATCTTAAACTAGTAAAGAATGAGCATCAAACAAAGAACATAATTAATAATTAATAGAGACACACTAAAGACATACCATTCAGATCAAGGCAAAAGCTCTATTATTTGTGTGGGTATATAGATATATATATTCATATATATATATATGAAAACATAGAATAATTGAAATAAGACAGCAATTAGAAGCAATGTATCTTTAAAAATATCCAGATATGAGCAATCTCATATTTCATTTATTTCTTTATTATAAGTAAAATACTGTTTTATTTTCTGGAAATAAAAATTCCAAGTAGTCAATACACTACCAGATTCAAAACTAATACAAAACAATGAATGGATATCTAAGTATGTATTAAGGCGTATAAGAGGGCTAACAAAACAAGCAAGTTGCTATTGATCCGCACCTTTAATTTGAACTACTCGGGAAATTAAGATCTGACAATCACAGTCCAATGCCAACTCAGTCAGAATAGGCCTCCAGACTCTTATCTTCTGCTAGTTAGCAAAAAGTCAGAAATGAAGATTTGGTTCAAGTGGTAAGTTTCCAGTCCTGAGTGGAAAAATCCAGGTAAGAACACAGTCTTGAATTCAATACCCAACCCAGTACAGGCAAAAAAGAAGAAACAAAAAGAACGAGAGAGAGAGAGAGACAGAGAGAGACAGAGAGACAGAGAGAGGAAAGAAAATATAAAATACTTATATTAAAAAATATGTATGATCAGGCCAGGTGCTGGTGGCTCATTCCTGTAATCCTAGCTCCCCAGTAAGCTGAGATCTGAAGTTGGCAGTTTGAAGGCAACCCAAGCAGGAAAGGCCCTGACTCTTATTTACAATTAACCACCAGAAAACCAGAAGTGGCTCTGCGCCTCAAAGTGGTAGAGTACTGGCATTATGCAAAAAGAGCTCCGAGCGAGCACCCAAACCTCAAGTTCAAGCCTCACGACTGACAAAAAAAGGAAAAAGAAAAGGAAAGGAAAAATGAATGTGGGACCAGAAAAGAAAGGAAAGGAAAAAGGGATCATTTTCTCACATTATTAGGTAAACTTAGTATAATTTTAATTAATTATTGTTGAATGAGATGCACTTTAAACTTTTAATCTTCTCTGATTTATCTCCTAATTTTAAATAATCAGTAAATAGAAGATTTAGAAAAACAGTTATCATTTAGTCATTTTCTAAAAGTTAAAAGCAATCAAATTTGCCTGCAGAATGAAATCATATAGGAATAGACACATACTTGTACATCCATATATAAAATAATAATCAAATATTATGAAGTATCAATTCACATGGATAAATTGTGACAGTCATATAGAAAATATAATTCAAAGTCATGCTTAGAAAAGAACAAGAAATAAAACCAAAAAGAGCTTTAGCCATTGAATCAAAAGCAGTATGTCATTATATATGCAATAGTATTATGCAATTTTTAAATGACTTTTAAATACTTTTGTAATTGTATTAAAAAATGTAAACTCACCACTATAAAATACATGTGTATCTAAGATACAATAATATTAGTTTCATTTTCTGTATGAAGTTTCCTTTTATCTTTTTTTCTAGTCAACATGCATTTCATATATGTAAAATTAAGTTCACATGTTATTGTTATTATTTATCGATTCCTTTGTTATATTTTTTTTGGGGGGGGGGCGGTTCCAGTCGTGAGGCCTGAACTCTGGGCCTGGGCACTGTCCCTCAGCTCTTCAGCTCAAGGCTAGTGCTCTACCACTTGAGCCACAGCGCCACTTCCGGCTTTTTTCTTTTTGCTTATATGGTGCTGAGGAATTGAACCCAGGGCCTCTGGCATGCAAGGCAAGCATTCTACCACTAAGCCACCTTCCCAGCCCTGTTATATTATTTTTAATAAGGAAAAGAAGATTTTTGTTGGTTTTTTTTTGGGGGGGGGTCTGGTTGTGGGGCCTGAACTCTGGGCCTGGGCGCTGTCCCTCAGCTCTTCAGCTCAAGGCTAGTGCTCTACCACTTGAGCCACACCACCACTTCCGGCTTTTTTCTTTTTGCTTATGTGGTGCTGAGGAATCGAACCCAGGGCCTCATGCGTGCAAGGCAAGCACTCTACCACTGAGCCACCTTCCCAGCCCAAGAAGATTTTTGGATTACAAAATTACAATACTAAGAAAAAGGAAGGAAGAAAGAAAGGAAGGAAGAAGGAAAGAAAGGAAGGAAAGAAAGTTTAAGATAGTCATATTGACATGGTCTTTTTAATAATAGAAAATAAGAACCAGAAACCAAAAGAAGACAATCCCTAACAAAGGAAAACAGACAGTCGTTTACTTCGTTAAAAAAATGCAAAATTTGGAGGCATAATTGTTTCTGTAAGAGTTTAAAGTGCTGATATTTTACATTAAGGTATTTTAGAGTGTTTGTACAAATATCCATCAGGCTTATGAACCGATTAAACATTGTCTCATACTCAGATTGCATAGAAAATAAGTTTTTGGTCTTTAAGAATATAAAACTCAGAGTGATAATAGATTGAAAGTTTTATGCTTATGAGCATAAACTGTGATTGTTTACTGTTTCTTAACAATGATGAAATCACTAAAGGCTTCATAGCAAGACACAAAACCCTAGGGAAGCTATTAAGAATTTAGTATTAACAGTTCATGAAGGAAAATGGATCCCACTTACTAAAATAATTTTAAAATGTTTTTTGCTGTAAAATGCAAATATCACAGTACTGTGAAGTCGGATGTTTTTGGATAGGTTTCCTGTCTTTGTTCTTACACAAGAGTGATATTTTTTATTCCCAGTGGAATCCAAAGAAATATAATATCTGGTGAATAGTGAGCATTTGATAATGCCATAAATTTTGCATAAGCTCAAAGAAAAGAGATTGTTAAGTTTTTAAGGGTAGACAGGGGACCTGCAACTCACTTCAGACAACTTAGAATGCTCTTGTACTGTCTGGCAACTACAAGTAAGCTGTGAATAGCACCTGGTGCCAGTTGCAATCTTTCTGACACTTCTCTGTATTCTATGTTGTCTTAATCTTTTTTCTGTCTAGACATTGTGATAGGCCAAGGCAAAGAAAATAAATTAATATAATTCTGACTATGTGTAACTTTTGCATAATGTTCCAGACTTCTCTATTCTTTTAAGAAAAGTCAGGGGCAGAGGGGAGATAAGAAAAGTTAAAAAGGGAAGGAAAACAAAAGGAAGGGAAAGGAAAGAAAAGAATGAAAGGGAAACTAACAACTGATCAAAGGAAAGACAATCTCTTTTGCAAATAATATATGATTAGGAAAAAATATCAAATGTTGCATTGCTTCTTTGTCGTTTTAGTTATTCCACAATGATGGTGAAGTATGACAAGTGTCAGGCCTAGATATTGCTCTTAGTTTAGCATTCCAAAAGTATTTCCTGGGGGGAGGGAGGAAACAAAAACAAACAAACAAACAAAAACACAGCTTATCAGAGCATCAGTAGGAAGCTCATAGAGTAAGAGCAAAACAGCATTAAAAGACTAGTAGTGATCCCTGCCTTGGGTTTTTTTTTTTTTTAATTGTGAAAATACCGTACAGAGGGGTTACAATTACATGGGCAAGATAATGAGTTCATTTCTTATCAAGCATTGTTGCCTCCTCCTTTGTTTCCCCTTCCCATCCCTTCCCATACTCCCCTACCCAATCCTCCCCCCCCCCTTCCCGAACCAAAGTTGTAAAGTTCATTTTTCAACATAAGACTTGTACATCTCATTGTTGCAATGGATCCAACTGTATCCCTATTTAAACATTTGGTCTTTTCCCTTCCCCTCCACAAATTATACCAACATCAAATACAGTGAAAGCAGGGATTATACCATCAGGGAAGGACATCCTTGGTTTGTGTAGTATCTTTCTAATTGATTTAGTTATTAATTACCAATAAGTAGGTATCAAGCTGAGTCCTGGGTGGCTCATGTTGAGCTACTCAAGAGGCTGCCTAGCTTAGAAAGTACATGAGACTCTTATCTCCAATTAACCAGAAAAAACTTAGAAATGGAGCTATGGTTTAAGTGGTAGAGTGCTAGCCTTGAGCAAAAGAAGCTCAGGGATATTGCCAAGGCCCTGAGTTTAAGCCCCAAGGCCAGCACAAAAATTAGTCAATCAAAAGTAAATGAATGAATAAAATAAAATAAAATATATATATTTAATAAAATTTACCTTTATTTACATCTTTATTGTAAAAATGCTGTACAGAGGGGTATATGAGCAAGGTAATTAGTACATTTTTTATTGAGCATTGTTCCTCCTTTATTTTCTCCCTACAATCCCTTCCCTCCCACCTCCACAACTAACCCTCCCCCCTGAAGTTGTAAAGTTTGTTTTCAACATAGTGACTTGTACATCTCATTTTTATAATGGGATAACCTGTATCCCTATTTAAGCATTATGTTTTTTCCCTTCCCCTCCCCAAACTAGACAAGCGTATGTACAAGATGCAGGGTCCTGACATAAAATACAGTGAAAACAGGAGTTATACCATAGGGGAAGAACATACAAAGAAACAAAAAAATCACATGAAACAATATCAAGAAAGAAAAAAAATATACTTGTGTCCCTATCTTGGAATTCATTTTGCTTAACATCATCTTATATGGTCATATGTACATATCTTTTGACCTTTTCTGCTTGTCCTACACATCTACTAGTTATTGCAAATAAGGAAAATCATGGAACCTATGTTTCTTTGGGCCTGGCTTACTTCAATTAATATAATTTTTTCCGTCTTTCCATTTCCTAACAAATGGGGCCATGCCATTCTTTCTGATGGAGGCATAGAATTCCATTGTGTGTGTGTGTGTGTGTGTGTGTGTATTTGTGTGTGTATCACATTTTCTTGATCCATTCATCTACTGAGGGGCATCTTGGTTGGTTCCATATCTTAGCTATGGTAAATAATGCTGCAATAAACATAGTTGTGCTGGTAGCCTTAGTATGGCCTTGTTTAAGACCCTTAACAGAAAGAATCATGCTGGCGAAATATCAATACCAAATTTCAAACTCAACTACAAAGCCATAGTAATCAAAACAGCTTGATACTGACACAAGAACAGACCTGAGGACCAATGGAATATTACTGAAAATATTACTGAAACCCAGACCTATAGCCACCTAATCTTGGATAAGGGAGCTAAAAAAAATCGAATGGAAGAAAGACAGCCTCTTGAGTAAATGATGCTGGCAAAATTGGTTAATCACCTGTAGAAAACTAAAGCTAGATCCTTATATATCACCCTACACCAGAATCAACTCCAAATGGATCAAAGACCTCGGAATCAAAGCAGACACCCTGAAAACATTACAGGACGGATTAGGAGAAACCCTAGGTCTCCTTGGCACAGGCCGAAATTTTCTTAATAGAGACCCAGAAACACAACAAGTCAAAGAAAGGTTGGACAAATATGATTGCATGAAGCTGTAGAGCTTCACATGGCAAAGGACATAGCTAGCAAGATCAATAGAAAGCCCACGGATTGGGAGAAGATCTTCACTACCCATACAATGGACAAGGGTCTCATATCTAAAATATACCTGGAACTCAAAAAAATTAAATCCCCCAACAACAAATCCTCAAAGAAACAACTGCCCCATAAATAAGTGGGTTAAAGAATTAAAGAGAAACTTTTCTGAAGAGGAAATAAGAATGGCCTATAGACACATGAAGAAATGCTCAACCTTTCTAGCCATAAAAGAAATGCTAATTAAAACAACATTGAGATTCCACCTCATCCCAGTTAGAATGGCTATAATCAAGAAATCTAATAACAACAGATGCTGGAGGGGATGTGGACAGAAGGGAACCCTACTGCATTGTTGGTGGGAGTGTAAACTTGTTCAACCACTTTGGAAAGCAGTATGGAGGTTCCTCAAAAGACTCCACATAGAGCTCCCCTATGACCCAGCAATCCCACTGTTGGGCATTTACCCAAACCATCTCTTTTTTCTTTCTTTTTTTTACATTAGATTCAAAATCCACTCCATTAAGTGGAGCGAGGAGCCCTGTTAAAAGCTGTGTGTTTTAGGCCTCACTCACAGTTGGTATCTTAGACTCCCCACAAGCTTGCTGTAACCTTACATTCCACCCCATAATTTCCCTGGGTACTACTTGTCTTGTCCATCCTATAATTGTCCTCAGGTATCATCCACCTTTTGTACAGCTTCCTGTTCTAAAATGATTAAAATGTACAGACGTAACAAGGACAGTGGCACTGATTTTCACCTTTCTGTTTTATACTGTGTCCTGTTCTGCCTCACAATCAGAAAAGAAAAAAAAAAAGTTTTGGACTTGACAACAAAAAGAAAATAAAGAAATAGACTTTTTATTTCTAAATCCTGGAGAAGGGAAAATAAATTATGTAGAATTATGTCACATCAAGGAAAACGTGATTAAAATAAATCGCATGAATATTCATCCTTGGCTTCCTGAAGGGTAATAGCAAGAGAAGTGCTTACAGACAGTTGCTACTGGAGTTTCTCTTTTAGAGATTTGAAAAGCATTCAAAAGATTTGGTGATGGGATCTGTTGGCCAAAACCATAGGCAGTAGTGATTTTTGTTTTGTTTTGTTTTCTTTAATGGAAACAACCAGCTTTTTGGACAGCCAGCTTTCGGCTGGAGTGAATTTCTCTCTAATCGCAGCAATCCCAGGTGGTTTGGCTTACTCATACCAGGATCTTACAGACTCAGTGCAGACTGAAGCATGTTAGCATGACAAGGTACAACCTCTCCTACAACAGTCTCTTTTTCTATATGACATTAATTTATTATTAATTATCCATCTGTCGCCTATATTTAAAGAGCAACCATTACGTTCTGTTGAGTCACATCATTTTTACTGTTCTGAGAACCCTTTCCCAAGTCTCATCCATTACAACTCTCTCTCTGGATAAGATCATCTATATCTCCACTCTGTATAATGGTCAGTACCCATAGGATGCTGATAAGTGCAGGTGGCTCAAGCCTATAACCATAGTTAGTGAGATCTGAGGACTGTAGTTTGAAGTGAGCCTGGTTAGAAAAGCCTGTGAGACTCTTACCTCCAATGCATCAGCAAAATGCTAGACTGCAGGTATGGCTCAAATGACAGAGCACCAGCCTTGACCAAAACAGCTAAGAGAGCAGGAGTCTTTGAGTTCAAGTCTAAGTAGTTCTGGCATGAGTGCACAACCACATACTCAACACACACACACACACACACACACACACATACACACACACACACACATATCACTATTCACATGAGGTTTTTGAGCACTTGAAACAAAGAATGGATTTTTTTTTTGGTTGATTGTGGGATTTGAACTCTGGGCCTGGGTGCTGTCCCCCAGCTCTTCAGCTCAAGGCCAGCACTCTACCGCTTGAGCCACAGCACCACTTCCAGTTTTCTGGTTGTGTATTGGAGATAAGAGTCTCACAGACTTTCCTGTCTGGGCTGGCTTTGAACTGCGATCCTCAGATCTCAGCCTCCTCAGTAGCTAGGATTGCAAGTGTGAGCCACCAGCACCTGGCAAGAATGGAATTTTAATGTTACTTCAATTTAACCAACTAAATTAAGGAGCATGGATGGCTAGTGCTCCTATAGTATCTAGCACAGTTTAAACTCTTAAAGGTATTAGCTGAGTCTTTTATTCTCCATTTGTAATTGTTCTAGATCATTCAGTATGATTTGTCATTAAACCTTACCCTCCCTAATCAGCCATTATAGTTGGAGAGGAACCAAGAAGTTAAAATGTGATATTTTTTTAGCTTCATTCTATTGTTCTTCATCAGCTAACATAGGTTCTAGAAAGCAGGTCACTTATCTCATCAAAGCAAAGTTGTTCACTGAGCCAGGAGCATGCATGATGTTCTCAGGGGAATTTTCAATAAACTTGAGATAACCATACGTTCTCTCTTTTTTAACCTACAATTACCAATGTTTCAAATGAATTAGTGTCAATGATATTGCCATTGCTGTTTACATATAAATCAAGCTGTCACTGATGAAGAGGGCTAGACTGTTCTTAGGTTGTATCTCTAATGCCTGAACAGAAACCATTCAATTCAGTCTGATCAGTGGAATGAAACTTAAATTGCCTGTTTAAAGTGGATAATGATACTTATTGAGTATCCATTATAGACATGGTCTTAAATGCTCAACCCTCTGTATATATTGCTTACAAGCCTAAGACAAAAGCAGTGTTCATGATCATTGTGCACATAAAGGAAATTAGGCAATATCTACAAAGTTGGTAATCTATGCACAATTAAATCCAGAGGCTGACCACTTGGTCTGCTGTCTAGTCTATTTCATGGGAGGGGGAATACAACACATCAAATTATTAGAAATATTTGGTTTGTAACAAACACCAGCCTCTGTAGAAAAATCCTTATTGCATGGTCAAGTTGATTATTACTATATTAATGATTAAAACAGTTAGGGTTTTCACTTATGACTAGAATACTTATTAACTAAAGCAATGAAATACTAAAAGTGACAAGCTGTTACCAAAGAAATATCCTAAAGCAAACCAGTTTTATTTTTATATTAATCACATTAATCATCATCTGATATTTTACTTTTTATTGTTAAGGTGATATACTACAGAGGAATTACAGTTACCTAAGTCAAGTAATGTGTACATTTCTTTTTGAAAAGTGTCACTCCCTCTCCCAATTTTCTCCCAATTTTCCCCCTCTACTTCTTTCCCCCTCTTTTCCTAAATTGTGTAGTATATTTCCAACAAAGTGTCTAGTGAGCATCACTACTGAATTAGTTCACCCTTTGTCCCACTGTTTTTGTTTCTCTTCCCCTCCCCAAATCAGGTATCATATAAAAATCATATTCTAATCTTATGTTTTGCCAACTTTTCTATTTCTTTTTTTCCAACTTTTCTGTTTCTAATATGCCATCTTTCTTCACATTGTTACTACTTGGAATAATTTTTTTCTGGAGCTGTTATTTCATAGACATGGATAGTCTTTCTGAATAAATAGTATGTATCTTCATTTCATCAATATGCTCTTTCTCTGAATGTCTCTGTGTGTGTCTCTCTCTGTCTCTGTGTGTGTAACTCTCTATGTGTCTCTTTATTTCTGTCTCTTTGTCTTTGTCTGTCTGTCTCTCTCTGTCTTTCTGTCTTTTTAATTGGAACTCCTTTTGTGGCAGCATTTCCCAAGATTGCCTAGCATTGTATATCACCTGCTAAAAACAGCCATCTCCTCTTACAAGGTGAGGAGCTGGCATTTTTTTATCTTGGAAGATGGATGTTCTTTCCATTTTGGTTAGTTTCATCTTTGTCTGCTCTTCATAACATACATTAGATATGGTTTTTGAAAATAAGCTGCCCTAAAAACAACAATAGCAACAACAAAAATGGAACTGCTGGAAATTAAGTGTGATGATCTTAGCTCTTTCTCTTTCATTTAGAACAAGAAATACCAGAGTTTCAAATGACCTCAGAAGCAAGGTGCCAGTGGCTCATGCATGTAATCCTAGCTACTCAGTTGGCTGAGATCTGAGGATTGCGGTTCAAATCCAGCCCAAACAGGAAATCCGTGAGACTCTGATCTTCAATTAACCACCAGAAAACCAGAGTGGTGCTGTGGCTCAAATGGTAGAGTGCTTGCCTTGTGCTAAAGAGCACAAGGACAGTACCCAGGCCCAGATTTCAAGTCTCATGACCAATAACAACAAAAAAGAATAAAACATGGGATTAGCAATATTTAATCAGCCAGCATAGTGTGGGAAGATCTCTTCTTGTGACCTAGATGCCATTTCTCTAATAAGAAATATTCACCTCAACTGAATTAGTGTTTTGTGATGTTTTGAAGTTATCTTTAATTTCTTATGTTTTTTGATCATTGAAACTCAGCAGAGTATAAAAATTTTTTTAAAAATCTTAATGGCAATGTTTTCCTTATTTTCTCCAATGCTACAGCTATGTCTACGCCATTGACTCCTACTTTCCCATTTGAGACAAAAATACTTTTCTGACATGGGTTTTGTTAGGTTTTCAAAAAGAGGTAGCCAAGTAAGAACAGCACCACGCACGTGGTATTCAGGTAAAGGGTAGGTTTATTTAGTAGACCTGCTAGGACCAGGCAAGGTTGTCACTCCACGCTGCTGGCAAAAGGGAGCCTTTGGCCCTGGGTTAGGCCTTATATAGGGTAGGGGTGGGGGAAAGGTGTGTCCAGGTAAGGGGAAGTGGGACCAGGTAAGAGGTGGGACCAGGTGGGAGAAAGGTGTGGCCACATCAGATTCAGATGTGACCTTGGTGGATGCAGATGTGACTTGTTCCAGGTGTCCCTGTTGCCTAGGTAACGCAGGTACTGGGCAGGGTCTGCTCACCATACAGGAATGGACCTTACAAGTTTCAGTCATATGCTTTCTTAACAGGGTTTTAAAACTATCATCACCTGGCTCTACCTCCCTTTAAGCATTTTTTTTTGGGGGGCCCAGTAGTGGGGCCTGAACTCTGGGCCTGGGCACTGTCCCTCAGCTCTTCAGCTCAAGGCTATCACTCTACCACTTGAGCCACAGTGCCACTTCTGACTTTTTTCTTTTTTCTTATGTGGTGCTGAGGAATCAAACCCAGGGCCTCATGCTTGCAAGGCAAGCGCTCTACCACTGAGCCACCTTCCCAACCCATCTTTAAGCATATTATTAAGCTTTCTACATTTCTGTTTTTGTACCTTGGAAGCAGAATAATAACTGTATCTTCTTAATAAGGTTCTTAAAGTCAGCTAAAATGATATAGAGTAGTAATACAGATCTTTGAAGATAGCAAGTTCTTGGCAATATTATCAATCATTTTCAAGATGAAAACTTACTAGAGCAGGTTGCTGATGGCTCAAGCCTATAATCTTTTTTGTTATGTTAACTTTTGAAATTTAAATTAAATTATAAAGGTGATGTACAGAGGGATTACAGTTACATAAGTCAGTAATGAGTACAGTTCTTTTTGAACAGTGTCATCCCCATCGTTTTCTTCCAGTTTCCCCTTCCTGATCTTCCCTCACCCCAAGGTGCATAGTTCACTTCCAACATGGTGTCTAGTGAGTATCACTGCTGAATTGGTTCACCCTTTGTCCTACTGTTTCTGAGCTTCCCCTTCCCCTCTCCAAATCAGATAAACATAGATAAGACAAAGGGTACAGAAATTTTAAAGAGTGACAAAGGGCTTTAACCAGAGGGGAAAAAAAGAAAAAAAAAATAGCTAAAAGCAGTAAAAAAAAAAAAAAAAAAGAAAGAAAAAGAAAAAGAAAAACCTCTTGTTTTTATTTCTTGGAGTTCATTTTAATAAGCATCATATGCACATAGCTATTGAAACATTGTGATCATCTCCTAAGAATATCCCCTTAGTTCTCCCCTTAGTTCTCCCCTTAGTTCTCCCCTTAGTTCTCCCCTTAGTTCTCACAATGTGAGTGTTTATAGTGCTATTGTCTTTTATTTCCATTGTTTTTACTGGTAGATTTTTAGACACATTCTAGTTAGACCCAAAGCCCATAATTTTAATCATAGCTAATCAAGAGTCTTAGATCTGAGGATCTCAGTTTGAAGCCAACCCAGACTGAAGTCTATGAGACTCTTATTTCCAATTAATCACCAAAATTTAAAAATAAATAAATAAATGTTTGGTACATTCATCTGTGACTAGAAAAGAAAGGGGAAAAAAAAGGAAAAAAAATCTAGAATTGGAGCTGTGGCTCAAGAGATAGACCAATCTTAGCCTTGATTACGAAATTCCTAGCTGTGTGCCGGTGGCTCCTGCCTGTAATCCTAGCTACTTAGGAGACTGAGTTCTGAGGATCACAGTTCAAAGCCAACCTGGGCTGCAAAGTCCGTGAAACTTATCACCAATTATCCACCAGAAAACCAGAAGTGGCACTGTGGATTAAGTGGTAGAGCACTGACCTTGAGCTGAAGAGCTGAGGGGCAGTGCCCAGGCCAAGAGTTCAAATCCCATGACCAACAACAACAAAAGCTCAGGGACAATGGCTCAGCCCTAAGTTTAAGCCTCAGGTACAGCCCGCACACGCATGCACGCACACACACACACACACACACACACATACACACACACACACACATCATCATCATCATCATCATCATCATCATCATCTTATTGGAAACTTCCAGAACAAATGTGTTAAACTTTTAGTTATCATAGCTTACATGATGGCCTCATCCTTTGCACAAAGTTCAATTCAAATAATTCAGAAACTAAAATTGAGAAATTATTTGGTTCTTCTACTGTAACGAATCAAGCTGAGTCAGGGTCAAAAAAGTCTTCTCCAAGGCCATTATAGGAATTTTTAGACCACAGTATCCTAATTTTAGTTAATGCATAGCCAGTGTGTGCCTCAGTTTGGGGGAAGAGGAAGCTGGTCAAGGTAATTTTCACCTTTTGTTTTGTTTTGGTCAGTCATGGGGATTGAACTCTGGCCTGGGTGCTGTCCCTCAGCTCTTCAGCTCAAAGCACTCTATCACTTGAGCCACAGGACCACTTCCTGTTTTCTCCTGGTTATTGGAGATAAGAGTCTCACATACTTTCCTGCCAGGGCTGGCTTTGAACCATGATCCTCAGATCTCAGCTTCCTGCATAGTTAGGATTATAGGCGTGAGCCACCAGTGCCAGGCTTAGACCCAGCACTTTTTATTGGCACAATTTTCACCTTTAATATTTGGGGTCTATGTTTGGTACATTCATCTGTGATTAGAATAACCCTATGAAGTTTACTCAGTATTAACTTGCTATGATTATTTTCAACCTATTTATGTGAAGTCATTGGATGTGAAGTCATTAAACAGGAAGCTATAGAAAGATGCACAACAGAATACCATTATAAAAATACCTGCAAATAACTGCAAGACCACAGATTATTGGAAAATATAATGAAATAATGGGTAATTCATCTTGGCTATTTATTACCTGTGCTTTTAATATCATTTGTTTAATTATAAATCTATGTATTTTAAATATTTTATAATGTTCCAAATTGTCTCTGACAAGCTATGTAAGCCAGCCTCAAAACATTGCCATTAACTAGATGAAACTTGGCCCTTTCCTGTACAAAGTAATTGACAAAATGATGCTTTTATGCAGGAACCAATTAGAGCATAATGTTAGTCATTACATAAGCAAGACAGGTATTTCTGTGAGTGGAGATCTCAGGCACATTAAAAAAATGTTTCTGTACTTTTAGTGTCAATATTCTTTCTTCTGAACTTGCCTGAACTTCCCATGGTGTACTCAAACACAAATTCAGATAAAGCAGATTCTCATGAGGTAGAGTAAAGTAATATTCTTCATTGGCTGTAGTATTTTCTGAGGATCTCTTATTATTAGCTGTAACAAAAGAAGAGCATGTTGTTTGCAGAAAGCTGAATTGAGAATTACTAGATCTCACAGTCATGTTAATAATTCATAAAGTCTGGACTAGGAGAGAATTATTTGCAGATTGGAGTGATAGACTATTAGAAATAGTCAATGTCTGCCCTTGGGAGACCTTGAGAAAAGTGATTGGGAAAAGTGGCACTTGGGTTTAATAAACTTCAGGCTGCTCAGATACATCTACTAACTAATGGATTGTGACATACATACCCTGGGCTTGGGCCAGCAGTGATACCCAGCACTGTAATTGTCTTGCATATAGAGTGACTGCAAAGAAAGTTGTTGCTGTGTTGAGAGAGTAATTACAAAGCTGCCAGAAGGAAGAAAAGTCCCCCCACCAAGCTCACCATGATTTACTGGGTGTATTTGTACTCTTAAATGGATCTGTCTTTTTCTTCCTAGAATGTTTTCACACCTTAATATGAACCTCCCTTCCTCTAAACTCACCTCATTTGTGTCTGAATATTGATCTGGTTGACAAAGGACAGAGCAGTGTAAGAGTGTATATGTGTGTGTGTGTGTGTGTGTGTGTGTGTGTGTGTGTGTGTGTGTGTGTGTGTGTGTGTGTGTATAAAAGAGAGAGAGAAAGAGAGAGAATGTATATGTGTGCACACTATTCAATGACAGAATTCTCATATTATTTTTATGATCTGGAGAAATTTGGCACCAAGACTGCCCTTTCTCCTTGAAAAGTTCTGCTGATGACTTCGGCTGTTGAGAAATAAACTCCATTGTGAGACTGAAAATGCTCTTCTGTGTTTTCTGTGGCATTTGTCCATGAGGTCTGCAATAAGAACTGATTTATGAAGGCAAACCGATGCAAGAAAACCATAATGTTTTTGACAAATACTTTTACATCCATTGCAGATCAGCAGTTTTTGAAATGTGGTCCCCATGGTCTCTTAAAATTCCAAATGTCTTCTGTCAAGCAAATGCATCTTGCTGAAGTTGAGAGAGTGGATGGTTTCAGTAACTGTCTTCCCTTTGGAGAAGTAATCTAAAGTTGCTAATTTAGTTAACTTAAGCATTCTCTCTCTCTCTCTCTCTCTCTCTCTCTCTCTCTCTCTCTCTCTCTCTCTCTCTCTCTCTCTCTCTCTCTCTCTCTCTCTCTCTCTCTCTCTCTCTCTCTCTCTCTCTCTCTCTCTATCTCTCTCCCCCTTCCTCCCTCCATCCCTCCCTCAGTCCCTTTCCTCCCTCCTCCCCACTCTCTCTTTCTCTCCCTAAGTAACTTCACAGCCCCAAAACATGCAGTCATCAACAAACAACAGAACCCACCAAACACTTTCTTGCAGCATTGATTTTTGCATCTACTTCTTTTCACAAAGAGGACAGTTTTGTTTCTTTTCCTTTTCTTCAAAATTTCCAACTGTACAGTCTTTACAAAAGTACCTTTTGTGAAGAAAAAAATTGATAATATTCTCTTTGCTAAAGAAAAACAAGTTTATGGAAATATCAAATATATCTAATACATCAGATTCAACAACGTGACAGGAAGTTCTAGGGTCAGCATAACCTGTCTGTCAGAAAGGGCTTTTTGACAAACTTTGCTTGTGGCTGACCAATACAGGAATATAGACCATGTGGGAAAAAGTGAAACACTGGCATATACTAGAAATTCTTTGTTTTCAGAGAAACAAATAATCATATGAAGAAAGGTTCAGTGCAACCCTATTCTTAGGGCAATGATCTAAATTAGATAAGCTCTTTTGGTTCTATCTATTCTTAAGAATAACATATATTGTATAGTTATGATATAATTTCATTTTCATAACTGCATCAACCCACCCAAGATGAAGATAGTAGACACAGTTGAGGTTCAACTAGAAAGCCAAAAGCTTGGTCTTCCACTGATGGACATAAGCTATGAGAATATAGATTCTATCAAGGGAAAATAATATTGGTTTTCTTGAGGTGATTTATACATATAACAACAATGGATAAACTATAGTGAAGGCTTCATTTAGATAGTATAAATCTATGTCATGAATTTCTTTTTTTTTTTCCTAGTGGTTTGTTAGAGATAAGAGTCTCACGGACTTTCCTGCCTGGGCTGGCTTTGAAATGCAATCCTCAGATCTTAGCCTCCTGAGTAGTTAGGATTACAGGCATGAGCCACAAGCGCCCGGCCTATGTCATGAATTTCTTTTTTTTTTTTTTTTTTTGGGAGGGGGGGTCCAGTCGTGGGGCCTGAACTCTGGGCCTGGGCACTGCCCCTCAGTTCTTCATCTCAAGGCTAGCGCTCTACCACTGGAGCCACAGCACCACTTCTGGCTTTTTTCTTTTTGCTTATGTGGTGCTGAGGAATCGAACCCAGGGCCTCAGGCATGCAAGGCAAGCCCTCTTCCACTGAGCCACCTTCCCAGCCCCTATGTCATGAATTTCTATAGACAGACTTGTCACTTGCACCCATCAGATATTTGAAAGATAAAATTAGCTGGGAAATAACAGAGTAGATTTAGAGTTTAATTTTTTCCTTCTTGAGTAGAGAAATGATAACAAAAGTACTTACAGGATAAAAGTGGAACAACAAGTTTGGCATAATACTTGGCTAAATGATTTAGAAAGGTAGTATATCAGACAAAAATCACTTTACCTTCAGTCATATAAAACCTCTAAATTTAGCAATGAATTTTGCAAACTGTTTTTCATTCAATAGGTATTTTTCAATACTCGTATACCAAGTATTGTGAAGAGTATAAACAGCTTACTTTCAGTGGGCTTATATTCTAAAATATAATTAAAATATGACTTTTAAACTAGAAAATTGGTGAAGAAGATTAACTACTTAATCAAAGGAGTAGGAAAAATATTTTTAAATTTCACAACACATGTTTCCTTCCAGGTTGAGGGAAGATGAGGAGCTCTAAGTTCTCATGAAGAGTTGTCTTTTCTATCTGAACTTCAGATCTCCGCCCTAAAAGATAAAGCACCTGGATTTTCTAAGACTAGGGAACAACTTCAGTAAAAGTTCAATATAAGCAGCTCCCATCATTGATATAGCTATGTAAGCAATACAGATTTAGGATTTTATACTTATTGCTGCTTTATTGTTAACATGAAGAATACCTGAGAGTGTGAAGAACTGTGAAATATCAGATTAGAGAATGAGGTCTTGATCCTGGTGATGATTCTCAAGCACTTTTTTTCCAGCATATGTGAAAGGTGACTTTTCAGGCTAAAGGATATTACAATTGTAGAAAAAAGTTACATGTGGATAACAACTGCTATTCCAAATATCATCTCAGTATGTAAATAATAACTGTGTTTTAGAAAAGAATACTCATGAATCTTTCTAATTTTTTAATGAATGTTGTTTTCAAACATCAGCATCATGATTGTTAATGATGATAAATTACTTATGACACATGTCAAAACAGATGACAACATGCTTTTAGTATGCTAAGGTAACTAGATTAAGATCTACAAACCACAGAAGCAGTTTATTTCAAGAGAGAATGTTATGATTTGAGTAGTTTTTCACAAATATTATTCAGTTACAAACAGGGAAATAAGTTTAGGAAAAACCTGAGTAAAGGACAGCAATAAGAAGCTATTTTAGTGTATGCTAGTAGCAGCAGTGAAATGAGTATAAAAAATCGCATGTAGCTTAGGCTTCATCAGCCAGTGGTAGCTTACTGTGTGAGAAAAGAAGGCATTTGGGTCAGTTTGAAGATAACCATAGATATGTTGGGGAAACATATGGTGGGAAAGGATAAATGGAATAGAATGGAAATTAGCAGGAAAAGGCTTCAATTCACAGTATCTGTTTCATTCCTGTAAGAGGATAAAAGGATAAAAAAAGGACTAGATAGGAAGAGTGTACTATTCTAGCATATGGCTAAGAAAATTGCTCCTAAACTGATAAGTATTCTAAAGACCAAAGATACAGAACTGCATGACTCATAGAAACCTGAATTAGTATTTACACTATGATCAGTCTTTGGCTAAAAACAAAAAGTAATGTTGGGGTCTCAGGCACAGCAGCTAGGGCTGTCAATCAACTCTACTTTCTATAAAGCAAGAGACCTACCAGATCATCTCCATGGCCATTATACTAGAACAAGTGAATGAGCTTAATTTTGTAACAGGCATTAGCATCAGTCAGGCCAATAGCTGGTATGGTAGTTTAAAAAAGAAAGGAAGGAAGGAAGGAAGAAAGAGAGAGAGAGAGAGAGAGAGAGAGAGAGAGAGAGAGAGAGAGAGAGAGAGAGAGAGAGGGGAGAGACAGAGAGAGACAGAGATAAAGAAAGAAAGGAAGAAAGGAAGGAAGAAAGAAAGAAAGAAAGAAAGAAAGAAAGAAAGAAAGAAAGAAAGAAAGAAAGAAAGAAAGAAAGAAAGAAAGAAATTATCTTGAATACCACCTATACTGTTGACCCTGTCCATTAGAAGGAAAAGGAACAGATGCAGCTGAAGTAGCTCATATTAAATAGATGGTCTTAGAAAAGTATATGTATGTCAGATTCTTTGAGAACCAAATCTCAAAAACAGTATGATACCTGTAAAGTCAGTGAGATACTAGGCTCAAGCATCATGGGTAAAATCAACTGAAGCAGCAAGTGCATGTTCCATTGAATTTGAAAGAGACCTCTGGTTCATTCTGTGAAGATTGACACTTTGTACTCACTTTGAAGTTTGGTCAGTTGCTATTTGTATTATATTGGATGTGCTCTTGATTTTTATGATTCCCATTTTCTTTCTCTGCAAAGAAGGAATACCAGAGCTCAGAGAGTTGTGCTGAGGTCTAACTTCATATTTTTATCTACTTAACTTTTAGTTATAAAACTGTCATTCCCCTCATTCCATTAATACTTTAATCCTAAACTTTAAATTGCTCTCCCCCTCAATAATTGACTCCCAACTCAGACCTATTTGTGCCCTCCCATGTCACTGTTTCAATGACTACTACCTTGGAAGTTGCTGTCTTATGCCTTTCTCTCTATCCACATGGTCTCTGTGGTCATTTGCTTAGTGAATCAACTTAGTCTGATTCCTCTAACAGAACAACTCTGATGCTAAGTTTCAGCTATGCAAAACCTAATCCATATATAGAAAAACAGTTTCAGGCAAAGGTTGAAATGGGTGTTTGTCTCTAGTAGACCTAGGATTCTCAGTCCATGGTGGAAAGGGGAAAATAGGAATAGATAAACATGATTCGAAGAAGTAATAATGAATTAGAGTCCAAGAAGAAAGTGCAGTTCAGATTGTCAATATGGTAGTAAATGTCAATAATAGGGTTTGAAACAGAAAGCTAGAAAATACCTGGAAGACATAAATTCAATATTGCATTGATAAAACAAGTTAACAAAGTAGTAGGACTTGCAGCTAAAGCAAATTTTCTTTAACTGAACTTCTATTAAATGTTTCTGAACTTCAAGTAAATTTATACCTTAAATTTCTCATGGAGTTGATACCTTCATTCAAGAAATATATGATACAGTTTTGAAAACAGTGAACTGTTTGTGGAGGGACCCAGTGGGACAAGGAGGGTAAAACAAGTTGTAATGAGGAGTGAAAAATACATTATATGTAAATATGAAGTACAATACAGGCAAATATGAAAACAAACAATAAAACCTCTAAACCTATAAAAGGGGAATAGAGGATCAAGAAATAGTAAAAAGGGCAGAATTTCACCAAAGGACATTTTATGCATGTATGGAAATATCAAAATGAACACTTTCATAAAATTTATACTAATAAAAATGTATTAAAGAGCAAAAATCAATCCAGGCTTTTGGGGGGAATTCAATTAAAATGATCGAAGAAATTACAGAATATTTGTCTGAGCACGAATGAGCTTATGTAAAATATTTATTACCCTGTAGTGTAGAAATACAAAGACTGAGAGATAAAACTAATTAAAATTATGAAAGAAATCATGTTATTTGTTTAAAAGGTCTCATTATACTAAAAATATAAAATACTATTAATATTTGGATGTTTTTTTTCATACAAGCACAATTCATCTTGCTTTGCTTAGGAAGAAGAAAATTTATAGAAATAATTGTCAATAACAATGTTTTATAAGAGGAAGAAAGAAACAGGAAGAAAGCAAACTAATATTTGCTAAATATCTAACAAGTTTATAGTGTTGTGATTGGTAGTCTTCTTGTGTTCCTTCACTTAATTTTAGTAATATACAGATAATAGATGCATGTACATGAGCAGCATATGCATAAAAAATGTGCAGTCTAATCTTGGGTCCACTACTTATCAATAGATGACATATTCAGGATTGAAATCCATTACTGATTGCTACAAAAGCAATGACTCATACATCCCACTATACAGTTCAAAATTCTTCATCATTCAAAACTGTAACTCTTTAGAATAATCTGTGTTTATAATTTTCATCTATTTTTAAATCATGGGGCCTAAGAGACCTCCACACAAATACTTCTTGGTGTTTTTCTTAATAGTAAGTTTCAGAATTGAAGGAATCATGGGGCTAATAAAGCACAGAATTTTCCATTATTTAAATTCACTCTCTAGAAGTGAACTCTGTGATCAGACTAATATAGGAATCACACAGTACTTACAACATTCACACCACAAATATTCATTATTAATTCTGTAGATCTTATAAAACGAACTTAGATGTAAATTAGGCAGAACTATAAAGCATAACTCAGCAATTAAGGAATCTTTGGAGGGCAATAAGGGCAGAAGACATAAAATACCAATATATATATTCTTGTACATACACACACACACACACACACACACACACACACACACACACTAGTCACTTCCTGTAAAACAGTAGTACTATTTGATTCCAAGTAATTTTCAAATTGTATTATTTTAAAACTTATCTTGTTGAAGTTATCTATATTTTTCATTTTTAAACATTTTCCCTTTGTATCAACCAGCTAATTGTTGGCAGTGGTTTTTAAACAAAGGAAAAGTTTAATAGCCAACAAGCTAAAAAGACAGACTACAGAATGGGAGATTTTTCCAGCTATGCATCTAGAATATACAGAGAACTTAACAAATGAACGTCACAAACTCAAGAACCCAATTAATAAGTGGACTAATAAGTTAAAGAAAGACTAAAAATAGTAATATATATATGAAGAAGTGCTCAACATGTCTGGTCATAAAGGAACAATATTGAGATTCCATTTCAGCCCAGTTAGAATTGCCTTTATCCAGAAAACAAACAATAAGAAATGCTGACAAGGATGTGACCAAAAGGAAATGCTATTACACTGTTGGGGGCAATGTAAACCTGTTCAAGCACTCTGGAAAGTAGTTTGGAGGCTCCTCAAAAAAATAAATATAGAACTAGCAGAGGATCCAGTAATTTTACTCCTGTACATTTACCCAAAAGATTATAAACTAGGATACAATAAAGCCACCAGCACAACCATGTTTATTGCAATACTATTCACCATAACCAATGTATGGAAATAACCTCAATGATCCCCAGTGTACAACTGGATGAATAAAACTGTGGTATCTATACACAGTAGAATTTTACCCATACATTAGAAAGAATGATATTGTACCATTTATAAAGAAATAGAAAGACCTAGAAAAAAATAAAGTGAGTCAGGCCCAGAGAGACAAAGGATCTATGCTTTCTCTTAACTGTGAAAGCTATAGCTTACAACCTTGTAAGTGAATGTGTTGGGTGGTATGCAAGTGTATCCAAATTTATTATGCTTTCAAGGGAGAACTCAACTAGTGTAATTAAATATAAAGTTCAATGAAATAAAAAAACTGGAAAATGAGTACTTGAAATGGATGAGGTGGGGTCAGGGGAGTGGGTAGATGAATGAAGTGGATGGGGGGAAGAATGTAGTCATCAATCCCAAGTATATGCTAAAAATCAAGAATAGTGAGAAAAGAGGGTAGAGGAGGAATGGGTGAGAATATTGAAAAGGTGACATGATCAAGATACATTGTATTCATAAACTGTTTTGTTGAATGATGACTCTTTGTAGAACTACTTGAAGATAAAAAAAGTTTTAGAAGATATTTTATATGATAGTTAATGAAAAGCAAGCTCAACCTTTTCAATAAACTTTGTCTATCCTCTCCTTGGTCAAGGTAGGCCTTGATAAGCCCCCATTAGTCTAGTTTATAATTGCTATTAGCTCCAGTAACATAATTCCATAAATTAACAACAAAAAGAGAAGATGACAGAAATTATCTTCCTACTGTAAAGTGAAATGAATATATTCTGAATTTTGTCTGCTAAGAATGCTCTGCAAGATATGTTGTTTACTCTGTAGAGGACTATAGGAATTTTGGATAAAACAGATCTCCCATTTGAATCGCTTCTAATGTAAACAAAATAAGCATTTTTAAATTCATTGCTAGATAAATGTTTTCTTTTATCACCACCAGAAATCTGCTACTAAAATATAGCTGTTAACAAATAGGCTATTAGGCTGAAAATTATTTAAATACCATTATAAGTGTATTGTATTGCTAATTGAGACATTTAATAACTTTCTGTCTGGAATAGAATTTCACTTATCATTTCCAGTATGTCCTTTCCTGGCAGGATTTTCTTTTATTAAGAAAAACTGTATTTGAAGTCATTGATGGAATCCTTAATCAACAGTTCAGTTTTGTCAAAGTACAGCTCCCTAGGATCTTCACAGAAAAGTTACTTGGATCACGTATGTTCCAGGTTTTCCTAAAAAGGTGACTTGTTTCAAATAAAACATTGCTGAAAATATGATCAGAGTTTTTGCATCACAATATACCCTTTACCGATTTTGTCTAAATGCTACTAGTTTATTCTCGTGGAAGCTTAAAAGCAGTAGTTGGTACAAAATTACATTAGAGAAACGTGTTGATCATAAAGTTCTGTGTCTTGAATTTAATGGGGTTTTGTGCAAGTGCTTCATCTCAAATTCCTGAGTATAGTCAGGACTAGAATTAGTTCAAGAAATTTTCAGGACTGCTTCAGTTTGGTGTTTCTTTCTGATATTTCCTTTAGCCCAAGTTTGTCTTTTGCTTGAAGTCTTCTCTACAGTAGTATAGGGACTCATGTCATGTCTTCTGTTAAATTGCCAAGTGTTAGGAATTTCTCATGTGCACCACAGAAAAATCATTCTAAGATAATTTTATATTTTGTATCTGTCCAAATTAGGCTATGTCTGTCATTGGCAAACTAGATGTTCCTTTGCTTTCACAGCAAGGTGCAGAGTCAAAGATCCATTATAATCTCATGGGAATCCCACATAACTAGAAAGTTATTTTCAAGTGCTAGAGTCACCTTTATTGTCCATTTTACTTAAAACTCCACTTCTGCCTTTCTGCCTGTACTTGAATATAACACCATTGTAGGTATTGTAGGTTCTAGGCATAGGTTAACCAAATATAAATTGATGAATTATTTTAACTAAATGCTTTTATGTTCTTTAATAATAATCCTTAAAACTGGTCAGGTAAAAAAGGAAATAATTGTTGAGGAGGTGGGAGGGAAGGGAGGGTAGGGAAAAAACAAATGAGCAGGTAACAATGCTTGATAGGAAATGTACTCATTACCTTGCTCATGTAACTGTAACCCCTCTGTACAGTATTTTTATAATACAAAACATACTTAAAAATAAAATAAAAAGGAAAAAGGAAATAATTACTAATATATTTATAATCTTAATTATAAAGAACCTTAACAGTTAGGGTGTAGGTAGTAATAAAACAAGAAAACCCTCTCCTCCTTGCTGGTATAAAAGACTAAGCATACATGTGATTTTTCTATTGCTGTTGCAATAACTTATCACCTCAGGTATTTAAGGTAGTGTAAATCTATTATTTTATAAGTTATATCAAGAGTTGGATTCAGGTTACTCTAATCTAAAAATCAGGATACTAGCAGGGCTAAAATTTTTCCTGAAATCCTTAGATGAGAATCTACTTTCTTGCATTTTCTGTTGTATGACTTCTTGCATTTTGAAAGCTAGGCAGAGAAGATTGAGAAAGCTTTAGTTTTAACCTATGATTTCTATTTCAATAGTCAAATATTCATTTCTCCCCAGTATTATTCTCTTTCCTTCAATTTTAAGGACCATTATGGTTACCTGCACTCATCAAGATAATCCAGGTTTGTTTCTACATCTTGCAATGATTGCTTACATATTCATATATCCCATATTAGGACATGAAGATCTATGGGAAGGCACTTTCCTGCTACCATAGCAAGAATCTGAACAGACTTAATAGTGATCAGAATGAATACTTCCCTAAATAATCTTTCCTTTAAGCTAATAACTTTTTTTCTATCAGTAGTAAGACTTTGATTGTATATAAGTTTTCCCAATTCATGGAAGGGAAAGGGAATCACAGAAATAGGACAAAGGATGATCTAATGTAACAGTGATACCCACTTGAAAATATGTTGGTAATGAACTACACAACTTGGAAGGGAGGGGTATAGGGAAAGGTAAGGGGGAGAAAATGAGGGACAGGGTAACAATGTCTAAAAAGAAATGTTCCTTATTATGTACTCATTACCTTACTTATTTAACTATAACCCTCCTGTACATCACCTTTACAAGAAATATATGTATATAAATTATATATATATAAATTAAAAAGTAGGAAGACATTGACTGAGTATATGTTCTTTAATTGTATCTTTTATACAGTATAATCCAATTATTGTTACATAATTTCAATGCAATCTTCCATTATTTTTTCTCTTCTTCTCTTTTTTTCTTCTTCACTTACTTATGGAAGTTTTATTCCATGCACAAAAGTTGCTCAATGAATTTTTAATGATATTAGGTACAAATCAAGATTGCCTCTATGTATACTCTTGTTTTCGAGCTAAGACAACATGACTTAAATCTAGGACATAGACCTAGAATAGGATAGTCCTCTAGGAAGAGTTAAAGAATGATCTTTAGAAGTTGAACTCAAGCAGAGGTCATTTTAGTATTTCTATTGTATTCCTTATTATTCCTAGTATGTTCTTCATTTGTGAAATTGTATTTTTTCAAGTTTGTTGTTAAACAATCCCTGTTATAATAATAATCCACAGTTATTTAAGAGAAAAATCCATATAAATTAAACCTGTGTCATTAGAATTTTTCATAATGGCTTATTACCACATATTCAAATTTTCAGAGCACTGTGATTATCCACTGTCCATCTCTTTCAGAGTTTCCATTGATACAACAGTTATGCACTTCTTCTTCATTGAGAGAAGCACTGATACTCAGGCTAGGTTACTTCCCAATTTATTCTATACATGTCCACTTGGCGGGGGGGGGGCATATTTATTCAGGCTTAATAGTAGTTTGCTGGTTCAAAGTCTGGGGAGACTTTCTCTCTTTGCTGGGGTGGGTGTGTGCAGTTGTGCATCCTCTTCTAGGCCTTACCTGCTGAGAGAACCTTAATGACATCAAGGTGACATCAATTGAACCTCGATGACATCAATAGCTCTGGCACATGATAATGTGTCAAACATATCTAACCATTGATGGGAAAATCGTTGTGGATCTCAGTTGTTACAGTCTAAGGGGGTGATTGTTGATTTCAGCTTTGAAAAAATAAAACATCAAATATTTATTCTTAGTCCTCTTCTTGATAACAAAATAAATTAACTGAACTGGCAACTGGTGACGTGTATCGATGATCCTAGTTTCTTGAGAGGCTGATGCTGGGAGGATCATGGTTCAAGATCAACTAGAAAAATCCACAAGACTTTGTGTCCCTTTATAGAGAGAGTCTGGAGATCGTAGTGTGCACTGGTGAGTTCAGTAATGTGAGGAACCTTAAACCAGGCAGATCAAAACTCAGGTGCATACTTGGGCATGAATCTAGAACCTTTCTCAAAAATTGTCATGGACAAACAGCCTCACAGCAGAGGCCCACTTGGTAGAGCCTCAGCCTACCAAGTATGACACCCTACGTTTCGAAACCCATATCACAAAAGAAAAAAAGAAGTAAGCTAAAATAAGGGAACATGAATGGAGATATTTTAAGTAGTATACCCAAAGGAAGATTGGAACCACCCGCTGACCATGCTAGTATAATGTTTTTGATTCAGCAAGTCTGAGAGGGGATGTAAGGTTCAACATTTGTTGTGGTTGTTGTTATTTTTAATATATTTCATTGTTATTGTAGAGGTCATGTACAGAGGGGTTATAGTTATATGTCAGGTAATGAGTAGGTTTCTTTTTGAAGGTTCAACATTTCTAAAAAGTTAAGTAAAAAGAGAAAATATTGCTGCTCAAATCACACTAGCAAAAATTGGAAGCAATATTTACTCTGTGATGAGGGGCACAGGGACGCCTAAGCTTTACCATCACCTCGGGGTTGCAGCATAAACACAGAGGTTACATGTGTTCCACATGAGGGGTGGACTTGTGTTTCCCTTGTGACTACCCTGGAGCTGGTGTCTAAAGAGTACAGCACAGGATCCAGACAAGCTCTAGATGAACACCTGCCTCAGAGAAACCCTATGCAAGTCACATTGCTGCGACTCACCTGTCTAATTTTGTATTTATGTCCAAGTGAGGATTCAGATACTTGTCCCAGGCTTTCCTGACAGATACTATATTAAATAAGGGAGCACTATGTGGCTAGAAACAAATATAAGCTTTGTTAAGTATACGCTGCCATGACTGTCCTACCTCCTGTCTGTTTTCCTTCTATCTTTTCTATCTGATTTGGCTTTAGCCAGTGTTCTTTCCATTTTCTTGATATTCCTCTCATCTGACCATGTGATGTATTATTCAAATGCCCAAATCCTTTTTATTGCTAATTATATATTAACCAGGTTCTGACTTCATTCTTCTCCGTATTGAATCCTGATCCAGGCATGACACTGACAAAAAGGATTCCTAGAGCTCAGAGGAAATTTTGGCAAATGACAATTCTCTTTTAGGGCTCTTAGTCTTAATGGAATATTTGATAAGATGGTAATAACCCCTGAGATCCTTTTATAGAAAACCCAGGGGCGAAATATATATATATATATATATATATATATATATATATATATGTATGTATACATATATATTAACAGTCCCAATGACTTTTATTTATTCATTTAAGTTGTCAGTGAGGTCAGTTCTTAGAGGCATTTTGCAATAACAACTTCTTTAAACATGTTAAACATGTATAATCCAAATTATCTTCTTTCTTTTAATTATGCATATTGATATGTGGAGAAAATTTGTCTGCATATTTATCACTCAGTTGTAATTTTAAATTTCATCCCTCAGCTCTCATTTGGAAGTGAATTACTCACCAAATTCTAGGTTATTCTTTCCTCTAGTTTGTGAAATTTGCAGTTCGGTACTCAGGTACATATTCTCATCCATGTGTCCTTCATTCATTTTGCTGCTTTAATTTCCTTCTTAGAGACAGTCATACATCTATTGAAGTATCCAATGGTTAAAATAGAAATATTTCCTCCTGAAAAAAATATTTATTGTCCTTGTAAATTTGGTACAACAATATACAATGCTTCCTTTGTTTCAAGCATAAGGTCCAATGAATAATACGAATGGGCCGACACTATAAACATTTTCAGGATAATAATAATGATAAGTGTTTAATAATGGTAAGTTTATTGAATCCTTTACTGTTTCAGTCACCACACAAATTGCTTCCTATAGGAGTTCTAATTTCCTTCTGGCAGCAGTTCTATAAGGAAGCAACAATTAATATTTTCGTATTATACAAGTTGACGCTAAGGTTTAGAGAGGCTTTGCAGTGCTGCTCAAGGTCAAACTGAAATAAGTAGCAGTGTTGATAGCAAGAAATATATCAGTCTTATTTCAGAGCCTGTTCTCTCTTCATCAGGGTGCTAATTATTTTGGCAAAAGTTTACTGATCGTGCATCTGGACATTGTCACTATCCAAATAGAAAACACACTTGTCTCAGGTACAATGCCCTTTAACGTTCCAACCTTCCTTCTGAGGCCTCTGTTAGGGTCAAATTATTCCAGGTTTCCTTTATGTAATATGGATGAAGTTAGTAGTAAACCTGTTTCATTGCACCATCCACCTTAATTAATATGTTTATTGTAATGGCTTGGAATTTATTTAACCAAAATAATAACTTCATTTAACGTAACGACTTGGTGCACAGACGGCATCGTGAGTTACAGTGTTCCTGCTGCTGTTTCCAGAACATTTACCATGTGGCTAATGGGAAATCACCTTTGTGATTTTGTGTCACCTCTTAATGCTTTGTTTCACCTCTGAAGTCTCATCTCCTTATGTGAAGTTACACAGCTATAGTGAGTTAAATAGGGAACAAATGAATTATTAATTATCTTAATAGCCTTGGTATGGTTGCTTTGTTATGAAAAAATTGCAATGCAATAATAAAGGATGCATAAAGCACATCCCTTATAACCTTCAGAAAGTGGGTTGAGAGGCCAACAGAGCAGTGTTGGCTATGAGAAGGGCCACACCAGCTTTTCTTACTTCAAGCTTTCTTCCTGAAGTCAATTCGAGTTATTAGGAGAAAATTTATGAATCCTCTCTCTCTATTCCTTAATTATATCTCCAAATCTAGTCAGTAAAATAAGTATTACTCAGCTTCTGAATTCAGTTAAGATAGTTGTAGAGATGGTTTTAAGGTTCCCTTAGTGGGATGCTGGTGGCTCACACTTGTAATCCTAGCTATTTAGAAGGCTGAGATTTGAAGATTACAGTTGTAAGATAGCCAGGGTCAGGAATGTCTGTGTGACTCTTTAATTAACCACCAAAAAAAAAATCCAAAAGGGATCTGTGGCTCAAATGACAAATAGGGTGATAATAAATCCGTAGATGAATCCTGAATAGATAGAAAAAAATCCTCTCCCTCTTGATTGGGGTGAGATACCTTAACACAGTCAATCGACTTGTCTAAGTTGGCAAGAGTACCAGAGATAGGCACCAGAGCCTATCTCCTCTCTGGAGATGGAAAGGTCTTGGGAATGATTACACTTCTTTCTTCTATGATTAATACTTGCTAATGGAATATGAGTGGGAGTGGTAAGTACCGTCTCTTGGTCTGGATCTTAAGACTTTGATCTTGTCTCCTCCATCTTCTCTCTAGCCTCTTTAAGTAGTCATGCTACTGTCAACTGATACTAGTTTATAACCACAACCTAGTATCAACTAAGGGAGTAATGATAGGAAATAGTTGCAAAGGGGCCTCACACATCCACACTGTAATTGAAACATTAACAAGTCTGTTCTTTTGCTTATTTTTCCAGGGCTATTGCTTAGATTTTTTTGTGGTAGCATCAGCAGCTTAGCCTATACTTTAGTAACATAACTTTCACAAAATGATCTAAACACTTCCCATAAAATGCATCAAATCTATTACGTGTTCATGGCAAGAGAATTGGATTTAGGCATGCAGATCTTATGGAACCACCCTGAGAATTTTAGTCAAAATATAATTAGAAGGGACAGCAGTGTTTATCAGATTTCAACTATTATGTAAGTTGTCTTCAAGTATGAGACATTGGAGTATTTGTTTAATTTATTTCGTAAGGAAATTGAAGTTTTCCTCTGCTACAGAGATAGAATCTCTGGGCGGGGAGGAAATGGTTGGGCCAAGCTCTCCTGGCTAAATAAGTAAAATTTTTAACATGACTTTTCTCTGAAGTAATGAAGCACTTAGATATTGAAACATTTCAGGAGCAGTTATCTTATATTAAGTTCTTATTATTGTGGTTATTTCCTAATGCTATCTGTTTTCTATTGAATGAAGTAGTAACCTTGTCAGATTTAACAAAGTATCAATATTGACCTTAGGTATCAAAGGTTTCAATTATTGCTGAAATTTCTTTATGAAGTTGAATAAGAATACTTCTCAGCTACAACACTCATTCTTAGTGATAATAAGTGCTAGTAGAGAACATGTATAAACATGTTGGAATGGGTTATAAAATCAGAGCAAATCTATATAGGCAATATAATTGTAAAAATGCCTTTTCCTCCTGGAGAAAGATGTTACTTAACATTTTATGATTTCTCAAGTCAAAATACTCTTTCCTTTTAATTTTTTTGCCAAATATTCACTGCTAGACTCAAAAAAATGCCAGTACTACATTGATATGTGGAAAATGGAACAAGACTTCAAAAGATGGTGAATACCAAGTTGGGAACCTCAGGATGGTAATTTCTTCTATACCATTCCACAAAGGTTATATTAAGCTTAAAAGGCAAATTGTGTGCTCAGAGAAAAATAAATAAAGAGGTCAAGTATACATTGAGTAGTGCAAACAACAATTAATAGTATGAGACTTTCTATTGAAAGTAATAATGCCATAATTCTGTGCATCCTGATACATAGGAAGTAGATTCTCTATCATTATGAAGTTTCTGAAAAGAGTATTACAAATCACTTTATATCATAACTAATTTTTAATATTCTTATTTGAATTTTCATAGAACTTTAGAAGATCATCATCCATGAATAGTTGTACCCTGTACATATTAATTCCCAATAGTGAGTTTAAACAGGGATCAAAACAGCTTCTCTAATTCAGCTTTAAATTTCTGAAATCTAGAATTAAATATTACATAAAAATTACTACCATTGGGAAGATGTAGATAGGTGAAGTGCCCAGCTTAGTTCCCTTTTTAGGGAATGGTGGTACATGCCTGCAGTTCAGCTACATAAAGGATGGAGAGTGGAGGGGGAGGGAGTGGGGTGTTGGGTTATTGTTCCAAGCCAAAACTGTGGGAAAAGTCTGTAAAATTCTATATGAACTGAAGAAAGTTGGAGTTCTAGTGTGTACCAGTCATCTAGCAATAACAGGGATACCAAAATAAGCAGATCATTGTCCAGGTGCGTGTCGAGGCAGGAAGTCATAATCTGTATGAAACAGAAAACAGGACTGCTAGCATGGCTTAATAGTAGCATGAGTAAATATGAAGCCCTGGGTTCAAGCATAGGACCCCCATTCCACAAAGAATCCTTCTTAATTTTCTAAGTATGCAATAAGATTAAGTCCAGGATTTTATAGGAATTAGTCTTATTAAAATGGCTATCTCCAAAGACAGATAAAGTAAGATAAGTATCATGCTGTTTGATAAATGTTCTTATTTACCTATGTTAGAATATTTGCTACCATTTCTAGCATGAAATAAACTACACCGAGGGCTAGGCCAGTAAGAGAGCCACTCACTATCTTTGCTATGACATAGATTCTAAAAGATTGCTGAATCAGGAATCCCCTATCTAACTATGAAGCTATTATCACAGCTGCCAGCTTGAAAACTCAACTTATTCTGATCAAAGGCCAGTAATATCAGGAAGCTGTCACTGAAGTCATTAGCTCCAAACATGTATTTCCCTTGCTGTACCTTATAAAACTATGAAAACTCAATGTCTTACCCTTTTAATGCCTTCCACTTCAAAATCACACACATTCATGTTGTTGTTGATAGAAGGAAAAACGGCACTAACTAGCTAAAATGGAGCCTAAGGAATATAGCTTTATCCTGCTGTTTTTTTTATTATTATTACCTTCAAATAGTTATATAAGTGGGGTTTGGCTTAACATATTTATGTATACAATGCATCTTGATCATTGTCACTCCTTCCCTATGCTCCATTCCCCCCTGTAAATGTGTAACAAGCTAGGTACTACCTTTCATATGGATCTTTATATTAGGGACCTTATGTGCCTATCACTGTCATATTGCTTACATTTCCCACTAAGTTCTTTTCCAGTAAGCAGATAGAACTTTAAAGAAATGGTGAAAGTATCCCAGAAATAGAATGCTCAGGAAAATTGTTCTTGACTAGAGCTGCTCAAAATTTAATGCTAGAGTAAATGGTTGCTCTGTGGCCTACGTGATTTTAAAATACATTATAGTATGTTTGGTTTATTCAGTCTCAGCAAAAACTAGAGTCATTGATTGAAACATATGTCAAAATAGACACTATCTTGAAAACGAACTTTGCAACTTGTGGGGGGCGTAAGGAAGAAGGAGTTGGGGAGGTGGTGAGGGAAGGGATGGTAGTGGAAAAACAAAGGAGGAGGTAAAAATGCCCAATAGGAAATGTACTCATTACCTTACTCATGTAACTGTAACCTCTCTGTACACTACTTTTAACAATAAAAAACATATTAAAATTAAAAAGTCACATAAAACATATATTTTTAATTATGGAAAACTGTGGCTTAAGTAGTGCAGAATGTGACCAAGTTTACATTTCCTTCAATTAATTCAGTTAACCAATATTCTGTAAGCAACAGTCATCAGACAGTGGGGATGGACACTGGGCTAGATTGCAACCCTCATGAAG